>NC_054060.1:64653417-65263254 GCF_017639655.2 Falco naumanni | reverse complement strand
TCCTGTGGCTGGGTTTTGATTTGGAAGCATGGTATTAATTCTCTTAGGCCTAAGTGGCTGCAAAGAAAAACTTGTGGATGAGAACCAGAGCACAAGCTGGGTGACTTTAAATTCATCTGGAGTCAAAGCTCTAGCAGGTTAGCTGGTGAGTAATCTGAGGTACTGACTCCTGGCTCACTGGTAGTAATCAAAAGTAATTAATTCCTGATAAAACCTATTCACAAAAGCTTCTGTTACCAGGTGAAAAATCTTGCCTGCTTCAGCAGTTAATCCAGAATTAGAGAATCCTAATTTTGAGTAGATGTAAAATACGTCTAGAGACTTTTATTCCCCACAGGAATTAATTGCTGTTACGAAAGCTACTGTTTAAACTTGCAGTTTGCAGCCTATTTCCTGCTAAGGCTTAGAGTGAGCTCTCTCAGCACGGTATAGAATACCAGTGAGCTTTGCTCCAAAGGTAGAGTGAATTAGCTTATTACTCTTGTTGATCAGGATTCTGTTTTTCTCAACTGCTTTGGGGAGCCAGTCTGGCTTAGAAAATATTAAGAGTGTTTGTTTCCCAGCTTCTGGTTCTGTGTGCAGCCAGAAAAGCAGTAGGCTAGTGGAAGACAGAGTGGGTGGGAAGGACATCTCACTAATGCAAACAAATAATCAAGGGGAAGAAAAAAAAAAGGAAGGCTTTTTTGGAGGCAGTGCTGGAGTAAAGGGCATATCATATTACGGTAGATCAGCTAAGATGCAGTAAACTAACCAATGCCTAGAGTTACTTTACAGTAGCTTCTTTTTGTGAGCATCATGAGGTAGAATTAAGCTGATTCATAATAAGGCGCTTATTTCCAAAATAGAAACATTCTCATAGGACTTAAATGCATAATAGGTATTTCATATTGGTTTAAAAGTACAGGAGTTTAAATTTACACTATTTCCAGAACTGACTTCTGGAATCTGGAAGTAAAAATCTTAGATCCCTTTTAACAGTTACAATATCCAAATAAGGATGGCTGGCTTGAAACTTGACGTGTTCATTAATGTAATTTGTGCTGTGGTGGTTTGTGTCACTTGAGAACGTGACACCCTTGTATTTTTGTGTGTATAAACTAGAAGCTGATACAGAAGAGAAAAATCAAACACTTGCAGGAATCTACCAAGACATTAGAATAAAGGTTTAAATATTGGTCTGTACTGATGGTACTTGAGGATTATAAAGGAGTAACTGCAGTGTTGGTGCAGTTACTCTGTACTGTAGTGGTTAATTTCTGTTGCACAGTTTTTGAAATACTTGTTACCATTATGTAAGGTGCAGGACTGCTTACAGTAGCCCTTTTCTGTGGGAGCAGTCATGGCTTCACATGAGGGTACAAAAGGAGGACCTCGGGCACTAGGTCTAATTAGGGAATACATTATTGATATTAGGCTCTTGCTAAGGATTGTCACGGGGCACATTGAAGCACAGAGTTTGTTGGCAACTGGTTATCCTAGTTCTGAAAGAAATTTACCCTGAAATGTTTTTATAAATTATCTTTGCATTGCATCTTACCCTGAAAGGCATTTGCTTAACAAGTACACCTCCCAGACAGATGAATTGAAACCCTTTGAGTCTGCGTGTTGGTCATGGCTTGCAGGGAAGAGATGCATGTATTTGGTTTGTTTCGTACGTAAGATGTCTGTGGATGGAGCTAGTAAGAAGTGCCAGTGAATATTGTGTAAGAATGAAAAATAGGAAATCCTGTTTAAAAAAAAGTTTTGCCGTTGAAGAAATCTCAGCCTGGTGTTCTTCCCCAGATCACATTTCTAGTGCTTTGGTTGGAATAGCTGTTTCCTATATAGGACAAAGAGAAAAGTGATCATGTGAGGTCTAGAACATACGGTACTTACCCTCACACTTTGCTGCTTTAAGCTTTGTTTGCCTGCGAATGAATTGATGAGAGCACATTGTAGTGAGTCTGGTGTGGGAGCTAGGTTGTATTTTGGTGCTGCAGGGGGCTGGTGGGTGCTCAATGACTTGTTTTCAATCAGTTTCTCATGATTTTCAAATATTTGAAAATCTCAAGCTGCTGGCTGACAGCCCACTCATCTTCTGGTAAGTGAGTGCAGATACTAGTGCACAGGAAAAAGTTTGAAACTCATGCTTTTTGGTTTTCTTTCTTTTTTTAATTAATGCATGCAAATTGGAGGAGCCTTGTGGTTGCTCTGGCAGATTTGTGACCTCTGTGTGAACAGTAACATTTTTCTTATTTAAATTCTAAAGAGCCAACTAAATGATTATGATTTTCTTAAGTATCAAGCAAAAGGGTTAGCTTTAATAGTTCATAATTGCTTAGGTGAAAAGCTCAAAGCAAAGGCAGTGGGAGTAGCTGTGTAGCTGAACAGTGTGTGACGACCTGCTTTATCAGCAAAACAGAATTACACAGTGCGAGGAAGTATTTCATAAAGGGCTGAATGAACTTGTCCTGAAAGTCGTTGAACTGAAGTATGTGGATTTTCTGTTGTGAGTTTCTGAAGGTGATCACAGTTAAAAGCATAATGTAAAGTTAGATCCAAAATGTAGTCTAAAAAAACCCAAACAAACAAAAGAAATCCCCAAAAGTCACCTTCAGTTTTTGTGTGATTTAGAGGGCAATGTATTTTAGTAGAGCAAATCCTTCCTTGACTTGTCACTTAATATTGTAATCTTAGTCTGTGCATCAGAACTAGAAACCGCAAGTGACTAATTTAAAGGCTTTCCCATAGGTCTATATTGGGACAGAGTCTGACAGTGAGTAAATTCCTTGGAATTTTAGAGCCTTGCATTAAAATTAATGAGTCCAGGAAAGCCTAATACTGACTCACTGTTTGAACACAAAAGGGTGAAGAGGGACAGACTTTGCTAGTACTGATTTCCAGGAAATAGTCTGATGGCTTTTGGCTTTGTTTAAAAATATATCTAGCTGGGCTTTTCCTGGAAACGAGTGTTTTGTATGTAGCACATCCTCTCTGAAGCATTATCAGCCTTATTTAGGCATGGGAAAGTGGCAAAATTAACATGACCGTTCACAATTACGCTAGAATCTATTTATGCATACCCAATTTAATGTAATGTCGTATAATGTAGTTAAATCTGCAGAATGCTTGTAGGATTGTATAGGCAGGATGAAAATCACTTTTACGTTTATTCTAGTCTGATTTGCCTGTTGATCACCTTGTATGCTTTGTATAGGGCAGCAACTGGGCAAATGGGGCCAGTAGCTCTCGAATATACCTCTTCATGCTCAGTAGCTGGCTCAGTTAAAACATGTTTCTAGCGCCTGGGGTTTTCAAACACTTGTTCACAGGAATCCCATCTGTAGAAGTGTTTCAGTGGCAGTAAACTGGAGCCCTTTGCTCAGTGTTGTCCTAGCACCTATAGCTCATCAGAGGCCTCCTGATGGTATAAAGGTTACCTGCAGCCATTGCTCCATTTTTTCTTGACTCCTGTAGTGGCGAGATGGAACTAGTCTTTTTGCTTCCTTTCAGAAGCCTGAAATTTGTTGCGATTGTCTACTTGATTTCCATTCAGAGTCAGTTTTGTATTAGCAGGGAACACATTATGTGAATTGCAGATAAGCCCAGCTGGTGCTCATGGCACCATTTGTTAGCTTAGGTGCAATGCTGTGAAAACTTGGCTCTAAAAGCAGCATAACTACACTTGCATGTCACCGTGCCCCAAGCTAATGGTTACAAAGCTCTCATTATGACCTTCACTTGTAGTATTAATTTACAGTACGATGAAAACTTGGATTCCCACATCGCTTATGCTGAGGTGCTGCACCCCAAGGGAGAATTTTATTCTTCACTTATTTCACCCTTTCTTGAAATCACTATGCCTTTCAGGCTTCTGGGAGACCACTAGGGTTTCTTCATCAGGCATCACCTTACTAACAGGATATATGTTCTAGGCTGAAATCAGCAGGGATGGAGCTGTTCAGGATTTCTTAGCTTAGTTCATAGGAATTTGAATGAAAGAACACGCTGCTTTTGCTCCCTTGTTTGGAAACAGCGTAACCTTCACTTTTGTGAAGTTGTTTGGCTGTCCTTACTCTGAAGATTGCTCAAAGATACCACTCACTCCTAGGCTATTTTTTCCTCCAAATGAAGCTGTTCTGTCTCAGGCTGATACTCTTATGCTCTGTTATGGCTAGAAAGAGTGTCTGATCTGATCTGATAGGATGAGAACTTGATGGAAAAATAACAATAAGCTCTGAAGTCCGTTTAAAGGTGACAGTGATTGTTTCCAGTGGTAGGACACTGTTGCAGCAGAGCACTGCGGCTGCACGTGCTAAAAATTTGATTTAGTATGGATTGATAGATTTCATCCCCCCCTTCCTCCCCAAATGTTTTTTTTTCTTGATTCAAGGATTGAAAGAGTTTGATTTCCATGAGGAATTCAAGTGGTCTTTTTGGTGTACTGTCCTCTCTACTCTCTATCTGAAATGCCACACTGTAGAAAGGTGGAGCAGAACAAACATAAAAGCCAACCCCTAAAGTAGCAGGCAGACCATATGGTCCTGCATGCCAGCTCCAAAAGAGGGCCTTCAAGCTGCTAAGGTCTGTACTACTTTCTAAAGGCACGATATCGCTACCATTTCTGGTTTTGGTGTTCTGAGATGCCTGGGTCATGAGGACCTCTTGGTAGGGTTAGGATTACTGAGGAAATACAGTCCAATTTTGATGTTTGCCAAAATAACACTCCCTGCCTGTCCTATTCCCAGGGACTTTCTCATAAGAGCTAGCTGAAGGTGGCTTATTGGGGGGCAGGACAGACCACAAAGGGGCTGGCATTAAGCTGATGCCTCACTTAGAGCCCTTTGCTATAATCGTACAGCTTGGTACCCCCAAAAAACTAAGGCTAGTGTTCCGTATTAGACCTTAATTCCCTCAGCCATCGTTTGTTCCTTGAATTCTTGTTGACTTTTAAGACTCCTTTTTTCCATATAATAATCCATTAGGTTCAGAGAACTTCTTTATTTCACAGTTAAATCACTCCAAACTTAGTGATCCTGTTGGCTTGTAAGACCATACTTGCATTGTATACTTTGGGGGTGTCAGCCTGTTGTGGGTGGTTGTCTTTATCTCACCAGTTGAGCTTGTTACTCTTCCTGCTTTGCCAGCTTGGGTTTCGAAAGAAAACATGGTCTATCTGATCAGTAACCTGAGGTAAGAGTGGACTGTATCAGCCCAGGCGTACCTGCTTCAGTTGGTGCGATGATTCACTTCCAGCCTCTGGTCCTAGCCAAGAACGTTGGCTAAAATCTCTGTTGTTTCCTGGGTCACATAGTGTGCTTGAATAACTGTTGGGAAGCTGAATTCTCATGCAAAGGTGGTTAAGAGGAGTTGAAAATGCTTGAAAAGATCTCAGTAGATTATAGTTAGATATAAGTCCAAGTCCCACAGGTATTGATCTTCTAATGTGCCGCAGTTTCTTGTTGATTTGCTCTTTCCCCACACCTCTACAAACAATGTAACAGAGGGTTTCAGTAACTTGTAGATAATTATTTCGGATTAGTGTCATGAATTGAGATCTTAGTATATTGCTACAAGTATTCTCATGCATATCACCACTTTGTAATAGACTGCAGTAGCTATGTAACTTCAGGTATGACTGGAGTTCCTGAATGCATTTGTCAATACCAAGATGTTTTTCTCCTTTGTGAAAGTGACCAGTTTGTTAGTGATTCAGCCTTGAAAACCAACATTCTGCCTAGAACAATGTGAGATGATGAAGTCAAAGAAGGCTAGAGCTGTGCAGCTACTTTAGAAAACTAATGATTTTCTAGGGGATTACAGCTTTGTATTAGCTGACCTACAACCTCTCTTGACAAAGTGCTTTTCTAAAAGACCTGACATGTGAAATAATGCAAAACTATACTTAAGGAAAGGAAGGTGGAAGAAATAATTGCCCTTCCATGCATCTTAGCTTACAGAAATGTGGTTTCCGCAGCCTTTGCTGAGAAAGGACACACTTGTGATTCCCTGGCTATTCATTGTGTATTTCCCAGTGATCACTGGCTAAATTTGATTGTTTTTCCATAGTTGAAATGATGAAAAATCGTGTCTTTGTGCCTTTTTGGCATGTCGTTATGCTTAGGTGCAACTACATCTGCTTAGAAATCGGCACTTTCAGACTGTCTTTCCTGTGCAGGTGCTGGTAGGGGGATGCAAAAGGGTGGACCTAGATGGTTCTTTTACTCCAAACTGAAAGGACAAAGTTGTTAAATCATTAAAATAGGAAGGTCTTGCTGCAGTTGAGCATTGTTACGTAAAAGCTGGTCAGTGCCCATTTGTTTGAGTTGTTAAGCTGACATAAATGCTCCTGGTTTTATTTCAGTGGTACAAATGTCAGGCACCATAATATTTGTTTGGACAGATATTCTGTGTTGCTTATCCTGTCACCAAAAATAAAATGCCCCTCACCAAGTTTACATTTATTTCTCTTAAGAAAAACAGGAAGAAGTGCTATGCTGGCTCATACCTTTATCTTAAATTCTACTTTTTCCTTTTGTAGATTATTAAAAAGGCTTCCCCCCCCCCAGCAGTAGCAAATGAATTATGCATTCTTATCACTACTGAATGTCAAACTTCCTTTTTATTTGAATAGTAATAAGGAAATCCCATGACTTTGGAACATTTTAAATAGGCCAGAAAAAAATGTTCTTGGGTGCTCAGATGTCCTTGCTATCACAGTTAGTTTGGCATTCTTGTGTGTTATCCATTCAAGACAGTCACTTTTCCTGAAAAACGTTGGAAGGGAAGCTAGAATTCAGGAAAAGCTCATGCAAAGAAATCCTGTGGGACTTAAGTGCCGATAAGCTGTGCAGAAGAGAGATGCCATAATGTATCTTATTAGCTTGGATGCAGAACAAAAAATTGTAGGAAGTTCTAACAGTAATCTCTATAATAATGCTAGTGCTGCTGTATCCAATTTGTTTCTTATGTACAGAATAAAATACAGCAGAATACTTCAGTTTTCAAATTCTTTGTGCATGCAGCAAAGCAATGCATACTATTTGGTACCAAAAAGCAATTGCATATTTCTTTGCTTTGTTTAACTCTGAAGGCTGAATTCAAATCTCTTGCAGAGATGTGCCCATGCATTTCACCATGTGGGTTTATTGTGTGTTTTGAGAGAGGTGCTCTCCTCAACTACCCAGCAAGAGCTGGAAAGAGAGCCAAGGTATTTCAAGTCCCATTTGAGTTCAGAGGACCAAACCTTGATGTGTCATTAGGAGCTCCCAATTCAGTTTCTGTGATGCTATACGTTAGAATTCTTTGAGGATTTCTAACTTGAAGCGTGACCTAATGCCATGATTGGTTTTTCTGGTTGTGATTGATGGCTTTGAGATTCTATGAGCTACTTAAATTATATACAAATAAGGACCTACTGTTGAGGAAGTCTTGGGCATGGTATGTTTGCAGGTTGAAGAAGTTTGGAAATCACGTCTAGCTGGATGAATTTGGTACTAGTAGATTAATCTCTTCAGCTTTGCTGTAGCCCCACCTTCAAATAATTTTGCACTGGCATGGATTTCCAGAATTAAAACCAATTTGGGTGAATTTGATTTCAGGGCTTGTGACGAGCTATTTAACTTTTTCTGCCCGCACCCACCCCCCTTGGATTTTTCTGGATTTTATTTATTTATAAATTACATCCAAATGACAGAAACAACTTACTCCTCTTATTTCTAGTTTGCTGTAATATATATTTTCCTTTGTAACTTTGAATGCTTTTGCATTTCAGGACTTTGTCCCATTGTACCAGGACTTTGAAAACTTCTACAACAGAAACCTCTACATGCGGATTCGGGACAGCTGGAACCGTCCAATCTGCAGTGTGCCAGGGGCCAAAGTGGACATGATGGAGAGAGTTTCGCATGACTATAACTGGACATTCACGTGAGTCACAAATGAAGAAAAGGTTTCCAACGACTGTCTTGAAGAGGGTCTATAAGAACAAGTTGGAAGCTGTGAGGTTAAACAACCAGTGATTCGTGTTTGTTTTGGGCTTTCCAGTGGTTCAATCAATTTAGTCAAAGTATTTTGCTCTTTTGAAACACATCTGGCCACTGAGGTGATTTGTGTATAATTTTTTGGCTGTTTGCTAAGGTTCCCACCTGTGTTAAGATTTCATGGGTGTATGCCTGTAATAAAATCAATACTTTTGTGTGCGATGAGCAGAACCTGGAGTAGATAATTTGTATTGCACTGCTACTTGTGACTTTGTGTTGATTTAGAATCAGTCCTGACACTTGAAGTAAATTCAGGTCAGGTAGCAGCATTTAACATGATTGTTTTGAGTCAGAACAGAAGTAGTCGGTAGAAACAAAATCAGAAATGCAAGGACAATGATTTTTACAAATTGCAAACATGCATCACAAGTTTGATGTGAAGAGATTTGCAGCACAGTACTTGGTGAAACTAGTCATGTCTCTCCTTGGCTTTCAAGGACAGAATAATTAAAACTCTTTTTTTCTGCTAAACTTCTTCCTTAATCTTGTCATGTATTGTTAACATAGCAGTGCCAGATGTGTTTCCTTTCTGTGGTTAGAGGATATCCTGCTTGAGGGGGGGGCTGCCAAGTTAATTGATCTGGAGATCTTATTTTGTAATTGAGAAGAAAGTTGCACATTTCTGGGATGGAGGGCAGACACGTCAGAAGAACAAATGGTTTGAGAAACCGCAAGCAATTTTAGATACAATAGCAAAAATCACCTTTTAATCTAAACCCTTCTGGGAGCTAGTCTGAGTCTGTAAAGCAGAGAAAGCATCTCTTTGATTGTTTCGGTTTGGTGAGGGGCAGTACTGAAATACTTAATGGTTGATTCTGTTGGTTTTTTTTTTTAATATTTCGGTGTATATTCTAAGAAACTGAAATAAGAATCTTCTGGTGTATTTAATTTTTTTAATTGTGGGTGTCCTAATTTGTGGTGTTTTTAAAACACAGGTACACGGGGAGAGTGATAAAGGGCATTATTAATATGGGTTCCTACAACTACCTTGGATTTGCACAGAAGGCTGGGACTTGCCAAGAAGCAGCATCTAAAGTTCTGTCCCAGTATGGAGCTGGAGTGTGCAGCACTAGGCAGGAGATGGGTAAGTTGAAGCAAGATAGGATGTTTCCCTGATAGATGTTTCAAAGTCTGTAGTCCGATCACAGGTCTTTGAAACTTTACTTGTTCTACACTTTACATTAATCAAAAAAGAAGCTTTTACTTCAGGGGAGGCAAATTGACTTGCTGGGTCTAGTTTGCGTGGCACAGCAGTTGGCGCTCTTATTTTCATATATATATATATTATTTTTCCCAGTGTTCCCTTATGGGCCTTTAAATAAAGAGCAGCCTGATTGGTGGAAGTTCTTCTCATAGTATATAGCAATAGTGAAAGCTTCTTCTCACTCTGAATTTCTCACCTGTTTTATGTGCAGGAAACTTGGACAAACATGAGGAGCTGGAAAAGCTAGTTGCCAGGTTTCTAGGTGTGGAATCTGCAATGGCGTATGGAATGGGGTTTGCAACCAACTCTATGAACATTCCTGCTTTAGTTGGCAAGGTATGGCTTCAGTCACTGGCTAAAGCTCATCTAACAGATTCTGCTGGTTGGGTTTTCTAGAAGCCACTTGTTTGGTTTTAGTTTTCTTCGGTGGCAAGCCCTGCAGATACTCTCTGTGGAAACTCTATGTCACAGTATGCATTTCTAACCTCAGGAAAAATCTTTTTGGGAAACAGCATCCATGGGACCAATACCAGTCCAGATCTTGCCCTTTTTCTGGGAGAGAGCCTAGCATGTGAAGGATCGCTTCCTCAGGCTACTCAGTGTATGAAATGGTGGCTGATTAACAGGCTGATTGGCTGATGGTATTTTGATGTTCTTGAGATGCTATGAAGTGATTGTGTCAGTGAGACACACAGATAAGCTGCATTGCATGTTGGTACATACTGAATTTATTATCTCTGAGCGACAGCTGAAAAATCGTTCCATTGAAGGAGCAAAATCCTAGTAGAAAAGCTATTTGAGAGAAACAAGGTTAAATGCAAAGACTGATGATGTCTGCTGTGTGCCCCGTAAAACAGTACACAATGCAGCCTGGGTGTCCTGCGTGGTTTTTTTAGTTGGAAAATGAAATTAAGAAATCTCTTTGTATCTTCTGATGCAATGTGTATGTTCCCTTAGCTCCTACTTAGAGTAAAACAGTGCAAGTACTGGAACTGGTTTCTCTTCTTGAAAATGGTTTGCTGTTAGCCTGATACTACTAGCCTGTTGGAATTCTTTGATCCTCTGTAGCGAATTATTTCCCTCTATTCCATTTATTTATTTTTCCACTTCCTGAGATCACTTCGTAAATTCTTCCATTTACGGTATCTACAGACTATAAAATTGCTGCCTTGTTTTTCCTGGCAAATCTCTTCTTGATTAGCTGTAGTGTCGTCCTGCATGCATCCTGCATATTATTTGTAATAATGAAGCAGCACTGTTTACATAATATCTCTTTTCTTTTGGTCTTTTAAGTTCTAAATATCAGATGCTTTCCATAATGAAAGGCATTTTTGAGTCCCATGCCAGAGAGAAATTCAGTGCTTCAAATCCTGTCTTTCTGAAGTCAAGTACTTCAGCAGTACTATGATCTTGAACCATGTGTGTTACTCCTGACGTATCTTTTACTTGCATTTCTCTGTTCTTTATCTTCCCGCATTTTCTCTTCAACAGAAAAATAATTCTTGATTTCTGTGAGACCTTTTGAATTCAGAACACACGTGGTCAGATACGTTTAAGTAGACTTCTGTCTGTTGTAAGTCAGTACAAATTGGCCATTACTGCAAAGTGACTGAACTTTTTTCTGGGGATATGAATCCCACTGTATATCTTTAATATCTTATGAGAATAGCCTTGAAATAACTTACTCGGCTCCTTGGTTTTCACATTTGAACTGTAACAGTTTTTGTAACCATTGAGAGAATCCGAATGGTGAATTTTAAGGCATGTATCATACCTGTTTTCACGCACATAACTTGGATGTTTACTAAACCAGCTTTTTTTATAAATGGATACAGCAGCCTGTACTGTGTTAGTAATGAGCATGCTTAGATTTTGTGCACTTTAAATCAAATAGTAAGAAGCTTCTGCCTCGTGACACTAGAAGTGCCCTTATACTCGGGTGAATACTCCAAAAAGAAAATGCTTTCTTCTGAAGAAAAGAGTTCTTGTCAAATGAACCATTTCACAGCTCAGAACATTCACTAAATACCTTTTTTTGGCTGCCTGAAGCTGCTTCCCATTGCACTTTTCTTTTCTTCATTGTCTGCAAATACAGACTCGCATAAATCCTGAATTCTGGCACCACCCAGTACACAATGGGCTGTGTGTGCACAGCCTGTTTGGCAGTGCTTTGGTAGACTCTTCAGTAAAGCCCAGAAACTCTCGTGCTTGATTAAACTCTTGGGCTTTCATATTTGTGCTACTGTTTGTGTCTTTCTGCATGTCCTTGTGTACATTTTCAGGTGCAAAGCTGCTTGGAACACAAATTTTTGGATGTTTGGCAAATATAATCAGTAATGGCTTCTGCATTTGGCTAGAAGCAGTTTCTTCGACAGTCAGGGGTATGATTTGAAGCAAGTAGTTATTAACATTGTATCTGGGCACCTATATTGCAACTTAATTAGCTTGTAACACAAACTACTGCAATAAAGTTACTCACGTATATGTAATACTGGACCAGCTGTTCTCTTTTTGCTCTGTGGAATCCTGAGGCGCTTGGTTTATGTTGCTACTAAATCCTCTTTTCATAGCAACAAATATGACTTGACTATCGGAGGAGGATCTGTCTCTACCCCATAATCTGGTGGTTCAGCATTGGTCAGCAAAAGGAATTCAAAAGCTTCATTAGCGTTACCTGGTTGATCTTTATTCACTATGCCTTGTTAACAGCAGCTTCTACTAAGCAGGTGCTGAAAACAGGTATAGTTTGTGTACACTAAAAGTTGTGTTTCAGCACTGTTAAAGCATCGGTAAAAACAGGTCTTTCTGCACCTGGCAGTTTGCAGCAGGAGAGACCCACAGCTGACAGCCAAGTTTTTGGCTGCCTGGTACAGTCACTGCCAAGTATGCTGAGTCTAGAGCACAAATAATGTGAGATTTGAGGATTGCATAGTCAGAAGTTGTTAGACCGTTTGGAGGCTAAGCTAGGACTTAAAAGTTGCCTGTTTTGGAGTAAGTGCCATTAATGTTACTGTAACTAGCTAATAACAGCATTCTGTACTGGCAGTACATAGAGCTTTTCATCATAGGTCTGGACTGACAGAGGCGAGATAATGGAATTAGAGCAATGGTGCTTGAAGGATTTGATTTTGGTTGTAAGAAAACTGATTTCCCGTGTGTTGTTAGTTTGTGAAACTAAGTGCTCAGGGCTGAATTACACAACTTGTGTGCAGTGCTTTTTGATAAGATGTGGCGTTCACATCAGTTTCCGTGTCTGCTTTGTAGGATGCATTGGGAAGTCTGATCTTCACTGGCATATATTTTTCTGGATACCAGTAGACTGATCTCCAATTAGTGTTAGTCTTCTGAATGCTCTCTTAATTATTAGTTTGTTGCTAAATGCAACTGAAGTCTACTGTTGTAGTAGCAGGACTCAGTTTTACATACGATCATCAGCGATTGCTGTACTGTACCAGTGTGCTTTGATACTTTGCCCTCTCTCTAGTGGCAGACAATACTAGACTTTACTTCCTCTTCAGTTTTAATTTTTTTTTTTTGTCTAACTGAATGTCCTCTTCTGTTACACAGGAGTGAAGGGAGGCTGCTCTTCAATTTGTTAAATCTACTTTCTCTGCTAAAAGCCTTGTACTTGTTTTTTTATGGAGAAGCTCCTTTGGGACTATTAATCTCTTCTTTTTTTTAAAAAAAACTATCATTTTTCCTGGTTCTGACCATCTAAGAAGGATACTAGTACTGGATTATTATATTCAGTTTTTGGTAAAGTAGTGTTTAACAGCAATGCCCTCTGACATGGTATACATACTCGGTCTGGTATAGTAGTTCCACAGAGAGAACACTAGCTGGAGATTTCCATGCTTCTTATGCCAGTCACTGAAATGTGCAGTGTTAATCCTTTGTAACAACAGTTTGAACACTTGAGATTTAGTGCAGTTTCTGAGGAAAATCAGTCTCGAGCTTTCCCAGGCTGTAGAGTTATTTCTAGGTACGTTACAATTCTAGTGCAAAATTTTCTTTATTGTGGAGAAAATACTCCGATTGTTTGTGACACCTCCTTGTGTAACTGTAGGCAATGCTTTTTCACAGTCCGTTCTAGTAACTCATTGCAGGGAAGAAATGTTCTTGACTCTTCCCTCCACCCGTTGTTAATAGAGAAACACAGAACAAACACGTGTTTACTATCAAATCTTCAGCATCTTAACATGTTTTTTGGATTTTTAACTTAACCATTTACGGAGTTGTGGAAGATTTGCATAGTAATTGGAGTGGGCCAAGGTTATTTAGAAATATTATTGCTCTTGCACAAACTAATTCCCCAGTATGCGTTCCAGTAGTCCATAGCGATAACACTGTGACTAAATGTTCAGCCTAGTACATTACTGACCTGTAATGTTTGCTGCTCTCAAAACAGACGTATTCTGATTTGATATTTGATATTTGAAGAACGTATCTTCCCTTGTTTGAAAAAACAAGCAAGTTCAATGTAAAGTTTAATGGCTTCAGAAAACTCAATTTCACTCTGCGGTTTTGGTTCCCACTTCCTGTTTCTTGTATGTTACCTCCATCTAGAAAGTTCTTAATAGTTCTGTTCATTAAAGAAAATTAGTCCCTTTGGTACCACTGAGGACACATGGGGTTTAGTCAGTGCTTACCTCCTAATGTATGAAATAGTGAAACTTTGGTAAGGGCTTTAATCCAGGGCTTCGGTGGGCTGTGTCTTGGCACCAGTGTGGACTTGCTGAGTGAATGGCGGCCAGCTGCTCTTCTCTTTTTTTACCTGGCTGCAGAGGAGGATGAATATCACAATTGAGAGATTCATGTGAGAGATTCAGGCAGATTCGGCTGGAGGACTTCTGGGAAAAGTGAAACTTAAGTGGTTCTTTCTGTTAACAGCAGCTGTGTATTTTTATTTGCCGTACTAAGGCTGCAGGTTGTTCCTTAGCAAGTCTTGCCTCGACTAGCTGCATTTATGTTGGAAGTGTGGGGGTTTTTTTCCTAAATGATCTCTAAGCAGTTCAGAGCTGAAAGGTGTTATATGTTTGGCTGTGAAACGTAACCTTTTTAATATCTTCCTCTTTCCTCTTCTAATTCAGGGCTGTTTGATTTTGAGTGATGAACTGAATCATGCATCACTAGTGCTTGGAGCAAGACTGTCAGGAGCAACTATTCGAATCTTTAAGCACAACAGTAAGTACCAGATGGTGGACTCTACCTTTCTGCAGACGTTGTAGATCAGATACACTCTATTTTGTCTTCTGATAGTTGGAAATTCAATTTCATGCAAGGCAATCAATTGCTGGTTACCTGAAAGGTCAGAAGATGGCTGCAACTGAGAATTTAATCATCCTGAATTGGATATCTTTTGATATCTTCAGTCTCAACTAATAACACTTTTATCCTGAAGCTCTTCTGGCTCACATCCTCTGCATATGAAGAGGAACATTTGCTGCCCTTTGGCAAGTCTGGAGGCACTAGTGTCTTAACATGGCTTCTTGTTACTTGGGTAGCTCAGCGTGGTTAGTCTATTCTAACGGTCCATGTCACATAGTAATGCAATTTTGTAGTGCTCTAGGTTATAGTCTGGGAGATAAAGTTTAATTTTAGGGCCAGATGTCAACATGATCCTACAGTAACAAAAGCTTATAAATGCACATGTCCTAGCTAAACTAGACAGCCATGCATTGGTACAGTATAGTACAAAAGGAATTTGGGGGGCGTGACACACAGATTAATTTCACTGACTTGCTTTAAGCATGTGTTTCCAAAATGTACAGAATTTTCACTTTGCTGGTTTCAGCTTCCTCCAAAGAGAGGTATTTAGAATAACTTTAAAATTAAAAATACGTAGGAATTCCTTCTTTTTTTCTTAGTGAAATAGGTGCCTGGTTGTCTTTGGTTAGTAAAGCTGCTACCTTCATTCTTTAGCAACTCCTAATATGTTTTGTACTATCAATCTCTGAGATGATGATCATGACTTGCTCTCTGAAGTGTGTGGTGCTGACAGCAAAGCTTGGGTGGCTGCAATTATTTTCCTTTCTTCGTCCTACTTGACAGTGGATCCTCTGTGCTTATGGCTTCTTTTGTGTTCTCTTGTCCTCTATCATTTGAATAATTTTCTTTACAGAAGTGTAGAGCTTACTGTTACATTCAGTGATTCATTTAGTTATTTATTTAGTTTTCTCCCTTCATAACTCTTGATTGCTGAGCAAGATCACAAAAGCTTTATATTAGGCTTCTGCGTTTGTATAGACGGACATTGCATCCCAGTTCCAGAATTTCAGAGAACACTGGTGACAAACACAGTTTGGGTTATGAGGAGAAGGACTTAAAAGCTCTGCTGTGATGAGAAAAAATAGATGATCTGTGGGAACGGGGTACAAACTGTGAGCAGTGGTGAGACTGGGGGATGTTCTAGAAACCTTATAGATGGTGGAGATCTGTGAAAGAATGGAGTGGCAGATTAGAATCAGAAGGCACAATGCAAGCAATGATCTTGGCTTGCCAAGATGATGTTCATTTCATAGTTATGTATACGTTCTGTATGCTACTCTTGTTACACCCTATGCTGCCTTAGTTAACTTAATTTTCCTGAGATATAAATGGCTTCATTCATTTCTGCTTTTTTAGAAATTATGGAGAAAGAAAAAAAAAAAAATCATCCCCCTGAAAATCCTTGCCAATGTTTTCATTTTTCTTTTATCTCGTTCTGCACTTCGTCTTTTTTGTTAAGGTCAGACCTAGTTCCCAGCCTTTCCCTCTTCCCTGAGAGATCAGAGCAGAAGTTTATATGCCATTTTTCTCTCTAACTGTACTAGACTTGTCCTTTCTTCATTGAGAGATCTGTTGGAGGTGGGGACTCACTGATTTCTTAATCTTTGTCTTTTTCTGAACATTAGCTGTCTTTTAACAGTCTATTAACTGAATTACTTTGCTGGCTAATTTCTGGTCTAATTTCTAGTTCACAAGCTCCTCTTGGTGCTACAGCTGCCCTAGTCTATCAGTCCTCTTCATGGTTGTGCTGTTTTTTCATGCCCTAGTGTTTTTATCTGTCTCTTGCACAGCAGTTTAGCTTTTATGGTTTTATTACTCTCATCTCCATTCCTTTCCTCAGTGGTTTTTTTTCGGGACTAATTTTGCATGTATTTATTTTCTCACGTTAGCTAAGTCTCCTAGGATCATGTCAAGTGTTCGCAGCCAAAGCTAGTAAGGTTTCACAATACATTGGTACTAACAACTTCATCTGTCTAGTTTCTGATACGCTGAGCACTGTCCTCTTTCTTACACTGGTGGTTCTTTCTTCTTTCTTTTCTGTTTTTGGTTTAGTAGCTTCCTTTTCCACACCTCCAGTCCCTTCAATTTCAAACAAAGTAATAAAAAAGTACATTTGCTCCCGTTTCTTGTTCTGCACTTTGGTCTGCCTTCTACTTATCTTTTGTTGATTATCCTTGAGCTTGCTTGTTCTTTTTTTGAGTTATTTCTATCCACAAGGACACACTTACTACCTAAATTGCTTTCTCTTTTCCTCACAATGAGATACCTTCTTTTTTTTCATATTTTTTTTCCTTCCTTGTTTGCTGTTTACGCCTGATGCTCTAACTCGTGCTTTTAGCTTAGGATGATGAAATTCTTCCTCAGAATTCATAGTGTCACACGTTCCCTTTAATCTTATCTGTGGGCCCACAGCTAGACAAAGCCCATGCTTATTGACTTATGTATGGTCTGTCCTCCACACTGGAGCAGTTTGTGCATTTCTGGAGTATTGCTGTCTTTAGTCATGTCAAAGCTCAAGCTAGTAGCTGTTTTGGTACCATTTAACAGTAATTTCTGGTGCAGATATGCAAAGCCTGGAGAAGCTGCTCAAAGATGCTATTGTGCATGGGCAACCTCGTACACGGAGGCCCTGGAAAAAAATTCTTATCTTGGTGGAAGGAATATACAGGTACAAACTATTCTTTATATTCCTAAGACTCTCCACATGAGATCTAGCTGCTTAGTATTTGGGTTCTTTTGCCAAATCAACTATGAATATTGTCACTTCATAGTTCTTTCATTAATCTCATCTGCAAATTAAATTGAGTTATGTATGTCTCACATCCTAGACTTTCTGTTGCTAGTACTGTAGCTGCACCTGGTGTTATCACAATGCTTCCCACATCCTGATTAGACTATAGAAATTAATTAATCTAAACTGATTATTTACATCACAGCTGAGGTCTTAAATTGCTTGTCCATTCCATTCTTTCTGTGCTCACTAGATGATGCTAGTGTGAATGGAATTGCGCAAATTGAATGTTTTTGCTGAGAGTGATTAGGAGCATGTAGTAGGCTTAGCAGCGTTAGGCATTTAAATCATAGTGACTTTCAGCACAAAAAGGGGGCATTTTGGAGTGCTACTAATGAGAGCCTAGTCAGTGCTTAAACTTGAAAACAAAAGGTAAGTAGATGTCAAACCAGAATACTGACATTAAGGTGGAAGTAGAAATGGGGTAACTTACAAAATTGTCACTGAACACATTCCTTTGCCTTAACTTACTGTTGCTGCTACTATCTAGTCTGTTTGTCAGCATCCTAGAGATGTTAAACAGGTAGAAAGTAGAGATCTGGGCCCCAGGTGCAAGGAGGAGTTATTATTCATCCCTCTGCAGAACACGATATGTCTAGCAAGTTGTATGTGTTCATAAATACTGAAAGAGTGAAGAAGAAAAAGCTTAGTGGCTTTAGGCTCCGTAAGGAGGCCACAATCATTAAATCAACTTACACTGATTTTCTGTTTCTCAACAGTATGGAGGGATCCATAGTCCGTTTGCCTGAAGTGATTGCCCTTAAGAAGAAATACAAGTCCTATCTGTACCTTGATGAGGCTCATAGTATAGGTGCCCTGGGTCCCAGTGGCCGGGGTGTGGTGGAGTACTTTGGACTCAGTCCTGAAGATGTAGATGTTATGATGGGAACATTCACCAAAAGCTTTGGAGCTGCTGGAGGATACATTGGGGGCAAGAAGGTAAAAAACTGGGAACCATGTGGCTGTTTTAAGGCTGGGGTGGTAGAGTCCTTCACTAAGCATTTAAAATTTGATCTATTTTAAGTACCCTGACTGTCCTTTGTATACTGCCCACTGCAGTGAAAGTCTGTGCAATGCAGAAGAGTCTAGTCTAGTAACGTACCTCATAACTGTATACTTCTCACCTTGTCAGTGCTCCTCTCAGTTTGCAGAATGTACAGCAGTGGTGTAGTATCTTTTTAGAAACTGCTAGGAGCAAAGAAAGCAGGGATTTCTTAATGTTACTTTTAATGAGACTTGCAGGAAAAACATCAAAAGCTGAAGTTTTTCCATCCTGTTTCGAAGGAGAATTCCTTTCGTGGGTTAGTCTGGCAGAATTGATTCCCTGTGGACTCCAACAGTTTGCTTTCTAAAAAGACCGTTCCCTTCTTGGGTGGCTTTTTGGCTACTGACTCTTTTATTGAAATGTCTTCTAGGAAGCGATGCCCTTGCTGAACTCCTCCTGTTGGGAGGGATGGTGTAGACAACGGTGTGTGTCCCCTTTCTTATATCTTCAAATGTATCTCACAGATCAGGCTTCTAAGCTTTAAGTAGAGAGCAAAATTCTACGATTTTCCTACCAGGACAGTAATTTTTTAGGTACTGATGGTGACAGTTAGTTCAGCCCATCTAAGTGGAGATGGAACTTGCCGATGTTCCTCTTTGGGAGTTGACTGCAGTTGGATTAAAATTACCGATGTCTTCCCCAGAAGAAAGCACCATATTAATCTTTTTGGAGTGGTAGTGAGCTAGTGGGATTAATTCCCTTGGTGTAAGGTGAAGCAGCTGAGAGTCCTTCACAGCTGTCGTTTAGCTACTGTTTGAGGGATTGCTCCAGGGGTAAGAGGCCTTAAATCTTCTTACCTAGTTTATTTCGAAGTCCCTTTACAACTTCCTTTCATTTAACAGACTCCAGGCACACAGCAACATGAAACTGAACACTTCCACATATGTCTGTAATACATTCTCAGCTTGTGCGATCTGCAGGGCCATCATTATTAATTCTATGGTAGCAGAAGATGGACTCTGTCCTGGCATTCTTACTGGTGGTGTTAATACTCTGCTGGAGTGGACTGGGTATTTTAGAGTGGTTTTGTTACAGTTAACAACAAGCAGACTAGATCTGTGGTGCGTTGGTCCTTTATTCCTACGTGACCTGGTTTTGCCCTTTAACAACTGTAGCAGGTGTGTTTAACTGGGAAATGCAGGAGGGGTAGGCTGAGGTGTTTGCGCTCTTAAATTGCACTTGCCACTGTATTTATATCGTGCTGATAAATGGGAGAAAGTATGTTGTGACCTATTCCCGTTTGGTGACTTTTGCGGGGAAACAATTATATTGAACATGATACATAAGCACCTACAGATCCTGCTCCCCACTGTTTCATTTGTTTTATACTCCCACTCTTATAATAAACACTTTTGAAACATAGCCTGTGCACAACCTGAGTAATGCAAACACCTTTTTGCAATCCAGTATTGGTGGTATTAGCTAAACAAGTCTGTCACAGGCATTTGTCTCCGATCAACACATGTTCTTGCCCTGTGATATAATTATGGGTTGTCATGTCTCTGCTGTTTGCTTTTCAACTGTTGATTACTTGTGTCATAAATTCAATCGTTGAGATACCTGTTCTCTTCCAGCACATTCTGAAAGAGGTTTCTTGTGGTGGCCCATTTTATTGTGTGATTAAGACATGACAGTAAAAGCATTTCTGTTCAGTGCTGGGAAGGAGATGTATGATGCCTCTTGTGTTTTGCTAGGAACTGATTGATTACCTCAGGACATACTCTCACAGTGCTGCGTATGCATCATCGATGTCACCTCCCGTCGTGGAGCAAATCATCACCTCCGTGAAGTGCATTATGGGTGAAGATGGTACGACTGTCGGTGAGTCCTTCTAACAATAAGCATGTGGAAGGGGGAAGCCAAACAGACTTGTTATCACTTTGGCAGATAACTCATTCAGTGGACACATTCATAATTATCTGTTGGTACGTGTAGACTTGAAATTTCTCTATCAGTCAACCAATTTACTATCCTACTTAGCAGATCAGCCTGGTAACAGCACAAGGAGTTTCCAGCTAGAGGTAAGTCATCTTAGCCTTATCTAAGACACAATATTGTCTTGTATTCATTTTTGTTCCATGTAGCTTTTCTAGCCTCCTTCTTTCTCTTCGCCATTGTTTCTTTATTTGCCCCAATTTTTAGATTGCTTTCAGAGTATTTTGCTGTCTTTTACAGTCAAGACCAGCAGTCTTGTGTGCTGGTTACTGCAGGGGCAATGCTTTTGATTTTCATCTGTAGTATAACTTGATGTTTGCACCTCAGTTAAAGTAAATCCAGGAATGTTTCTGAAACCTCTTCTTACCTGGGGACCTAGAGGCATTTTTCAAAATCTGTAGACTTAATGCACCAGGAGAAGAAATTCAGTGTATTTGTCTTTATTATCTTAGGTTTTTTTCGTTATGAAAGTTAGAAAGGGGAAATCTGTACTAGTCTCAATGCATTCAAAGTCAAAACCAGAAATTCTTGTGTTTTATTTGCCTAGTGGGTAGCAGCTTCCTTCAGTTCTAGCATAAAGTAAATAGCTTGCACACGTGATGTGTAAGATACCTTGGAACTGAAACGGTACAACACCTTCTGTGTGGGATACATTTCCTTCTTCACAGGTAATGAAAAAGTTGTGAGCGGCTCACACAGGATGACAGTGTAGTCTGAGGATCTGTCAGTGCTGTTCAGAGAATCTTAGAATTCAAACTGCAGATTATATTCAGTTAATGGGAGTTTCAGGCATCTGGCCACGAGGTGGTGGTGTATACTGAAGAACTGTACTTGCCTTTGCACATGGGTCATCTGCCCATCTAACCTGACAGATAACCCCTACAACGAGAAGGCTTGCTGGAAAAATGAGTTAAGAATGTTTCTGCTATATCAGGTTTCATTCACTTTGCTTACATTGTCTGAGAACAGAGAGTTAAGTGCCAGCAATTGGTATTGGCGGTTGCTCAATAGAGGAGTTGTTACTGAAGCAAGTGCAGCCAGATAGCAGCCTGTACCTGTGCTAGCACTGAGTGCTTCCCAGTGGTTCATGTGAGATACCTGTACCATCCAAGAGTTGTCCTCAGTGCTGCGCTCAAGAACAGATGTTAACCAAGCTGCAAACTACGTGAAAAGTTGTGCAAAAGGACTGGTCTTGTTGTCATCTTAGAAGCAACTGAGCTCTTTCTAGCTGATGATTTGCCAACAGTCTGTGGTTTGCTTGGCGTTGCTTGTTTTGGGTTTCTTCCAGCATCTGTTTTCCTTAATGAAGCAGGAAGCAAGGAATGTGTAGCTGATTTCTGTTTGCAGTATTCAGACTCCGGCATTTTTGCCCTTTTCTGAGGCTACCGTGTGATGTTTATTCAAGCCAAGAGAATGGAAGCAACTTCCACTCCAGACTGTTCTCCTGCCATTATGCCAGCAAGATCCCTCAGGCCTGAAAGGTGAACCAGATCAGGAAACAATTTGGCAAAAAAATAAACACAAAAACTCAAAAGGCCTTTTTTTGTTGTCATGTTGCTTAAAATGCATGTCAGGCTACATCCTGCTAATTTGAAACTCAATAGTAGTACCAGAATTCCTAGCCATTCTTTCTATTGAGAAAATAATTGGTTTTGGTGTTTGAAAGCTGTGTCATTTCAAAGAAGCCTCTGCATGTCTGATTTCTATATAAGCTGTAGCACTTTTCGGAAGTGCTGGATGCAACAGCTGGATAGCCAAAGTCCTGTCTGCTCATACTCAAAGGATTTCTCAGCTGCAGGTCTCATGAAAGTGTTACTGGCTTTCTAAGCATGTAAGTCAGCCTTAAGCACCTCATAGGATGATCTTTGCATGAAAGTGCTTCTCTGTTAATGTTCTGTGCAGTGCTCCTTCCCCGTCATGCATTTTTTTAGATGCCTTAAGGCTCTAGAGATAATATTACTTTGTAGGCATTTTCTGTGGATGAAGTTGGCAAAAGCTCAGTTGGGTGAATTGAGCAGCTGCTTAGCGATAGCATGACAAAGGTTGTTGGTTTTTTTTGTTTAAAGGCTTTGGCTGAAAAACTTCTGTTTGGATTCTGTGGAATTATGGGTGGGGCTCTGGAGGGCCACTGCCTGCAGTTGGTTTGACTAGTGAGTAAATGTGGAGTAGAGTGGTGCTGGTAAGAGTTGTTGGCTGTGGAAGACAAGTAGAGGAATAGTGTTAAACAGGGCCACTGGTAAGCACCTCTGAATCAACAGGGTATTACAGAAATTTCACTGCTTTTAAACTAGTTAAGGTGAACTAATGGATGAAGGAAAACTGAGATAGATAGGGCAATGGTTTTACAAGGGCACAGGAGCTGGAATCAGAACAGTAGATGGCTAGCTCCCAACCCTGACTTTTGGGCCACAGCTAAATCCTTTAACGGCTTCAAGAATGCTTTTTTGAAAAGAACCTGTGCAGCTTCTTTGTCTGCCTGCTTCTGTTTACCACACACTGTTTGTAAAAGCTGCTGTCCTCCATGGCATCGAACCTTTGTGGAAATTGAGATGGTCTGTAGCTGAGGAGGCAGTAGTAGTAAGCAATTAGTTTTTGAGGATGAAAGGGGTTTTGTGTATTATTTTGCAAGAATAAGTTAATTCTCTCCTCTTACACTTCAGGTTATTTCTAAATCTAATGAAACGTCTGGAGGCTCTAAACTTACAATATAAGGCGTTGTAGTTAGCAAAACTTTACATAACTAAAAAAAGCAAATAGCTCCTTTCAGATCTTTCCAGCAAGCTGCCAGTGACTAAGTAGGATATTAGTAGGAGGCAGCACGGACAAAACGCAGATGCTATGAGAAGCTGAATGGCTGCTTACAAAGAACGTAAGATGGATGGTGTGCAAGTGTGCTGCCTGAATTGGGACAGTAGTTTCTTGTGTTGATTTCTGTTCAAACTATTCTGTTCTCTGTACTGTTTATGCATGTAAGTGACTAGCAAGCCTCAGACTTTCTGAAGGCAGTTGTGGGAATATAATTATAGATAAATACAAGTATATTACTTGCTTCTTCATCCAGACTGTAAAAAACAATCCACAGCCAAAGCAATGGCAGAGCTATGTTAATGGGTTCTTGGTAATGGTGCTTCTGAAACTCCTCTACATTGTTATCAATGCTGTATGTATGTCTGTCCTATTTTTCTTTGCTTTACTTGTTTTGCATATAATTGGCTAGAAGACCATCATGTGGTCTTAAACAAAACATACTTGTTTTGTGATCACTCTGAGAAGTTCTGCAAAGGAGCAGTTGTCCTCAAGTGGTGAACATCTTGAGCTTATAGAATGTCTTCAGAGAACTCCAGTGACAATATACGTGGGTATCTCACGTATCACATTTGGCTTTGTATAGTGGAGTGAGGTGAGTAGGAGAGATGGAGAAAGCTTCTTTCTGCAAAAGCAAATTCTTTGGTGCTGGTTTTCTAATTCAGAGTCACTATGGTTGAAATTGTTAATGAGCAAGTGTTGCAGATGCTTGTCAGCAGTTCAGTGGTTGCTGTTCTTTCTGTTCAGCCCCAAAGATGAATGAACTTCAGATAGTTTTGTAGATAAAGGGGCTTTTTTAAACAATAATAATAGACAGACATAATAAGCAGACTTTTTGGGGTTATAGTATACACAAAGATGACAGATGGATTCCTGGAATGGAGTTCTGGAAATGTAGTGTAGAGCCACTTGATTCTTGCTGTTCATGTGCTGTCTGTGTTATTTAAATTGACTGTAGGGAAAATGAGACAGCTTGGTGCTTGTCCTGGTAAATGAGATATGGTTGGAATTTATGATACCAAGTACTTGGTGAATTTTTCAGTGTCAGTGGTTCAGTTTGAGTCGAAAGCTGGAGGGGTTTGACATTACAGTCTCACTAGGACTGGAAATCCAGTGGGCTCCTTTCTGCCATTTATGTAAGAGCCAGTGGTACATCCTGTGCAACTGGAGCTCTGTTAGCAGTGCTGTGTTCAGGACGCAGCAGCCTGTTCTGTGCCCTGATAACATCATGGAGGGAAAGCTGAAGAAAATCATAAAGTAACGCAACTGAGATGTTGGCAAATCAAAGCATGCAAGGTGAAACAAGTCTAGGGACTGGTTAACCTCCTTCAGAGGTGAAACTTAGTTTGCTTTCCTGTATATTAAAAATTGAAGGTGAGCCTTAAATCCAGGAGTGTTTTAAGTTTGAAATGAAGTTGGCAGTGTTAATGGCTTGTAAAAGAGGTGAACTGCTTCCTTCCATGGACATTAACTCAACAGTAGTAATTATAGCTGTTTATGACAAGTTTACTGTCTTCCATCTCAGTTTCAGGAGGCAAATACCCCACACCAAATCACAGCACCATAACCATACATAGCATGTAGAGAATAAGTTGTGGACAGACCTTGCTCCAGGTGGCACTTAAATTCTGAATGAACGTTGTCTTGAGCACTGTATAGAAACCAAGGTTTATTATCTTACATAGCTGTCATGTCACAAGCAACGGAGGCAGCAGTTGCATGAGCCATCCCAGCTGCTAAACTATCGGAAATTAGTAACTAACCTTAGAGGGCTAGTCAGTTGTACATAGTTTGATTGGTATTTGTCCCATCAGAGCATCTCAGTTGTGAAGAGCTAGTAGTTGATTACATCTAGTCAGAGGAAACCTTAAAAAAAATAAAAAAGGATTTCTAGTCTTGCCATTGCTGTGTGCAACAAACTTGAGTGAGTTACATCAGAAAAGGTAGTTAAAACAATTATAGCCAAAAAGAATAAGAACTTACAGCTGTGTTGGCAGAGAATTGAGCCTGATTGAGCTGTTGAGTACACGGGACCATTGCTATATTGTCATTCACAGGGAGAAGCATGCTGGAAAGAAAGCTAAGCCTTACCTGCTTAAATTCTAGGACACAGAAGATTGCAATTAGTTTTTTAACCTCCATGTAGTTTATCAGGCCCTCAAGTGAAGATATGACCTCAGTAGTTCAATCAGCTGCCTAATCAGTAGGTTTCTTCAAGTTGGACATTTTGTATAATTCCCCTTGACTTTCGAAAGACAAGCCGGAACTATATGCAAGTATGAAGTGTAAGCGGTAATGAAGGAATAGCCCATGTTACATCACTTGGAATTTAATTTTAGGTAACTTGTAGTGTCTTTATAAATGAAGTTTGTACCTTGCCATTGTTAGCAGTAGATCCACAAATGGAAGCGGTGGCTGCTGTTGTACTCCAAAGGGGAAATAAATACTCTTTGCACAGGCTGAGGTTGAAAACTTTCAATTAGCATTAAAATCGGTTCATTTGAATTTCCTCCAATAATGCACTTGTTAATGAGGTGTTAAATTATCACCTTGGGAACCCAGGGACCAGTCAAAACTAATTTGAGCAAAGTGAAAACATTTTTTTGTTGCTGCCCTTGAGAATCTCAAGCTGAGCTGGGAAACTGTTGGAAAAACAAATACTCTGGGGGTCATAAAGAGAGTTTCCTGCTTCTCTCCAGGGGACTAACAGTTTTAAACATCACTCTCCGTATTTGTGCTTCCAGCTGGGGATCTTTTAAATCCAGCTTGTTGCTGCACCTCTACCTCCCTCCCACAGAGCATGGCAAGCCTCCAGAAAAATTGCTTTAACCTGGGCTGGGCAGGAGAAATCTTTCAGCCTTTGGTGCTTTGAAGAGTGTTTACAGATGTTAGCAGAGCTGTACCATTTGTGTTGTGCATTGGAATGTGAGAATTCTTCAGTGCCTCTTCTTTTGGACTTTAATCAACATTGTGGTGTTTGTGCAAGAGCTTATAAACCTTTATAACTGTACACCTGCTTTGTTCTTATAACATTCTGGTTCTTGCTATTTCTGTTCAGGTGTGAGCTGTCATCCTGTATGGTCATAGCCTAAACACCGATCTGTTACAGCACAAATACAACTAGGAATGTGGCTTTGATTAAGTAATTTCATTTTTCTTTGTTTCTTACACAACATTTGGTTTAAAATGTGTGGCTTGCTTTTTACTCACAATAGCACTTGAGGTGCCACATTTCTACAGAATGCTGGTGTGCTGCTCATACAGGGAGAAAAAAGAAAATACTGGGTAGCAGCTCACTAATATATACAGTTAGCAATCCTGTGACTAAAATGCTTTAAGTCAATATGAAATTTAAGGTAAAACATTTGAATGGAAGTAATCACAAATGAGGTGATGTGCACTCTGACTTTGGGCTAGTGTGAAATAAGAGTTCACGGTTCCTGGTATGATACATGATTTACTAGAGCAGAGTTTTTTGAAAATACCTGAATGACCCACATAAGCACCACTTCCTATCATCAGCCCTGGCAACTGCAGCAATTTTCTACATAGAAACATTAATACTAGTATTACTATAGTGTCTGCGGTGTACAGACACATGGCAAACTTTCATTCTATGAAGTGCATATAATGTAAATGTTTCTAGCTTCTTCGGAAACAAGCAACAGTCTGTAACTGAAGCCCTTTTTCTGGACTATGTGCAGGTGTATTAGGCTATGTGGGACTCGCAGACCAGTTGAACCTGCTGTCCTTGGGTACTTCGGCAAGTTCTGATATAAAATGTGGCTGGCACCAGGTCAACTCATGCCATTTCACATCAAACACAGACAATCTTGACAGTCATTTACAATGTATGCTTTAGTCGTACTGGTGTGCAGATGTTTGCTAATGTATCAGAATTATTAAACTTCCTTGGAGAGCACAGACTTAATCTTTGAAGAAAGAAGCTGTCTGAAAAACACGCATGCCAGTTACGCTTTGAGAGCATATGGCCAGTGGAGGGACTGGAGACAACTTTAAATGAGATTGTGGAGGTTCTGTTGCAGTCTAGCTTTAACAGTGGGGTTTAGCTCATGACAAATTAGCTTGTCAAGAACAGGATAAATCAACCTGCAAAGTTTCTTGCTGCCATGGGTGAGCTTCTGTTAATGCTCAGGTTATTGCCTAATTGTTGCGTAGTGGAAAAGTTGTGGTTACGGTGGTGTCTGCCTGGAGGGAGATGTATTACAGAGCATGCATACTTCTGAATTTCATGTTGGCTGGCAGCTCCTAAGATTTCTGAACTGTTTGAGTATGGACACTGGGATTTTGGGGCGGGGGGGGAAGGGAGCGGTGGCGGGGAAAGCCAGTAAAATACTTCTGAAGCTTCTTAAGACTTTCAAGGTTCCCTTCTGACTGGCCGGCTTAATATTGTATTGCATAAGTGCGTTGCCAAACACATTTGCCCTGCAACTAGCATCTCTAGAACAAAATACTCTGTGCAAACAGATTCGGTACTCGTATAGAGTAACTGTCTATACCAAGAGCTGGAAGCAGAATGTTTAGTACTTCCAGTCTTTCCTGAAAATAGCTTGTCTTTTCTAGGGTTATTGCTATGTTCCTGACAAGTAACTTTTTCTTGAGGACCTGGCATTGTAGAGGCAGCTGTGGATTTTATATGCACAGCTTTGCTCTTTCCAGGATCCTTGGAAAATAGAGCCGTGCAGGAAAAACAAGTCTGTAAAAGTCACAGCAGAGGCAAGACCGATAGGGTTTGGGACTTTTCAAGCACAAAGCAGACTCTTCCACTTCACTGCAGTTCCAGGTGGCAGGCCACCAGAGCCGCTTGCCAAATACAACTTACTAACATGGGAAAGCTTGGCACCCTTCCTGTTGAAATTATTGCAGTTCAGGGTAAATCTGAGAGCACAGTGGAGAAGGACAAGGATGGCTGCTGTAACAGATGTAGCAGCTGATGTGGGCAGCTCTGACATGGTGGCAAATTCACAGGCTGTAGCATTTATCATGAGATGAACCTCTTAGCTGTTAAGTGTCTTTGTCAAAGGAGAAACTTGAGCATTTATGGGGATGGATCAGGGTCTTCACAAAAAGATGTGACAACTGTGTTGTGTGAAAGATTCAAGTGCTATCTTCTCGGTGACTTAGAAAAGCAAACAAACAAAACAAAACCAGCTCCTCCATAGTGGAATTCCTTAATTTTGGGACACATTAGTAAGGAGCACATACACCCTTGCAGCATCCTGTCTCTCCTATTGCTCCTTGTATTAGGTATGTGAAAAAGAAAAGAAAACTTGGTGGGTATATCAAGTTCATGTTGAGGGACAAAAAGACCTTTGGAGGCAACTGTCCTCCACTCCATAAGATCTTATTTAGTACCACTGAGAAAAAGTAGATATTTAGCACCATTCTATTCACTCATCCCTTAAGGGATCCTCCTACCAAGAAACGGTTAGTAGAAGGTCGTCTGCCCGGTTTTTTCCTGAATTTTCAGAGTGAGTGCTAACACCAAGAAATGCTTCTCATAGTACCTTACAGTATCTGCTACTGGTCGAAGTTTACTTATGTGTAGGATCTCATTATTATCTCAAGCTTATGGAGCCTGTTTCATAGTGTTTGGTCCTGGCATCGTTTCTTTATGGAGCTGATTTCTGTTCAGTTTGGCCAGAAAATTATACTGCAGTGCTTATGGCTGCCGTCTCCCAAGGAAGTTTGCCAAAGAGTAAGCTAGTCAAACACATCCCATCCCTCAGCCTTGCTCGCTATCCAGGTGGGAGAATGGATGCCCTAGCTCTGTCTCTTTTTAGACTAAGCTGATTACTGGTTATTTCTAAGCCAAGGTGGACACTTTATAGCTGGCTGGTATATCTCTTCCACTGAATATCAAGCCTTGCTGTGCTAGAACTTGAGCATTAGTCTAACTGCTTCAGGAGCAATGCTGTTAGAAATTTTTAAGGCGTTGACAAGGAGCCTCTCCAATCAACTGACTTTAGCTGAGTACTGTTTCTTGCATTTATACGCTTCCCACCTGACTGTATAGTCAAGAGCAGCACTTTAGTGGCTGAGCAGCTGTATGGAATTGAAGGAGAAGACTGTTGCTAATCATCTGCAGCTAACCTGCACTGTTTCTTATGTCTGCCTCATTGCCTGTGATTTCCATGACATACAAATCCCTTTGTCTGGCTGAACTGGCTTTGATTTGCAGAAGAATAAATCAAGGCCTGTGGATCTTGTATAACCTTGTGCTTCTATAATGGGTTTGATGTGAAATTTGGAAAAAAGTGCAGTCAAAATAAACCTCTAATTGTTATGACCAGCGAACAAGGGATCCTTAGAGAAGCTAGTATCTCAAAGACCAGTTAGCAGTTACTGAGTAACTGCTCCAAAGTTGAGTACGTGGATATCTTGTCCAGTCTGTGAATCGCAGCATATGATCTTAAGAGATGTTCATGGTGAGCAGGATAAATATACTGACAGACTAAATGTTAATATTGTTGATAAATAATAGACTTTTTGTAAAACTGCATAAACTATACTCCACTACAAGTATTTCCCTAAAGACTGTTCTTGTATTTGAGAATTTAAGATAGGAAAAATTGCTTCCCTTTTTTTCTGAACACAGCAGAGCCTAATCCTTCGTTTCCAAGTTGATTTTGTGAAGTGCTTCCTAGAGTTGTCAGAGGTAGCTCTTGCACACCTACAGATGTCTTGGATTTATAAATATTTCCACTCTGATGCGTGTGTAGCTAGAGATATTTCCACAGATAGGATTGTTATGAAGGAGGACTTTTTTTTAAGTCAAAACTCTGATCAGGATTGTATGTTTGTTGTTGTTAAATCTTGGCAAAGAAAACAGTCCTTGGTGGCTGCTTGGTGTAGGGAATGCTTACTGTGTGCTTTTGCTCCTACAGTGGTACACAAAACAAAAAGTCTTTGAGTAATTCCTTTGTTCATCTTGCATTGTTGCTGCATCTCTTCTTGTTTTTTCAATTTCTCAAGTATTACAAAGTCTTAGCTCAGCAGAACTACCTGAGGTGCCCCTAGTATCAGCAGTGGTCATGCTGCTTAGAGAAGGGAAAAAAGTATGTTTGAAAGATGGGAGGTACTGAAATTATTTGCAAAGGAACCGTCTGGGTTGAACTTTTAACTAGGTAGATGGATGAGCCACTTCAGTTACCTGTGTAAGTCCTTCCTAGTGTAAAGTTGTAATTATCTTCTAGAAGCTTCACACAGGTGTGTCTGGAATAGGGAGTTGAATGGTGGCCAGCTCTTTCAGATGAAGCAACACTTGCAGTTTCTGGTCTTGAGAAGGTCGGAAGTTGATGAACTGATTTCTGTCCCAGCATCAACAGAGGCACTGAGGGAATGGGCCTAAGAGAGGAAACAGATCAGCAGCTGCTGAGAGGTAGGAGTTTAGAGGGGAGAAATGTATAGATAAAAATGTTTTTTTCATATGTAAATCAACATGCAGAGGAAACTGCAGACCTTGCAAATCATAATCACTCTTACTTCCACGTAAATATAAATTCTCCAGTACATTTCCAAACAAATTTCAGACTTCTTTTTTACAGAGGGTAATTGAATTATTCATTTTAAACAAAACAAACAAAAAACCCAACCAACACAAAAAAAAACGAACAAGAAACACAAAAAAACAAACTGCAAGTGAAGACTAGCATATTTAAAGTTTAGAAATTGGCTTTGAATGCCTTTGCAGTGAATATACTTCAGTGTAATTAAAAATGATCCGTAAGCTTTAGTTATTAGTTATCCTTGCCTTAGTTATGACTTCTTTTTGTAACAGGTTTTGTGCAATTCAGGCATGGAAAACTGGTTAAAAATGCTAAATAATACACCTGTAGTTGTGCTATTCTAAGTTTAGGTATGTACGTTCCCTATGGAAAATTTTACTTTTTCATACCTTTACTAACTTGGACTTGGACAGACTTAATATTCAATATCACAGTCCTGAGGTTATTGGAATACCTGGTATTAAGATTTCATGATGATTTTTTTTTTAATTAAAACCATAGGAGTGGGGGGTTTCCAGAGTACTGCATCTAGTATGAAAAATATATTAAATACAGGTGAAAATTGTAAGTTGTACTTGTCAGTTAAAACAACAACAATGAAAACAAAAAAACAAAAAAAAAAAACAAACCAAAAAACACAAAAAAACCCAAAAAAAACCAAAACAAAAACCCCCAAACCAACTTGGAAACTATTTATCACTGATCTGTTAATACAGGTATGGCTGTCAGATTTGTCATCCATCCTAATCCTGACGTTTTGCTATAGCCTTCTTCGTATACACTAATTTTTATTGGATTTTAATCCTTTTAGTTTTTCTAGTACCTCATACTTTTAGCTGCGTTCTTCACCATGTTTTGAAAGAAAGTAGCCCAGGTTGGAGTAGAGGAAGGCTACATAGCCTTTGTTTTGTTTTACAGGATTTTCTCCATCGGGAAGGAGGTAGTAGTAGTCTGTAGCCTGTTGATTGTGGAGATTGTGCCTTAATAGCTTGGTTGAGTTCATGGATTTTGTTATATACTTAACTTAGAAATTTTAGTACGGAGGGAAACCTTTGGAAGGTGCTATGTAGACAGAGAAGTACCCTACAGCTGTTTGCCCTGCCTTCAGGATTAATTCTTCTGACAATTCATCGTGAAGTGAATGATTTGTATAAAGGTTGTCTTTGTGGAAGCTCTGTAGATACCTGGTAAACTGGGGGAATTACACTGTGTTCTGGGAATCGTGTGTATAGGATCCAGGGATTTTGATAGTTCTGTTGTAATGGTATTTATTGGAGGGGTGGGAGAAACCACTGCTGCTCCAGCACAAGTCTTAGATGTATGTAGTGGTGTCCGTAAGATTCCTTAAATGTTGGTTTTGATGTATTCAGTGAGGTGGAAGAGTGGTTTGAATGCTTCTATGGAGGAAGATTTTTTTCATAGCAAGATTTTTCTAATATAGGTAGTAAATATTCAGTGACTTCCTTTTAGATTTGAGGGTGGAGTGACCTGTGGCCATGAGGGCTGTACAATCCATACACATTTGTTTTTCTATAGTACTAGCATCTTGTGAAGTGCTTCCAGTGCCTTTTTCTTTACGAGTTTTATCTGTGTACATCAGACCTATTAAAACTGAGCATTGTGCTTTTTCTTGGAAAAGCTGATGTGCACTACAGCTTTTTTGTATTCCAGGAGAAACGTAGTTTACAGAGCTGTTTCTATTTGTCTGTGTATGTAGAGAATATCTATGCCATAGGGTGAACTCCAGCCTAACAGCAGCTGTATGGCAGAACTCGTGCAAATGATACATAGCGGTACAATAGAGGCTAATTGTTATTTGTTTTATCTCTTCTGAGGTAGACAGCTTCGGGAGAGATTTTATGCTACCACTGTAAATAATGTTGGAGATGCAAGGAGTTCTTACAGTGCTTACAGTGCTTCTCATGCGTGTGCTAAAGCTGAATTTGTGTTTTATACTGGCCATATCCTTCCTTTTTGGCCGTAGCTGTCTTAAAATGTGGAAGTGGGCTGATTTGCTGTTCTTACAGCACATGTGTTCAGCTGGAGGTGATAATCTATCTGATTCTGTAAGGTATTTTATATCTGTGTGATATTTTACAATTGGTAAAGGTAGTTAGTAATGCTAGCTGAAACTGGGCGACTACGAAGTTATTTGTAACACTTCTTGGTTGAAACATAGGACGAGGCCATATCCTCGATCATCTTCCCTTGCACTACAAAGGCAAAGAACATTTCTCTACCCTCTTGTGTTGCTGTTTAAAATCCCAAAGAACAGTCAGCTTTGATACTGGCTTCCATTGTAGAAAAACAGTCTGCAGAAAACAGATGGAAAACATAGTTCACACTTCGTTGCTACGTTGTAAAGCTACTGAACTGTCTCCATGGAAGTAGATTATAAACATCCTTTATATAATAAGCTTTGTCAAAGCTTGCACATTCCTTCGCTTGTTAAAAAAAAAAAAAAAAGAGGTGTTTGTATGTGTTCCTGATGTTTTTTCTCTCTGTGGCTTCAGTCTGACAGGAATGCCTGCCAACCGATTTGCATTGTAAAAAAGGTTTATTTCCTTCTCTCTTCTTCACTGATGCTTTGCCTTACTCTTGAGTTTTTAAAAGCAAAGATGTGCATTTTAAGTTCCAATGTCTAAGGTAGCATAATAAAAAGAAAATAGAAGTTTTCAAATGCTTGCTTTTTTCTAAAATGCCATAAACTTGGCAAGTTAAGTTTTACTGAAACTGTATAAAGGTTTTTTTTGTTTTTTGTCTTCCTCATGGTGGAGGCACCATAACTAGTTCAGAAGAATAGTCTTACCAGCACACTTTTTTCCCCCCTCTCGTCTCAGCAAGGCACAAGAATAGCTGTCAAACAGGGTATGTACAGCTGTCTTTGCAGTGATTATGGATGTTGTTATTATGACTGTGCATTTGTGATAATACACAATTTGTATGAGCTAATGTGTAAGTAAATACTAACTCCACAAATCCTCCCAGTAATTAATATGCAGAGTTAGGTAATATGTGTACTTAATTTCTTAGTTCTGGAGGGATGGCCCAGTCTCATTCTTGAAGATCATGGATTCATCTGAACCAATGCTTTTTATGTTCAACTTCAAGATAAAGATCCCTGTAAGCTGTAATTGTTAGGATGCCATGAATTTCAGCTGTGTGACAGCAGTGTAACCAGATACAGTGAACAAGGTATAAACAAACATGAACAGCTAAACCTAAAAACTAAACAACCATTTAAAAGTATTGCTTTTGTGAATTACAGTTCAGAAACTGCTTTCTGGATTCCCCTGGGTGGTGGGGATTACTTGTTGTAGGCAACACTGTTCCTCAGCAGATCAAGTTGAGCTGGTAGTGTGGGTTTTGTTCTTACTTGCTCTCACAGGACAGTTACTTGGTCCTATCTGTATAGTTATTCTATCAAGCTATGATACTCTAGGGAGAACTGAAGTTGCTTTCAGTAGAAATTCAGCCTCTAGAAAAGTTCTGTGTGGAAAAATACTGTGGTGGCTTGTGGGGCTGGAGTTAGGGTGTCCTTCTGGCTGTCTTCTCTGACTGCAGCGTTGTTATACAGGGCTTTGAACTTAGCAGAGGCGGTAAGTGTAATGTGACCATGAAATGGAGTTCTGGTTCCTATGCAATCCTTCACGTATGAAATAATTTTGTGTTTAGTCAGTCTTTCTGATTTTTTAGGTACACAGACACCTGCTCTCACTTTCTTGTTCTTTATTAATAGTAAAATAGAGTTCATGGATAATTTTTTATCAGCTCTACCACCAGGCCTTTATCTTGAATTCTACTCTAAGTGCAAAGGGCTTGTGTGTTTCTGACAGCCATTCACCGGAGAGAGTGTGTTGGTTTGGTTTTGTTGGTTAGTGATTGGTGGGGTGGTTTTGCTTTGGACAAGACTGATTCTTCACCAAAGACATTAAATCCCCCTGCTTCTGTATAGCTGGATTTCCTATGAAGAGTCACACAGATTACAAATGGCGAGCATAGCTCTTTTGTTATCCATTGTGTGAACTTTAAAGTGGAGACAGTTGCTGTTTCTGCAGGGTCTGACTTGGGTGTCGTCATTGTAGTTAATACTGGAAAAATAATTTAAAAGCTTACTACCAGCTAAATGTAATTTTACTAATCATTAAGGAATCTGATGGTACCAGCAGCCATCAGACTTTAAAACTGCTTAGGACTTCCTGAGTCTTAAAAAAGCAGGTTGCTCTACTGCACAGTGCATTTTGAGTATGCAGAGAAGTGGCAATAGACTGTATTACACTTTCCCATCTCTGGAAACTGAGTTCTTGGAATAAATTACAAGTTGGCATTACGTTTGAGGATGTGGTTCTCTTTTACATGGTTAATAACAATTATTTATGCAATGTGGATCTACTCTTTGGTAATTCCTTTATCTTTAAAATCAGAGGGCCGCTGACAAACAATGTGAGCAATTCATTTTAGCTTGCATGCTCTCTTACATAAGATAAAAGCCTGTGTAAATGGCAAATGTGGATGGGAATGTGGTTAGTGTTCTAAATAGAGCTATATAGGCTTTGGGGTTGGTTTGTTTTGTATTCTTTTCTTTTTTTCCCCTAAGGCTAACAGATTTCTGCAAAGCAATGCTTGCCTCATGACAGTTTTTGTACATAGGTTTAAATAAAACACTGATATGCAAAGTTTGTGAACAGTCCTTGAACGTTGTCTATAATCAAGTTTTTTGGCAGCCCAGGCATTTCCAGCTTTTGAGAGAAGAATCGGTCCAGAGCTTTTTGCAGAGGCTGGCCTAAGGGGCTCTATGTCCTGCTGAATAATCCTTCCCTCTTTTCTACGGACTGCTGGTGCAAACTTCAAAGACTGCTTGAGGTCAACAAATAATTTCCTCTAATTATCACACAGGGAGTCTGAGATGCTGATGGCTCTGTATCCCTGTTGTGTATCACTTTCTTATTTATACAGAGGAAAAGGGCAGCTTTTAAAATAAGAGGGGGGAAAAAACACTGCATCTCATGTTATAAACCGTATGAAGGTTATTGATAGAAACCCAGTGGTTCTCAATGTAAACACATACATTTTACTGAATTAGGCTGTTGGTGTCCCTTTAACTGAGAACTGTATAGTGCCTTATAGAACAAAGAAATGATTAGATGATAAAGCTCTAGGTTCAGAGGGCCAATAACCTCTTCAGCAACCTGAGAGCGAATGTGTGGGAGGGGGTACTGTCATGGGCAATGCATCAGCTGATGGACTGCACAGAGTGGCACAAAAATGCACACACTTCAGTGACAAATATGTGGCATGTCTCAAATGCCAGACTTGCACAGGAATTATCCTGGTATTAAGACAGCTGAAATGTTTCCGTATTAAATTACAAATAATCCTGTCTTTTCAATGTACCGAAAAGAGCTGCGTGTTGTTCCTATTGTGGAGTAATATTTTAAATGAGAGAGATTTGGAAAAATACATTGATTGTTTCCAAGGATGAGCTATTGGCTGTATTTTTACCACAGTGCTGAAAATGCCTGGTATTCTTAAAAATGCTACTTAGTGTATCTGTGATGTTGCATACCAGTGAAGCCTTTAAAAAATCTGTGTTCCTCGGAACTGTACTAAAGTTTTACAAAGCTCAGAAAAATTGGCTGTTGGTGCCTGCTGTGGTTTTTGTAGGGGTGGGGGGCTTTTCCCCCCTTTTTTCATTAATTAAATCTCAATGTAGATACCATCCGTGTGGCAAGAGAGACTAAGGTGTTTCAGTCAATAAGTTAATTCATTTGCTGTCTTTAGAAAATACAGATTGATTAGGAAATGTAAAATGCAAACTAGAAAGAAGAGTCATAGTAAAACCTACAGCAAAACCTTCAGTTGTGTTTGTCCTTAGAGCTGTATTAGATTATTTGATATGGTGTTAATTAGAAACTGGTACCACTTCTTCAGCCACTTAATGGAGAAGGAGGCTGGTCAAGAGGATGGTTCTGAACCTGCTGTAGTCTGGATCTGCCCTGGTGTAAGCACTGACATAAGCAGCAGCTGATCATCTGTGCTCTGTTTCGCTTCATTTTTGCAAGCAATGTGCATCAGTTAATATTGGTAGTTCTGAATTTTTTTTTTCTTTGTGTAAGGACAAATGGCTTCAGTTGTCTTTAGCTTGATTGATTGGATTGACTGCTTTCTGACAATGCAATGAGTACTCAGTTTGCACTACTTTCTCATGGTACCTTTAATAGCAGTGGCAACTGCTTTTAGCTTTATAGCTGTTGGGGATCTCAAAGATGATCTTGTAGTATACTCTGTGTAATAGAGCAGAATTGGAGTGAACAATATTGTACAAAACTAAGAACTAGAAATGGTTCATTATAAAGATGAGACTAATTGGTGTGTGTTGGAAAATGAGCAAAGGCTGTACCTTGTAAGGGATGTTGAACTTTCTCTTGTGTGCACTTCTGACACTCAGAGTGAGTTGCTGCACACCTGTGTCTGTGGGTTTTGGAAAAGCCTGCAAAATCTCCACTGAGGGCTTTGGCATAGGTGCAAGAAATGCTTACATTCTTAAAAGAGTTTTAAGTGTTAGTAAAAATAGATTTGTATCTCTGTCTCTGTGAAGGTTTGTTGTTTGATGTCTCCGTTGTTTTATGTCTCCACTGCATGTACTTATTAAGAAAGAACAACAAAAAGATTTTTCACTGATGTTTATGAAGTTCTGGTGGGGGTAGACCCCAGTATCCAGAAGTAAGAAATCATGCTTGCTTGTCCGTATGGAGGAGCCAACTTACTCTTTCTCTGTGAAGCTTTTTGTTCATGTATGTAACTGTGCTGCTTACAAGGACTGAGAGATCTAGTGCTTTATCTTTTACGCTTTTTGTATTTGTTGTGGTCTTCTGGGTGGTAAGCCATCCATCAGCTACTGGCTGCAGCTCCTGGAGGCGATGAGCAGAAATGTGCATCAGTTGAGATTTGTGCAAAATCTTAAATGCTATTCAATTGTTGTAGGATTTTTTTCTCTTTCATCATACTTTGCCTGAATGTCTTTTTCTTCTAAGGCTGTAAATTACATATAAAATGTAATAGAATCTGAGTAGCATCCTGTAGGCAACTGCAGCATGAAGAAAAGAACGATTTGATCTTACTTAGAGGGTCAGTCAAAAGTAAAGTGAGCTAAGCCAACTTTTAATAACATTTGTTACCATCCTGGAACTAAAACTACATGAACATTTCCGTTCTGTTCTGTGTAATTCCTGGAAGTGCTCACACTTGGGCTTGCAGCTCACCTTTTAATTTCCCCGGCTTGATAGTTATTCTAGCTTTTCAAGATGAACAAAATGTTCTGCTGTTGTAAAAAGAGGATGTATTTCTTAACCGCTTCATCAAATATGTACTGTTGACAGAAGGGGAAGCTGAAAAGTCAAAATTTGGCTTGGAAACAGGCTCAATAAATGCTTTGAATGTTCAAATAATTACTGCTTTTTATGTGGCAGAGTTTGAAGCTCTAGGGGAAATTTAGTATGTGGTGAAATTCATCCAGTCTCTTGCGTTGCTCAAAATGAAGGTGCTATTTGGTTGTACTGTAACTTGTTTAATTACACTGCAAGGTCCAGTTCTCTGAATTACTCCAGTATAATTGGGATGTATTTCCAGATGTCAGAAGAATGTCAGCCTAGTGGTGTTTTGGTCTGGAAGAGACAGCTTTCAGTTTTTAGTTAGCTTCATTTTCTAGCTAACCTCTAATTGTCTGTGCTTCACAACCCTTACCTATTAGTCTTTTCCCCAGAAGCAATGTTGCTGCTGCTCCTTCTGAGATGCAGAAATGCAGAGCCAGAAGAGGGGCGTACCAGAGCATTGAAGATCTACCATAGTTTGCTTAAAAAGCCTAGGAAGTAGCTTGTGTTTTAAAGCAGTACAGCTACTTTCCCTGTAAAACTTGTGATGGAAAAAGTCTATGCAGAAGATCCAAAATGCCTCTTCTTCTTTTTAAACTGTATATCATCAATGAGAGACTCGTGCTATGTTTTTAACAAATGCTCTCCTTCACTTCTGTGAGTCTAATGAATCCTGGAGCTGCACAGTGGGAGTCTGACAGACTGGAAGTTGCATTAAACAGCTTTGGGTTTTTATTGAAAACATTGTCCTTGGTTCAAAGAGAAGGTAATTATTCTGCCCTGGAATGATAGCAGCCCCTCCTTTATTGACAGCACACCATCTGGTTGTGATAAATTACATGGCCCTGGCAAGGCTGCAGCTTTTTGGTAGCAGTGGATGATTTGAAGGCTTCATGTCCAGATTGGTAGAAAATAAGAAAAATATATATTGTTTATGGAAATTACATACTTTCCTTGTCATTGGTCACATAGCTTTAGTTTCTCTTTATGTCTGATAGATGTACCTCTAAAGGAAAATTTCAGAAGGTAAGATAGTTCATGGGATTTTTCAGGAGCCAGTTGTTGCTGCAAATTAAATTGCATTAATCTGTTTAGGGAGAGCTTGAAAAAGTGCTGATAGAAATCTTGAGTATTTCAGGTGTAACTGGTGCGATTTGTTGTACTTTACTACCCATAGACTGTTACTGTAGTTCTTGCCTAGCAGTAAGAACAGTGCAGATGATTAAAGGGGTTTTCTCAGGGAGTGGTTGTACTTAAACTTGGCTGCTGTAGCTTCAGGGAGGTACGTTCCTTTTCTGAAAACTTACCACAAGTAGTCAGTTTGCATCCTATAAGTAAAAGTTCAGAGTGGTGTTAGTAGTTTGCTGGCTAATTGGTCCTCCTGGCAACTGGTTCTTTTTCATGCTGTCCCAGCTGAAGTAGTATTACTTTTTCTAACCTGCCTAATTATATGATACATTCTGTGCTCTGACAAAAAAAAAAACAAAACCAAAACACACACATCTGAGGCAACAATGGTTGTTAAACAGAAACATCCGCAAGAGTCTTGGGAGGGGAGAGGTAGTTTTGGTTCTCATAATACCTAAATTATAACTCCACCTTAAGGCAAGTTTAAATGCTTGTGAGTAGAACATACTGAAGGTGATTTACTTAAAAGTGTCTGATTTGTTGAGAATGGCTGGTCTCTGCTTCCAGATTTTCTTTTATTTTGGAACACGATTCAAAATTTTTTTGCCACACATTACTGCTTTTGCTTTAGAAATTTCCTCAATTTGTTGGTTTTTTCGCTGTTAAAAAAAATAATCACAGCAACACTATGATGAAGCTTATTCTTGCTGAGTTCTTTCGTTACCTTTTGTGAGGCTAATTGCTGCAGAGGGGAGTGTCATCAATAACTCTGCAAAGTTTTAGTCTTACTTGGACAGAGGTAGCAGGAATACCACTCATTACTGGTTCTTACTTTCCTACCACTTCTATTTTTAGAGCTGGAGTCCTTGCAGTTATATTTGCACAGTGTGGCATGAATAACATTTATCTTAGATTTAGATGTGAAGAGAAAACACTTTGAACCTGGCTTTGCTATGCTTGTTATTTCTGTGGCTAGGCAGTTTGGACATTCATGTGGGGCTTGGCCACAGGTTAAAATAACTCTGAAGCCATGTTGAGTTGTTCCTAAAATTCAGAAAATTCAATCAAACATTTTATGTATAATGAGCAAAGTGCCCTGGCAAGTTTGACTCACTCTTTGGCTGCCAGGGTACATAAGAAGCGGATGTGTGTTATTCTGGGGTTTGGCAGCCTGGGCTTTCCCCTTTTGCAAGCAGAATACCTCAGCAGCTTCAAGCCATTTAGCCCAGATGCCTCATATTTATTAATTGCAGCATGTTGATGAGCAAAGGTAGCAAAGTGGTGGTGGTTGTTAGTGTCTCAAACTGATAGACGTGAGGTTTCGTCCTCTATTGTGGGAGGCACCTAAAAGAATGAGGTAGAACTGAATTAATGGGGGGAATTTTAGCTATTTTCTGCATCTAGTAAATGATAATTTTTGATAATTTTGGGGTTTATCAAAGAGGGAAGGAGCTTTTGAAAACTGAAACTGTGCAGGTGGTCAGATGTTGGAACAGGCTGCCCGTAGAGGTGGTGGAGTCTCCGTCTGTGGACACAGCTCTGGGCAGCCTGCCCTCGCTGACCCTGAGGTCAGGATACCTCTTCCAACTTGTTCATTCGTACAAAAATGGCACTGAGCATAGGCAAAACGACAACATTTTTAATCTTACTTTAATGACTAAGGATTAATAATTTCTAAGTTTTCACATTTATAAACAGCTCTAATGGAATTTACTTGTTTTATGTATTTGTAACTATTACTAAACGTTGGGTTTACGCTGGTTTTAGGAGCCAACATTGGCCAGAGTTGAGGCAGTGTGGTCCCTTAACCAACCCATCTTTCTTTTTTCTGTGGCTGTGGTGTCAGTAGCATTGTATTGGTTTAATCTCTGTCTCTTTAAATCTTGAGTTTTCAGGATCTTATGAAAGGCATTTTGCTGTGAGAAGCTGTCTCCTGTAGCTTGATAAACATTGGCTCGGTATAAATCAATTGGGTTTAATACTGCTTTTACTAAGTCCTTAAAGTGTTTGTTCATGCTGGTCTCCTTTACACACGTATCTCATTTCAAAGTCTCTCTGCTCACATAATGAATCCTGCTGCTTGAGATAAAAGATGACTAATCAAATAATTATCATACTGTCATGGCTGTGCGCGGGTGAGCGGCCATTTTAGCTGATTTTGTTACCATGTCATTTTGTAACATCTTTGTGTTAGCGTATCACAGGAAACCTTTGACACCAGCTAAGGCTGTTGTGCTCACTGCTGTACAGAGATTGTGACTGCTCCAGAGAACTTACAGTTGCAATGATACACAGGTCAGTGCAGGATGACTAATTCAGACATCCCCTGTTAATACAGGTGCTAGTTTGTTGGCTACAACAAGGTTTTGAGCCAGCACTGTGGTGTTGGAAGTGTATGTGCAGCCTGATCGGTCAGGTCCTTCTGTGGTCACCCACACAGAGTTTCTATTAATAGAATAATAAACTGTGGAGCGTGTGTTATTTTGAACAGTTAGTAAGATCTTCTGGGAAAGTGCCTCCATTGTGGGCTTTCAGTACTGAGAGGGGTCTTATAAGAAAGATGGGGACAAACTTTGTGGTAGGGCCCGTTGCGATAGGATGAGGGGGGATGGTTTTAACTAAAGGAGAGTAGACTCAAACTAGGTGTAAGGAAGTCGTTTTTTACAGTGAGGGTGGTGGAACGCTGGCACAGGTTACCCAGAGAGGTTGGCAGATGCCCCATCCCTGGCCACATTCAGCGTCAGGCTGGACGGGGCTCTGAGCAACCTGATCCAGTTGAAGATGTCCCTGCTCATGGCAGGGGGGCTGGATTAGCTGACCTTTAAAGGCCCCTTCCAACCCAAACTGTTCTGTGACCCTCTGATTACACACTTGACCAAAGCTCTTGTAAAACCTCTTTAATTAAATAGTAGTTCTTCAACAGATCATATCTTTCTAGTCATATCAAGAGACACAATCTCTTCATGGTAAGAGCTGCATCTCTTTGCAATGAAGTTCATGGTGCTGCCTTGGAGTTCTCTAAATGCAGCTGGGAGTTGCAAACAAAATCAGAAAGTGCAAATATAAAAATACTCCTGGGCTTTGGAATATGTCAAAGGCCTCAATCTCTACCAGTATGTATAAACTAAGGGAGTACACAATACATACCCCCAGCTGGTTTTTGGCATGCCTTTAGACTCCACTGGAACTGTTTAGCTTGATAGCAAATGCAATGACAGATACTTAATATTAGCATATAATTTTGTTTCTCGGAGACCTTTCAATGCCAAGAACATCAGCCGTAATTTTTTTTCTCCTTTTTCCATTTCAGAATCTCCTTGACTTTACCATTGCCAATTTTTAAAATCAAGTTTAACTGTTTTCCCCTCTCCTCTAAAGCACTGAGGATTTTTACCATCACCTCTGCAGTGGCTCCATACTCGGTACCTATGTGATCCGGGCAAATCCCTCTGCGTAGAGTCTTGTTAAAAAGCCATAGGCGTGGAGTTAACTCGGAATGGTCACGAGCCAAGCCCTTCACCACTTCTAAAATAAATCGTTGCTAATGCTGCTGCCATATGGCCAACGAACATGAGCTCTCAGCGGTCTTTTGATTTCCTCGTTCACGCTTTCAAGTGAGCTGGCTCTTAAACTGGGCTTCTCCTCCCATGTTATTTGTAGTTTATCTCCCGAGCAGCGAACTTGGGAGGCACGCAAGTGTGTCACAAGAATAAATAACTGGATTCAGCTGTCCAGTTAGCGGTTACTTAGCATCTCCATGAATTAAGCGTGGCTTTGCCACGATGTGGTATAGGCTTTTTTAGGGGTGAGCGCATCCCGACAGCAGGTCGCGGGTGCGGATGGGGGAGTCCGCAGCCAGGCGCGGGTACCGCAGAGGGCGGCTGCAGGCTCCCGCTGTGCAGCAGTGGCCTCTAGTGGAAGATGCTCGGTCTATCTAGTGACCCCGGAGCAGGCGTAAAGCCTGAACACTCTCCTCATTAATGACTCTTCCCATTTCCAAGCTTCTTTAAAACCTGGATCCCCCCCCCCAGCAGCACTGCAGAAAAACCCAACGAGCCATTTCTGTCTTCTGACTGCTTTGGCAAATACTAGAGTTTGACTATTACATGGTAATGTAACAGCACTGACTTAAGAAATTATTCCAATTACTTTTTAAAGTTTATCCTTGTTTTGGCAGGTTCTCTTGGCATTTGCCAGTGTGAGCTGGTGCTTCATAATGTAAAACTGGGGGAATATATTATCCTGACCCTTACATTTTGATATGTCTCTATGCAATCTCAGGTTACATAGCATAATTGTGTATAATACTTTTCTGAAGACCTGCAGTGAAAATCTGCAGACGGCATCTGAAGGGAAGGATGTAAAACTCTTACTGCAAGTATTGGCAGCGATGCAGTACTCACACGTGCAAGCTTAGAGGAAGTAGATTGGTATGTGTGGAGCCACCTTGTCCCTGGCACTTAAACAACAAGATAGGAAAAGTATTCTGAAAGATAAGAGTTCCGTATGTAATGCGTGATAAAATTTTCCTTATTAGCTTTTATAATATCATCACTCAGGAGAAACCAGTGAAAACTTTACTTTAAATTTCCCTCTTATTTTTGAGCTGTTGTAAATCACTTTTTTCTTTTTTAGAGGCTGAAAGAATAGGTCGCTGTAGGAGGTGACCTTTTCATTATTGTGTAGGTGAGTGCTGCCTTTGGCAGGATAGTGCATGTTAATCTGTCTCAATCCCCCTTTCTACCCTGGGACGTGAGTTCATGTTATGAGTGTTCTTTCTGACAGATGATGCTAGAAGCCTCTTAAAATCAACTCTGGCAGATATTACTATCCCAGGTCCTTAAAACGTCTGTTACAGCATTTTTAACAACATCATGCTCTCCCTGTTTCTCCTAGTGCAACTTTTCCTTAAAAGGTAAAACTGTTGGCATTTAGTCAATGTTGAACTGGGATTTTGTTTAGTGTTCCAGTGTGTTTTAGTTTTAAAATATCTCTCTCTTTCTCTACTTTCTGTAGTTTTCAGTGTACTTACTATAGCCCTCAAACAGATACTACTTTGTTTTGAATCTGACCTTTGCTTCCAGTCAAATATTCTTAAGTCATTCTTGCCCTTCCTGCTACTTGGGAAATCTGAAAACTTTTTGCTGGGTTTTTTTTTTTTCATTGTGCAAATGTTGTTAGAAATCATGCTCAACTTGTGCTTTTCAGGAGAAGCCTTAAAGAGAGGAAATTTCTATATCTTGTATGAAAAGCATGTTCATGGCAGTAAAAGAGTAGTAGTGGTTTTATGCCTTCTCCAAAAAAGGAATTGGTTGTGTTTTTTTAATGATGAGTTTATTTACAAGTATAGTGTCCAGAAAACAACTGGACTTATTGTGTTAACATTGCAAAAGCTCTTCATAAGCCCTTGGGAGGCAACTTAGCTTCTGAAAGCTTAGTGGAGAATCTGTTAAATCAGCAGAAGAATACTGAATTCCTGGTTGAGATTTGAAAAATGCTTGTTTCCAAAACAGAGTATGCTGAATTATGTCTTCCACTGAAACAGCCAACCAAAAGACAGAAAAGTAGGAATAATAAACAGAGTGAAGTATAAGCCTTTGCAAAAACAAGGGAGTTTTAATGTGGAAAAATTTACAAGCTTGAATATATTATAGCATCACTCTGACTTGAAGAAACAAACTTCTAGAGAATGATATATGTAACCAAGTTTTCATCACCAGTTTACTTTGATTTAAATACTTCCAAATGTCTGAAAATACAGGCTTTTTAAAGTAGAAATTACCACTTGTTTTCTTCTCTTCGGCCCATTGATAGCAAGGTGTATGGAGAAAAAGCTCTATCCGTGCCAATGAAATGGTGCTTTATCTTCACCGCCACTGATGCTGGTGCTTTCAGAAAAGCAACCATGAAACGTTGCAGCCTGGTCCGTATGTTTTCTGTGTAGGATGTATTTAGCCACCTTATCTTCTGTTTGGGGAGCAGGACGCGATGGCATCAGTTTGTTCTCTATGCCTTCATAATGGATTGTGATTTCTTTGTCTTTTTTTTTTCCTGTTTTCAGTGATGGTTGGCTTGTAATTGCATACGTGTCTGGTAAAAATCTTGGTAAACTTGCGTGGTCAGGGATTTCCATAAAATTGAGTTGTAGGTTGGTCATGTCGTTTGGCAACAATGGTGGATGCTACGGAACATACCCTTTCCACAAGGTCCTTTTATTCCACAGAAGAATATGGAGGCTTGGTTGTTACTTAACTAACTAGTAACAGTCAGTAAACATTACTGCTCAGATTATAAAATGCCTTTCAGCACTGTTTCCTGAAAAAGTAGATTGAGATCTGTTGCTTTGATGTCCTTTCACACATACACGTGCATGTATAAACACACAGAGAGCTACCATAATTTGTACGAGCATTTAGTTGACCAAGTACCTTCTTTCAGTTTGCTTTTTTTTTTCTTTCCCCCTTCAAAGAAAGACCAAAAAATTAACTTGTTTCATCTTGGGAAAGCATTTGTACAAGGGAGGGAATATTAGACTCCCTAGATTGTGGCTGTCAGAAGAGGAGAGGACAAGAAACCTACCCAGGTAAGCAGTCCCTCAAAATTGGTAGCCCTCCTAGTAAAGTATTCCTGCTGAGGTCATGCTGCCATCAGTGAAATGGTGGTATTTGTCAGAGTAAACTTATTGCCAGATAAATTCCTTCCTTGACTGAAATAAGTTCTACCAAGAGAAATGATTCTGCCACAAATTTAAGGATGGCACATCTGTCAGCGGGTGATACAGTGCTTCTCACCTCCAGCACCTCTGCACTGGCAAAAGATTGTAACTTGGGACAGGCTTGCAACACAGTGCGAGACTAATTAAGTTAGAGACTGAAAGTAACTCTTGTGTGAAGAAATAATGGAGTGTTTTCATCTCAAAGGTGCCTTACGGATCTGATACTAAAATTAACTTGCCTGAATCTTCTTTTCTTCTTGTGGTGACTTTAAAAGATGTCTTTAATATGTTCCAGCCAATCTTCTTAGCAAAAGCTGCTTCTTGTTAGATACATAGTGAGCCTTATCAGAGGCAGTGCGTGACTATCAGAGTACATTTTTTTAAAATTCTCACAGGTTTCTTATAAATCTCTGCTAGTAAATGTTTTAATTTCGTTGTCTGCATAGTGAAAACTGGAACTGAGGGCATTTCATTATGTTACAGTGTGAGCTGTTACTAAGAAACTGAGTAATTGGGGCAATAAATACGTATCACAAGTGGAGCAATTCTGCATGTACTGAATAGCAATCTATTCTTTTGAAGAGGTTGGGTTTATTCTTAAATTTTTCATTTAATCATTAAAACTAAAGATGCTAGCCTTCAGCTGGTATGTGAGATAAAGGCATGAAATTGCTCTGTCTAGCTTCACTGTGTTGGCAACAAAAAAAATAGGTTAAATTAAAATAGCAAGATTAAAATTCTGTGTCAGACAGCTACAAGATTAGTTAATGAAAGACTGTATAACCTCATCATCGCTATCTAATGTGAACCGGTATTTGTTGACCAACGAGCTGTACTACAGCTTGTGCATACAGTCAACAGTTTCACTGCTTAGGAGTCAGTTTTAAAGATGTGCCCTGCTGTGTTTCTTTGAAGTCTTTATGTGTTTACATTTTTAATTAATTCTTATAGCTTTCTTTGTGTTACGTCAAGTATCTTTGTTCTACATCCAGGTGACAGTGATTCCTAGTGTGACAAGCAGATAAAATCCTGCTTGTGGTTTTTTTTGTGCATCTGAAGTTGGTTTGCCCCTCCAGAGTTCAGTGTCAGTCAGTAGTCTGTTTGTGTACAATTCAACATGCCTTTTATTTCTCAAGGAGCCTTGCTGATGAAGTGTTGCATTGTTTAGAAGGACAGATATGTGATTGCTCTCCAATTACTGCCTGGAGATCACAAGAGGGGGGAAAAACCAATACATCCTGGTTGAACTAAGTATTCTTTTGAGTTCAGCACCATCTCTAGTAGTCTATTCATCAACCTTAATAATGACAGGAATATTACAAATATTACATCTTTGTGGCAGAGAAACTTCTTAGCTGCAAGAAATGACTGGGGTTCCCCTCCTCTTCCCCCCCCCACCCCCCCCCCAAGACTGAGTTCATCGTGGTCTTAATTGCTGAGCAGTTGCTCTTTATTTATTAAACTGCCTTTTGCGAATAAGGGCTGTCTGAGAATCCTTGAAGTATTTGGACTGTTAGTTTAACGTGAACTTCTGTGATATAAAGAGCAGCGAGGCTATATACAGGTGAGTTTCTCTGTCACTTGAATGTCACATTCATCGATAAGCCCATTGCAAGAGGAGTTTAGCTTTGGTGTGGTAAAATGTGCAGCCCCCTTTTTATCCTGCAAGTAACTACGGTAAGTATCAACTCAGTTTTTGCTTTGAGAAGAAAATTGCTTAAATATTTCCTAGATAATATTTTTGCTGTAATTTCTATTTTCCTGAGGCATACAACCTCTAAAGCAGAGGCCTTCACAGGTGATGAAGTACCATACTTTTAATCTGTGGGTATCTGTCCTGGCAGAGATACTAACTTACTCTCCACTAGGGTTGTGAGCAGTATGCATCTTATGCTTTTAGATTCATAATGGAACGTTTTCTCTAGGGTGTTGGAATATTTTAGGTTTTTTTCAGGGAGATGCTAGCTGCATTTTTTTCTAAGAATATTGCTTGCCTTATGTATTTGTAAGACTCGAGCTGCCATTTGGTAAACTGTGAGAAAAGAGACATTCTCTCCCTCAGCACAAATCTAGAAGCACCATCTTTTAAGGCTTATTTAAAAGTGGGCAGAAGTTTGCTGTTCATCTTGGAAGGTATGTGCTAAGTATTGGACGAATGGTAAAAATATGACAATCAGCCATTACTTACTGTATCGGTTCAGCTGATACCCTTCTGCTGCAGAAACTCTAAAGCCTGACTTGTCTGTTCTCTTAAGTCTACAGTTGAGTTGTTTAGTGTTTATAAATGCAAAAGCATATATCTAGCATTCTTGGCCATGTAGAGAACAACAGTGATGTTACGGGCAATGCCTTAGAGCAAAGGTTTGAGGAGCTCTGAGTGATTTCCTCAGCAAAGGTGATGCTGAGCTGGGAGTTCACGCTTGGCACCTGGGGTAGGAGGGCTGCAGCTCTGCGCCACGTATTCTGCATTTAAGGTGTACAGTAAAACAGATGTCAGTATGAAAATAAGCAATGCCACTTTAGAGTGACTGTCTGTTATCTCGAACTGGTATAAAGTTATGTGAAGTAAAAACACATTCCTCTTCTCTAACTGTAAATACAATCGGTGATAAATATTCAGCCCATTTTCGCTATCCAAGCAGAGGTGATTGTTGCATTTCTTCTCTCTGTTCTTTTTAATTTCTCTGCTGAGTCCGCGCAGCTATAGCTGAGTTGAGGGTGCTAAAGGGAGAGTGTTTCTTCTCTTTAGGTGGCGTGTGACCTCCACTTCTGATACAATGGCAGCATGTTCTGCAGCAGATACATGGTAGGCTTTAGACTAAAGGATGCCCGGGCTGCTACAAGGAAGCATTTTACTTAATTGCAAAAGAAATCTTGTTATGACTGCAGTAAATTTGCAAAAGGGTATAAAAGCAAAGGAGAAGTTACTAGTTAATCCTCTAATTCCATTGTAGGTCTGTCAGTAGCTGGTTTAAGCCATTTACAGGACCTATAAGGGACTTCAGATCAGTTGCTCTGATAAGGGGGTCTAGTTTTCTAGCCTTTTGAAGAACTCTGTTCCAGTAATCCTCCTTTTCTTCCCCCTTCCCTTCCCTCCCCAAAGGTCATCACATTCCAGTTTTCTAGATGAAAGTATGTTACCAGAATCGTTGCACAACTCCTGTGCGAGAACAATTGGCAGGGTGGTGTCTGAAGCGGCCTTTTTTGCGTGGTCTTAAGAATGAAGCTGCATACTGCCAAGAAAGCCAGCTGCGGGAGGATTGCTGTAGTCCTGGCAGCCTTCCTCGCCCTGCAGTTGAGCAGATGTGGACCGAGCGCTGAGCTTCAGAAGATGCCTGGGCTGGGAAGGGATTGCGAAGTCTGTCTGAATGCTCCAGCACTCTTTGGGTGCAAGTGGGGTTAGCACTGTTACCCAGGCACTGCTTGGTTTGGCTTTGTGGTCCCAGAAAACATAGTAAAACTGTAGTAGTGGTTAACAGCCTGCTCCACTAGTGTGTACCAGTGGGGCTGAAATGGCAAATGTTAACACAGAGCTGAACACTGGGTGTATACTTGTTGCGTAATATTGCAAACCCTATTCAATTAGCATGTAGCATCGCTCTTTAAGTACAGGATTTTATAGTGGAATAGGAGATTAAATACGTTGAAGTGCAGAGGAGCGTGGTTGCACAGGATGCAGGGAGAAAGGAAAGTGGAGGACAAGGAACCTGCACCCGGTTCTTGTTTGATTTCTGGTGCTTTGCTTCACCATGATCACAGTTCTCTTCAGATGGTAATGACACGTGGTGGGTAGTGAAAAGACACCACTGAATATGTTTTCAAGTTCTTGGTAATATTGTTGTAGCCATAGTGACAAGTTCTTACAGTGGTAGTAATTCCATTAAATTGACTGATGGTTCCGGAGCAAAGCAAAAGCTGACAGGCTTTTAAGACCCACAAACCTGAAGAAGGCAAGTATCTTCCAAATCTGTCCGTTGTTGTAAAAGGCGATTACTGAAAGACTTGTTCATGAAAGTTGTTTACATCGCAAAGCACTCTTCAATCTATAAGGACAAATCTAGAATCATAAACTCTTTTTGCGGGAAAGAGTTTAAGGAAGACTGTGAAGCGGTTGCCAACTACAAATTAAGGTTGCTCTTTAATCTTTATGCCAAAAGACTCCCAGCAACTTGGAAAAAGGTATGAATGTGTAGAGGGAAAAACTATGCAGGTGCTGAAGTTACTTCTGCTTGAAGCACTGTGAACCCCATGCTTTATGGGACCATGGAGAGAACGTACATATGGGAGAAGCTGCATTCCTGGTCATGGGAGAGGGGCTGATCACAACAGTTGTATCCAGCTGTGTATGTTATCGTACTACTCTCATAGTGGTGAAGTCTCATGTGTATTTTAATGGGGTTGTACATCACTGACTTGAAACGTTGTCAGAAGTTGTGCATTTCTGTGTAGGAGACATGGATGCAGCTTTCTTGCTGGGTACCGTAGTAGCTTTTTTCTGCATGTAGATTGCTCTGGACACTTGTGTTTTTTATCGGTTGTCTCAATGTTAGGGATGCAAGTAGTGGCTTTTGGCCCGCTATTTGTAGTATCTTGCAGTAGGCCTGTTTATTTTGTTGGGGTTTTTATTTTTTCAGCTTCACTTTGCAGTCTAGGGTATTTAAAATAACCAAATAATTGGTCTGAAAACATAAGGGAAAACTGAGTCTCCACTAGAGGATCTGATCTGATGTGAGTTGGTTAAAAAATGAGTTCCATAAGCACAAGATGCCTTTGTGTTTTACTGAAACCTTCCTGCTTTGGGGGGAAGAGGAATTAAGCTTCTGCAGAAACTCTGGGGGAGAAAAGATTAAGAAATAATGCTGTTAATGGAGATGTCTTAAATGGCAGGGAGAGCTGTAAAAAATACCAGCTCCTACCCACTAATGATAGGCCAAGTTTTGCGAACTTAACAGGTTTCATCCTTTTTTCCTCATGCTTTGCCTTTGATGGGATTTTGCCTTTGATTACATGCTTGTGGGTGGAATGTCTGAGACTCTTGGCTACAAAAACTATATAGGTTCTTAAAATTACATTTGTTCTGGCCTGGAGCAGAGCTATGTGGGTGTTGAATGTTTCTTTGAGACCTGGTGTTCCTTTTGGTTAATCACCTTATGTTATCTACAACTTTAAAGGAAGATGATTAATATCTAGCAGCTGACTGCACAATGTGGCATAGGCATGGATCTGCACTGCTGTAGATTTAATGCTTCGGTACATGAATCATCCATTGGTGAAGGCAGTGTTTGGATAATCAGTTATCCAGAAATATACTCAGTGGACCAGAGACAAGAAATTCTAAATGTACTTATTATAGTCTCATCAGTGGCATAATGCTTTGTCTCTTAAACACATTAGATCAGAAATACATTATCGTCTGCTTAGGTGAGATGATGTGGATCTTTTTCTGGGCAGTACAGAAACAGAGCACGCTATGCTAGGCTAGAATTTAATGAACTGATAAATAGCTTGTTGCATATGTATCTGAATAGCTAGAATATTTGAATTATACTAGCTGTCTGATGTCCTGTGTACTAATTTTGACAAATGTGGCGAGGGGGGAAATCCTTACAGAATCAGCTGGATATGTGATAAATTGGCTACTGTTGCTTAGGCAGAGTGAGTTGGATTTTCAGAAGTAATCAGTTTAATTTAAACCCAGCTCATTTTAACTGAAAAAGGTTAGGGAGCAGCCACATGATCGGTTCAGCAAGCGGATCTAAAGAGGAAAGTAGTAATTTCCATTAATACCGACAAGCAGAATAAAACATGGCAAACAGCCCCAGCTGACACAGTAGGTTTCTGTTAATTACTCAAAGTGTAAGCAAACTCTTCAAGATGCAGTTACCAGTGAATTTTGAGGAAATTTTGAATCTTGTTTAAAAGCAGGTAACTGCTTTGTTTTGCCAGGTACCTCTTGATGAAAAAACTGATATGGAAAGACTAGGGAGTGCTTGGACTTGATGGTTGTGCCTATCTTAGTCCATTCAGCTACAGCCTTGTCAGAAAATGGGTGATTAGTCTTGATTACATGAGGGAGAAGAAACTCTGAATTCTAGTTTGCATTTAATTTTAACACTTCCATAAGCACAAGCGGTACATTCATAGTTTGTACTTTAGCTAGAGGTCTTGCATTGCAATTGTGCGTGTGACTTATGACTGTTGCATTCACAGTCTTGTCTTAATTTATCTTGCAGGGAGAGCTCGTGTGCAGCAGCTAGCAGAGAACACGAGATACTTCAGGAGACGACTGAAAGAGATGGGCTTTATTATCTACGGAAATGAAGATTCTCCTGTCGTGCCTCTGATGCTGTACATGCCAGCAAAAATTGGGTATGTTTAACAGGATAACTTCTCATCCATCTTCTTTAAAGCTAGATTAGTACAAGAATATTAAGACTTTTCTAAGTATAAGAAAAGACTGGTTTGATTTTTTGCTTTTATGATCGTTACTGAGTCTTACGAAACGTGGAAGCTTCCCATAAGCGATCTTGAGAAAATCAAGGCTTTTAGCTTGGGTCAGCAAAAAAGCACTTCAGGGAAGCAATTTTAAGACTACCTGTCATGTTTTAAAAGTTGGGTGTGGGGTTTACCTGTGAAGTGTATGTATGTGCTAAAGAGAAGCTGAAATTGAATGGAAACTGACATTAAAAGTCACTGGAGGAATGTTTCAACCAGTTTCTGGGTCAGAAGCAGCCAACATTCCCATAGATGAACTCTGAAAATTATTAAAAAAAAAAAAAAAAGCAGGGGGGCAAGACATGATGGGACACAACAACCTGTATTTGATGAATCCCACGTTTTTTTAAGAGGTCTGTACTTAATAGCTCAGATATTGTTATTGTAAATACTAATAGAACAACTTGGCTTTGATAACTGCTTTTCAGTGCAGTGCTCAACCAAACACTTTCAAATTTGGAGCACGTAGCTTCATTTTAAGCCATACCAAGCATCTCTAGGGCTATTACAGCTCAGTTAGGCTTCAGCCTAGCTAAGCACTGTGTTTCTGCGAGGGAACAAATATCACCTAACTCTCTGCATGAAGCCAGATAGTCTTCCTCCACCCTTCTCAGTATAACCAAATTTATTTAAGAGCCTGGAACCTTCATGGGTGCTGTACAGTCTGCAGTGTGCGCCATCACACACACAGAGACATACTGTTTCTACCACCCACCTTCTCTACCAGTCAGTAAATTCTGTTCCCTGAAAACGTTCATGGAAATGTTTATTAGCTGAGCAGTTGGGCCAGTAACTTACTTAAAAACGAGCAAGAACACAGAACTCTGAGAGTTGGCCTTTAGGATCTGCATCTGGTCTACTTCATCCTTTCTTTGTCTCTTGAAGTCTGTTTCTAAAATAGTTTGAGAGTACTAAATAGATACAAAATGAAGTGTTTCAGGATGCACCTATTTGTAAGGAGCCATAGGTGTAGCAGAAGTCAAAGGCAGAAAACTTTAAAACCTAATAAAAGGATGTTATTTTTACACATCCTTATCCTTGCTAATTCTCAAGATAAGGTCAGCTCAGAAAGGATTAGCCATGGCCTGTGGCCTGTAGAAACACCCGCAGCTGCACTACCATCCTGGAAAGGATCTAGATCTTTGTGCTTCATTGCATAAGTCACAGCCACTAATTTCTTTATTCCCCATGAAAATTTGTTTTCTTGAAGATACTGTGTGACAATCGTATAAGCTTTTTGCACCTTCCTTAAAAATATCTGGTGTCGGATTAAATGCTTTCAGTTTGTGGCAATTCAGTGGTTCCCATGATAGGCATTTTAAAAGTGTGACATTCTGTGACCCCATCGTGTACTTTAATTGAATTAAATTGGTGAAAACAAACCATCCTGAAACTGCAGAAGCATCTGCTTTGGGGGATTGCAGCATGGAGGGTTCCTTTATAGTCAAACTTCTGAGCCAAAATCCCTGTTTCCTATTGGAAAGATTTCCAGGCTTAGGTTACAAATCCATTTAGGTACAGCCTGCTAAAAGACCGGCCTCTGGCACATACAATTCTTCAGGTTTGTTAGAACTTAATACAGTGAAGTCTTTTGAGGAGGACCACCTTGGGACTGAATTTAAAAAAGGCTTTTGTGAACAGGTGTTCTGCTTCTAAAAGAAAGCACTGGAAGCTCCAAACTGTGGTCTTACAGGCTTGCTTTAAACAAATGCTGTATGGTTAACACGCTGAGACCTTCATGCTGCTGCTGCTTTGCTGCCACTGGTATCGTGCTGACAGTCTTTCTTGTTCTCTCTGGCAGTGCGTTTGGGCGTGAGATGCTGAAGCGGAACATCGGTGTTGTGGTTGTGGGTTTCCCTGCCACCCCCATCATCGAGTCCAGAGCCAGGTTCTGTTTGTCTGCAGCTCATACCAAAGAGATGCTTGATACAGTAAGTGTCTCATCTTGTCTTCCTTTTGCTCATGCCTTTTGTCAACAGATAAAACAATTGTCTATTTTTTTTTTTGTAGACTGGTTCAATGTTTGGTACACAAACTGGTTGAACCTAATGTTCAAAGCCTTGTGTAGTAGAGCTGGCAATGACTCCATCTCTCTTTCCTTGCTTCAACAATGTGGAACGGCTGCCTACAGTAAATCCCAGGGACTTTCTTTTCCTGTTTTAAGTTACGCGAGGGAGACGGTCTCATTCCTTTGAGACAGTGCTTTTTTCTCCCTCTCTCTTAAGAAGCTCTAACTTCCACTGAGTCTTTTAGAAAGCAAAAATTCTGCTACTTCTGACCCTAGATGCAAAAGGTTGGGGGGCGGGGGAAGCCTGGGAACCTCCAAAGCATCTATATTCTTCTCAAAAGCAAGTGCAAACCTCAGCACGTGATTACCAGTGAGAATTTTTGTTCCGAAGATTACTTTTCCAGTTCTTGTTTACAGCTTCAGAGCTCTTTATCTTAAATGAGCCTGTCCCAAACAAGTCTGTGGCACCTGCAGTGCCTTTGAGTCCTGCCTGCGTTAAGCATGTTCCAGCGGGAATGGAGGTCCCCGCTAAGGAGGCCTGCATCACAATTAGGAGATGCTGCCTTAAAAATTAAGGATGGAAGTTCGTCTGTGACTTACATGGTTATATGAATAAGCCTGACTATCCTTAGTACATCTTAGTGTAGTAACAACATTAATTTTTGAGTCTTCTGAATAGTCTGCTTAGAAATGTACCTGGGCTGGCTTAGGCTCTGTCAAATTTCTCCGTTGTATTTTTTCCCCACTTTGCTGTTCTGTAACTCAGAACCTGAGCTAGGTTGAGTCATGCCCTTGGACTTCAGGAGAGTAGATTCTGTCCTGTTCAGAGAGCTGCCTGAAAGAATTCCATAGGATACAGTCCCAAAGAGAGGTCGTGTCCAGGACAGCTGGTTGATTTTCCCCCTACCATGAAAAATGGTCCATCCTGACTCACAGGAGAGAAAATGTAGTGGGAAGCCTGCGCAGATGAACAAACCAACAAAACCATAAAATGGAAGCATATAAGAGGTGCAAGCAGAGATGGGTGACTATGGGAAAATCACATTGCCGGGGGGAATTAGAGAAAACTGGGATCTAACAGAAGCGTAGTATTACAGAAAACTTTCTAGGGTCAAATACAGTTATTGCTTTCAGGATGGCTGGCACGCACGACATCTACTTTACCACAGCTCCCTAGGCAGAACACCCTGCCATCTCAGCACTGTTACAGGAGTAACAGAGGGCAGAGCAGAGTGGAGACCCTGCAGCCGGGCTCTGCTCCCTGCAGGAATGGGAACTTGGTGGTACCACGCAGCTGATAAGCTGCTTAGTGGTTGTCACACGAAGAATCTGAGATGTCTGGTGCTGAACCAACTACTGTGGCAAAATGACCTTCCTCAGATGAAATAATCTCATGGTAATACCAACGCACACCTCCATCCCAAAGTTACCTGCCTCCAAGGTACTACGACCCCTTGCTGGGCACGGGATACCAGTCAGCAACAGCAATGTATATGCCTAGAGCCACTCGAGCTCTGCCTAAATGTAAAGAAAATAAATCTGAAGGGGGGCATCTGTGCACAGTTAGGTCAAGCTGACCCACTCTTTAAAGTTGTTATAAATGAAGGGACTTCTAATCAAGGGAGTCAGCCTTGGGGAGGATGAGAAACAAAGAACAGATCATGAAAAGAACGCCATTATCTAAGTTACACAGAAAGAAGCCTTCAAGTGAAGAAAGTTCTGGCTATGAGAGGAGACAGGCTGATAAAGTGTTGCAATCCACTGACATCAACAGAAAATTAGTTGAAAATAAGACAGATAATTGCAGTAGTGGGAGATGGCGACCTCCAACTCAAACAGCCCCCTCAAAAGAGGGCAGACCCTGCTTGAGGAGCACGCGTAGTTAGTAGAGAGCTTCAGCAGTGCTGAGGATGCGTACTGATTCGCACTAGAAGCGAGAAACTTGTAACCAGTCCTGGGTATGATAAATGAATATGCAATGTAATGTACTATGAAGTGTAAGAAGTGGACGGATGAGGGGAGAGGTTAGGGAAGACTCCATCGTAACTTCTGGGGTCAGTCGACAGGCTGAACCTGTCTTCTCCCCCATAGGGGCGCCTGTTGGGTAAGATCTTTATTCTATGACTAACTCACGCTGTCTGCTAATAGGTATATTGTTTTAAGCTTGCTTGCAGTCAGTGTATTATCACCAGCAATCATCAAACCTTATTCCATCACAAACTTGCATTTTATAATAAAAATCTTCAGCTGCAGTTGTAAGTCTCCAGAGACTGGAGTAGTTGTATCAAATATAAAGGGTTTGAGGAAACCCCCGCCTTCTTAATGTGACAGCAGCGGTGCGTGCAATTTGGTGGTGTGTGTGTTTAGCGTCATTCTGTATCAGTTAAACACCCTGCCATGTATCTGTGGTGCTGTACTTGCTGCTTCTGAGTTTTCTGCCTTGTAAGACCTGAGAGAGTCTGCCCTGACACTCCAACAGCATGCTTACAGAGTTCCTTCCCAGCTACTTGTCCTACTACTCTTCCTATAATTATCCTGATTCCATTTTTTCTGTACCAGTTAAAAATTCTGAACGAGCATGTCTAGAGAAGGCCCTCCTCTTCCTTTTGCTCCGTGTGAAATCAGTGGTGTCACAGTCTTGGCTCAGAGCGTGGTAATAGAACTGAGTGCATTGACAGAAATGAGGGAGCAGTAACTTCTGGCCAGGTGGACGTGAGGGGATGAATGGGAAGGAGGTGGGAGGAAGGAAAAGAAAGAAAACTGAAGTCTCTGAAATATATTACTGCAAACTGAGCTATAACTGAAACCATGCAAATTTGATGTGCTGACACTACCTAAGTAATCATCCAGTCTTGCTGTTGGTTAGATTCTTGGTCTCTCTCAGTGACTAGCCAGCGACTTTACCATAACAAGCTGCTTTTGCAGGGTCTATATAAGTGCTATACTTGCTCTCTTCCAAACCCAATCTGTAACTTTTATTACTCAGCTTAAAAAAGCTCTTTTCCTGTCAATTCACTTACAAGTCTTCCTGCTTTCCAGAAAAAGTTTCAAGTGTCATGCATTTAACTCTAAAGACTCATTTCTAGTGTACCTCTGTAGGTGCTAAATGCTCTGAATTGAGGAAATGCTTGTTTAATAGACTAGGGCTTCTCTGCTGCCTAAGAAAATTAATCCAGGACAAAACGAGGTGTGAATTTTGAAGTGAATGAAGGACTCCTGATTTAGCTCAGTATGTGGAGGCTTTGTTCCAAGTTAGTGTAATCCACTTTAAGGTTCAAAAGGTTCAAAACAGCTGCATGCTCTGAACCCGGGACATTGGCAAGAGGAGTTAATAAGGAGCAAGTCTTTGTGTCAGTGACTTTGTGTCGTGTTTTCTTGTGATGCAGTGAAAGGGGATTGATTTCAGGCAGCTAATCATTAAGGCAGCCCTCGGATCTGAGCCCTCTGCTGAACTGTGGCAACATTATCCTGGAGGAAAAAGAACTGAAATGAATAGGCATGGTGAGAACTGGCAGAGAGCTTCTTCAAGTCTGTGACAGAGAATAGAGCTTGGTAGCCCATCTGTGTGTGCATGGATGCTAACTAGGGCTGTTACGGCATTTTTTCCTCAACAAAATTTATCCAGGTTTGGAGCAAGGGGAAGAGAAGCTTGTCTTGTAAATGCTGATATTAGTAATGCTTCCTTGTTCTTATTAAATAAACCCACATGATGGGGAGCAGTTCTCAGTTACAATTTTAACCGTTTTATGTAAATAAAACTTCCTTGCCTGAAAATATTTGGCTCAGGATCAGAGTGAAGTCCCTCATAACCTGCATCCCTGTGGGCTGATGCTTTCTTTTCAGTGATGAAAAATATATTACACTCTCCTGAAGTCAGAGTTCACCAGTGCCGTTTCCTTTGTAGTCTTTGCTGGTCACATGGTCCTTTTTGTTTTAAATTAATAAAATCCTAAATCTGCATTCAAGAATAACAGTTAACAGACTCTTTCAACAGAAATTCAACCTTAAATTGTTTCCATATGGGATCTGTACTTAAAGCTCTGGCAAACTGTGCCCATGCTTTTGTTTTGTTTTGTTTTTACCAAGGTCCAACTTCTGGGTTTGTCGTTCCCCCAGGTTTTAGAGTGGAGAGGTTTTTGCTGCCAGATATAACAAGCATGAGGGGCCATTGTTTAAAGAACAAAAACTTGAAGTATCTGTCCAGGAAGGAAAAGCATGTAGGGATATTAACCCCCGTCTGCCAGCTATTCTCAAGAGACAGGCATTTGACCCAGAACATATTAAAAATGGAACACTAATGTTGAATTAGCGGCGTTCTGAAGGAATGCTGAATGCACCTATCTGAATAAATCTACAATTCAAGGGAGTGCAGAATGCCAACCGTGGAGTTCAAAAACCACATGAGACTTGGAAGTCGTCTTCTGAACTCATTTCTTTGTCACTTGCCAGTATAAGATAATTACTATCACGTACTGTTGCAGACTTGTCTGCAGCAACGGATTTATTTTGTACCTTGCTTCAGGAGTCATCTGTAGAGAAATGAATTGAAGTTTAGGGTTTGGCTTTTAACAAACCCTGTTGTGAACCAGTGACTTATCAAAGAGATTGCAACATGAAATATGATTAACTGAGCCGGGACTTTCCTCGTTTCTTGTGCTAGCAGATGTTTGATCTCTGGTATACTTCATAACATTTGCACTCAGGCCAGAACGGTGAAAGGTTTTTTTAGCTCCCTAGCTGTGTTCTGGGCCATCAGTTGCCTGAGAGTTGCCTTTGTGGCAACCTGAGTCAGTGGGACTTGCTTTCTAGGGAGAAAATGCTGGGGATCCTACCCAGAGTAACTTTTTTTTTCATTCCGTGGAGCGGCTGGCAACAATCTCCCATGCAGTATTGTTTACGATACAGAGCTTGCATCTCTCATTGTATATGGACGATGCAAATTAACCAAATATAGATACAATAAATGCATCGATAGAACTTATTAGCACAACGTTGCAGTTTGCCTTTTGCTGCCTTTCAATTTAAAAAATAGAGTAGATCAGAGATGGTACACTAACACGCATGTTTTCATACTGAGTGATACATCAAGAGGAGTCAAACCTCCATGTACTACTTCATTTTTCTCTGCTTCAGCTTTATTACCACCAGGAAGTGAAGAACATTGTTCTCAGGTTTTTATGTCTGTGGATAGTTGTGGCTTTTTTGGGGATGACTGTGAAATTTGAGTTAGTATTGCTGGATATTATGATCCTGCCTTGGAAGTGGAGTAGTCAAGTGGGTGCGGAGGCACTCTCTGTTAAGTGACCAGTGCTGCTCACTTGGTCCTGAGACTTCTGAGTGGCAAAATCAAAACCAAATCCTATGTACCTCTGAAACTACTTGAGTAAAATGGCTGTCAGAGTAGTCTGCAGGCATGCAAAAAGGAAGATGTGCTGCTAACTTGCATCTCTCTCCTGCTGATCTACTGTGGTCTCTTTCTCAGGCTTTAAAAGAAATTGATGAAGTTGGGGACCTTTTGCAACTGAAGTATTCCCGTCACCGTTTGGTACCTCTCTTGGACCGGCCGTTTGACGAGACAACATATGAAGAAACAGAAGACTGAACTCCCTCTGTGTGCCTTGATGGGAGGGACACACCCCATGGGACACTCCGTGGCATGCAGGCCACAGCATCCGTGAACAACACACTTACGACTGCTTAGCATAAAAGACATTTTCTCACAATAATGAGGTGGTCACATCAGCTCTAAATGGCATTTTGTAAATAGGGAGAGGAGGTAAAAAAAGCTTTGATTCCTGTGTCTTTAGGGTCTGGCCCTAGAGGTGCTTGGCTTTATTTTTTTTCTTGTTGCTTTTTTTTTATTTATTTGTCTCAATTTGTTCACAGCAACCCAAGTTGGCTGTGGCTGATCGGCTCAGACTTTGTATGCACCATCAGGCTCCCCAAATGCTGGCTGAGATGTTGTGAGCATGTGTGACGCTGGCATGGCAGCACTTCCAGTGTCACTGCTAGGTGTCTGACCTTCCCAATAAGGAATGAGCTGACCTGGCTATTCTTGGAGACTTCCTAGAGAAACTGTTGATTGCTAACTTTGACATATTTAACAAAATGGATAATCAACCAAAGTTGTTTGTTTTTTCCTTTTTTTTTTTTTCTTTTGCAGTTACTTGTGTTTAAAACTTGAATTTAGCCTTTTTAAAATAAATGTGTTGTTGACATGTCACTGACAGGACCATTGTTCCCAAACATTATTTAGTTTTGTAAGCCATGGGCAGAAGGACTTCTGGCACTCTAGCCTCTTTTCCTTCCCAGTATGGATACCAGATTGTCTCCTGGCTTTGACACTAATTGTTCTTGATATAGGGTAAGTGATGGAGAGGAGTTTTGTTATTTTTTTTATTTTTTTTTAGTGGGTAGTGAATTTGTCTTCCTTTTGACATACTTCTTTCCCTCTCCCCTCCCCTTTTTTTTTTAAACAGAACAAGGTGGTTTTAGTGTGTTGCTTTCTCATCTTCAGGTTAATTTCTCTTGGTTTAGAATTACCATAAAACCGTGAACAAGTCACTCTAGGTTCTAGAAGGGTGCTCTTGCTATTAAGTAAACTATAGTAAGCCTTGTGCTTTTTGTTAAGACCAGAACTCCTAGTAGGCCTATACGATGGATGACTGTTAGGAGAACCACTTATTTCTTGCAGATCTGTGAAAGACTGATTGCTACCCTCTGCCACGCTGATTCACTGTTTCTTGGCATAATATGAGGTGTTCTTCGTTGGCTTTGTTGCGCAAGGCTTTTATGCAAAGATTATAGACAGCTTGGGTCTTTTATCGTACGTTACATTCGGCTAGCCAGCAAAGTCTGTTAGCTGTGTGTCTGTATAGGCCTTCCCTGAAGAGAGAATGTCCTCACAATTGCATTTAGTTTGTCATCTTCGTTCTTTTGCATTTCTGTTACTGTGAGATCAAATTAATGTTCACTGAGCCATTTGCTGTTTGGAACCTTTATTTGCAAGTTCCACACTGTCTTTTCTAATCAAAGTTTAAAATAGACACCTTTGCTCTAGCACACCTTAGAGGTGGTCTACTACTTAGTCATTGCATCTAGAATTCTTTCAGTGAACAGAATGGATCATTGAAGAGGTACCAACAATTTTTTAACAGGAGTCAGTTACAGTATAGCTTGTTTCTGTATTTTACACCTTCGACACGTAGTATTTTTGCAAAGAAAGTAGAGCTTTAACATCGTGTCACTTGGGTTGGTCCACCTCTTCCGTTTGAGTTAGCATGATGCTTTTTGCAGGTGACTGGAGTTTTTTAAAGAACTTCATCGTAACACCAAAGCAGAGTGCATCTCAAAGCTATTTGCCTGGTGCTGCAAAAAAATTAATTTTAAATTCTGTTATGTTCGCTCTGCAGCTAACGGGGAAGGAGCACTTTGCTTGCTAGAACCAAGCAATTCTGCAAATACATCTGGTGACTTAAAGCAGAACTGGCCCCTATTTTATAGTATATCTATCTTTATGCATTTATAGATCTTGTTCCATTTTAATGTAATGGAACTTCAAAACACTGATTCAGTGTTTTACCATTGCATTTCAGAAGTTTAATTAGATGAGAAGAACTAAAACTGACTGTTTGAAAATAGATCCAGATAATTGTTTCTGTCTTAGTCCACTAATGTCAATTTGCTTGCCTTCTGGAGCAAAGTGTGTGCACAGTCCAAGAAGTCTGTAACTTGTGTGTGCAACTCTGATGGCTATGGAGTAGTCTCATTTGTTCAGCCACAGAGCGAGTAAACTGCAATTGCACCAACTTACTTTCTCGCCTGTGTTCTGCCCAGGACTAGCTCTACCATTGCAGAAGATGACCTGCTTTCTGACTTCAAGAAGCTTTGCCTCAAAGAATTTCTGCTTTCCCCGCCCCCCCCCCCCCCCCCCCCTCCTTTCTGGATTGTAGTAAGGAACAAGAAGCGGTTAGTGCAGAAGCCCTGACCCCAGCCCAGGTCCTGTTGATTTGATCATGAGACAAAACCAACCAGCTTCAAGGCATAGGCATGGGTCAGTAGGGAGCTGTTCTGAGCATTTCCAGGTGTAGATGTACAGTGTGCTTGTGTCTGTTGTATACTCAAGTCAGTTTGAAAACTGTGATGTATTAAGTTAGGAGTGGGTTGTCATAGATTCTACAAGTCTTGAGTCTTAATCTTGCCTCTGGGATTGGGTTTTAGGGCATCTTGTCTTTAACAGGGAGAAGAACATCTGGATAAATCTCAGTAATTCAGATAACTCCTGTATAACACTTCTGAAATTGTCAGTGTTTTAAGATTACTGGTCCCTATTGGGATTCCAGTTGCACTTGTTGAGGAAATTGTGTTCATGCTAAACTTCTGCTGTTTAGTGTCTTTCTGCTATCACGATGTCTGCATATGACTTTTGAATTCTGAGTTGTAAAGACATTTCAAAGATCTTTCAGGCAGTTAGTAGCATTTGCAAACTGCTTGGTTGCATTTCAGCCATATTCTTTTTCAGAAGCAACTTCTTCCCTTCTTTTATTCGGGGGAACCTGATTTGCCAAAGTCTGGTACCTGATGAAAACTGCTTCTGAAAAAGTAAGAAGCTACAAGTCCAAGATTTCGCGCTTTTAAGTCACTAATTCACTGAGCATGAAAGCCAGGAAAATCTTGCATCTACTAAAAAACTTTGCTCCCGCAACCAAAGGAGCAGCCCACTGTTGGTTTGTACTAGGCAAACCTACAGCATGTATGCTGTCCCGCTATGTGTAGAATGTATTGCTGCTTTGATATTCATGTATTGACCAGAAATCTGTCTCCCTTTTTTATCCTGGCAGTAGAAGTGAACGAAAGAACCAATCTTGAGAGATCACAAAGGAAGAAAGACTGCTTAAGAAACAGACTTCAGTCCCTGCCAACTTTTCTGAGACGTTCTAATTGAAAATGACTCCTGGTATTTCTTAGGAGATGCAAAATTCAAAAGAAAATGAAGGCTGCTTTTGAACAAAGGATTTTGCTCTGTACTGTACGTTGGCTAAACTTAGTCATAAATATACAACAGTTACCTTCCCAGTACTTCTCTGAAGAACTTAGCAAGCAAGATTTTGCATCTGCTGAGCAAAGAGTTTAGAATGGTTACAGTTTTTAAGGCTGATGGCCATATTCTTTTACTCTTCAGAACATTGAGGAGCTCCTATTACCGAGCATCAGCAGAGAGTGAGAGATCTGCTTTTTGTTAGAAACTGGCCTTCCCAAGTAGACCTTTGTTTTAAGGAGCCTGATTCATAATTCTTTAGTTCTGTGGTAGAGAAGAAACCAAGGGGGTTTTGTGTCAAAATATTCAGGGCTTGCTTTTTTTTTATTACACAAGACACGGACTCCTGTACAGTGTCTCTGTGTGTGTATATATATCTATATGGTATATTTAACTCTTCAATTTCTATAATTTTTTTCCCTTTTAAGTAGCATACTTAAAGAGCTGTTCTGGTTCTTGGGTTACTGGTGTAGCACAGTTCTGCTTTAGGCAAAGACTCAGGAGTGAATTGACCGAACATCTTACTGTGATGAAGTCATTCAGTGAAGGAATTGCATTATCTGTCTTCCTCATGCTCTTTCCTCTAAGAGTGGAGAAGTGGTACCCTCTGTCAGAGCTGCACATTCACACAGAGCAGGAAAGGGAATTGTGCCTGTGAAATCAGTGACCCAGCTCTGTGCTGTGTGGATGAAGGACCAATACAACAGAGGTGGAGGAAAGGGGCAGGCAGTCATCACTTATTCTCAGCTATATGGGGATCTCTCATGTGTACTTACTTGAACAAGCATCCCTAAGACAGAAACTCAACTTCCAGTGCCCAAAGGGACACTCTAAAACTTTTCCACACCAAGTAAATACTTCCTCTCCTGTGCAAATTTTAATTTCTTACTGAAAGGAAACCTCTGCAAAGTACTTGGCTTACAGCTGTTTGCTGGTCCAGAATCCATTCAGGCAGATCATAGGAAAGGTTGGAGGAAAGCTGTGAGCATGAGCGCAGTTTCATTTAAGAGAACACCTTGCAGCATTGGATCTGGAGTGCTATGCGTGAGCTGCATCAGAGGGAAGGAAAATTGTGGAGATTTATCCCAACATACAATGATCGGTCAAAATTTATACAGTTTATATGTACAGTTTATATATTTTTTTTTTACAGTTTATACTCAACCTGTGAAAGTGTCAAGCATGCTGGGATCTGTGTGGGTGTCACCTTCTGCACAGGGATCAGAGGTACCCGCAGTCTGTTCTGGTTTAACACAGGTGAAGCACTGCTGTCTGGGAATGCCTAATGTGACCCCGGGCAGGTGGCTTCAGTACTGGACCTGGTACCCAAGTGGCATTGGACCACTGTTAGGGAAAAGCACCAGTCATTTGACCTGTATAACTTGCACACAGTTTTAAAAGAAATTTAAAAATATTTTATTAAAAAAAAAACCCAAACACACACCCACAACTCAGATGCCATCGTGATGGCTTGTATTCCTGTAAACATCCCCAGCCTTGCAGTCGTTCACCTGTTCAAGGATTTGGACATGAAGCTAGAGCACAGCCGTGAAGTGTTTGTGTGAAGTCTTGTGCTTTATCTTTCACTAAAAAGAGAAGTGTTCACTGCAGACATTGGAGCTGTTGTGTTGACATCCCCAAAAGGGGCTGGGTGAAGGAAGGAGATGATGACTGGTGTGTGTTGAAGGCCTTAAAACTGTGGCTCTTGGTATGAAGAATGGAAATGAAAATTGACCTTGAAAAATGCGATGGATTTTAACCTGTGAAATAATACTCTGTGCTCTTAGTTAAGCAACATGTACTGCTGTTTTCATGGGAGGGGGGGAGACATTCAACTCGTTTTGTGTTTGACCCTGGCTAGCAGCTATTTAAGGAGCAGAAGAGGTGTCTGCATGTGAAGGCCAAAAATAGTGCAGTTCTCTGCACCCATGTTTCTATGTAGCAAGCATCGTAACTTGTTCCTTGGCCACTGAAAGCCAGAGAATTATTGGGACGGTCAGGGACTTCAGAAGCAGTGGCAGCTAGCAAATCCATTTCCTCAACAGTAGGTGAACAGGTCTCACTTGAATATGCCATGGGTTGGTGCCATTCCAAAAATACCTATGGCGAAAGGAAACGTGCACCAAACCATCTGACTGCTGTAAAGTGCTGTTTTTGCTTTTTCTTTCCAAATCTCATCCTGTTCAGACAGTATTTCTGCTACCCCCTAATGGTATATTAAGCAAAATGCGTCTCCGCCCTTCCAATATTATTAACTTCAGACCAGTTTGAGAGAGATCAGAGGAACGCTGGAGCCTGAGGCTTTAGGCTAGCAGCCACAAAGCCAATGGTGGCCCATATTTCCATAAGCCCTGGGCAGAATTGCCATGTCACACCACTTCATCTTAAATTGCACTGTATTCTTATGCCTCTGTGTTGCTATAATATGTACATATATATTGGATTTTTTTGTAGATAAGACATTTTAGATAAAATTTTTAAATGGGCTTCCCCCAAAATATTTTATGCCAGATGTCTAATTTTTTTTACACTTGGGGTTAACATGAAGTTGGATGCTCTGTGGGCAGGGAAAAGATAAATGGATGATACATTGGCTTTAAAAAGGTAACAATGCATGTTTAAAAAAAAGAAAAAAGAAAGAAAAAACCAAAACAAAACCAAACACTGGAGAAAAAACTGCTTGGGAAAAAAATTCCATTCAAATATATTCTATGTTCTGCATAATAAAGACTTTAAAAAAATGGGATAGTGTCGGGTGTTTTGCTTAATGTTAATGAGGCTTTTCCCCTGTTAGGGAGACCAAACCTTCTTCCCCTTTCCTTCCCCATCTCTCTTCCACTCCCTAAAAAGAAAAAAGAAGGAAAGGAAAGAAAAGAAGAAAAAATAACCCTACCACAACCCCACAAGAGTTTCATACTAGAATGGCTAGGTGAAACTGTAACTTGTTTGCAAGCTTAGGTGAGTGTCCCCCTCTGCCTTTGGACTCCAGCGCCAGCAAACTTGCCTGTGAGAGGGATGCTGAGATGGATGCTTAGCTGTTTCTTACTAGCCTCGGGTCCAGTGTACAGCAACAGCCCAGTCTAGAGAAGCTTCTGTGCTGGCGAGCCAGGTCTGCAGGGGCTACGGCCGTGCCTGGCCTGTAGCCCTCCTGTGGGTGCCTGCCCTGGCTCCGCACTAGCCACGCAGAGCTGGCTTGGCTCCGCAGCCCGCCTCCTCCCCTTGGGTGCTATGAAGAGTGTCAGGCCGCTATCAGCTGTCATGCTGCTAATGAGATGTTTGAAAGGGCTTTTTAATCCTTCTCGCATGGGATTCTTGACCTCACATCTGTCTTGGAGCCTGTGCCTTGCTTGAAACATTTCCTTCCATTCATCCCAGCCCTAGGTTTGTGTAAACCAGATGTCTGGGCTTGGAAAGGAGGTGCCGCTCCCGTGCTCAGCCCTGGGGGCACAGATGGGCTCAGGTGACCCTCAGGGTTGTGCTGAGGCTGCTGTGGGCACGTCGGGCTGGGGTTGTCCCTGCTAGGTGTCCCTTGCTGGGGTCTCTGCTAGCACTGGCACCTTTCTTCAGTGGGCTGCCAGACCGCCTTTCAGTGTGTTTCCCTAATCGTCACCTCCGCAGGCTGCTGGATGCCTGGAAGGAAATCCTGGGAAATGATGCTCTCCGGCTCCCGAGGGACCAGCCGCACCGTGCTGCTGGGGGGCCGGCAAAGATGCTGCCGGCGCGAGAGGGGGCACCCGGGGGGGGAGGCAGCCTTACGGCGAGCGGGGCCGCTGCCCCCGCTCCTGCCGTGCGCTCGGGGCGGCCTCCGCAGCCGGGACCCGGCTCCGCGCACCGGGGCTCTGACCCCCCGCCCCTCCGTCCTCCCCGCTCAGTCGGCCGGACCGGAGCCGCCGGGGCCCGCGGCCGTCCCGCCCCGCCCGGGAGGGCTCTGCCCCGGCGGGAAGCGCCCGGTGCCGCCCCGGCCGAGCCGCCGCCCGGTAGCGGAACAAAGAGCGGCGGCCCGGCCCCGCCGCGGCGGAGGGGCAGCGCCGGGCGGAGGCGGGGGGTGTCGCGGCCGCCCGGGCCATGCAGCTGCCGGCAGGGGAGGGGAGGGGCGGCCGGCGGCGCCCCGGAGGGGGCAGCGCTCGGGGGGGAGCGGGGGGGCGGCCCGGCAGCGCCGGCAGCCCCCGAGCGGGGCAGGGGCCGGCGGCCGCGCCGCTCGCCCGGGAGGGGCTTGACCGGTGCGAGGAGCCCGGCCTCGGCCCGCCCGCCCTCCGGTGCCCGGCGCTGCCTGGGGAGCCGCGGGCAGCACCGGGGAGTGCCTCGGCGGGGGAGGAGGAGGGAAAGAAATCAGATTGCCGAAAGGATTAGGAAGGGGGGTGGGGAGGCGAAGCCCTCTCTCCCCCCCCCCCCCCCACCCCCCGCACACACTTGTGAAGCTTTTCAGAGTCACCCTTCAGCATCAGTGGCACCGGCGGGCGAGCCCGGGGGAGCGGCGGCACCGGAACGTGCTCGGCAAACCGCAACAGCGATCAGAGGGTCCCGGGCCGCCGGCCCCTGCCCGGCCCCCGCCGCACTCGCGGGGCACCGCGCTTCCCGGCTGCGATATTTTCTATATTATCCTTCTTTTTCTTTAAAAAAAAATATTTTTTTTTCGCCGTGCTCCTCTTGCTTTCCGAGGACGGACGGGGCAGTGTGGCACGGCGCGGCCGCCTGCCCCGGGCGTGCGAGGCGGGGCGGGAGGGGGGAGCGATGCCTGTGATGAGGGGGAAGGTCCTGCTCGTCCTGGGCTTCCTCCTCCTGGCCGCCGTGCTGGCGGCGGTGCGGGGGCTGCCCCTCGGCAGGCAGCGCGGCGGCAGCCCGAGGGAGCGGAGCGCCAAGCTGGCGGAGGTAAGGCAGCCGTCGGGGCAGGACGGAGCCGGGCGGGTGCTGGGGCCGGCCCTCCGCACCCTCCCCCGTGCTGGGGGGGGGGGGGGGCTGAGCGGGGCAGCCCGGCCGCTCGGGGGGTGCCCGGGGCCGGGGGGGCACCCCGGGCGGGAGCGGTGCCCCGGACGGGGAGCTCACGGCGAGGGGAGCGGGGCTGCGCCCCCTCTCCCGGGCCGCTCCTTCGCTCGCGGCGGGGCAGAGCCCCTTCCCCGCCCCCGGGGTTTTGGGGTGGCCCCAGGTCTCCGCATGGCGCAGCGGCTGCGGGAAAAGGGCTGGTTTAGGTGCTTTAGCCCCAGTGCCCGGGAAGGTGCCGACCTCCCCGGGGGCAACACTCCTCGTGGGAGGGGGGGCCTGGCCGCTGCCAGTAAAATGAGCAAGGTTGGTGGCTTGCCAGGAACTCCAGAACTCCGCTACTACAAAAATAAGATGTGAGGGACTGAGGGATTTCAGCCACTGGCTCTCCTTCCCGCTGGGATGACCCTGGGGCAGATTCCAGAGTGGTCATGGTCCCCCCTCATCCCGGCGGCCTGGGGACCCCCAGCCTTGGTCCCTCCAGAGCCCCAGTCTGGCCAGTCCCGGCTTCAGGATCCTGGAAGCAGAAACTTCAGCAGGCAGTGAGGGACTGGTCAGACTGGAAACCAACTGGTGAGACCTGATGGGGATGCCAGGCAGGGAATGGGGAAGAAACAAACTGCCAGGAAGGCAGGGAGAAGGGTTTGAATTAGAAAGACAGACAACTGAACGGATGCAGCAAGCTGTTAACGTCCTGAAACTGTTCTCTGGAGAAGAAGAGGTTCAGGCAGCAGAGCTGTATTTGAAAAAATACCCTTTTGAAGAATGCTGCTGCTAAAGGTGGGTGAAAGACGTGGGAGAAACAGTGGGAGGAGGAGGTTGAGTAGGATGGGGTATGAGCAGCTCAGCCCATGCTGGCGATCCACAGCAGCCCGGGAAGCAGCACGTTGGATCTGCAGAGTCAGCCAGACTGGCAGAGGAGGTGCCGAGCAATGGGAATGTGCCTTACTGCTGGTTCTTGCCAAAACACGCGGCTGATCTGTGGAGGAGTCATGCCGCCAGCTCCTGTCGGATGCACAGAACTCTGCTCCAGCATGAAATCCAGTGAATAAGTGTGAAGAAGGAATCTGCCACACGGAAAGCCTGGCCAGTGGGCAAGAGGGAGCACGGGCTGTGTCCAGCCAAGTACCACCAGTCGAGCCTGGTAATGGTTTTGACTGGAGGGTGGACCGAGCAGATTCTAGCAGCACTGCTGGGGATGCTCCGTGCTGTAGCAGTGGTAGTACCATGTTGGTATATAGATGCCGGTTCACTTGGCAGACGGATGCCAGGCAGTGTGCTTGGGACCCGGCTGCAGAGGGAGTAGGATTGAAATCCCTTGAAACGCTTGAAATCCAGGAAAGTCTTGCAGCCCTGTGGCAGGGGGCATAGGATAGGGACAAACTGCACGTTAGGAAGCTGAGCAGGTCCCCACCGCGGGATGCGATCTCAGTGGCTCCTTTTTATCCGATGTCTAAAATACATCAGGAAGCGGGGCAACCCGCTGTCGGTCCCAGTTTGTGAATGGTTGTGAATGGGGAGCGTTGTGCAGCCGGCCAAAGATCACATACGGCACTTACACAGCGCACCCTCTGTCCCCGGGATCTTTGCTTCTCACAGGAGTACAAACATACAAGATGTTTACAGGCAAAGATTGGCGGGTGGAGGTTAGGAGCGAGGAGGAAGATGAAGAATGGATTCCTCTGGGGGTCTGTTGGTGCTCCCGTGCATGCCCTGTGTCCCTCGGGGTGCTGGCTGCACAGATCGCATGGTAGGGAGAAAGCAGTAGGTGTTGGCTTGTGTCTTCTGGCTGCATTTTTGGGAGAAAATCCTCTGTTTCTGGTGCATGCCAGAGAGGTTTTGGGGTAGTCGTGCCCGGCTGTTAGAACTAAAGCGGAGAGCACAAGCGCAGCAGTATGGTGGTTAAAAAAAAAAAAAAAAAAAAAAAGCCAGAGTGATTTTGGGTCATATGCACAGATGGTTCCTGTTGCAGCGCTGATACGTCCTGTCTCTATGGCAGCAGGGCAGCCACAGCTGGAGTATTGGTTACACTATGGGTAATGCCCTACAGATGTGGGTAGAATGAAGGGGGCCGGGAAGAGAAAAATAGAAATGACAGAGCAGAGCAGATAGACAATCAAAACCATTAAACAAATATATAACTTAGACTAATTTAACATCTTTATTTAAAGAAAAGATTTTTCCTAGGTTTAGAATTGAATGGGAGATTTTATAATCTGTGCTGAGCCTCAGAGTTGCACTTCTATACTAAAATAATTTAGGAAAATTAAAACCACTAAGGTTTTCAGTAAATTTTTGAATTAGAAAATCTTCTAATTGCAGGAAGGATGGAGGGAACACGTGCTTTATCTTTGGGCAATAGCTTTATCAGTATATCCCAAAGTCCTGTACCTCAGTCAGGATCCATTACTTCCAGCTGTTCCCGAAGGAGCAAGCGCTTGCATTTACATTTTCTCAGCTGTGATACTGCACGGAAAAGCTTTGCCTGAGTTACACTGAGCCCAGTACAAGCAACAGATGCAGCAGGATATTTTCTGTTTCTTCATTCTATTTGACTGGAAGTTGAAAAGGCAGAATACTGTCCAAACTGTGACTTAAATCTAATGAGAGAGGATACCTGCTTATCTGGAGGCTTTTTGGTGATGCTTGGGAAGGCAGGTGGGCTCTGAAGCAGCAGGCAGGTGTACAGCAGGGTTTTTAGAAGCACTTTTGCATGCATCACACACTCTGACATGGGCAAAAAATGTGACAGGTCCGAGCGCTAACCCATGCCAGCAGCTCTTCAGATTTGGGTAACTGAACACTTGGAAAAGCTTATGTCTCTTGTGGAGACAAGAGACAGCTTATCACGTTGCTTAATGGTTTGTTTATTTATGAAGTCAGAGGAGTCAAATGCAAAATATGTTTTGATAAACTCACTGGATTTCAAAATATTGGCTTTGAGCATTGTTAATAGATGTTTGGGTTCTTTCCAACTGACACCGATCGGTTCCAGTGCTCTTCTAGTAAATAGAAAATAGCCAGGGCTCTAACACACTAGAAAGATGGATGCTAGAGGTGATTAGATCTGTGTGAACCAACACAACTGCTTCAATAATTGCGCGTAGAAGCAACAGTGCCAGCAGTAAGGGTGATGGGGGTGCTGGCAGTGAGCATCCTGGTGGCGAGGGGTGCGGCTGAGCAAGCCAGCAGTGGGTTATGGAGGGTCCAACCTGCCCAGCCCAGCTCTGGTGGGCTTGGTGGACCCTCCTTTGCAGGAGGGAACCACTCTAAGAGAGGGGGCCAAGAGCACTGGCAAGTGGGCTCCCCGAGGTTCAGGCTGGAGCTTGCTGTTGGGAGTTCCCCTGATCTGTGGCTGCGAGCAATCTGGTGTCTGCTATAAGACACAACAGAGGGAAACAAAAGAAATACCAAGCGCAGCATAAGGGCTGTAGCTGGCAGCAAATCAGTGGGTTTGTCAGCACCTGGTGTGAGTGGCTCCTGGCCCCTGAGAAATAAGGAAACGAGTAACAACAGTTCGTGTTATTTACTGGTTCCATCATGCAGAGGTAGGGATGGGAAACTGTGTTTAAAACTGGAGGTCTACACCAAGATGTTTTGCTTGCTGATTAAAAATCATGATCTTGATTTAAATTGATCTGCCCTGTGCATAGGGAGTCTGAGTGCAGAGGAGTGCTTAAGAAATAAATGTGTAGCAGAGATGCGATGCTTGGCCAGAGATAACCAGAAGCAGAGAGTAAAGGAGCTCCACGGCAATGTGATGTGGCAGGACTAGGTAAAAAGTGTTAAAGGGAAATACCAGCTGGGCTTGAGTGAAGTTTGTCAGGAGGCTGTAGAGCCAGGGTAGCCCTGACATTTGGGAGCCATAATGTAGCCTGGACACGCTGCCTGTGGACCCGCTGGGGTGGTGGGCTGCCAGGAGGTCTGTGGGAGCCTCCCGTGTGCCTCCCCCGAGCTCTTGGTCCCTCCTGGCCTCCCCAGGGCTGTCAGGCTGAGGAGAGGGTCTCGCTTTCCCCAGTGCCATCTCGCCCCACCGCGGACCTCCAGCCTGTGTTGTCACCCGCACCTGCCCTGTGTGGGGGCACCCCAGCCAGGGCACAGCCAGATCCCTGCGGCCACTGCAGGCTGTGTCAGTAGCAGAGTCATTTTGCCTGCGGATGTGCTTTTTACCTTTTCATTTCATCAGCAATTAAGCGTTCTTGTCCCTGGCTTTGTCCTTGGCGGAGGTCGGATTTGTGGGTACAAAACGTGCACTGAAGCATCCTTCCGCTCTGAAAGGGGCTCTTTGTGTGCAGGGAGGTACTTCACCCTTTGTAGCAAATTTCCTTTTGAGAAGTGCCAAATTATCTTAGTCAACACAGTTGAAAACCCTCCCGCCCTGGGGCTGAGGCAGGAGCAGAAACAAAGGGGAGCCGGGTGTAGGGAAGCTGCCCGACAAGGGGGCTTCTTCCCTTTTCACTGCACGAATAGGTCTGCTGCCTTCCCATTGTTACAATCAAAGGGGTTCCTGTAAAAGGCACATGTAAGGGGAAGAGATTAGGCATAAATCGCTCCACAGGGCATTGCCCAGCCCTCTCTCTGGGTTCCCAAAAGTGTCCTGCTCTTGCAGACCTTCTCCTTACAGACAGGCGGGCTGAGGGACTCATCCTGCCTCCAGCTGTGGTGCCTCCAAGCCCAGCGAGGTGATGGTGGGAGTGTGCTGGGGACTAATTTCTGCTTTCCTCTTGTCAGTGTCTTGGGGGTAGGGAGTGCAAACCAGGGATCGTCTGTTTTCCAGAGTTCCAAGATACATTCTTCCACTCGGAATAATCCCCCAAACAAGATGTCCGGACACTTCCCATAGGGAAGCCTGAGGACATTCTGAGCTACACTCATGACAGCAAGGTGATACGTGCTGTCCGGCTCCTCCAAAGCAAATGTTGCCAGCCAGAGGTTTGATTTTCCTATAAAATACCAGAGCTTATAGCCAAGAAGCAGGGAAGAGATTGCAGCCATGTACTGCTGTGAAAATTGTTTCTGTTTCAGACAGAAGCTTGCAAAAATGCAAGACTTTTTTTTTTTTTTTTTTTTTTTTTGTGGACCATTTTTCAGGGAACCTTCATTGGGCTTGTCAGAGGCTTTTACCTGGTCAGCTGTGAAAGCCCACATGGTATTGCTTCCAAGCAGTTCAGTTTCTGCATGTTCCCTGTGTGTAGGGACTCTTGGGGCTTGTCTAAGAAGCTGTTATGAGATACACTTCGTCTCGGTACTTAAGAGATGAAGACACCAAAAAGATGGTGACTTACCTGCCTCTGATTCCCCTGTGGCTCTTGGCATGAAGGGCACTGATGCCTCCTGGGCTGCAGGTTGGTTTAGTCTCCAGTAAATTCCTGCCGCCTTCTGGTCCCCAGCGCTGCTGGATGGGTGCGAGATGGGTACCTGGTTAGAGGTGCCTGGGGGGTGTCCATGCGTGTGGTGAAGGGGTGGTGAGTCGTGGGTTTATCTTTGATTAGAAGCTGTTGGTTGGCCCAGTCTGCCAGCGCTTTATGTATCCCACAGGACTTGGGGTGCAAGGCAGGGCTGGGAGCATGTCCCGAGCCAGGGGAACCTCTGTCACGTAGGGTGCAGCGGGAGGCTGGCGTGGCACGGGTACGGTGCCCTTCAGGTCAGCTCTCCTGCATCCCAGCCCCGGCAGCCTGAGCCTGGGCGTGAGCAAGCCAGCCCTGGTTCTTCTCTGGCAGCCGAGCCCCGAAGCAGTTGCTGGGTGAGGGGATATTTTTCGTGGGATGGCCAGAGGGTGCTGCAGGAGGTGCCCCCCCAGTGGAGGGCCGGCATCTTTTCACCTCCCTGGGATGTCCTCTCTTCCCTACCGCTCCTGCTGCCCTCCCTGCCCTCCCCTTCGCCTGCAGCTGCTCCCACCGCAGCCAAAATCCCAGGGGTGGCCAGCTGTGCCATGCCATGCAGCACCTCCAGCAAGAGAAGATGGTGTACGGATGTCTTCATGTCTGCTGTTCCCCCCTGCCTTCCCCTCTGGGGACACTATGGTTGTGTTACATGGTTAAGCTGGTTGCTCCTTAAAATCAAAGATCCTCCTTAGGAGAGCATCTAGTTCTCTCCTGAGGCGTATCTGTGGGGTGGTCCCCCTCATGCCTCTGTGGAGGAGATGTGGGGCTGCCCAGAAGTGCTGTGGGTGTCTCCGGGTGCACCCGGGCTTCCCCTGTACCTGGGATTACAGCTCAGCTATTGCGTGTCTGTGCCTACCCTGGGGACCGGTCCTGGGGTTACGGGTGAGATCCCGCTGGGAAGTGAACGGCCAAAGGGAAGACAAGAGGTCAGCTGGGAGCTAAGATGCTGGGCAAATGGGGCTCCCCGTTTGGATGTGCCCTAGCTTTCCTCTGACTTTGGACTTGTCTCTGCAGCCCCGCAAGCCTCAGGCTCCCATCTGGTGGGGAAAGAAAAAGTAATTATTTTTTGGTGAGGCACTTTGAAGTAGCAGGGACTGTCCTGGAAAAGCTTATGAACAAGTGACTTATGAAGAATATAAACTGGAGCTAGAGAGGAAAGTTTCCCTACCCTGAGACCCTTTCTCCACCCCATGCTGATGTGTGAGAGTCATTAAATCCTGCCACTGGGCTGGGGAGGGGAGCCAAGCTCACCCCCAGGCTGGGGAGCTACAGTCAAGCACCTGGGCTGCTGGCAAAGTCGCCCTGGCTTTGCCTCTTTGGGAAGCTGAGATGCAGCATCCCTGCCTGGATCCCTTTCCGTGCAAGGCATGGACATGCTCTGAGTCCAGCTCAGATGCCCATTTTGTCTTTCGAAGGGATCCCTGATGGATTTGCATCTGTTTAGTCGGTTGCCTTCCTTGCCCTGCTGCCTGCGTGGGGGTGGGGGGTGGGCAGCCTGTGCACCCTGCGTGGGACAAGGGCAGCGGGTGCCCCCTGTGCTCCTGCTTGCCCCAAGTGCCCTCCCCCAACTGCAACTTCTAGCAGGCTGTGAGTTTTAAAACTGGAGGTCTACACCAAGACGTTTTGCTTCCTGATTAAAAATCATGATCTTGATTTAAACTGATCTGCCCTGTGCATAGGGAGTCTGAGTGCAGAGGAGTGCTTAAGAAATAAATGTGTAGCAGAGTTGCGATGCTTGGCCAGAGATAAGCAGAAGCAGAGAGTAAAGGAGCTCCACGGCAATGTGATGTGGCAGTACTAGGTAAAAAGTGTTTAGGTAAAAGTCCTCCCCCACAAAACTTCTAGCTCCCTTCATGCCAAGGGGCAGGGGGAGGCCAGCGTTACTCTGGTCCCTCTGGTTTCTGCGCTTGCTTTGGTGTATTTGGGGATTTATTCCTGTTGTGGTTTTGCCTGGGCTGCGGCGGGGAAGGAAGCAGCAGCTGGAGCAGTCGGAGGGTTACGGTGTGCAGGCTAGCAAATGTGCATCATTAGCTGGAACAAGTTAATGGTTACTGAAGCACAGGGGGTTTAGAGTTGGAATAAGTTAATGGCAACTCAGTCCAATGCATTAAGAGCTTACACGTATTACAGCTCAAGTATGTTAACGGAAAACATGTGCCCTAGCAGGAGCATTTGCTGGAGAGGACCAGAGGGTATGGACGTGTGTCTGTTCACCTCACCAGGGACATCTCCATGCAGTCCCAGTGGGGGCCCTGCTCTATCTATAACAACGCTGCTGCTGTGCTCTATCTGAGCAGCTTCCAGCTGGCCCAGCTGCCGCGAAGGTCTCCAGGTACCCCCTCCCCAGGGAAGGCTGCCTTGCCGCTGCTGGGCTCCTCGCAGCAGGCACCACCTGTCAAAGGTTGGCCCTTGGACCTGTGCATTTGGGCAGAGTCTCTGGTGTGAGGACAGCCCCGGCTGCTGGGCTGGGACGTGCCAGTGGTGCTAACCAGGTGCCCCAGTTTCTCCACTGCAAGGCCAGTGTGGTTCATCCATGTGGGAGGCAGGGCAGTCCCTCCTGGGGGGCCGGTGGGGAGGAGAAACTGAGCTGTGGTGGACCTTCCTGAAAGCCTTCTCCAAGTATGACATGGGAGACCTGCATCTATTCCTGGCCTTGCCACAGCCTAGCAGAGAGACCTTGGGGAGGTCATTTGCCTTGTCTGCAAAATGTGGGGTTTACAGTATTTGTCTCAGTATTAAAGAGGGAGAAGGTATTTATGGTAAAGAAACACCTGCAGGTGACACTGAGGAGGACAGAGCCAGGCATGGTGAGAGGTGAAAAGCCACCAGGCTCCTACTTGTCCTTGTGTCATGAGTGACCTGGGGAGCTGGCCGAGGATGCCACGGGCAAGTTACTCACCGGCGTGCCCACAGAAGAGCTGGCCGCAGTGGGAGCCCCGGGCTGTGCCGGCGGGGATGCGCGGTGACAGCGCCGACAGCAGCCTGGCCCACTGCCCCGCTGTCCGTCTTGCACCAAGTCGGCTCTGCTGTGTCCCTGCTCCTGGCAGCGCTGCGTGCTGCTGCTTCTCCGTGCTGTGGTGTCTTCTGCTCCTGGGCTGGCTCTGCCTCAGGGGCAGCTGAGTCGCTTCGCTGACCTTGGAAAGAGGTTTGAGATTACAGTTGTCGCGACTGTGAGACATGAAAATAAATGTGAGACTTGAAAATAAATGTGACATGAAGCCTTCGATGCTGCCTCCCGCAGGCCCCTACTCAAGACAGTTGGGATGAAGGTAGTTAGAAAAGAGTGATTCCATATGATCTAAAGTATTTTGATAACCGCACAGAAAATTATAATCGTGAGGGCATAATAATTATCTGTACAGCCCACAGTTTGGTGCTGGCTCCTGCTGGTCTGTCATAAACAAGATCTGCCCACACAAGCGTGATAACCGAGTGCCTTGTCTGATCCACAAGCACTTGCAGAGCTCTCCCAAAACCTAAAGGGAGGTGTGTATGTCTTTATTTTAAAAATACCAAAAACAGCATTCGAGTGCAAGCTGATCTTGAGGTGGACCAGCGAGTAGAGCAGTTGGAAGGCTGGGGTCCTGCTCTTTACTTGTGCCACAGCCCCTTTGCAGGCAGGCGTATAACCCAGGGCAGAAGAAGAAGGAGGCAGCTGGAAGTGTCCACTGCCTTAAATTACCTCTGGCAGAACTTCCAGAGCTCACCTGTCAAAACTCTTGAGTGATGGCAGCTGCTGAACTACCTGCCTGTAGGTCTAAAGGTGTTCTGTCTGATCATTGGGATTGTGGCTTGGGAAGTCTTACAGACAGTAACAGGGACTAGGTGGCATCTTTGCCTGCCCCATAGGTGCCCACCCAGCTGTTGACACCTCTGGAAGCACGCTGTGCTTTGGCACAGTTCGTGGAAATCCGTCAAGCAGGTGATGAGCTGGTGGGTAGCACGAGTCACTCGTCTGATGTGCATCCAGCGGATTTTCCATCTGGCTGAAAGACTGTGCCAGTAGATGGGTTATGTGCTGGTGGGTGGGTTGTGAGCCAGGAGGATCAAACTAGGGCTGTGGGGAGGCTAAGGTGGTCTCAGCTGGCTGGGCTAAAAAAGCCTTTTCTTTGCACAGCGTCTGTGATGGGGTCATCGAGGAGAGAGCATGTCCAGCACTGTGGCAGGCAGCATGGCATCTGCATTTGTTCCTGTTGATTAGCCGGCTGTTCAACCTTGCTTTATTTTAGAGAGACAACAGTATTACTTGGAAAAAGTAATTTGGAAAAAAACACTGGGAAAACCTCCCCTTTCTCCCACTCCCACCAGCAAAAACTGTCCTGAGCCTTTCTGCAAACTACAGCCCCAGAGCTGCCCCCATATGGGCTGGGCTTCCCTCTGGAGCAAGCAAGAAGCATCCCTCTGCTTCCACAGAACCTTTGTAATGAAACACTGCTCTGGAATTGTTCCTGCCCAGTTTCAGTCCAAAGATTATTTTTTTTTCTTTAAAACTTTCTCCAGACCTTTGCAGTTCATTCAGGTGAATATGGAAGGAAAAGTTTTATGGTAAAAAAAAAAAAAAAAGGAAAAGAAAAAAATATGTTCTGATTTCTATTTTGCACTTGGCTAATTCATAAGTGGGCAAGTTTGCAACAAACTGCAGGACAGATTTTAAAATAATGTCAGAGAGAGCTTGGGGGAAGGAGTAAGAAGATGCTTGTGTAGACTCGGCTCTACTCAGGGAACTATCAAGAGTTCTCCTGGTGGCTTCTTGTTCCAGTACAGCGAGGTAAAACTGTTCGAAGGAAACCTGGCACAAGCAGTAATGATTAAGCAACAAAACCCCCACTCCTTATAATTATAGCCCAGTGCAATGCCGGGCTTTAGCAAATATGTAATTTTCTTCACTGCGGTGTTAACAAGCCCAAAGCACTGCCGGAACATTGCCTCTGCTCTGGCTCCCATGTGCCCGAGTTTTTCTGGTGCAGACGGAAAGTGTTCATGCACTCGCTGCTTGGCTGGGGATGGGTGCGGGTGGCCGCTGCATCCCCAGAGCTCATCCCAGGGTCCCTGTGCGAGGGACTCACTCGCTGGCTCCACACCACTGATGCACAGGTTCCAGCAGTGCTTTGCTCCCCAGGACTTATCTCCAGCATACTTGGCTTGGGTTTAACCCCGTGATGAAGAGCAGCTCTGCTCAGCAAGGTGTGTAGTTACAAAAAGCGCTGCCGGTGGGTTCATTGGCAGCTTGCGGTGCCTGCGGAGATGCTGAGGAACGCGCTGGAGGGATGAGTACCTGTGGTTGTGGTGGCAGCTTAGTGCTGTCCCTGCTTGCCAAAGGGCAGCACGGGGACTGCTCGAAGTTTTCACGTTTTAAGCTCCTGTAGGATCTGAGATGTCACATCTCTAATCACTTTTGCATAAGAGCTGTAGCACATGGACGTCGGTCATATGCTTTCTTAACCCAGGTTTAGTTCAGAGTCTTGGAGAAGTTTATAACAAAATCACAGATTTTAAGACCAGAAGAAATCATTAGATCCTTGAGTATATTCCCTAGCACAGATGTGGTGCATGTGTGTTGGGCCCAGTGACGTGGGTTTGACTGTCTCCACAAGAGGTGTTGCCACTTTCCTTGTTAGCTTGTTCCTGTGGTTAATCACCTATGGCGTTAAAAGCATGTTCTTGCTCCTCGTTTGAATTTGTCTGGCTTTGACTCGGACGTGTTCGTTCCTATTATGTGTTTCTGTTCTGGATTAGAGCGTCTCTGGTGCCTGATGGATTATTGCCTTAAAGAACTGGGAGATCAAGTCATTGCTTTCTCTTCTTAACAAGACAAACGAATTGTATTTCACTGGACAAGTCTTTCCATCCCTTGAAATGGTTTCGTGGCTGCTCTATTCTCCATCTTCAGATTTCCAAGCCATTTTAATAGAGGTGTATGGACCAGAAATGAGAAAATACCAGCCTCTAGTCTTTAGAGAAATGATGTCATGCCTTTCCCTACACCTTTTCCATACACCCTGTCACCCATGTTACGTATAAATTAGGCATGACACTGGGGAGAATCACTGATGAGTTCCTTCCCCTTCCTAATATATGTGCTGAGCTTGTGCCCCGAGGGTTTAGGTGGTCAGCCCCACACACGGGAGAGCCTGAACTATGTGGGAAGGGCTCCTGGGCTGGTGGGGAGGTGTGTGTGATCCTGCTTACAGCCTTCAGCCTAAAGATGGTCTTCACAAATGGAAAGTGCATGCTCTTTCCCAAGTGCTGCCCCAGAGTTTCTCTCAGGTTCATGCCCTGGAAACCTTTAGTCCCAGCCACGCAGGATATCCCAAGTGTCTGCAGAAGGAACTGCGGCAACTCCCGTTTTGTCTTTTCCTTTTGGCTGGTCCCAGGAGAAGGCTGGGGCTCAGCTGCGAGATTGATGGCTTCCCAGCACTGCACCCTCTGCTTCTGTGCTGTGGTGGCAAGTGTCCTTCCCCGGTGGCAGGAGTGGGGAGCTGGCTTAGCTCCAGGCTTGACAGCTTTATCCAGCTGTTCCATAGGCAAGGTGGAGGAGAGGGTGGGTGTCATGCAGCAAGGGTGACCCTGGAGGGCTGCTGCCTGCGTGGCGGGCAAGAGCCCCTTGGTGACATGGAGAAGACACATCTGCCTCTCAGGATCGTGGTGCCATGGGTGCTGTGACTCAGAGGGAGCACTGGGCCTCATAGGACCTCACTAAAATCCATGGCTTGGTCGACTGGGGCAGGGCACTGGGCAGGACCTTGCTCAGGTGGGATGTCTTCTGATGCAGGGATAAATTTTAACCCGATGCAGCTTCAGAGCAATGTAGACAGTTGCAGAAGGGAAGGGTTGGGGGCTGCGGTGCCGTGACCATCGCTGAAGGACTCTGGGCCACCCAGGGCAGACACCCCTGGGGTCTTTGTGCCTCTGGAGGATTTGGGAGCTGAGGGAGCTCTGTTCGCCTTGCAACACTCTCAGAGCCAGCTCCCCTGGGGCAGTCTTACGTATCCCCTGTGGGAACAGTACTCTGAATTTCTTGAGCTTGTTTGGGCGTAAAATCTGAATTAGGCACTGAGTGTAAGTTTGGAGACTTGGAGTCTGTTCCTGGCCGGCTTGCTCTGATGTCCTTGGGTGAGCTTGGGTCTTGTTGCTAGAGGAGACCTCACTTTCATGTGTATTAAATTTGGGTTGTCTGTGAAACGAGCTTACCCAGCCCCAATAAGCTCACTGCCAATTAGGCAGGAGCACCAGCCCGGCAGGGCTGTTGGCTGCCCCTGGTGCAGGGGTTGCGCTGGGCACACGCAGCTGGCAGCAAACCCAGCACCGGCTGGTGTGCAGTGTGCCGGCAGTGGGACACGGCCAGGTTTGGCTCTTTGCACCCCCCCACCCTTGTTTCTGCTCCGCCTCGGCTCCTCCTTGCTCCCTGCCAGGGAGTCCCTGGGCACAAGAGACCTGGCGAGGGGGTGAGACAGGCTGGGGCAGAGCCGGGCATCCTTACCGTGGGTCCTTCCCAAAACTGTTGCGGGTTTTGGACAGGGGCAAAGGCAGCTGGGTGGGAAAAGTGGGGGCAGTGGGTCCGTCTGCCAGCGGTGCCCCAGGAGCCCTCCCAGCCCGGGAGAGGGGTGAGCCCCAAACGCCTCCCCGCAGCCCTCTCTCCTCCGGACCCATCTGGTGAAGTCTGTCACCGGCCCTTCCCCGCGTCCAGCCACTCTGGGCAGCAGCCAAGGGACCAGCAGCGTCCCTGCTGCTCTTTTCCCTCCCCCTGGGACGGGGGAGTCGTGGGCTTTGATGTGCGGGCACAGGGCTGGGGACAGGCTGTGTGCGCTCATGAGAGCCTGGCCAGGCTCCAGCTGCCTTTGAAGTGCTCCAGTGATCAGGATGAAAGGGAGGAGAGTCCTTCCCCAAACCATCTGGCTCTAATTGCAGGTAGAAATGCCTCTCTGCGTGTCCCCCCCGTGGGGAGGGGGCACGCCGCTCTCTTCGTTAATCCCATGGCTCTCGGCTGGGCTGGCGTGAAGGGCAAGAGCTTGGGAACAGAAGGGGGTTTCAGCTGGGCAGCCAGAAATAGGCAGCTGCTGGCAGAGATGCTGGGGGGTTCGGGCACCTCTGCTCCCAGCCTTCAGCTGCAGGGCCCCGCAGACCTTCCCGGAGGTGGCCCATGCCACGGGGGGGCTTGGCCAGTTGTTCCCATCTCCGGTTTCTCGGGTGCACTGGAGCGGGCTGGCCCTTTGACTCGCCCGCTTCCATGCCAGCGCGTGCCGAGCGCTGGGACAAGGAACGTGGGAACTCGGCGTGAGCCCGGCCGTTTGGCAGGCTTCGCTGGCTGCTTCCCTCTGCTCCCGGCTGGCTGGTGGGGCTCCCTGCCCGCTCCCCCTGTGCCACCTGGGCAGGGCTGGCTGGAAAACACCGCGTGCCACAGCAGCAACAGTGGTTAAAGCCATTGGCAGCACTGGCAAGTCAATGTTGTGGTCCTGTTCAGCTGGGCATCTTGCCTTTCCCAAAGGGATAAAGGTACTTGGGTTCTATCTACCAGCAGTTTCTTTCCCTCCCTGTGGTAGCCTTTGGGCAGCATCTGAAATCTCAATCAAACCTGTGTTGCTTGACATTGTCTACCCTAACATTACAGAACAATTTATTTAGGTGAGGTTTTTCTCCCTTGTCGTAAGGCCCTTGTTATAAACTTTTTATATAAACATATAAAAATATTAAATGTGAGCTCTGATAACTCTGCGACCTGAAGAATTCTTGCCATTACCCATCTCTAGGGACCAAGTGATGGCCAAAAGGGAAGAGCAAGAGGCGGAAAGCCAGGCGGGATGGGCAAGGGGACAGCAGAGGGGTGCAGAGAAGGTGGTCGTGGGGATGGGAAGCACCAGCCTGAGCAGACCCGTACATTGTTCAGGTGCAGTGGGGCTGAGCCCTGGCACAGCACAGGCCACTGGCTATTAACTTTAATTAACATGTAAGTTCCTGCCTTGATGCTACAATGGGACAGAGGAACCATTTGGTGCAGGAGACCAGAACCCTTTTGCTGGGCAGCACTTTGCTCCCTGCCCAGCCACCCGCGGGAGATGTCCTCACCACCTCTTCCCCCTCCAGGTCTCTGCTTCGTCCGACCCCCGCTCGGCGGGGGATGATGAGCTGCCACCACCGGGGAAGGCGCGGGGGCTGAGGCGGAGCGGGCAGGCTGGCCTGCGGCGGCACAGGCGCCGGGGGGTGGCTCAGCAGGCTGCCAGGAGCCCGGCGATGCCCCAGCCCGGCACCGCTGGCCGGGAGGAGAGCCTGCCCTTCGTGCTGGACCTGCAGAGCTTGCCAGGGCTGGCCAACGTGGACCTGAGCGCCCAGAACCCCAACATCCAGGTGGGGAGCAGGTCTGGGCGGGATGGGGGGGATGCGGGCGAGTTCTGTGTGTGTTCCCCAGCCTCATTTTGTTCCCTAAGGGGAAAGATCGTGTGAGTGGGGTCCATGTGGCTGCTGCCATCTGTCTTCTTGGTAACTACCAGATGCAAATAGCTGGCAGAGGCAAACTCCTTGCTAGAGGAATTTGCTCACAACCTTTTCCCTGCCAACCCTCCCCATCCCCTCTCTGTAGAGCAGGAGCAAACACTCCTACAGGAGTGACCTCTCAGTTTCTGAGGGTGGTGTTGGTGCCTGTGGGTGATCACCAGCTCCTGCACCTCCTGTTCTGCCCCTGCTCAGTCCCTCCCCATGAGGCGAGACCTCTTGCGCTCATCACTGGTCCTGTAGCCCAAACCATCTCTGGCCTCAGGCTGGGAACCAGTGCAGGGCTTGGCAGGTCTGTCCCAGGGACCGTGCCTCGGCTCACTGCCCTGCCTCATATCTGGCCTCCAGGTGACCATCGAAGTGGTAGATGATCCTCAGGCTGAGATGGAGATGGACTTGTTGAAGGAGACAAGCAATGACTGGTCCTTGACGTCCTCTGAATGGCTGTCCCACAAAGACCTCTTCTGGCCCCTCTTCTGGGAATACACCGACCCTGCTGAGGAGGAGGAGGAGGAAGAGGAGGAGGAGGAGGAAGAGGAGGAGGAGGAGGAAGAGGAGGAAGAGGATGACAACCTGGATGTAGGGGACAGGGAGGAGGAGGAAGAGGACAATGAGGAAGATTACACAGCACAGTATGAGGAGGAGTCCATGCTCAGTGGAGTGGGAGGTGACTGGGACCAGCGGTGGCCTGGGCAGAAGAACTGGATCTTTAAGGAAAAATATAATTATGGTGAGTCCTCCTGGGTACGTGCAGCTGCCCTGCAGACCAGCACTGCCCTCCCCTGCCCTGCCTGACCCTCAGCCCTGTCTCGCTGCAGGGGGAGCAGCCCTGCACCCAAGATCACAGCGCACAGCTCCTACTTAAAAAAAAAAAAAAAGCAAGTATGCCAAGGAGCAAGGCCAGCACCCAGAGGGGGCTTCCAGCAGTCAGACGTGCCAGCATCCCAGTGGGAATTGTCCTTGTGTGTAATCAGACTGGAGCATGAACTCCAGCGAAGGCACGCTCAGATGAGAAATACAATGTAAATGTGAATGGCAAGTGCTGCTGCCATCAGCTCAGGTCCCTGCGATGACGGCAGTGCCAGAAGCCTTAGCCACAGACCTGGCAGCCCCCAGGAGAGGAGCTGCAGAGGGCTAGGTGGCAGGTGCTGTTGGGTGGACAGGCCAGGGCACCACAGCAGCTCCCTCCTGCAGCTTCCCAGCCACGAGCCCAAAATCAGGGAACCTTTGCTAACATGAGATGCTTCAGCGTCATGGCCAGTGCATCGGGTGGGTTCGGTGAGGATGGGGATGGGCAGCAGTGCCTGTGTGGGTCGATATGACCGTGAACAAAGCTGAATGAGAGCCTTTGCTGGGGGCTGCCTCCCTGGGGTTGCCAGCGAGGACAGGGTTGGCCCTTGGCATCACATGGCTGGGCACCTCCATGTGCCCTGGGCAGTGGTGGCCCTGCATGCCTGCAAAAGACGTCCCAGGGACAGGGAAGAGCTGAGGGAGGTGCTGGGTGGCTGCTGGCTCCCCTCCCACTGAGGCTTTCCTGGGGTACACCGCTCTCTGCCTCTTCCCTGCCGTGCACAGACTATGAAGACGAGGAGGAGTGGAGCCCATGGTCCCCCTGCAGCATCACCTGTGGCAGTGGCAACCAGAAGAGGACCCGATCCTGTGGCTATGCCTGCACAGCAACGGAGTCGAGGACCTGCGACCTGCCGCGCTGTCCTGGTGAGCCCTTGGCCATACACAGCTTCAAGAACTAGTTATGTTTAATGTGATCGGGGCTAACGACCACAGGGGTTTGTCTCCACGGAGAGGTTGTGATGGGGCTTCGTGGCTCCCCAGTGGAGAGCGACTGGGTGGTAGAGCTGGCATCCAGCTGGGTGTGCCACTCCTGGCACCGCTCTCACTGGGAGCTTGAAATCCTCTCGTGAGGCATATGAGCGCCGGGTCCCTGCACTGGGATTTGCATAACCCACAGCCTTGGGTGGGTCTGTCCTGCATGTCCCGCTGCCAGCCCTTCCTTCCAGGCGCAGGGCTGTGTAACCAAAGCAGTGGTGGGAGAGAGGGTGGAAGATGGACAGTGTCTGGTGCCCTCACGGAAAAAAAAATCCCACCACTCCTCCTGGTGCTCAGCTAGCTCTTTGGGTTTTTTTTCCCCTCTCAAGGAGCAGAGGGGGAAATGGTCTTGCCCACAGAGGAGATGCCTTTCAAAAACGACAACACCACAGAGCTGTTCAACTCAGGTCAGCCTCTGCCTCTGCTTTGCACCGGGGGCTTCGGTGCCAGACCCCACGGGGTGGGTGGCTGGCTGGTGCGGGGGGCTCTGCCAGGGGCTCCTGCATCTGGTGTCCAGACCTAAGTCACCCACACCGCTGCCGCAAGCAGGCACGGGCAGCCCTGCTGGGAAACCCCGCTCCTCCCACAGCCCTGGTACAACACGGTCCTGCTTTACAGCGCGGTGGCTGCGGCCAGCCTGCCGCTTGCCCTCTGCCCTGGGGGGCTGCTGCCAGCCCAGCCCCTGTAGCAATGGGTGCCCTGTGTAGAGCCCCTGCTCGGGGCAGCTCTGCCCCAGCGTGAGACCCCTTCCCTCTGTCACCGCCTCGGGATGGAGCCTGGCTCTAGCTCATCCCAGGAGCCCCAGCTCTGCCCCAGCGTGAGACCCCTTCCCTCTGTCACCGCCTCGGGGAGGGAGCCTGGCTCTAGCTCATCCCAGGAGCCCCAGCTCTGCCCCAGCGTGAGACCCCTTCCCTCTGTCACCGCCTCGGGGAGGGAGCCTGGCTCTAGCTCATCCCAGGAGCCCGGCTACTCCTGCCTGGCTGTTGCAGGCTCCGCTGGTTCTGCTGGTGAGGCTGCCAGCAAAGGGCAGCTGGGTAAAGCGGGGTGCGGGCTGCACGTGCCCTCACCCTTTCGGTGCCTTCCCCCCCCCCCCCAGAGGTGGACAGCTGCGAGAAGTGGCTGAACTGCAAGAGCGACTTCCTCACCAAGTACCTCAGCAAGGTGCTGACGGACCTGCCCAGCTGTCCCTGCTCCTACCCTCTGGAAGCTGTCTACAGTGCCGTCAACCTGCGCGATGAGCAGCAAGGCAAGAGCTTCCGATGGCGGGACGCCAGTGGCCCCAAGGAGCGCCTGGACATCTACAAGCCAACAGCACGCTTCTGCCTGCGCTCCATGCTCTCCCTCGACAGCACCACCCTGGCTGCCCAGCACTGCTGCTATGACGAGCACACTCGCCTCATCACCCGCGGCAAGGGGGCTGGTGTCCCCAACCTCATCAGCACCGAGTTCTCCCCGGAGCTGCACTACAAGGTGGACATGCTGCCCTGGATCCTCTGCAAGGGTGACTGGAGCCGCTACCACGCCGTCCGGCCCCCCAACAACGGGCAACGGTGTGCTGACAACCCCACCGAGGAGGAGTATCTCTCCCAGCTGCAGGAGGCCAAGGAGTACTAGCCACAGCCACGCTCAGAGGAGCCGTGGCCGCTGCCGGCTCCCACCCCAGCCCAGCCTGGCAAAGCCCTGGCCCTGCTCTTGGGCTCCTTGCTGGCACCGAGCATGCGGCGAGGATGTGCCGTCTGTCTCGTCTCCTCAGTGGGACGCCTTGGCCCCCCCTTGGATTCCTGAGGGTGCCAGAGGTTATTGTGGCTGATCCCTGCTGTGCCACCTGGGGTGGTCCTGCACCCCAGGGCGCCTGGGCTGGCACGCGGGGAGCCGCAGGGGATGGGAGGCGTGAAGGGAACGCGGGGCTGCTCCCGTCTGCTTTCGTTCTCTACGGCCTTTCAATGCAACCTGAAAGCTGAGCGTCTGCAGGGCGAGGTGGGTCTGCAGGGCGAGGTGGGTCTGCAGGGCGAGGTGGGTCTGCAGGGCGAGGTGGGTCTGCAGGGTGAGGAGGGTCTGCAGGGTGAGGTGGGTCTGCAGGGTGAGGTGGGTCTGCAGGGTGAGGAGGGTCTGCAGGGTGAGGTGGGTCTGCAGGGCGAGGTGGGTCTGCAGGGTGAGGTGGGTCTGCAGGGTGAGGTGGGTCTGCAGGGTGAGGAGGGTCTGCAGGGTGAGGAGGCCTCGGCTCCTGCTGGCTTCACGCTGCGTCTGAGGAGCTGGCCTGCTGCAGGCAGAGCTGCCTGCTCTTGCCTGGACACCTGCTGGCCCACTTCTGAACCTGGTGGTGGGTTCCTCCTGGGGAGGGGGAGGGCTGTCCCAGCCGTGCACATGGAGTGGGGACCCTTCCTTGGGTTCTTCCATGGGCAGTTGGGAAGGAGCAGGGAGAGGCTTAGCAGGGTTTCATGGGCCCGGGGGGTGCATGAGGCAGGAGGGAACTGGCCACCTGGGCTCCCTTGCCACCCTGGGTTTGGCTGCAAAAGGAAACACGGGGTGTCAAAGCCAGACGTGAGTGGGGGTCAGCACGGGGGGCACGCCAGCTGTATGCATTTCAGCCCCGCTGCCTCAGTGCCTGGGGGAGTGGGGTGGCAGCACCCATGCAAGTCCCACTGCCAGCCCACCTCCACACCTCGGCTCCCTGGCAGCCCCTGACACATTTTAGTGCTCGGGAGCACCCGTGACGTGACCCAGCAGAAAGTCCTGAGTTTCCCCACCCACAGCCCTGCCGGGCAGGAGGCAGCTCAGCCACCACTCATGCCATGGAGAGGAGCAAAAAGCACTGAGCGGAGTTCTCCGCGGGGGTGGGAACGAGTCAGGCACTGCTGGGAGCACCCAACATTGCCACTCTGGTCTGCTGCTGCTGGCCTGGGGCTCTGCTCCATGCTGTGTCTGCCCAGGTCCCCAGCGAGGGGCAGCCCGGAGAAAGCAAGTTGTGGGTGCACCCTGCGCTCCCCAGGCTCCCTGCCTGGCCGGGCAAGCCAGTGCGGCTCCGAAGGGGGAAGACACACACGTGTGAATGTCAATACCTGGTGTCTGCGGGTCATGGATCACGATGCTCCCCGTTGGCACTTTGGTATTGCCTGGGTTTTATTCAGCGTCAGGTTCATGGCAGTTTCTCCCAACATATTTTGGGAGCTCCCAAGTTTCCTGCAGAGAAACCAGGCTGAGCACCTTTATCCCTGGACATTCAGCTGCTGAGCCTGGCAGAAACTTCTAACCTTTATTTAGCAAAGTTTACGCATCAGAGGAAATAAATGAGCAAGTGAAGCACATGTAAAGAAGAATGGAGTGATTTCTAGACTAGAGGTTTCACCCAAGGCTTTTGGCTACTCTGTTTTTCTGCAGGACACTGTTGGACAAAACCCCACCTGTCTGGGTGCAGAGGTCCTTGGTTGGCTGTCCTGTGCTAGGTCTGTCCTTGCAGGACCTTTCTCTAGGGCCAGTGAATATCCATAGTCTGATTGCTCTTTGGGGAGTCCTCCTGGGAGCGTCTTATATCTGTTGAGTGTATGTTGATCGTTTTGCCTTGGTTACTGATAGAATGTTACATCCTTGGTCATTCAGTACTTCATGGCTGGCAAAAACAAAAGTATTAATGAAGTTACCAGTGAATTATTCTTATTTAACTGTTATTCCACACTCATATCCCCAGACTTCAGTTACGGGTGCTATCAAAACACAGGCAAACACGATCCGTTTCCCAGCAGGCGGGCAGTCTGAGATGACCAGTGTTATGCAAAGGGTGAGAAGGACAACACAACCAAATAAGCATTGATGGAGACCCAGGCTCTGGTAAATTTTCACGACCATTACATGTTCCCTAGCCCAAATGGTCATCTGCTCGCTAGTTTCTGGTAAAGAGGTAGGTCATAAAGAGGTGGTTGAGAGGGGGGTGCAGTAATCTGGTGGCTTGGTTCTGGGGGCCTGGGATGTGTGTGGGGAGGCTCAGCAACAGGCATGGAGGTGTTTGTGTGGGAAGCCAGTTGAGTGGCCGAGGCCACGGTAGGATGAGCTTGTTACCTTCTGCCATTTAGCAGAGCATCTTCCCATTTCGTCTCCCTTATCCTGTCATCATTAACATCAGCAGACTCTCAGAGGAGCTTATTTACCAATAGCGCAGAAACTTCTTTAAAACAACCTCCCGTTAAATGTGCCTAGTGTCCAGCATTGGACGCACGTGTGGAAGCAGGACGTCTGCAAACAGCCTTTCTTGGGGGAGACTTTCCATAGCTCAGCCAGTTTGTTTGTTAGACTGGCTGCTCTCTGATCAAGTGCTCTTATAGTGAGGACTGCTACTCAGGATTTGCATCCTCCTCCTCTTTATACTGGGTGTGTCAACCAGTCTAACCCCCCAAAAAGAAACTATAATTTTTGTAGTAAATGGAATTCTTGTCCAAGGGCGAGTAGAAAAAATTCTTGCATTGAGCTCCCCCTGCCCCCAAAAGCTGGCTGAAAGCTGGGAGGCTGTTCTGCCTCGCTGCCTCTGTGGTTTGGATGATACAGGCATGAACTGGAGCATGAGAAATGAGAAGCAGCCTTGTTCCTCACACAAGCACCTTAGACACCAGGAGGCTTTGCGGGGCACCGTGAGAAAAGTAGACATTAAGCAAGCACAAAATTTTACTGGCTTCTATATCCCATCAAAGGTTCAGTCCAGCCCACTGCTATTTAAGTGATGAATCTCATAAGCTTCCACTCCTGAAGTTTATTTTGGTTTTATATATAATATATGTCTTTTATTCCGACAAAATTTGATAAAGAAGAATTCTTTATTCTGATACTGCAATAAAGCACTTTATATATGTACGTGTTGCTGATGTTGTTCAGTCGGGACTGAAGCGTATGTTGCAATTTGTTTTGGTTGAGAGGGATGCCACTGTGCTGAATGTCTTGGGTCCCCAGCCCCAGCTGTACTGCAAAGACCCTGGTGGCTTCTCTTCCTTCCCTTAGCATTTGCATTTGATGGTGTCTAGCTGCAAAAATGGATTTGCAAAAATGCAAAAATGCAGCTAACAGAGACTGCGCAGAGCCCACCGCCGCAGCCACGGGATATGGGAAGTTCTGTTCGCAGGGAAGGGAGTCTCCTACAAGATGATCAGGGTCAGTGCTGCGAAGCAAATGCATTCCCTGTGCCTTCAGCCCTGATCCCAGGTTTTACTCCACACTCAGCCTGGCCAGAGCTGGGTGCCAGCCAACCTTACACCAGTATACTGCTTTAAGCAGGTGTTGGGCATGGGAGTGGGTGAAAAAAAACACCGGCATCATCCCAGCTGGAAAACTGGTTTGGCCCACCGCCTCCAGAGCCAACAGCTAATGATAACAGGGGGATTTGCAAAGCTTTCCAGGGATCACAACTTCCCTTTGCTGTTAATTTGCTGCATAAATCGTGACCACTTCCAAGCTCTTGCTGTTTCCAGCTGTTCTCCCTCCTTTTCTCTTGCTCCTTTTGCCTTGTGCTGGCTGCACATCTGTCAAGGGTTATCTGCTGCTCCAGCATGGGAGGTCGGCTCCACAGCTGCCTGGCGCCATTGCTGGCCCCTGCCTGGGGGGAGCAGGCGGCTCCTCTGGGTGAAGGATCCTCTGGACTTCCCGCTGGTCTTCTGCAACATCAAAAACATTGTTGCATGGAGCCCAAGCCAGGAGCAGCAGGCTGAGCTCCGCTCTGCAGGAAAAGCAGTGCAGAGAAAAATCACTCTTTCCCTGGAGGGGCAGTCAGCAGTTACTGCAGTGTATTTAATGTGCCTGACACGCCTTTATCCTCTGCAACAAAGTCCTTGCTCTGCTGGATGCTGAGCCCTGTTCCAAAACCGGGCTATAGAAATCCCAGTCAGAGGATGGAAGCAGGAAGAATCGCTGCCCTCATTCTGCAGGTGCTCAAGACCTGGAGATGTTGCCTGAAATCACGGAGTGAGTCTGTGGCAGTATCAAGGTGCACCTTCGCCCGCTGCGCGAGACTTCTTGACCAGTTGAGTTGTCTTAGTTTGCCAGCCCGGACTGGAGCTTCATGCGGTTCAGCTGCACCAGTTCCCTAGCATCCGACTTGCAGCAGCACGAGCCTGTGCACGGACGGAGCTCTGCCCAGGTTTTGCTGGGCACAGCAGTCAGCATCTGCTTGTCCCTGCAGACCTCCCCTCTTGGCCCCAGATGAGTCAGGGGTAAGCTGTGCAAAGAACTTCTGGCTGTGAAGGACACCTGAAGGCATGGGAGCGCGGCACGCAGCCCATCTTGCGGGGTGGAAGGGGGATCTCATAGAAATGTGTTTACAGCAACCCAGACCCCATTAGCTGTCACCTTTCTTTCCAGGGCTTCTGCTCCAAGACTTTGCTCCTTGGAAAGCACACAAAAAACCCAGCTGGGCCCAGAAAGGAGATGCTTTGGGAGGAGAAGACAGAGGATGATGATGCCAGGAGAGTCTGGCCAAAGCCTGTAGAACAGACCTGAACCTCCAGGTCTGGCCTTAGCCTAGGAAAGAGCAAGGTGTGGTTGTGATGGTCTGTGGACCTTGAGTTAAGCTCTGGAGAGTAATAAAAGACCTTTCAGGCACCCCTGTAAAAGGACGTGCCCCACTGTGCGGCCACGTTAGCCCTCTGGGGTGGCTGTGCTGGTGGCACAGCGTGGCACGCAGCCACCAACTTCTCTGTAGAAGAGAGGAAAAGGAAAAAAAAAAATCACACTAGCCGCAATTTTTTGGCAGTAGCCCTGCTGACGACAACGTGAAGGCTGGGCGAACAGGAGCTTGTGGCAAGAGCTGGTCTCCAGAGCTTTGCCTCCGCCATGAGCGCAGAGTCACCCCAGCAGGTCTCCAGCACCCGTCAGAGCCCGTCCCCAGCTCCGCTTTCACCGATGCTGTGCAGAGGGATGCTGACACCACACCAGGTACCCCTGCTCGACATGTTCGCAGGGTGGGATTTACTCCCTCCATCTCCACAGAGGATGGACCCACACGTTTGTGGTCAGGAAAAAATGTCTCCCCCTCCTTCCCTGCCACGGAGCAGCCAGCTGCCCCTTGGAAATGCCGGAGAGGAGCCCAGCTGGTGGGGCCCAGCCCCTGCTTTGTTCCAGGTCCTTGCAAGCACGTCAGCTATTCTTCTCTCGCTGCATGAGAGCCTGGCAGTAGGAATCACAGCCTCGCACAGCTTGACCGTCATGCAGGGGCCAGGGACCACAGCAGAGCCCATCCACAAGCCTGCATCCCCATCACAGCATCCCCCTCCAGCCCCAGCCCCGCTCTTCTGTGCGCTGGGAGATGAGCAGCAGCTGGCAACACAGCTGGGAGGGCTCTGAAAAGCCAGGAGCAAGGTTCCGCCAGGCATCACAGCCTTCTCACATGGGGATGTACCACAAAACAAATTTGGATGGGGTCTCGAGAGACTACATAGCCCCACCATAAGGGTAGGGGCTAATAATTTCTCACTGGTGGGTCCTGCTCTCTCCTGGGCTTCAAGCTCTCCAGTGATGGAGATGCCACAGTAACCTTCAGCTTTACTGTTCTTGTAGGGAGAAATACTTTCCTAGCAGCCAATCTAAATCCTTTCTGGTTTATTTTAAGCCCACTGCATCTTATCTGCAGTGGTCACAGAGAGCATATTATTGCCTTATTTGCTTCTGTCTCGTGTATTTCAGAATTTTATCGCTGTGTTCCCTGTTTCCCTCCTCCTGCACCATCTTCTTTTCTCTAGACTAAATGCAATTCTTTCAGGCTTTCCTTAGAAGCTGTACTTGTAGACCTCCAGTCAGTTTTGTTGCCCACCATTGGGCTTGCTCCAAGTAATGCACATCTTTCTTGAAGTGCAGAACCCAAATCTGAAGCCACAGGCTCTTGTCTGGGGATTTCTTAATGCTATATGGAAAGATTTCTTCACAAGACCTACAAACCCCAGCCTGCCCAGGCAGCTTTTGTTCTCTTCCATGATGTTCTAAATTTCTGTGCATTTGAACATCCACTGTAACCTGCCCAGCTTGAACATCTTTTACAGTGTGCTGCCATGCCTGTTGCTTCCCCTCTTGTACGTGTTACTGGTTGTTTCTACCTCAATGTAAAACTGAATTCAGTGAGGTCAAATACACTTTTCTTTTATCCCCCTTCCTGGATCACTTTTCCTCTTGGTTAAGATCATTTTCAATCCTAAACTTGTCTTCTAAGGGTTTTACAGCACCAGTGGTGATGTCTATTATTTTGGACTTTTAAGTTATCAATTGTATTATCTTCTATACTGAAACATACTGGATTAATTACAGCTCTGTTAGGCCTTTCCTTATTTACTAATAAAAATATCATATAAAACATTGCCTGAAGTCTTAATAAAGCCCAGATATTCTGCCAAAAAGAAAGGCATTAGGTTGACTTGATAGGAGTTGTGCTTGTTGTAGCCATGATATAGGTGTGCTGGTTGTTACTTTTTAGCTGATTAACCGGGTATTTACAGATTACTGACTGTATTTTTTTCATGAATTGACGTTACAGACTGATCTCATTCCCTTGGCACTCACCTCACTCTCTTCCTCCCTCTCCCCAGCCCCATTCCCCATCGAATTCTGAAAGGTTACTCCACTTTCCCAAGTACCTGTTCCAGGGTAAACTGCATCAGACCCTCTCAAGCTGGAAACATCCAACTACTTTTACTTTGGGTTTTAAAAAAAACCATTTAACCTAATTTCTTCCCCTTTTGCCATTGAAGTAGGGTTGGGATGACATTTCAAAGCAGTTAAGTTACTTAGGCTAGGGGCTTTCGATGGCTTTGATTTGTGGTCTGCTTTTCCCATGGAAGTTTCACATACATAAATGATCAAAACACAGGAGACAGGGCCAAGGGAGTCACAACACATGGTCACCTGAACCAGCATCCAGTCTCTGGCAGTGTTCAACAGCAGGTGATTAGGAAGAGTCAAGAAGGACAAGCACGCGTCGCTGTTTCACCGAAGTACTTTCCCTGTTGCCAGCAGCTGGTGACCCAGAGGCTTCTTGAGCCAGGTGTGATGGTTGTCCCGTTTAATAGCCCTTAGCTGGTTTATTCCTCCATGCATTTTTCCACTCCTGTTTTGAAGCCATGTAAACTTTTAGTGGCAGCGTATCAGCAGCTGCAAGAAATTCCAGAATTCACTAAATGTGTTCAGAGACTCCTTCAGTTTATTATGTTGTTTGATGGTTGTTCCTTATTTGTCTTCTCCAAGTCCATAGCCAGTCAGTGTCCATGCTCGTTGCTGTGAAAAATTCACTATTTACTTCTGTCTCTATTTTCTGGGGGTTTAACCTTGGTTTTCTTTAATTCACAAGACTTTCCCTCTTATCCTGTCAGTTCAGATTCTTGAAGAGCCTTTGAGCAGAATAATACGGGACCTTTGCTTTTCTTCCTCGTGTTGTGTAGCCCTCCCTCCCCCAAATAGCTGAAGGACTGCAAACTGTGTCCGGCTCTCCAGACGCTTCCAAGTAAAGCAAAGGGCTGGGGTTTCTTGTTAGCATCTGTACGGATGCCTGCACCAGCTGTCAGCTGTGGCTGAAGGAGTGGGTCTCCTTGCCCAGAGCAGGCAGAGGCAGCATGGGGACCATCACTAGCATGCAGTGACTTAAGGCTCAGATTGCCTTTGCCAAGTAATCGGCTGAAGCAGTATAAGGCATTACCACCGCTGTGCCCCGGTAGGGTTAGTACGTACTGACACGCTCCGAGCCTCGGGCTAAGCGCTAGCTCACAGCCTGGCCTTTTAGCACCAGCTTTCCTTCCCTGGTGGGTTAGTGCAAGAGATTCTGTTGTGAACAGCAGCCAGGGCACGGCTGCGTGGCTGCACAGCCTGCTCTGCTGCAGCTGGGATGGCGTTTTCCAGCCCGAGGGGCAGGGAGCCAGCTGGGGCAGCACCAGCATCACTCAGGGCAATCGGTTTTGCTGGCAGAAGAGCCCTCAAACAGCCCCTGAGCAAAGCCCTGGGTCCCGAGCCCCCGGAACGTGGGCTGCCGGCTGGGGCCAAAGCGCCGCCTATTAGAGTAGCAGCAGGATGCCCAAAGTAAACCCTGCTTGAGATGAAAGGAAGGCAATTAAAATTCCACTTCAGCTGCCTTCCTGTCCCACTTCCTAACCTTCCAGCGGCAGGTGATTAGCGGGATCTGCCTTGTGCTGCCCCGGCCCAGCTGTGCCAGCAGAACCCCGCTGCAGGTGGGCACAGCTGCCCACACGGTTGCCCGAGCACAGCCAGGACACCGTGATGCTGCTGTCGAGTGTCAGGTTAACTTACGAGCTCATTCATTCCAGTCACTTTGCTCACCTCTTACCAAAGCTCTTGTCTTGGCTGGGAACACACTCGCCAACCCTGCTGTTTAAGGTTTCCCGTGTTTCTGCCCAGCATTCCCCAAACAGAAAACCAAACACCTACGTTGCACGGTGACATCAGCGTGCTTACATCACGTTACGCTCCCGCAGCCTACCGGATGTGTACAGTAGTTCATCTGTGCACAAGAACCCTGGCAAAATGCCTGTGACCCCTTTCCCAGCTGGATGGTGCTTGAAGACACCCGCGCAGGACACAGAGAAGCCCTACCATATCTACAGGCATCCAGTCTTGGCACAATTTCCTTTGCGGTCACAGGCCAGCACAGGGGTAAGCACACAATATAGAACTTACTTTCATACTGCACTCTTGGTGTTCCTACACATTTTAGCATGAATAATCACTTTGGAGTAGTGAGTGGAAAAGGCCAGAAACGCTCTCCATAATGTAAAAGGCAACTCAATTACATTTGGCATTTTTTCAATGGAAACTAGTTTTTTTCCTCTCTCTTCTATTGAAGGGGATGGCTACAACACACCATTCAGATTACAAAAAAAAAAAAAAAAATTTTAAAAAATCCCCAAAACAATAAATCTCATCTAGCAACTCTACTTCTGGCTTACTAGAGGTGCTCTGCAAGAAAAGCGCACGCCTCAAACGGAGCACCTGAGCACTTCAGTTGCTCTTGAGGCTACACAGATTGACACTTCTGACCAGAACTAGATTTCCCCCCCCTCATCCTACAGGCAAATTTATTTCTTTAGAAGACATCTCTGGGAACTAACTGTATTAGCAGGAGAGAACAAGCAACACCAGTCAAAGCAACAGCTGAAGTGGGGTCAGCCAAAAGTACTGCACCTTGTTTATTTTACAGGAATAAATCCCACCCCCATTGGGACTCTTCGTAGTTTGCTTTGGCCTGTAGCTCTTGGAAGTAGCTGACCCTGGGCCCCACAACCTCCTAGAATCATTTTGTAGGTAGGAGTTCCCCTAGCAGTGGTTTGCTGATTGTCCTGGAAATCAGGTGACTAAATGATTGGCATTCTTGTAGAGCAGGCTACCGCTGTCTAAGAAAGGCCTGTGTTGAAGGAGATGTGCAAAGGAGGAGAGGGACAGCTTGAACAGGATCTTGGATCCTTTCAGAAATGGGAAGGGTTTGAAACATTTACTAGCGGCAGATCAAAAGCAGAGAGAAAATGAGCAGCTGCTCAAACTAAAAACTGCATCAAGCTCATACTCTCCACTCCCCCAGAAGCGAGAAGTAAATCACATCGGGATCAGCACTCCTCATTGATCAGTGTTTTTCCAGACAGATCCCTCCCCTCAGCCTATTGACCAACCCTTTGAACTCAAGCCGATGTGAGGACACAAGTTCCATGGTGTTTTTTTTAAGTTAGGTTTATTTAGCAATAGAAGTATGTACATGTAAGAGAATCCCCTGCAGCATGAGACATGCACAAAGCAGTGAGGGACTGAAAGTGGTGCTGCTCAATGGCCTTCCTCATCACCTGTCATCCCACTTTACTCAGCAGTAGGGCCAAGATTAGAAAGGGACAGGTGAAAAATGTATCAGTCCATGTGGCAGAGTCTTCAGGCAGAGCCTTCCCAGCAACCAGTATTAAAACAAGCGGGCGCCATAGCCAAATGTCTGTTTAATGCCCTCGAAGTAGTAGCGCTGCCAGCCTTGCTTTGTTCTTTCCTCCTCACTGGCAGGAATGCCCTTGCCTTCCAAGCACACCTCCGTCTCACCACCTTTGTCAGTGAAGTTCAAGGTAATTGTTGCAAAGTGCCCTGGAGGAACCAAAGCAAATCTCTCAACAGTGTGTAGTATAGTATATGCTGCCCCAAGGAGCTACTCTGCTCCTCCTCTCACATGGCACCACTGAAAAGACTCCTCGGGATCCTTTCCAGAGGATCTATTTATGACAGCTGCAGGCGTTCCTCAGAGAGAGAGGGAGGAGAGGGCTCCCTCTTCACGGGGTTTGAGGCAGTTGCAGCCACAGCTGAGCAAGCTGTTCCTAATCCCTGGCTGCTGCTCTAAACCATGGCTGATGATTCTGACCTGACTGTGTGGGATATGAAGGTGGGGTATGGCTGGTGCAGCTCCCAGAACACCCACGTGCTCCCCACTCATGAGCCAGAGTGCGCTCTGGCAAGTGGGGCTGGAATTCTTCAAACACAGGCAAGGCTGAAAGACCATAGTCCATTTTTGGACTACTTACCAGCTGGCCAAGATTTAAATCTCCATTTCATAATAAGTTGCTTCTCAGGGACCTTGAAAAGAGAGAGAGAGACTGAGTAGTAATTTTTTGCAAATCCTGCAGTCTAATAGAAAATAACTAGAACTGTGTTGATCTGAAGCCTTAAGAGACCCCTTGAGAAACACACACACAGAGGCAAACAATTTTAAGCATCCTTTCTGCTCCTCTTCTAGGAATGTAGGCCATAGTATGGCCCCAAACACTGAGACAGCGTCCCTGTCTAGAAGACTTCAGTGGCAAGAGGGCCAAAGAAGAAAAGGGTCAGTTACTATCTTTAACACCCCTCCAACCCCTAATAAATAAGTAAAATCACACAAAGACAGGGCAGATGCATGACTCGCAACCAGATTTTCTCCCCAGCCTGAAGTCCCATACATTAATCCATACTATAAGGAACAGTTCAGTAGCCACAATGATTAGAGATAATTATTGGGCACCAGGCAGAACCCTGCAATTAGCTAACTGAAGCACTGTTACAGAATTGATACCTCAAAAATAAAAAGGTTGCTCCTGAGCAAGACACACCTGCACTGGTTAGTACTTACTAGGTCAACAAACTCTCCCGTGACACTGCCATCCAGCAACTGAAACTTGCCTCCTTTGTCAGCCTCCAAGGCAGCTTGTGCATGGGTGAAAGCTTGGACCATCTGAAAAGAATTCAGGAGGAGACCTGTATTACTTGACATTATCTGGTTGCAAACTTGCTGCCCGATGCTTCCCAACCAGCTACAAAAGCTCTGAAAGACGACATTAAGTCAATAGCGTAAGGTCCTCATCAAGAAAAAGACAAAACCCCTGTCCTGGCCAGCAAAGCAAGGTTATCGCCACTACGGCAGCATTCGGCCTGCCAAAGGAAAAGAACCCCTAGTTTTCGTATCCTATGCAGTGTTCTGTAAGCCACACTTTGATTTACTCTGTTTATTTCTTTATGAAACCTAGTTCTAAGAAAAGGTGGTATTTTTTGCCGCCCCCTTTAAAAAAAAAAAGGGGGGGGGAGAGGAGGAGCAAAAGACTAAGACCATGTTTAAATAACGATACAATGCTGCTCTCTCTTCTTAAACCATATAATAGTGTGCAGGACAGGGGAAGCTACTTCTGAAGTACGCTTTGATAGCGCCTAACCTTAAAATGAAAAAAAAAATCAAAACCAACAAGCACACAACTGTAAATCCCAAGAGATCTGACCACATGCAGTAAGGGATACACCTACAGATAGGTGCTGACAGCAGTCTGGCACTGGCTTCTGGCTGGCATTAATCCTCTCTTGTCAACTGTGTGAGAAGACGCACACGGGAGCTTTAAGCAACTGTTCTGCAGACCGGCTTTCTTACCCCATTCTCATGGATTGTGAGTGTCCTACAGAATGCCTTAAAAAGCTTCTTAGAAACAACCTCCTATGTGCAAAGAACAACTCTCAGAACAAGCCTGGCATTACCTCCTGAGTAACAAATACCCGGTAGAGCTCCTCTGGAGATGTTAAGAAGGTGTCCTTCAAGCTGATCTTACATGTAGGGATCTTGACTCCTATGGATTTGGACTGCGACGTGGCAGTGCCACTGCTGGCAGCCATCTAACAAAACAACAAGCAAAACATACATACACATACTTTTTTCACCAAAATAATAATAATAAAATAATAATAAATAAAATCAACAAGCGGATCACATATCCAAGAGAAAAACCTAAGGCCTTTGGTAAAGATGTAATTAGGTACAACTGCATTTCAGTATAAAAAGCACATTTATGACCCTGCTTGAATTAAGAAATACCACGTGCTGCAAATCGAAACAGTCAGGCCTACACCACAGACTGCCAATTCCTCCATACATTTATCCTACAAATAGCATAGGTTGCTCCTGTAAGCCCTGGAATCTAATACTGTGTACTTTTCTTCACAGATCCCAAAGCATGTTTGCACAGTTTTATTTACCTTGCGGTCTTCCGCTTTAGGAGCCACCTGAGGTGTTGTTTCCATGTGTTCACCATTCACTGTGGGCAAAATCATGCCCTGGGTGAATTCTGGAAAGACAGGAATGCGCCCATGAAACTAATAAAAGATCAGGTAAACCTTTTAGCTATTCTTTGAAATACACAATCAGAAGGGTTTCCTGTTTTTTTGCCTGCTTTTGCTAGTGCCCACAACTTGAAACAGTTAAAAAAAAGTAAAAGGAACTATTTTTTTTTTTTTTTACAAGCAATTAATTCTTCTTGCCCTCAACTACTCTCCACTGAAGACTGTATCAGAACCTGCCTACACTAACAATTAGGAATTTACCTCCTCTTCCTAGCCTAGAATACCAATCACTATCTTCTACATGTTGCTCTCATATTAATGTTAGCCTTACACTTACGTAACTTTTCCCCCCTCTCACTCTCTGATATAAAGAGCAGCCACATCTCAAATACTCTGATCTTGCTGGTCTAGACAAACCAAACCAAGCCCTTCCATTTTTCAGACTGGCTCTCCCATTTCTCCTATCATTGTAGCACAGAATAAAATTACTTCTGACTCCTTCTTTGATTTATCTTTTTTGACACCAGATGCCAGGACTAAACACAAAAACCCAGGGGAGGTCTCTCCAGTGCCCTGTTCAGCAACACCAGCACTTTTATAACTCCACCAGAAGTTTCAGCCTCTTTCAGCATCATGTTTTCTTTTTCTCCAGCTCTATCACTTCTGCCTTTACCAATTATAAATCAGGGTTCCCCTTCATCTGTTCAATCTAGCAAAACTCCATTACATAGCAGAATTTTATTACATGCATTCAATCTTGTATCCCACAATACTTAGTTCCCACCTATTCTTATTTACTCCAGCCCACAAGATCATAGTTGTTCCTGAATAACATTCTCATCTTCCACTGGGTGACTGCATCTCCCACCCTGAACACTAGAACACCTGGAAAAAAAGCAAGGGTACAGAAATTTGACCCCAGAAAACCAGCAACCAGTGGTGGTCTGTACTTAGCAAAAGCTGAATATCTAAGCATGTGTAGCACAATACAGGTAAATGGATATAAAAAGCAACTGTAGGGTCCCCAGTCTGTACTAGATAGCAAAGCCAAACTCAAAAAGCATGCGGATTTAACTACAACTGCTGGAATCAGATTTATCTCCTAAAAAAAGATAATTTTGACCTGGAAGCTGAGACAGCTTATTCAAGGACACCAACAAAATCTGCAGAGCTATATCCAGTTGTCAGTTACTCTCATATCCAAAGAACACTAGATGCCTTTACTAGCACGGCAAAAGAGAAAACACAACAACCTAGAGAGAAGATACCACCTTCCAAGGGAATATGAAAACTAAAGTCAGGTTGGGCCACATGCAGCGACTGATACTGCATCACTGAGGCAGCAAACACATTTTATACTGGTTTCAATTTCTCTCTAGCTGACCTTCAGCATATGAAGGACATTCTCAGTTTTAAAACATAAATCCAAAAATGCTGTTTATTATTGGGTTATCACTAAAAATAGTCTTTCTGGGTTGTGCTACAGTGCCTACAGACAGAAGTGCTTCTTACCAAACGCTAAGCATTATCAAGAGACAGAAAAGTTGGTATTGTTGCTCTGACACCTTCCTGTCAAGGTGAGGTGAAGACTGATATTCACTCCCATTACCCCCATCCCTTCTTTAGCATTAGCTCATATGGATTCCCGTAACACTTCTCCCTCTCAGTTACATACCTGTTTTGAGAGTACTGATGTAAGTTTTCATTGCATCTCTAATTTTTTTTGCACCTTCTTGCTTCATCAGGGTCTTCAAGTTAGTGTCAGGCTCATCTTTGGCAAGGCTGACATGGATCTAAACAAGGAGGGCACGTGCTGATTAACAAGGCCATACTTGCACGGTCCTTTTAATACTCAATTCAACATCACAGTTAGACTTTGGCCAAACTTTCACAAGCAGCAGTGCAGTTTTATTAATCTTTCACTTTATCTCTCTCAGCCTACAGTAATGTATGCATGTACCTAGACACCTTCAAGTGCTATAGAGCCCTTACATCTAGAAGGCAGGAATTAATTTGGTAAAGATACAACATGATGGGAAGGGACTCCTTAGCAGGGTATGCAGTGGCAGGATGAGAGGTAACAGTATGAAACTGAAAGAGGGAAAATTTAGATTAGATATTAAAGAAGAAATTCTTTACTGTGAGCATGGCGGGGCACTGGAATAGGTCGCCCAGAGAAGCTGTGGATGGCCAACCCCTGGAAGCACTGAAGATCAAGCTGCACAGGGCTTGGAGAACCTGGTCTAGTGGAAGGTGTCCCTGCCCACGGAAGGGGGTTGGAACTAGATGATCTTTAAGGTCCTTTCCAACCCAAACCACTCTATGATTCTATTAACTTAAGCAGTCTCTAACACTAAAATTTCTACACAAATGCTCTAAAAAAAGGTAACATAGAAGGAACTATTAACGCTGTGAGGATTCCTGTTAGAACAACCATACAGCCAGCAGTATTAGCCTTTAGCTGTGCTTACCTCAACTTCATCGATGTCATTTTCATCTGAGAGATTAGGAATCTCCACGTAACCTTTGTATTTCACACCTGTCTTTGAGGTGCCTGCAATTACAATCACGTTGTTCAGATCAGTATTTCTTACTCTGATAAGAACCAGACTTGTGATGTATCACAAGACAAGACTTCCTCTTATTGTTATTTCCCAAATAAGTATCCTTATCCTTAATCTTACACTTTGACTCTGGCCTTGAAATAGGAGGGGAGAACATCACTCACCAGTCCACGCCAGCTTGATAGCCCACTCATAGAAGAAGATAAGTTTCCCTTTGCGGTTGTTAATGGAGGCCTCTCCCTCCAGCTTGCTCACTTCTGTCACCTCACAAGCCCCTTCCTCACCCTCCACCCTGACAGGCAGGAGGAGAGTTTTCAGCCGCTCTGTGGACCAGTTGGAGGCATCCCGCTCTGTCCTGCGAGAGAACCGGGCACTGTGAGAACCTGGGCCAGGCCACACCGCCAGCACACGCTGGGGCGATCCAGCCTTGGCCTGGCCCGGCCCGACACACACAGGGACACGGAGGGTCACACGGGGATCCACGGGGACCCCACACAGGACACGCACACACACGCCGGGGCCTTCCCGGGACACCAGCCCGTCCCCCCCCAGCACCAACAGGCACACAGGGGAGCGCGGGCAGAGCCCTTCCCCGGGGCACCGGCCGCCCCCCCCCCGGGGCAGCGGGCCCTGCCGGGTGGGCCCCGGCGCCGGCCGGCCGGGCGGGCAGCCCCGCTCACCAGTGCCAGTTGTTAACGTTGGTGGCGTCCGCCCGCTGCTCGACGATCCAGCGCGGGTCTCCCTCTCCCCACTTGGCCATCGGGACCGCCGCCGCCTCCGCCGCACCGACCGCCCGTGGAAACTGCTAGAACCGCCGGCCGCCGCGCCACCTCCCGGCTTCCGGCACGGTCCCTTCCGGCGCCTCCCCCCCGCCTCGCCGCCGCCTGCCTCCTTGGTTCCGCCGCCCCGCGGCCTCCCGCTGGCGCCGGCGCTCCCGGAGCCGGCCCCGCCACCCCGCCCCGGAGCCGACGGCGCGGGGCACGCCGGCACTCGTAGTGCGCCAGCGGGGGGACGCCGGCCCGGCCCGGCGGGGGGACTGCCCGGCCCGACCCGGCCCTGCGCTGGCGGTGCCCGGCGCGGGAGGGGAGGCGCGGGGAGGTGAGCGGGGCCGGGGGGCGGCGGGGCCGGGGGCGGGGCCGGGGGGCGGCGGGACCGGGGGGTGGCGATCCCCCGCCCCCCACCCCAGGCAGCCGCTGCGTTCCGTTGCAGATGAGCAGGGCCAGGGCGGACGAGGAGGAGTACTGGCACAGCTCCAAGTTCCGGGCCTTCACCTTCGACGATGAGGATGACGAGCTGTCACAGGTAGGGTCTGACCCCCCAACCCCGTGGGCAGCCCCACCCGCGCCCCATCCCCAGCCAGCGCCTCGGCCCCGCGCTTTGCTGAGGGGCTGCGCCTCCTGGGTGGGTGGGATGTTGCCTCCTGCCCTCTGAGGTGGCCGCTGAGGGCTCCTGGCTCGGCCCCCACGGTAGCCAAACCGAAATCTCGTTAGGAGCGTGGGTCCTTGCCCGGGCACCAAACTGCATCTCCTGCCGGTTGAGCTGTCAGTGCCGGTGGCATTCGGGTTCCCGGGGTGAGGAATGGCTCCTGTGTCTGCTGAACACCCACTGGCATAAAGTACCTTCTCCGAAAGAGGCGGTGGAAGCTGAAGAAGCTGTATTCACAGCTCTGAGGGGGATCGTTTCAAGGTAGTAAGAAACAGAACACACTCTGCGACACTGATGGTCTTTATACAAGCCCTTTCTTTTGTCCGTAGCTAAAGGAATCCAAACGGGCAGTGAATAGCCTTCGGGATATCGTCGATGATGATGATGACGACCTTGAGAGGGTCAGCTGGAGCGGAGAACCTGTGGGAAGTAAGTGCAGGAGTACCGAAAAAGTTATCCTGGAGACAGAGGGAGTTTAAAATTACAGCTTAGGTCACGTTGTTTAGTTGAGGTCAGGAGTACTGCTTACTGTCTAATCCTTCATCTTTAATTCCAGTCTCCTCAGGTCACATTGTGAGCCACTTGCTTTACCTGTGTGGTTCCATTGAAAAGAGAGCGAGCAGAAGCCCAAACTACATAAAGCAATGGCATGCAGACAAGTGGAGGGAACTCACTGTGTTTCTCAATATGTAGCCCAGCTTAGAGCAGATATTTTGGAGGTTATGGCTTGATATTCGTCATGCTCAACTGGCCTGCAGGATTCTAGGTGATTGTTTCCTTACGCTGCTGCCTGAAAAGGCACCATTTAAAGTTCTCTGCTTTCTCCTCACAGCACTTTAACAAGTTATTGCAAGGCTAACTGTGTGTTTACAGGTTGGCCCTTAAGCTTGAAGTTTGAAAGGGAATTGTAAGCATTAAGCAAATACGTTTCTAGTGATGATGGGAGTGAACTTGTGACCCAGACATGATGCTGTCTCCTGCACTTTGGAGTTCGTGACGCACAGAATATGTGGCACTTGCTAGCCCATATCAAGCAGTGAAAAATGACATTTGGATTACCTAGAAGACCTTCAAAGACTCTGTTCTTTTTGTCTTATGCTGTAGCTCCTCCCTCTGGTTCATACCATTTCTTTTCCTACCCAAGGTCTCTACCTATCGGCTTTTTTGCTCTATCACCCTGTCCTACCATGTGTGTGTTGTGCAGCAGCGTGAAAAGAAGGGAAAACTGTGTCTCAAACAAGCAGGAGGGAGACATATTCATTGTTGCTAGCAGCATATGCATATTGATAGCTGTTTTGTCTGTGTGAGGAGGAAAGCTATCTCAGTTTTCCAGTGTTCATGAAGGTATGCTCTTTATGCTGCTGTAATTTGAGGTAAACCAGGGATTCTCTGTCTTGTTCTGTACCTTTAGAGCAAGGGTTACGCTTTATCCTATGCAACAGCACATAAGTGTTGAGTGGTCTGTGCATTTTTTTGTATAAGCCATAATCAGCTGTACGACATTGCTGAAATCAACCATTTGTGGAGGGCAATGTGCAACTGTTTAATGAGCTGTGTTACATGAGACCTGGGATTCTGTACACTGCATCTTCTTAGTGCTGAGCATCCAAGTTATCAGCATGTGCTACTGCAGAACTGACCAGGACACGCTTGGTAACATTGCTGCTGTTAACATAAGATCATTCTTTACAGACTGGTTTTCTCTTTCTCTGTTATAAATGACCTTTGTCTCCACATAGGTATCTCCTGGTCAATCAAAGAGACAGCCTCCAGCAGCACTAGCTCGCTGGAAAGCCGAGACTCCAGCCTACAGAAGGGCTCTTCCTCCTATGCTGCTTTTCCCAAGCAAGTTTCCTCCTACTCCCTAAGCAGCCTATTCAAAGGTGAGGTTCTTCTTATACAGTATGGACAAATGGCTTTTCCCTCAAGAGCCTTAAGGGGCAATTGTGTTGTGTAAACCGTTTTCTCTTAAGTGTATTGCAAAGCAGGGAAGCTCTGATCTCTCTTCAGTGTGCGAGTGTATCTCTTACTGGTCAGAAATTGAAGACTGCCTTGTGCAGACAGTATGGGAGGGAGCTTTGGAGACTATGGCTTCTTAAAAGCCAGGTTCCACAGAACAGCAAGGTAGAGCACAGCACTGTACAGCAATCCGTTTGCATGGTGGAAAAGAGCAGCCTGCAAAGGAACTGGCTTGACCCATGTGGCCCTCATTTGATCTTCAGTACCATAGAGAAGACAGGTTGATTGTCCTTTATTTGGAGCTCAGCTGGCTGCTGTTGATGTTGTAGTTGGTTCAGCTTGGTAGCATAGCTGGTTATGGGGGGATCTGCACAGCAGGCCATGGGGGGGCTTACACAGCTTGCAAGAGTTCAGCTCTGTTGTCTCACAGCCGGACAACAAAGCAGCTTTTACTTTGTCTCTTTCTCTGGGGTGGTTTTTTACTCTCAGCTTTGGTAATACAGTGATAACAAAAGGCATCCACATCGCAGCTCTGGTGAGAGAAGCTGTCCGTGCTGCCATGGACTGAGCAGTGTGTGTGCTTGAGCCTCTGCACTGCAGGTAGATGAGTGAATTTAGGCTCTCTAACCTCTCCTGGCCTCAGCAACAAGAGGGCAGATGGGGCCAGGGTGTGATATGGTTCGTGATGCCACAGACAACTTCAAAGCCTTCGACTGCAAGCTGGTGAGCCGCGGCTGTGCTGGCGTAGTGTGAATCACTGTACAGAGTGGCTTGTTCTACAGTGGCATGGCTATAGCACACTGGCTTGCCGTTTAGGCTTGTGTTCCCCCTGCAAGAGATCTTGCTGGGGAAGAGACAGTCTCTCACAAGTGGTTGTTTTGATTTCAGGACGAAACAGACTTCCAAGTTTCCAGTCCCTTTCAGATGGTAAGTTTTGAATCCCTGCCTCATTTTGGGAGGGGTGCAGATTTATGTAAACCAAAGCATGTCCAAAAAAAGGAGAAGTGTCATCTTCCTTAGGTAGCAGAAACTGAATCATGGGTTGCCTGAAAGTCATTCAGCAAAGAAATGAAAAGAGTTGGCCAGATGGTTTGTGGTGATCTGCTTATGGACAGCTGGCAACTGTTGGGTTTAGAGCAGCTTTGTATTGCTGTTTGGTGCTTGAGTTTGGGTCTTCTATGATGAAAACCAAGCAAAGGGCTGTTTTGGAAGTGGGTGTGAATTGGGATTTTGATGTGCTATTCAGCTTTGCCTTTCCCTCTCAGCCCTCTCTGACACAGGAGTTAAGAACTATGCCCCAGAGCTGCGCAGACCGAAAGCTGAGTACAAGGTGAGCAGCTTGTGTTTGTAGTGTGTTGAGATCAGAGTACTGCCAGGAGAACTTCGACTGTGTTGGTTTCACGGAAGGTGATTAATCACTATTTCAGACAGCAGAGGGCAATGCAGGGAATAGGATAGAGAGCTGCAAAATGCAGCCTCACAGTAATTCAGGTGTTCTCTGCTTTTGCTCAAAAATAGGGAGCCTTGCTGGGGGTCTTCGTTACTCCTGCTAACAAATGGCCCAGCAGTCTTTTGTGAAAAGGATTTCTATATAGTGCTTTGCCTGTAAACTGCTTTCATGCTGGGTCAGGTGAACTGGCATCATGTGTGCTTTCAAATTTTTTAAATCTAAAGGCTTCTAAATTTCTTGTTCATGAATCGCTGGGACAGCACAGAGGGAGCTGCACAGAGGTAGAGTTCCAGTTGGCAGGAATGTTCTCCCACATAGGCAGTGTTAGGTGTTGCAGAAACTAGTGGATTTTGGGAGTGGGTAGATTCCTCCTGCTAGGTGTGATGTTGTAGTTACATGCCCCCTGGTCCAGCCAGTAACAGGACCGAGCACGTATTCACACAGCTGCCCACATGGATTAACACAGACAGAAACCAATGCCTTTACCAACAGACATGTAAATGCACCGCACTCAAGCCTGATCCCCAGCCTCCTTTCTGGTTGACCAGGATTGAGTTCCACTAGTGGAACATATGCATGCTCTATGGATCTCTCCAGCAGCTGGTCTTAGACAAGCAGTTTGTTTTGTAGCTGAATTCCAGACCTCAGTCTCCTCTAGTTGCTGGCACCTGGACCCTTGAGTCCCTAGGGTTCATGGTCCCATTCTGCTTCATGGTAGATTGTTTGTTCTACTCACTGGCTGGTTGAGCTTGAAGTTTACTCGCTTTCACATGAACTGGGAACAGAGAGCCCACCCACACAGAAGGTAGTTAAATACAGAATTTAGTGAGAATGTAACACAGACTGCAGTGATCTATTGCTGGGCTCAGTCAGACAGGCACACTAACTAGTCACTTGTTTCCACTTGGCTGGCGCTCTGTGGCCCGTTTTGCCTGTTTTCCCATGCTTGTTCCTGCCCAATTCATTTCGATCCATCCCTTTCTCTGCTTTTTGTCTTTTCCTTTAAACTGCCATAACAAGCCTCACACGTTTACACAACCTTTTTAAAACATCCCAGGATGCCCTTGCATCCCATACTAAGTCCTGTGCCTCTTTAGGGTTGCATGTTGTTTGGGGAAAGTGTCTTTGGTTTACTGATCTCAGGAGGGTTTTATGCAACGGATAGTGACCTAATCTGTCTCATTTGCTGGTGGGGAGGAGTGGCCGAGTCAGTGTGCTCAGATTGCCCTGATTAGGTTGCTGGGTTTTCTTCATCTGTCCTTGGCCATCTGATCCTCACCAGGTTGATGTGTTTATGTCGATTAGCTATTAATCACATAATCTAACAGACATCACTTCCTGAAAGCACAGCAGGAGAAATAAATGTGCCCTCTTGTGTTCCATTCTGTGCCTGCAGAGGCAGTGAAGCAGGAAAGGGAGAGGCTGTACAGCTCCTTAAAAGCAGGTAGGAGTATTGTAAGTGGGGTGGAACAAAGAAGGGAAGATTAGTGTCAGCTTTGAACTAGTGCCCTGACAGTGACAGGCTGAGGAGATGCTTCTGGGCAGAGGAACTGGAGGGAACCCTGGTGCTCAGGATGCTCTGACACTCAGCTATATGTTGACTTGAGAGGCTTGTGTGCAGTGATCCCCTAATAGGACTGGGTTAATCCTTCTTTTCATTAGATTTGGGTTTTTAATAAATCTTCAGTGAACTTAAAATTCAGTGTCCTCAGAGCTGGTTCTGGTTACTCTCTTTTTCTGGCTCTTCTCAGGCAGAAGGCTGAATTACAACTGCTGGCTGAAGTGCCTTACAGAAATTTGGCTGCCCTCTTGGGTTCTAAGTTCAGGAGCGGTTCAGGCTGCTGCCACTTTTTATCCAGTGCTTCCAGATCCTAGTGGCTGCTGGGGAAGAGCTTTGGTCATTGCAGCAGTGGCAGCGTATTACCTTAAGATGGCCTTGCCCCAGGCTTCAGTGCTCTTGTCACACTGTGCTAGTCCTGTATGACTCTCCAGGGCGGTTGCCTGAATTTGTTGTTCCTGCATAGTCCGTGCTGCTGTGGAAGGCTCACCAGCAGAAGTCTGTCTGAATTGTAACAAGAAACTGACTCCTTCCCCTCAGTTTTGGGATTGTTGGTTTTGCGTGTATTTTGTTTGTCCTTCTGAAAGCAACATTGGAGCTTTAATTTATGAGGAGGACAACCTGTGAAATGTACTGCTTATAAAGGATACGATGATGGACCTTATTGGGGCAATAGAAAGACTCTGTGTTTGCATCTGAGCCTCTATCTTCCTTTCCCACCAGCACGCACAGTCTGAGGGCTCAGCATCTGCACCTGAACGCTGTAGGGACACGTCCTGCCAACAGCTCCCCTAGAGCAGCTGAATGATAAGTCTGAGAAGCTACACATGGGCCGTCACTCTGATCCAGCACAAGTGGGTGGAAAGCAGCTTGGGGACTGCTGGTGTGATCTGGCCTCTTGGGGCTCAAGAGCTCTTTATTTTTCTTGTGGCAGGATTACAGCAGTGATTGGAGCCCTAAGGATACGGTCAGGCGAATGCAGAGGGGCAAGGTAAGGCCTTTCCACTTGCACCTGCTTGCAAGAGTCGGAGCGTGAGTGCTCCTAAACTGCTTTACACTTCCCTATGCTCCTGGCTGTTCTGGGAGTAGGGAGGGGATCCGTGTTGCCTGCAGCTCCCCGCAGGGACAGTGCCCTGCCTGTGTGCTGCTGTGCCGGGTGGCAGTGCTGGCATCACACTAGCTCAGGAGCTGCAGGAGACCTTCAGGCTTTTGTTGCATTGTTTACTTGAGTCATCACCTCAGCTAGGCTCTGACGGGAGGTATCTGTACCGCTGTGTTCCTCTGTACCCTTTGTGCTTCTTGGGGCTGGGTTTATGGAAAAAAATCCAAGGGTGTGGGGCTCTACTTCCCTTCTTGGTGGCAAATGGAGGGAGAAAGAAACAATCTTGGTTACTCTGAAATCTTCGTCTTGGCTGCCTCACTTTGCAGTAAGCATATAGGGAGCTTGTGGTTTTACTCTGCATGTGTCTTCTCAAAGGCTGAGGCGAACTAAAGGCTGAAAGAGGCCACAGTTACGGGGTAAGAAGAAGGGAGGAAGTCTTACAACTCTATTTTTCTGGTCTCCTCTGTTGAAAGGGCCCTGTAGAGTTCCTTCCTCCTTTGGTGGTTTGTGGTGCACAGGGAAGTTTTGCCTCGTTACAAGGGTGTTTGTGCTGAATGTACGGTGTCTTCTGTCCTAGCCTGGGCAGTAATTCGGGCTAACTCTGCAACCCCTGTGGACAGATTCCCAGGGATCGTGCAGCATGTAGCATAGAAGTTCTCCACTGGTTGGGAGGGCAGTTATTCATATTGCTGAAAGACTCATGGGGGAAGAATAAGTAGTACCTTGGGGGCTGTTTCAGCCTGCAGATTGTCTGATGTCCCTTATGCCTACTTACACGTTTTCTATCTCCAGATCTGCTCTCTAGAGAGATTTCGCTCCCTGCAGGACAAGCTGGTGCTCTTGGATGAAGCTGTGGCAGGGCACGATGGGAATGTCATTACAGCTGTGAGTCCATATAGGGCTGGGACTTTCTGGGTGACCCCACAGAGCGTGCTTATGTGAACGTAGTCAGTTGGCCACCTAATCTTGCAAGATAGGGGGTTGTTCTTTACTTCAAACCAAAAAGTTAATGGAAAGTATCAAAGCTTAAGACTGGGAAGTTCCATATTCCTGCTGGCTTTCCTGCCACCCTGGAGAATTCATGTCAGGTTAATAACAAGGAATCTGATGCTTCAGCCTTATGGATCTTTGCAGCAGCTTCTTGAAGGCTGACATTTAATTTGCTCATTGCAGCACAGAAGATTTGAGGGGCCTCTCCAGCTTATCTGGCTTCCAAAACATCAGGCAGCAAATGGGACTGTGTCAAAGCTTCCCTCATCCAGGTCTTTTTAACCTCTCAGAACTCTCATGGAAAGGTTTTTCTTTCTAAATCTTGGTCTCGCTAATCTAAGCTCCGGTGTAGAAGCTTGGGCAGGCTTCCAGACAGCTGTGGCAAGTGTCTAGTGGGCAGTAGAATTCAGTTCAGTGCTGTAAGAGCTGTGTCTCTAGAGGCCCTTTGCAAAAGCTTCCCCAGGCCTTGACCATTTTGCTGTCTCTTAATTCTGGTGAAGACTGATCTGCTCAGCTGAGACTGCCTCTCTGTGCTCACAGGTCCTGATATTCCTGAAACGGACGCTAAGGAGAGGTAAGTGTGACTGCAGCCAGGGTTTCTATACTGTGTTTTAGTTAAGGGCAGAGCAGCTAGTTCGTTGGCAGGGTGAAAGTCACAAAGAGAGCATGTGGGATATTGCTACTTAGCTGAGCATGAAATATTTTTGCAGCAAGTGTAATATGGGAGGGGGGATGATGATGCCCGCGAAGGTCCCGAGAGGTGCTTTAAGCAGTGATACATGGTAGTGGTGATGGGGTGAATGAAAATGAATCTGTAGGGGTAATACACTGCTGTGAATTCAGCTGGCAGCCTGGTGAACGGGCTCTTCTCCTGTGCTCTAGCCTCCAAGGCTGTGCTTTGAGATGGGATAAGGTTATTGAGTCCTGCCAATGGCTTGTAACTCCATGCACTGTGCTTAGCCCTCTCTGGCTTGGTAGTGCCAGCTTGCTTTACTCACCTGTATGTATCTCTCTCTCCTGTAGAGATCTTGTTTCGGGAGCTGGAGGTGCGGCAGGTGGCCTTGTGTCATCTGATCCATTTCCTCAAAGAGACGGGTGAGCAGAAGTTGCTTCTGGATCTGCTCAGGTGAGGCTCTTGCCCAGTCTTGTGGCAGGGCTGAGCGCACTGCTAGGAACCTGTCTCCAAGTTAATGCTTCCTCATTCTGTTTTGCAGGTTCCTAGACAGGACTGAGGAAGTTGCTGTGAGTATTTCCAGGAGCAGAAGCTCCCTTTCCTCAGTTAAGAGGGAGTGTGGTGGGCCGGGGGAGGCTGGTTGCAGGGTGTCTGGTAGTCAGGCAAGAGCTTGGCATCCCCGTTTCGCCCTCTGAAGTCCTATATCTCCCAAATCCATGAGAACAGACTGTGCTTCTTTTCCCTCCCCCTCCAGCTGTCCCAGTACCGGGAGCATCTGAACATCCAGGATGTAGAAAAAAGGAGGGAATTTCTGAAAGGCTGCATTGGGTAAGAAAAAACGCGAGAGGGTGGGAGGGATGCGGGTGCTTCGCAGAAGGTGGTAGTAAAGAAAATCAGACGTCTGTCCCAGTGACACAGCTTCTGTAGTTTGAAAGCTGATGCTGGTTTTGCCTCAGTGGGAGTAGGTTGTTGTGGACACAATGTAGACTTTGGAAGGATTTGTGGTGATGACTAGTTCAGCAGCTTTTGCGGCTTTCTTGGGGGCAAAGATGTTTTAGGGACCTTCTGATCATTGACCCTTCAGGTTGTGAAGGATGAAAGCTTGGGTGCCTGAGCACTTGAGGGAATTGGTAGCATCAGCTTTAGATTGTTCTGTAAGAGGTGCCACATAATTTTTCCTTCTCTGGAGCCTGTCTAGGACTCTAGAGGGTCAGTTGAAGAGGGCAGTGGGGCAGGAGCATGAGTACCTACTAGCCACTCAGGCTGGGGAGAATGGGAGGAGTTCCCCACATCTCTGTGGGGAGCATGTTTGGTAGAGAAGAGCATCCTTCAAAGTCTTCTGCATTAAGAGCTGCTGACAGTGTCTCTTTCCTCCATGTCTGGCCAGGCTGCCATTTTCAGCTGAGGATACCTCCCACATCCAAGACCATTATACCTTGTTGGAGCGACAGATCATCATTGAGGTATGAAATCTTCCCTGCTGGTCAGGAGGTGACCGGGAGGCTGTGAGATCTCTACCTGTCCCTAACTTGTACCACTTTGGATCTAACCAGCTGGTCCTGGCTGGTGTAGTTTAACTGCTGTCCAAGCTGCCGTGCCAGGCACACCTGATGAATACCAGACCTGAGACTTCATGGCGTGTTGAGGTTGTGCTTGTGCATTGCTATTGCAACACTTTCCCCAGGTCTGTACCCCGCAGCTAGGTCAGGCAGTTGCCCTGGCTCATGTTTACCCTCTCTGTCTTCCTCCTTTCACAGGCCAATGATCGGCACTTGGAGATGGCTGGGCAGTCTGAGATATTTCGGAAATATCCTCGCAAGGCTTCAATTCTCAACATGCCACTAGTGACCACCCTCTTCTATTCCTGTTTCTACCACTATACGGAGGCTGAGGTGAGGAGGATCTGGGAGAAGAGAAGAGTTACATCTCATCCCTGTAGTCCTCAATGTGTGGGGTGGTTGAGATGGAGCATGTTAAGGAAAGAAGGGGTATGAGGTCCTGTTTCATCCCTCAGAGAGACCTGGAGGAACTCAGCTCCCCTTGTCTGTCTGGCACAAGTTCGGAGTTTTCTTTTGTGCTCTAAGGTGGGACATTCAACATGGGACAGCCTGTCAGGGAGTTGCTTCCTAGAAATCACTTGTATCGCTATGGCCCTTAATCCCGTGAGGCTGAGGTGTGCAATACTGGTCTTGGAAGTGCTGTAGTAGGTGCACTAGTTGAGGATGTAGAAGAAACCAAACCAGAGAGCTAATGAGGTGGGGTAGTTGCTCTCTTCTGCCAGCTGTTTCCTCCTGTGGCACTGACATGAGCAGAAAGCGGTAAAAATGTGGGGAGATACACCCTGTGCAAGGCAAATGGCAAATACCTTACAAGTGGTGTCTGAACCTGTCCTGCAGCCTGCCCTGCTGAGTTTGTACTGACCCGTCTGCTCTCTCTAGGGAACGTTCAGCAGCCCGACCAACCTGAAGAAAACATTTAAGGTGTGTGTGTCTCCTGTCGTTGTGGCAGCCCTAGTGGAAAATGTGGGCAGCCAAGTTGTACTTAGCGAGGGGGCTGGGTACCAGGAGTTCAAGGGGCTCAGCCCTGAGATGGGGAGGGGGGCATGGCATCCTCCTCGAGCAGAGCCATTCTGGAGGCTCAGAGAGGCAAGTGCGAGCTATGTGGAGGCTTTCACTGGGTGCATCCTGGCTGCAGCAGCACTTGCAGATCCCCCACCTCCTGCTCTCTGCAGTGCTGGTCCTGACCTTAGACAGCATCTCACCTCCTTGCTTAGCTGTTGGTGTGGGTCTTGACAGGGCTGGGGGCAGATGCCATTCCTGTCCAACCCATGCAGGCCTTCTCAGCTGTGCTAGTGCTCTGAGCATAGCTTTCTGCCTTGCAGATTCCCGATAAGCAGTATGTGCTGACTGCCCTGGCTGCCCGTGCCAAGCTGCGAGCCTGGGATGATGTGGATGCCCTCTTTACCACCAAGGTGAGCTGCGGAAAGCCTTGCTGGGGACTCAGTGCCAAGTACTGATATCTACTGCTGATAGCTGGGTTGTTCTGGAGTTGCTGGACAGACTGGTTTTATTTCAGCAGGGCCCAACACCTCTGCTGCAGCGTGTTGCAGTACGTTCCTCCTCTCCCTGCGTAAGACCTCTGCTGAGCCTGGCTTGGCTGCAGCAGCAAGGTCAGAGAAGGGGACTACCTTTGTGCTCTGTAACCAAAGGGTTTGTAGCCAAGCTACACAGCCACTGCATGAAGGGCTCTGCCAGTGGTGCACGTGGTGGCTGGTGACATATGTTGCTGACACTGAGGGGGAAAGCGTGTTCTTGTGGCTGGAGGGATTGCCCTTTAGGATTAACATAGGGTTGGGCTCTCCTTTCAGAACTGGCTGGGCTACACCAAGAAGAAAGCACCTATTGGCTTCCATCGGGTGGTGGAGATCTTGCAGAGGAACAATGCTCCTGTGCAGGTGAGCAAGGAGCTGCCGGTTATGTTGTCCTCCTCTTTGTTGGGATTTGATGTGGGAACGGTTCCCCAAGCTTCCTAGCTGGGAGCAGGAGAACAGCTTGCCAAGCTGCTGGCTCTGCCAGGTGGGTGCAGCATCAACAGGAACTGTGCATGGTAGTGAGGGCTGGGTCCTAGGTCTCGCTGCAAGAGGGACAGCAGGCCTAGAGTTGTCTGGGAGGTCTCTCAGTGCATTGCCACCTGTGTTGGCTGCATTAACTTCTCTTATGCTTAACCTGGCTGGCAACTGTTAACCTGATCCATAGGAGTGAGGTAGCCTAAGACTGACCTTTGTGAGCAAAGCTTTACTGCCTCTGGGCTCCTGAGCAGTCTTGTCCTAGTCACTTGTTGCCTTAGGAAGGAAGGGGTCAAGTCTGTGTGAGCAGCAACCTTGAAAAGTTTTGTGACTAGGGTGAGGGAACGAGTCAGGAGTACCCGCAGAAGGGAGCTGAGACACTCTTCCTTCTCACAGGTTCTACAGGAGTATGTGCGCCTGGTGGAGGATGTGGAGACGCGGTTGAACCTCGCCACCAAATACAAGTGCCATGATGTTGTCATTGAGGTAGGTCCCTGGTGTGTGTGTCAAGAGATGGGACAAGAGCCTGCTTTTTCTCCCTAGCTTTCCTGTGCTCTGCCATGTGCTGCTGCTGTTATGTGCCTGTTGGGGTTTTTTTTATTCCTGTGGCCTGGGAGCAGTGATATGGTTCCCAGTGGAAACCAAGTGAGCTAGGAGAGTGGCTCCTAGCATTTGTGCTGTGGAATTGTGCTGTGGTGGGAACTTGAGGGGGGATTGAAGAGTTGCCCTGCTCGTCTGCAGGCAACGCACCATCTAACTGCAGAAGTGTCCTCTTCACTCAGCTGAGTGCTGGTTTTGCTGTTTGTCTAGACATACAGGGATTTAAAGGACCGCATCCAGCTGACAGCATATAAATGCAAGGTGGAACGAGGCTCTGCAGAAGAGGAGAAGATAAACAGTGTTCTCAACAACACAGTAAGAAACACCTACTTTTTCTTCCGGAATCTCATCAGAAATGGCTGTAGGTTAGGTGTCAGGGCATGGCTGTCCAACATACTTTTTGTCCTTGCTGGGAAGCTAATCTTATATTTGGAGTTGCATTCAGTGTAGGAACAAAGGTTGAAACTGATAGAAACGGCACCCTCTGGCCGTGGTTGTCCTTGTCAAGGATTGGGACTTGACAGCTTGGCCCCTGAGGGATCTGTGTCCAGCACTGGTATTAGTCATGTCTTGTTCTTCCTTCTAGCAAATCCGATGGAAAAACTGAGCGCCTGTGAAGCAGCCTGCTTGGCCGTTGCCTTGCCAGTGAAAGAGGAAACTGCAAAACCCAGTCCGGTGCCAAGAGAGCAACTTTGTTACTACTCATTGCATGATCAACGTTTGTCAGTGACAGTGGGTGCCCGTGGCTTGTGGGACAGTGGCATTCAGGCTGGGTGAAGGCAACTGTTCCAATGTAGCCAGTGAAACCATGGTACTGATCCAGCAGGGTTGATTCTTTTTGGAATCTGATTCTCTTTAACTTGGCTCACTTTTGTTTGTGGAGGGAAGTTGCTGGGCACAGCAAGGTTACGTTTGCTCTGGGTGGTGCCTGGGCTTATTCTTGCAAGAGGAACAGGTCAGTCACGTTTGTGGGTCTCATCACCAGACAGTGCTGACCAGTCCCTTTAACACTCAAGCTGGCTTGAGCATCACCAGTCATGGCTGTGGCTGGAGTAAAGCCTACTGGACTGTGTTCTCTCGGCATTGAAGAGTGTGTTGGGGGAAAGGAAAGGACCAGCTGCACCTTAAAACTTCCTTTTTTTTTATTTTATTTTTTTTTATTTTGTGTTAGTTTGTTCTGGCTCACCCTAGGAAAAGAAGTGTTGTACGCACTCCTGCAGAGAGCCAGGACAGCAGCCTCTGCCAGTATCCTTGTGCTGGCACTCTGCAGCTCTTGGAAGATCCTGTTATCAGGGAAGAACATGCACCTAGTGTGGAGCAGGTCAGAGCCTTGCTGGGCTGGATGGAGCGCAAAGAGAGACCCCTCTCAGCTGGCACAAACCTGCTGGCCCCAGCAGCTCTTTTCTCCGAGAGTGTTATGCCAGGAAGGATGAATTGCACTTTCTTAGAAACACAACTCCTCAGGCAACTGCTGGCTTCATCCTTCCAGACCTCACTTCAATTCCTTAAATAAAGCTGTCTCTTTCTCCTTGGGCTGTTTATTTCCTTCCCACACAGAGCACTTTTTCACCCTGTGTGCTCATCCTGAGCAATTTATCACACCTCTGACAAAGTGAGCATGCAGGGTGTTTTCTCACGTCCTGAAAAGCACAGTGTGTGTCACCATGGTGTGCCTTTGCTTGCAGTGGTACCTTATTTCACACCTTCAATGCCATCAGCACAAGTGAATTAATTTTAATGTTGTAGGAGAGTTTGCTGCCCCAGGGGGTGGTCACACAAAGGTGAAGGTTATGTGTAGCGATGTACCAGCCTGAGGGCAGGGTTCCAACCTCCTTACTGCGCTGTGTGCTTTCAGGGTTTTTTTTTGTTGGTGTTTGGGTTTTTTTTTCCTCACAGAATCATTTAGGTTAGAAGACACCTCTTGATCTAGTCCAATCCTGCTCAAGCAGGGTCACCTGGAACAGGCAGACCAGGACTGTGTCTATTTGGGTTTTCAGTATCTCCACAGCTGGAGACAACCCAGCTCCTCTGGGCAAACTGTTCCTGAATTTGACCACCCTCACAGCAAAAAGGTGTTTCCTTGACTTCAGATGGCCTCTCGCATTTCGGTTTGTGCCCACTGCCTCTTCGTGTCACTGGGTACCACTGAAAAGAGTCTGGGTCCCCCTTCTTCATTCCTGCTCACATTAGTACTTGCACACATTAGTTAGATTCCCCCCTGAGCCTTCTCCAAGTTGAACAGTCCTAGCTCTCGGCCTTTCCTCATATGAGAGATGCTCCAGTCCCTTGGTTATCTTGGTGGCCCCTTGCTGGACTCTCCCCAGTATGTCCATGCTTCTTTTTGTACTGAGGAGCCCAGAAGTGGACCCAGCATGCTGGGTTTAGGCAGGAAGGATCACCTTCCCTAACCTGCTGGCAGCATTCATCCCAAGGCAACCCAGGGTGCTGTTGGCTAGGGTAAGGTTTGCTGCCAGGCTTTCCCACGTGTTCCAGGCCAGGCCTGTTGGGCTTTACATTGGGGAGCAACAGGAGAAGCTGAACATATCCTTGGAGTAATGTGATGAAGCCACAAAACAGATCTTCATGCCTGTATTCTCCAGGCATGGATCCTCACGTGGTATGACCAATGCTACAGATGGTTAAGGGGATGTATAAGTCCAGCAGCAGGGGAGCTGTGAGCTGGCTGTGCCTGCTGATCCCCTGAGCTCAGTGTGCAGTTTGCGGGATGCCATCCTTCTGGCCTGTGGGTATTGCCACTGCCAGCGTCCCAAGCAAAGCAGGACTACTTGTAACATGAAATGCTGATGTGCCACGTGGGATGGAGTTGTTGATTTGGTTGTTCCTCACACCCCAATTCTAGAAGCTGGGTACCAGCTTTGTGAGCATCTTTCAGAGCACCAGGATACCGTGGCTGGTGTATCTGATTACACGTGGTGCATCAGGGAGTGTTTGTCCATAAGGCAGCATTTGGCAGCCCCAACAGTTACTCAAGGGTTCCTCCGAGGCCACAGCTCACAGGCTGTCCTTGACTACTTGTGTGGGCAGGAAAAGGAAGATTTCCAGGGCAGTGTGTCCTATGGCTGGGGAGGGTGTGGTTTGTGTAAGTAGTAAATCTAAAATTACTGTAGAGATGGTGGGTTTGGTTGGATTTTTTTTATTAACAATGTGGCAAGCACTGGCCAGCTGATGCGGATGATTTTGGGACAGCCCCAGTGGGATATAGGTTTCCTCTTTACTACCTGTCTCAGCCCCTGTGTGCTTTTGGTATGTCTCTGCTTTTAAGCAGCACAGTCCAGCTGATGAAGTAGGTCATGGATAGAATTTATATGAAGGTAGCAAAATGCTTCTTTCTTTTTTTTTTTTTTTTTTTTTAATGCTGCTTTTGAAATTCAACCCATCTGCCTCCACTGGAGAAGCCAAACACATTCTGGTTGAGAGTATCTTTTCCCCATGGACATGTGTGGGCAGGAGCTGGCATAGAGACATGTTCAACCCCTGCCCTCTTAGTTTTTTCATGCTAACCTAACTGCTGGCTCTCAGGGTGGCACAGCTATACCCAGAAGAAAAAAAGACTGCTTTGGTGAAGGTGCTCCTCCCCCATGACTGACTTCTGCTTTCTTTGTGCTCCAGGGGATGTTGCAGTGGCTCTGGAAAAGCCCACACTCCCAGCTTCCCTGGGTGAAAGTGCCTGGTCAGTGCTGACTGAGACTCCAGATTGTTAAATATTCACCCAACAGAGAAAACGTCTCCCCAGATGAGCGATAGTGCTGAAACGGAGATGTCCCTCTCCTTGTTTTGTGGCTGCAGGGTCAGTTGTGGCAGATGAGCTTCTTGCTGGGCTCTGCACGCCCAGCCAGGAGAGGCAATCAGCCTGCAGCATTACAGCAACTGTTTGCATACAAACCGTCAACTGTCCCGTAAATTTCTATACAAAAGAAGACAAGCAGGGAGAATGGTCCTCCAGGGAGATGCTTGAAACAATAAAATCCTCTTTTGAATCATCTCAGGGCAGAGAGAAAGCAGGGATTATTAAATGGCTTTTTATAGATCTTGAGAACTAGCCAGATGCCAAGGCTTGGCTGTTTCAGCTAAAGGCTTAAAATTAGCCTGCGTGAACTGGTGTCAGGCAGCTGAGGCACCTGAGCTCTCCGCATGTTTATTCTTGGGAGAGAGGCTGCCTGCGCTGTGTCACTGTGCTGCTGCCTTTTGCCATGTAGGGACAGTGACGGGCAGCAGCCAAAGTCTGTCCATGCCACTTTGGGCAGGCAGCCAGTGGTCCCAACCTGGGGGTGGTGCTTTGTGTTCCGCCTGCATGGGGCAGAGCACAGGTAACCGCACTGCCGGTGCCCAGAGGTGCTGGTCAGTCACCTGTGCTGATTCTGTGGGCTCTTGAGTCCCTTTCTCCTTGCTTATCACAGCAGATCTGCAGAAACAGGGACTCACGTGTTTTTATGACCACACTCAGCTGGTGGCCTGGGCAGGCACTGTGTTCTTCTGCCTCCCATTGCATGTGCTGTCCATCTGCTTGGTTGTTCGGTGTGTCATCCAGAAACAGAAACACTGTGCTGTGCATGGCCTCATTATTGCTGTCCCTATCCCCAGGTAAAACAGACCATGTCATTTCAGAGCCTGGACGTGCTGCCCTCATTTGGGACCTCATGGGGCAAGCACGGCACACGTGCTCTGGCCGAGCCGGCACCATGCAGGAGCACAGCTCCTGTTGCCTCTCAGAATTTTATTGTGAAACATCATTGCAAACCTTATCGTGCTTGGTCTGGTTGCTTCCCCACATCCCCTGCTGCTGGAGTCAGGGAAGCACTTTAGAGTTTCAGCTTCCCGTTTGTCTGGAGGTAGTTGCAGACTTTGTGGTGACAAACCTGAAAACACAACCAAAAGGAATCAAGGGAGCTCCAGATCAAACGTGATGACCCTGCTCCCACCAGGGCCTCGGGTTGCTGCTGCAAAATAACCTGTTGTGAGGTAGCGCAGGAAACAAGGTGCAAAAAGGCAGCCTGCAGCCTCCATGGTCAAAAAAGCAAATCCAGTGCATTGTGTTTTATGTTTAGCTGCTGCTGTAGCTCCCCCGAGGGCTCTGAGTTGCAGGGGTATGACCTGTCCGCCCTGCTTCTGACCCCTGGCCGTGCCCAGTCCCTGTGGTCAGGCTAGTCCTGGCCGCTGAGGTGACTAGTGCAGGGCCAAGCGTTACGCTGCTCTTCATGATACGGGCGAGGCCGCTTACTAGTAAAAGGTTTGCAAGTCCTGCAAAGGGTAACTGCTTCCCCTTCCTTACCAGCTAAATCTGGTTTCTCCCCCATCTGCTAAACCTGGGTGATACAGGCTGTGGGTTGCAGGGCTGAGGGATGGGAGGGCAGACAGGTGGTGGATCCAGCTGGAGAGAGGAGGGGAGATGAGAATGTCTCTTCACACCTGTACGAAGAATTGACATTTGATTGTCTTTGTTCTGCAGGAAAAATAAGAGTCAATGCTGAATGGCTGGTGGCCATTTTCTGCACAGCCCTGAACAGCAGCACGTGGCGGAGCCTGCCTCACCAGAAAGCACTGAAATTACTCAGTGACCTCTCTTTTCCTGAATGCTACCTCATCTGCACAGAGCAGAAAACTTCCTACCCATGGTTTGTGTGCAAGAGCTTTGTCAGCAAAGATTTTGCCTCTTCTGTGACTCAAGGAGTAAGTAAAGGATTGAATGCTGAAATTACTTCTTGTTCGGGCTTCCTCTTTGCTCTGAAGCTTGCCTCATCCCACAGCTGAAGCATGAGCTGTCTTGGTGGGTTGGAAGCTGCTGAATTGTGTTGTTGCCCTTAGGGCCACATACCTGCCAGGGAAGATGACCTTAGATGATGTATCAGCAGTAAAAGACCTGGACTATCATTTCCAAGTTATTTTGTTCCTAGTTCCTGTTTGGTTATTCATCAGGGTTGTCTGAAGCTACTGATCAGGACTGGGGCATTGAAAAAAAAAAATCCTGTGGGAATATCTAGAGAGGACAGCTCAGGTAATGAACTTACAGTAGTTCATGGACTGGAATACTAAGGATGTTAAGTCAGGGGAACACTGCTTGAGGGAAAGGACTCCTGCTTGTGCAAGACTGTCCTAGAGCCATTAGGCTCAGTTTTGCTCTGCATGGCAGAGTAATGCCTGGAACACTGTAGATTCGAGTCTCTCAGTCTGATAGTTTCTCAAAGATGCAAGAGACTTGTAGACAGACATTGAAGAAAAACATCATTTGTTTAAATTATTAGCAAGCTGCTTCAGGCTGTTATTGCCCAAAAATGTTTCCACTGGTTTTCTCTTCCCAGAAGCTTCCCCTGATTTGACCTGACAGCTGCACAACTGAGAGAGCCAGCTGCTAGGAAAGAGTGAGCTTGTCTGGTACCATCTTGCTCTACTATACCAGGCATCCTTTGGAGACTGACCTACAAAGCAACGTGGACTGATCAGCACCAAGTCATCTCTTACTTCAGCTGTAGTGGAGCCTGGCGTGATGCTGGATGACAAGTCTCCATTCTCTACAGCTGCTTCCACCATTTTCTCAGAAATCCCAGAGGACACTGCTGACTATGATTCTAAATCCTTGTAAACTCTAATAAAGCTCACGGCAGAACACTTTGCCAAGATCTCATCCCAGCCCCCTCACAGGACTGAGGGGTACAAAAATTAGCACTGTTCGCTCTTGGACTCTTTAGAATATTCCAGCCAATAACCCTGTGTGCACATTTGCTCGTACAAGTTTCACTCTTAGACTGCTCAGCAAACTTGCTTCCTGCTGGCTGCCTGAGTCTTGCTTTATTTTGGTCTGAATTTGCATATTGCATAGTTATCTCGGCCTACGAACTGCTTTGGTTTCACTGGTTTTCAATAGAAAACTGAATTACAAAACCAAATTACAGTTCTTATGTAGTGGCTACAGCTTTGGTGTAAATAACTAAACAGGATTGGGCCCAGTCATCTTTTTTTTTACTTCCACGGGGAATCTTGAGGAAACTGTTGATGCCAGACAAAATAGTAATGATTTAGTATTTGGTCAGGAGCCCTTTTTCTGTTGAGCCAGGCTTTAATCAGCACTTACTCATACTTCCTTGCTGGTGTTAATACAGCCCACCACCACGATCACAGACAACGTGCTACTTCTTTCAAGGAAAAAGGAGGTAACTGAATATTGTCTCCAAATCCACTAGTTCAGCTGACACTGTCCTGTTACACTTCCTGCCATCGTCTATCAAGTGTTTCACTACTGTTTACTATGATAAACCACTGCCTGGTTTTGCTTCACAGGAAATAATTTCTGCGGTGAGACCAGGGATTAATAGTGCATGTTGTAACTAGGCCCCTCACCTAATTACGATCGCCAACAGCAGCTGGCACCACACCTGTATACCAGTTATTGTATATGCCATTTATCCTACATCTGGGCTTTACAGTCTGCCCGGTCTGCAGGCACAAAAGCCTGGGAGAAATCTATTCATGTGAGCTGCCAGGAAATTGTTATCAATCACTGGTCATCAAAATACATCTGTGATTGGTTTTTGGTCTTTTTAATCAACTGTGAAGCAGAAGTGAAAGACAGGCAGTGGTAGAGTCTGATTTATAGCTTCTGTTTCACTTCGTTCCTGGAAGCAAATGAAGGACTTGCGTAAAAGAGCCAGTGTGGGGATGTGTTTGCTGTCATAAAATGGCTAATTTGTATAACTGGGAGAAGGCGGAACCATACCTCCCTGGGCAAACTGCGAGGTTATTTTCTGTGGTCCCTGCTGGGCTTCTTACAAAGGTGGAAGTGCAGCGTGAGTCTGTAATCCTGCCTCTGGGTGCCCTGTGATACAGGGAGAGCATCTGCTTCTACCCCGGTCTGGGCTCATTGCAAAGGAGGAACTGTAGTATAGGGCTCCAGTCCTGCTTCTCAGATAAACTGTGAGAAAGCGAAGATATCTGCTTTCCTTCCTGATCAGAACTTTCACTCCAGGAAGAGACCCTTGTCTCTGTACAGGAGGTCAATGGATCTGTTGAAGAGGCTCCTCAATGCCCAGCCGCTCTCTCACGTGTCTTGAAATCTGAAATACAAGACAAAATACCAGATTTTCTCATTTCACAGGGCAACAGCTAATACCATTCATTCTGTGTCAGAGCAGCAGGAAAAAGAACTGAATTTTAGAATTTTAGAATGGTTTCACGCTTGAAGTTGTAACTCCAGAGGGATTTGAACCCATGAGCCCCGTGTGACACTGTAAAAGCAGAGCAGACCGCTCGTTGTCCAGATTTACTGTGGGGGATGGCATCACATCTGATCTTTTAATGGCGCAAATAGCTCTGTTTTCCTCTTTGCAATTACAGAACAAACAAGTTATGGGTGAATGAGCTGGAGTCTGTTCTGTCTAATACAAAAATATTGCTGTTTGCTAAGTGATATTGTCAACAACAGTCTATACATAGAAGAAGTGTAAAAACTAATTAAACCAGCAAGCCACATTGCTCATTAAGAAATTGATGGGTGACTGGCTGTCTGAGCCAGCTGGACCTGGAACTGTTAGTGAACAGTGCCTTGCCATTATTTTTGAAGTCACTTCTGAGAATGTGACCATCTGATTTGACTGAAGCTTTGAAATACAATTCACAAGGTTTTACTAATCTTTCATAGAATCATAGAATTGTTTAGGTTGGAAAAGACTTTTAAGATCACAGCATTTGCTCAAAACCTTCCCCCAGCTTTGGCTTGACTCTGAAGAGCAATACCCTACCTACTTTGTGTGATATCAAAAGTGCACCGGACTAGTATCTTCAGCTGGTTTGGTATTTAAAATACCAGTAAGTGGAATTAAAACCAGCAGTAACCTCATTTGTCCATGCTGTGTAGCTTCCACATAATTCACTGTGTAGTTCTCTGCCGAACTGCCATTACCCCTAAATGCAAAAACTTTCTGTCTCACTGAGCTGATGCTATCACTTTTTTTTCTATAGTAACTATCTCGGTTTTGACTGGGCACAGCCTTCCATTGATATTTCTTGTTGGGAAGCTGATGGACCCAGGATTGTGGCCTTAACTTTGCACCTGCTCTAGTACACACTTCCTGAAAGACTCAAAGGGCCACATCCTGCTCAGAGCTCTCCATGCTTGGATTCCATCAGAGTAAAGCTCTCCAAAACACAAGTAACTAGCAGGATAGGGCATGATCTTCAAGAATATCTAGGTTCCACTGCAGTCTGTGAGATGTTCTCAATTCACTTGCAAGCTTTGGAAAACATTACAGAGACAGTGTCATTTCCAAGCTTGCTGCAGTATGCTGGCCATCACTTATCCTAGCTCTGAGGAATTGTGGTTTCTACAGGAGGAAGAATGGGTTACAGTTGATATCTCTAACTTGTGGCTTAGCGTTTCTCAGCAGTTAAACGACCGCCATACAGAATCCCTATGTCCCAACGTGAGGGTGAGGTTTACAAAGCCTATAAAATTCTTGCCATCTTCGGTAAGTGCAAATGACTGTAAAGGCTGTACCTGGCAGTGCTCTGGAATGGCTGCTGTCTCAAAAACTAAGTGTTGCAATTTGATGCCTTCTCTTCCAACCAGCAGGCAAAGTTGTGGCACTAGTCAATGGCATATTTCATTTCAAGCAAACAGTTAAGATTGTGCAACCAGAGAGAACTGCAGTGAAATTGCTTTTTGGTGCTCCAGAATAAAACAAACAGCGTTCATACTCTAGTCATTGAAGCATAAAGATTTTTCTCTCTTCCTGGTTATTTGAACTTCTACCTTGTGTCCTCTAGGGAAAGCAATTTTAAATTATGATTCAAACTAAACAGTTCAGCTCCGTAAATAGCAGACCCGAGTCCCTCTGTGGTTTCCATTAGGGAGGGGAAGGAGAGCAATGAAATTTAAGTTAACTTGCTTATTTTCTGAACCTTCAGGAAGCTTTGGAAGGCCTGACTGTAGCCCCGAACGTCAGTCTAGTTAGCTTAACCATCTTTGTTAAAGAAAAGATGTAGGTTTGAAAGGAAAATGACCAAACAGCTACATGCTTATAAAATGAGGAAGAGACAGATGCTGTGTTCAGCAAAGCATAAAACAAGGAAGTAATGAAGAGTTGCCCTTCTGCTGCTTGAGATCAGTGGCTCAATTGCTGCAGGTTAAATCTGATGAGATTGTTAGAAGTTCTACAAATCAGTGAGTGGAAAATTGCTGAAAAAAAATTCTGAGAGATATGTAAGAAAGGTGCATCCACCTTGCTATGCAATTTTGTGGGGCAAGAAGAGCACATAGGCTTAAAGAAAAGCTAAGCACTTCTTCTGATGCACATATGGTGTCCCAGAGAGGAAGCCTGAGATCTCCAGCCAGCTAAGGATTTATACCTGGAAAGACTCAAGAAATCTGTTTGGCTGAACCAATGTAGTTGCCCAGTTTCAGGCTCACTCTTTGAGCAAACCACCTGCTCGGGCGGGCAGGCCGTAGCCCAGCTATGCTTGCAGGCAGCCAGGGTCCGAGCAGGGCTCCGAGGGGCTGAGGAGGAGGGGCAGCTCGCAGGGGCGATGCCGGTGATGCCGCCGGCCCTGAAGCACCCCTGGGCAGGGAAGCGGAGGGAAAGGCGGGGGGGCCTGTCGCCCTCAGCCGCTGTGTCCCCCACCGCTCACACGCACTGCCACACACACAGAGAGTTCAGGGGCTGCGGCGAGGGAAGGGGCTTCGCGCCCAGGCCGGCTGCCCCGCACCTCGTACCGGGCTGCACCCTGCCACCCACTCTGCCACCCACCCTGCCACCCACCCTGCCACCGCCGCGGCGCCCCAGGCCAGGAAGGGGCAGGCAGACCACGGCCCTACCCCGAGCAAGGGCTGCGGACCGGCCCGCCCCTCCCGGCTAAGGGCTCGGGCTGCGGCCCCCCCGGCAAGGGTTGCGGGCCCCCGGCAAGGGCTGCGGCCCCCCGGCCGCCCCCAGCCCCGGGTCCAGGGCCACCGTCCCCAGCCCGCCACGGCAACGCGTTCTTCCGGGCCCCGTTCCCATGGCAATCGCGGCTCGCTGGAGGTGCACCCCCCTTATCCCTTCCGCCGCCCCTCCGTGCGCACGGCCCACGGGGCGGCTGGCGGCTCTGCGGGGCTCGCTTTTGATTGGCTGCGCTGCCCGGAGGGGGAGGCTGAGGGATGAGCGCCGAGGCGCTGCCCTCTCCCTTCAGCCCGGCTCGCCCGCTCGGCTGTCGCTGCCCCCCCACCCACCACCCGCCCAGCTCGGGTGTTTCCGCCGCCGCCGCCCGCAGCGCTTCGGACCCGCTCGGCTCTTTCCGCCGCGGCGGGCTGCCCGCCTTCGGCTCCCCGCGCGCCGGCCGCCCGCTCAGCCCTGCCCATGTCGGACGTGCTGGCCGCCGCCGCCGGCTCCCGCTCCGAGCCCCCGGCCACCGGGGTGGCGGGCGGCGGCCCCGCGCCCCACGTCCCCTCAGGTACGGGCTCGGCAGGGGAAGGGGTAGCCGGGCTGGCCGCGGCGGTCACGGGGGCGGCGAGCGCTTGCAGCCGGGCCGGGGTCCCTGAGGCGAGGCGGGCGGGCGGGCAGCGCCCCGCGGACCGTGAGGCGACCGGCCGGGGGGCGCCGGTGTCAGCGCTGGCCTTGTGGCGGGGGGATGCCGCGGGTTGCCTCGCCGCGGCGGGTTTCCTCCTTTCTCCCGGAGAAGCCTTAATTCCACGGTGGCGGTTTGCTTCGGTAGGAATCCGGCGGCCCTTGCGAAGAGGAGCATCGCCAGTGAGACCTCGGCTGCCTTCGCTTAGCGGGTGGGTGGGCGGCTGGGGGGAGGGGCAGGCTGCCCCACACGGGTGACAATCTGTGAAACAAACCCTGTGACCCCTTGCGTATGGCATTTGAGCCTGTGCAGGTGAAGAGAAGGGACTGGAGACTGATTTGTCTGCTTTGGGACGGTATATACCACAGTCGGTATAGGAGGGGCCGTTCTTAGAGGTTTAAGGTTGTTTTAAAGGGGTACGCCCGGGCATACCCCTCTGCAGCCGGGTGCTCGCCTCACCTGGAGCTGCAGCAACAGTGCCCACTGTTTCTTTCCCTGCAGCGGAAGGATTGATGGTGAGCCAGGATGCTTTCCCTGGTGGAAGAGGCCCCATCTAGCTGGGAGCCGGACAGCCCCTGCCGTGCAGGCTCTGCCATGGGCTGGGGGCCTGGTGCTGTCTACCCGTGGGCTGGAGCTGCCTCCCAGCTGTGAACGGACTCCCTGAAACGGCCAGCAGCTGTAAGGCCCTGTCATCAGAGAGCTGCCAAAGCTGGAACTTGTCCCTGCCCGGTTTGTTGCCTTAATGTGATCAGACAGCTGGGCTGTGGGGCATATACTGCAGCTGTATGGGGACAGAGCTTTCCCGGAGTTCAGGAGATGTGGGGGAGACCAGGAGCCATCTTTATAGACAGTCCTTTTAGCAGTGACCTAGGAATTTCCATCTCGTCAGTGCCCTGTGGGAACCGCTGCATGATTGCTTTTTCCAGGGCTTCAAATTCAGCTCAGTTTTACAGGAAGAAATTTGGCCTTGTTCTGTCCTTTTAAAGCTAGGGTTGGTGGTTCCTGAACGAACACTGCTCCTGAGAGTGGTTCTGCACCAAAAAACATACATGGGGTTTTGTTCTCTCTTTCCTAGGACTGAGATGATTAAAAATCATCTGTATAGCACCTTGCAGGATACAGCTCATAACATGAAAAACGGGTTGGCACAGCTCTTCCTTTCACAGCCATGTGACCTTGTCAACGTTTGAGCGCTGGCTGTAGTTTTTCCTCCTGTCTGTGCATTCTAAAGACTGACATTTATTTCACCTTCTGTCTGTATATTCTGTTTGTTGTTAGAAAATGAAGACTCGGCCCAAAAGACAGAGTCTGCAGATCACCTGGTTGATTCTTTGGAGTCCAGTACTTCGAAGAGTGGGTAGGAAAATCTTTTTGTGTATTGTGCCCCACATGCATGACAATCTGTTTCACCCCTGTGACCTCTTCCATAAGGCAGTTGATCCTGTGCAGGTGAAGAGAAGGGACTGGAGACTGAATTGTCTACTTTGGGACAGTATATACCAGAATCAGTATAGGAGGGACTGTTCTTACAGGTTAAGGTTGTTTTAAAGGTTATAAAATGCTGATGTGTAGTTCATGGTTCAGTTATTCAAATCATGGAATCATTCAGCTTGGAAGGAGCTCTGCAAGGTTTTGTAGTCCATTGTAAGAGCCAATAAACCTTCAGCAGGACATTTTCTCTGTCCTGTCTGAAGGATACTTTAATAATTAAGCATTTCGACTGTCTATAGTTCTGGTGAAAGATGAGCAAGAAAACACCTTTTACTGTTTTATTGACAGTGTTTGGGGTTTTTTCTTCACCCCTGTTTTTCTGTGTCACTCTTTCATTAACGCTGCTGTTTGACCTATTATCAGTTGTTTGACTTGTTATTATCTGTTGGGCATGTGGTGTTTGTGGCAGAGTCATTGCATTGGTTACAAGCACTAGTAACCATATGCAGTGGAGTTTCATTTGCTGTCATACATTTGTTCCACAGGGTACAGTTTCAGAAATGTGTGAGTTAATTACATGAGACAGTAGATAAACCACAACCTCATTGAAAAAGAGAGGAAGAAAATTCCAGCAAAAAAACGAACAAACTACCCTACTTACTAAACCAGCGGTCTGATGCCATTTTGGATTGATGTTAATGACATCTGTATTGGCCTCCTTGTCTCCAAATGTGTTCTTTCATCTGTTTATTATGTCCTCTAACTTTTTTCAAAGAGATTAATGTAGTCTGTAAGCAAAACGGCCAAAGTAGATGCTGGATACTTGTAGGTATTACCTGATAAATTTGTCTAAGCTAGATCTCCTTTGTAATGGATGGGGGATGGTCCAAAAGGATTGTGTGAGGAGGAATCTGCTGAACTCTGTTTCTGTAAATCTGCTTATAAAGCTTGTGTAGCCCTTCCTAATTTTTCAGTGAGACTTTTGGCCTTCAGTGGTGTCTGGAGGAAAAATTTCCCAAGCTGTTAGCGCCTATGTTGATGGAAAGCCTTTTGAGCACATGTGCACACCTGTAGTAGCAAGTGACCAAATAACCCTTGTAAGTGTGTTCATGTAACTGCTAAGCTAAAAGGGAAATGGGCTGGAAAGCAATGGCATAGAAGTCCAAATTTGTCCTGGGCTGCCAGCAAAATAGTTACAGATCACTGTTATCTGCTCCACGTGCCCCTTATTTTTTTATATTGCCCATCTGCTGCCATTTTGTGTATCCTGGTATTCAGCTCATTTGAGTTATTCTTACAGACCTTCTGGCCTATCATGACATTTTTAGGAAAAGAAATGACACTACTGAGAGAATTTAAGTAAGAAATGGCTTTATTTCTTGTTAAAATCTGTACCCCCATAGGAACGAAGATTTGGAAACGAAAGCTTCATGTGCCCTGTTCTAGTCTTCTTTATGGATGTAGCAGTTGGGCTGTGTATGGGTTTTTTAAATGATTTTTTAAACTATTCCACACTATGCTGTTTTCCATTACTGCTGTGTTCTCGTGTTTCATATCCTTTAGACCAAAGCACTAGACGTCAGGTTTATAGTGCTGTGAGAAGGCTTTGCTTTTTCTAAAGGCCAGCTGTTTCTGTTCTTACTAAAGACTAGGTTACTTCTCCTGGAAGTTTCACCAAGTATCTGAGAGTATGATAGAGGAGACTCTTCTGGCATCCATCTGAGTTCATTTGGGATGATAACTCTTGCCAGCTCTAGACAATATGCAGCATTTTAAAATATAATTTAGAAGAAAACCCTCAACAGAAAATGAATGCCAAAGATGGTTCCTTTCTTGCCCATTCTCTTCCTGCTACGTGCCTTTCTTTTTGTTCTGACATGTCCGTTTCCTCTTGTCACAGTGCAGTACTTGGACCTCTTTGCTATTATTGTGCTGCCGTTGTGTGTCTTGTGGCTTGCTTGTCTGCGCAGCGTATTTGAATATGGCAGAGACGCACATGGGTGCTCCCTGTATCTCTTGGAACTGCCAACAGGAAAGGCATAATGGGCCACTTAAATAGAGGGCATTTTCAGGATGGCTGTCAAAACTGTCTTGAATCCTTTCACTGATCCAGTTGACCTCTGATGGACTATGCAGATGTCATGTAGTAGCTGGCGTAACATAAGTTGTCCTTTCTTGAGCAGAAAAGTTGATACTGATTTCTGTGTTTAGTACACGGTTGGTGAGCTAGCATGCTGTGGGGTGGGCGTACTGTATTACTGCTGTCTAAAGGATGCTGAATACAGTGTATCTGACTGAAGTTTCTTCCTCTGGCTCACATGGAAGATAGCTGCATGGAGATGAGAGCAGGACTGGAGTGCAAAGGGCTTTGTGCAGTCGGCAGGTGCTGACCACAAAAGCTTGTTCCCTTCAGTCCATTTGAATTTGAGTTTCAGAGCAGAGTGATTCCTTTGCTGGCTGTGCCCTGGGTGCAAGTGCTGAACTGTAGTGCTCTCTTCCTCCAAAAGGCCGCAGGTTGGGTCATCTGTGAGTGCAGGTGTGAGAAAGGATTTGAAGGAAGACGCTGATGCTTCGGAGGACCAGGAAGTGGCCAAACTAGAAGAGAAACTGCCTGACCAAATCCGGTCCCTCAAAGAGGTAGGTGGGTGTTTCTTACGTCTGAAAGCAAGGACAGAGGTGCAGCAATAGTTCTCCTACCCTGCTGGTGTGCTTATGGCTATGGCACTGAGACTTTAATGGTTAAGACAAAAGTAGTATTAACGTACATTCGGTTGTATTTTTTTTCTATACATTAGTGGGAGGTAAATGTTATCGGTCAGATTTGCAAAATCCATCTTGTGTCTTTGGCTAGTCCTTGCCTCCTTGCAGTTTTTTGGCTCGCCAAAGCTTCAAGGTTGTTCTCACATTCTGCTTCTTGTCTGGGGCTTCGGGGGATTCCCTTCTTGCAGATTTATGGAAGAGGGAATGGAAAGTGACTCTACTGTCTTGTTTCTCTTGGTGAGCAGCCAGTTTGTTTGCATTACAGATACAGTTGGGGAAAACCTGTGCAAATGGCACCCAGCTCAGGAGCTGTGAGTTTGCATGTATGAGATGGCTGGCCCTAGTGAGCCGGATAGACTTTAACTAGGATGCAGCGAACGACTGTTTGGTTGTGTCTGTAGTCTAGATGCATACAGAGCTGAAAAGCTCTCCATAGAGAGATAGTGTCTTGGGAATCCTTTCCAAGAGTAGTCTGCTAAATCTGTAAGGCTGTTGCTTTGTTGAGAGGTGACAATTAACTGAGGCAGATGCAAAGATGTGCCTGCCCAGGGACTCCTGGGGAGGCCAAGGGGCGTGTAATTTGTGAGACCGACACAGCATTTGACTTCAAAGTTCATGACTGCGGTGCTGGGGGGAACAATGTAGAGAGATATCTCGGAGCCATCCAGTTCTTTTTAACTAATAGAAGCTTCTGCAGAGTCTGACTTGGCTTCAGAAAGATGCCTGAATTACTAATGAGTTGTTTTAAATCCAGCTGGGGACTCTTTTACCAGAATGGCCTTTGTGACAATGTTTCTTTTGTGCTTTGTGCAGGAAGCTCCTGTTCGGATAACCAGCTATCATGTACCTCAAGGAGCAGGGGATATAGTCATGATTCAGTCAGATCACACTGGTGCTGTGGATATCCTTTCAGCTGAGCTGGAGACTGCAGACCTCCTTGGGGAACAGAGGAAAGGTGAGTCCTGAGAGGAAAACACTTGTTGGGGCCACTCTTTAAGTGCCTGTCCTGGCTAGAGAAGAGCAGAGGCTGTCCCAGAGACACACTGCTCATTCCTGCTGGAAATGTGGGCTCCTGGCTAGCGAGCGGGGAAAACTTGATATCCAAGGTTTTTGGGAGCAGGCTCCAGAATGCAAAAGCCTTGTCAGAAATAGCTTCACTGTTTTTAGAGAACAGTTTGTCAGTAGTGAAAAGTCAGGTGACCCCACGGTCTCTTCCCTTGTCTCAGCTCAGCCTCCCCCTCTGGCTCCACCCACCATGTGGACCACTGAGAAGACAAAGGAATTCAAAGCCAAGATGGGAAAGGAGAAGAATGGTCGGATGGTGGTGAAGCGAGGCGAGGTGGTGACAGTCCGTGTGCCAACCCATCCTGATGGGAAATACATTTGCTGGGAGTTTGCTACAGATGACTACGACATTGGGTTTGGAGTTTATTTTGACTGGACCACGGTTACTAGCACTGCCATTACTGTTCAGGTCAGCGAATCCAGTGATGAGGAGGATGAAGAGGAGGAGGAGGAAATTGAAGGTTAGTGCAGAGCCTGTAAGGGTTAATTTGTGGTGCCTGTTGCCATGCTGCTGAGAGTGTCTGTCAGATGCTGTAACTCCCATCTACTTTGTTTACTCAGCCCACTTGTTATCTCTGCAGCCTTTTGGTTTCTCAGTTTGGTTTCTCCCTTAGGGTGTGATGAGAAAGCATTTAGCCCTTCCTGCTTCAGCATATGTCAATGGCTGTCTTTCTCCAAGAGTGTTCTTAAAATTGAACACATTGAAAAATTAAACCCGAATTCACTTGTTCAACTTATAGCTGATAAAATTTAGGGTCTGAAATTTTAACTTGACTGTTCTTCTTAGCCTCTCAGACTGAGAAATTTCTGATGGTGAGTAGGAGCAAAAAGGTTTTGTTTTCTGGGGCTTTTATTTGGTTGTGTTGTTTGGTGTGTGTGTGTCTCCCTCCTCCCCCAGTACCTCCGTAGCTTTTGCTGAGTGCATTTAGAAGGATTGCTACCTGTGTCTTTATACTTGTGAAACACACAGTTATGTTCCCTGTTCTGTGGCTTCAGTGTATGTATGACCAGTGTAGTGGGGGGTTGGTGTCTGAAATTAATTTTGCAGGTTCTCCAAAGAGGGGCAGGTTCCTGTATGAGGAATCCTCTCGAACAAGTAAATTGAGGATGTAAACACAGTGAGGTTATAGCTAAGAGCTTTCCTGTATTTCTTCAAGTCTTCATCACTGGACCGCTGTTGTTTGTATAAAAGCAGTGAGGTATCTAAAAGGTAAGGCCAGGGAGAATAGTCCAGGCTGGCAGGCCAGTGGCTGCTGTCACATCCGTATTCCCAAGAGAACTGGTTCTTGGCATGTCCTTTGTCATGATAAAGAAAACTGGACTTTGGGTGTTATTTGCAGAAAGGTCAGAGCAGATGCCGTGGGTAATGCTGTCATAGTTAGCCTTCCATATATCTGCGTGCCCCTGCTGCTTTCTGGTCTTGTTGATCTTTTTCTAGACTACCTAGTGCTTAACCGGCTCTGGCCTTGTCTCCTCTCTTCCTTTTAGGACTTGCCCCTGTTGGTGACGTGGAAAGGGGCTCCAAAAGCTATCTGCGGAACCGCTATGGAGAGATCATGCCCGTGTACCGCAGGAACAGCCATCGGGAGGTGCAGGCAGGCAGCCATGAGTACCCAGGCGAGGGCATCTACCTGCTGAAATTTGATAACTCGTACTCTCTCCTCCGCAATAAGACTCTGTTCTTTCATGTCTATTACACTAGCTGAAGAAAAGGGAAGGGGCAGGGACGGCAGGAAGGTAATGGTGAGTGTAGCAGGCTGCCACCCAGCCCTAATACCGCCTAATGGGCACTGCTGTGTGACAGAACCAAAGCACAATTCTGCCGGCTCTTCTTCAGACACTAACTGGTTTCTCCCCACACCCTCCTTCCCCGCTGTCCCAGTGGAGAAGCGTAGCTGTGACTGCCTGGTTGTCCACAGGCAGCTGCTCTTTCTGTAAAACTTTGGGAGGTCTGCTCTGTATGGGCATCGGGCTGGGCCGTCATGTCACAGCTGGTAAATGCCCAGAGGCCAGGTTCAGGTGGTCGTGGTTTTGATCTGTTGCGCTGATACGAAATGAAGTGAAAATATTCTTGATCTGTTACTGTTTTGTGATTAACTTTTCCAATTCTCCTGCTGCATCTGCATCACTAGAGGGCAGCTGTCAGCTGCAATGAGCCAAAAGCACAGCTGGCTTGTCACCTAACCACTGATAATCTCATCACCTACCACCACTACGTGTCACCAGCAGCCAGTGCTTCTTTCATTCGTGTAGGGAGCGCAGCCCCTGCTGCAGTGGCTAGGCCACGCGCCCCAAATGGCAGTCACAGCATGTGTTTGAACAGGGGGTGGGGGGAGGGTGAATGCCTAGAAGTCCATAAGAAGGTGTTCCTACAGATTCAGAATTGGATTTTATATCTGTTGACTGCAGGAATATGTAGATGATTAAAACCTCGGTGACCACCAGAACTTTTTTCTGTAATCCAGATGAGAAGCAGAAGAAATCACTGCTGCACTGAATAAGCAGAAAAAGGTTGGAATACAACAAATAAATATACAGGAAATATTTCATAGTAGCAGCTTGGTGGTTCACTGGTGTTGCTGCCAGCTGGGTAATACCATATGTAGCAAGGAAAAGGCTCCCCAGAGAAGTGTAGCTTGTCAGCTGCTGTTGTTAGAAAAGAACACCTCTGCTCGGGAACTCGAAAGGTGTGGGATTTAATCAATTCTTTCTGTGAACCAGAATCAGCAAGGCCATTGCTAACCCTGACCACATGGTAAAGGATGCGCTTCCTTGGCATGTTTTGGTGGCTATTTGATGGCATCAGTAATCACCTTCTGCTCAAGTACCAGCAGAGTTGAACAAGGATTAAGTTAATCCTTCAGAGATTAATTATAAAACATGTTTATCTGTAACTGTTGTTTATTTTAATACTTCTAACTTCAAGTCATTCTCTTTTCTAAGAATACTGCTGTATTTACATTTTGATACCTCTTTGCAGAGACAGAATGGCTGTTTGCATGGTGATTCTAGTAGCGTTCTGAGTTTTATTTTTAAATCCACCTCTACTCGGTCCATTCCTTCCATTGAGAAGGAATGATGAACAAAATTATTTTGGGGTAGTTAAAGCCAAAGATTTCACTCTCAGGAGGGCTGGATATTTCCTATTAAAGGTATATTGTAATGCCATGCAACTTGCTCCATATTCAAGCTCTTCTTTTAACTATCTCTGCTTGCTTGCTCACTGTCCCAGAGCACTTAGTAGGCCAAAACAGTAAGGGAGCAAGCAGCCAGTCTACAGTAGAGCAGCCTGAGCTGGGAGCAGGACAAGTGGAAATGCAAAGAACACTGGTTGGGAGCACTGGCTTTCTGGGTGAGCGGGGAGGGAGCAGAGTCGGTCAGGGTAAGGAGCGGAGTTGCTGCTTTGAGCCCTGAGATCAGGAGAAAACAGCTGCCTTTCTCGAGAGAGTGAGCACACATGGACCGGGCAGGGGGGAAACTACAAAGCTGCCTTATTCAAGCAGGGCAACCACAGGACAGCCTTGCAGGGAGACAGAACAGTAGGGCTTGGTATCTGTCAGAGTAAGAATTTCTTTCATTTAGCAGCTTGGGGAGGGTTATTCCTTCCTTTAGTCTTTCTTGGGAGAGATAGAGTACTGTCCTGTGGCCTTTGTACAACACTCGAATCAGGCCTGAGCAACTTGGGCAAGGTGCTCTCCTTTTTCCCCCATCCTTTGTCTAGCAAGTTCATAGACACTAAATGGAAGAAGGTAGAAAAGACACTTCAGTCTGACCGCAACATCAGCGTTGCCCCACTCTATGACTGCATTTGGTCTTTTGCTGTGAGATCTGCAGAACCCTATGTGCCCTTACTGGTTAATGTGTGATGCGCTATCTGGCACCTACTCCACTTTCTAATTAGGTTTTATTTATGATGAAGGGAACTTTGACCTGTATATACATTAGATATTCCAGAACTATTGATTCTTAGTTGCACAGCTTATTGCAGGCTAGTGGATTATCTCCACTAAGAAAATGTTTCCCTTATAGTGGCCTCCCTATTGCTAACTCGCAGCTCCATCCCACTTCTGTCTGTTGCTCGTATTAGGGTTTGAAATACGGTGGGTTTTTTTTCATGTTGTAGGAAGCTAATAAGGCCTGCCTCACAGCCAATTTTGATCACTCACTGACACATAAATAGTATGCACCAGTTTTCAAGCCACTGGTTAACGTAAGTGGTACTGTAGGTGGTAGTTCTGTTGCTCAGTTCTAGCTTTCTGAAGTGTGGACCAACCTTTAACAAGGCTCAGGTCATCTATTTGGAGCTGTGCCTGTCTCCTAGTCTCATTGACCTAAGCGCAACAGCAGCATTAAAATGGTATGTCATACCAAGTGGCACGTGCCTGGTCTCCAAATGCAGTGTGCCCATCGATGAGCCCGCTGCAGTAGAACTGAAAGCGTTTGGTGTGTGTTACTTCACTGCATAAGTTTCCCAAAAGTAGTGTCTCTTATGAATGCAAGGTAGTTTTAGGCACAGAATATTTTATCTGCAGGAAACAGAAGCTTCACAGTTGTACAGGATAATTTATGTTCTCGTTTATTTTTTTTAATATCCACGTTACATCAGTATGTTGTTTCTCAGGTATTCGGATAACATTCATTATCTAAGTGACAACTTCCTTTGGAAGGATATATAGTCTTTATTAATTTTCTGATAAATCCAGTAGTTGTGTGGCTAGTGATTAACAGCAGCCATACCCATTCAAAATCAAACCCACAGCTGGTCCAAAGAAGTAATCTTATTTCTTGTGTGTCCTTTCTTTCAGTTTGGTGTGTCTCCTGGATTTGTATCCAATCCTGCTATCTGGCTGAGGCAGCAATAGAAACCCTTCTTATTTTAATTGGAAACCTTTGGAACTAGACCTTGGTTCTAGAAAGAAACTTCAGAGAGAGAAATTAATCCTCAAGAAAGTAAAATTTCTTTGTTGTTTCTGTGGAAGGAAGATTTCAGATAGGGTTTTTTAAATGTGTTTCTTCTCTCTGTAAGTTGTGTCTAGAGATTCAAAAAGCTAAATCAAGGAAGAAGCTTATTTTGCATTTTGAGTTTGCTTTTGTGAAAGCACAAAATTGTTTTCAATTTTGTTTGAATATAATTTAGATCTAGAAATAAGATTTACATGTTCAGCCAGAGGTATAAGACAGTTCTGTAGTGCAGGACTTGCATAAAAATTAGCTTGTATAATTCTTTATTTATAATAATGATAACAATCTGTTGGGCAGAGGTTTTTTATGTCAAAGAAGGTCATAAGCTTTCCATAAGTTCCCCCACCCTTTTAGGCGTAATGTAGCAGCAGGAGTTTAAAATGTTTGTGTTTTACAGAGGACAGAGTTAAAATTGTTGAAATCAGGGACCACTTGTACTGATTTAGTTTACTCACAAACTCTTTGGAGGCCTGTAATATGGATTCTTGTGAAAGGTTATTGGTGTCGGACACAGGTGAGTTGCAAATTAATGCTTGGGACTCATTTAATAGTTACGCAGATTATTGGTAATGAGCCATTTACACGGACGGGTTAGAAGAAAATGCCCGAGAGTAAAAGCTTAGTTGTCTGACTTCAGGTGCTGAGAAGAAAGTGGAGTTACTATGCAACTGAGTCTAAAAGGCAGCCACACGCCTTTCCTTTTGGCTCTACCCTGCGCGCTTGTCTCCTTGTAACTGTGTGTGCATGTATCCTTCACCTGTGGCCTGCAGTGGGTCAGTTACTGTGGTGCTGGACCTGGTGAGGTGGGTTAGAGGTGAACCTTGTCTAGTTGCTGAAAGGCTTATTCTTGTGGGGAATTAGGGTAGAGAATGAATCCCTAACTGAGTTCACTTTTATCCCCATTGCCTGTACCCTTCCTTGTCTTACTACTCCTACTAAAGCCACTCTATATAGACTTATTTATCACAAGGTGCCTTAGGAACAAGGAGCATGTCTGAAATAAGAGCCATAGATGTCATTAATCCAAGGGATTCCTCCTTGTTTCTCTGCCCATTTGGGTAGACGGGAGGCACTTCCTAATGTCAGGCAAGGAGAAGCCCTTGTAGGCTGTTACTGGAAATTAAAGCTGTTTGTTAGACTGCCTTGTTGCTGTAAGATGAATAGTGGAATAGTGTTTTGAGTTTCCTGGTGCCATAAGATCTTTTTGCCTTTTAAAATCATATGCTGCTGTCAGATATCAAGGAGGGGACTATTTTTGGCATGCTGATGCTAAACTTGAGGACCAGAGAAACACTAGGTAGGCACAGAAGAGCATTCCTTGTGGCCATTCATCATTTTCTCTAAAAAGAGTATCTGAATCCCACGTTGTGAGTGGTGTGCACTCACGTGTATGGAGGCTGGATAAGAGACCAGATAAGAGAAGTGGTGTTTGGTGGTTTGTTTTTTTTTTTTGTAAGAGAAGTTTTTTTGTCTACAAGTGTAAAAGAAGACGACTTTCTCCTTTTCTCATATCTGGGAAAATATTGGATGTGACAGTGTCGTGTAGATGATTGAGAATATCTCAACTGGTATAATGAAAAACTGGGAACTGATTAGGTTAAATACATTGGCTAATTAGACTGTGAAAGAGGCCAGGAGTTTAGCAGGAGTCAAAGTGCAAAGTCATTTATCTAAGTAAGTTGATTTGCAGTAAATACCAACTAAATAAAGTTTTAGAAAGTACATATTCAAACACATTTTGCTAGGAGGAGAATTTTTTGCGAGGTTGTTCCACATTTGCCTCCAAAGGGTCTCTGGCAACTTAGTCTGAAACACTGGTACTGTTGCAGCTGAAGACACATCAGGCTGGGTGGACGGTGGGTGTGACTCCCCTTGGCTTTTCTGTATTCTGTTCCGGATTTTATGTATTGCTTTCTCAGAAGCATCATAGAAGAAACATACCCTTTATCAGGCAGGGAGAGAGGAGGAATTTTGTGATCCATCTGTGAGGGTTATCTGGTTTAAGCCCATCTGGACTGGTGAGTCAAGTCCCTTAGGCAAGAAGCTGGATATTAACCATGAATCAGAATCATTTGGGTTGGAAAAGACCTTTGAGGTCATCAAGTCCGACTGTTAACCCCAGACTGCCAAGTCTGCCACTAAACCATGTCCCTAAGCACCCCGCATTACACATTTTTTAAATGCCTCCAGGGATGGTGATTCCACCACCTCCCTGGGCAGCCTGTTCCAGTGACTGACCACCCTTGAGTGAAGAAAGCTCAGCGAAGCTCAGAGATATGGAGGCTTTGCCAAGTAATGACCTTGAAGTTTCAGAGCTGCGTTTGGAAATTATAAATAGCTGGAGATGATCTCCCTGCAACCTCCAGGAGGCCCTGGAGACTGTCTGCTCTCAGAGGGAAGTCTGCTCTCAACTCACCGCTCCAGCTGCTAGCATAGTCTTTCAATGGGGAGCATCTTGTAGCTGGTTGTACCTGTTTCAGACCTATATTCTTGTGAACTGTGGTTGGTGGTTGTCTGTCAGTCCTTATCTAGGTGATGTAAATATCTTTGATGTCCTGTGATTTCAAAATAGAGTTCTCGGTGCCAACCGTTTGCCTTTCACGTCCTCCCAAGATACGAGTTTTAAATGGAGGAGAAGATATTTTAACAGAATGTGGCACTGAACCTCTTGCCAAAGGGCACGTATGAGGACTGCATTTATAGTGTGCTTGCATTCCTTCTATGCTTGGTTTGTATTGTTTATATTTGATGTGTTGTGGCTCATTTGTAATAGTATATTGGAACTTATTCCCTTTAAATAAACTTTTCACTATGCAACCAAGACCTTTGTCTTCTGTTTAAAGCAAGTGTGTGTCTTGATATGGAACACTGAACTACAGACTTTCCAACAAAACAAGAATGCAATTAAACTTAGTTTTACGAGCAAAGAAGAGACAAATACTCCATGTACTTTGCAGTGTACTGGATGTGCTGGCTGCAAATGGATAGGAAAATGCTCTGTTCTCAGCTGGCGACGATGGTTCCAGCCAGGAAATTGTCTGTCTGTTAAAATGATTTACTGGGATTATTTTTTTTTTTAAAATTCTTCAAATTCTTTGCAATGCTTGAGATTGTACTCAATGCCTAGAGAACTGGAGAGGAACCAGCAAGTAGCTAAGCACATATAATGGACATGGGTAGAGTTTGAATACTTTACCCTCCGGCGTTTCATATTGGTACTTGTCGGCTCCATTTGCAGAGATCCGCTATAGCTCACTCTTCCGTTACTTCAGCTTTCAGTCTGAGGGACTAAAACCATCTCTTCTGTTACCAGGTACTGATAAAATTATTTAGAAGTGTTTGCCCTTCATAGCTCCTTAGAGCTGCTTGCCCATCAATTTTCTCTTACTATGAAGACTATTTACATGGCCTGAAGGAAGCACCTGCTAGTCAAAATGAGGAACGGTACCTGCAGCTGGAGCCGTCCTTTCTCACTTGTCTTGTTAGGAAGCTCAACAGGACAAATGCTGCAGAAGTTCAGTTGTCTCTGTTCTAGCCCTGTGTTTTCTTGGAGCACTTTTATAAAATAATTGATGGGCAGGAGCAATGATAAAGCAAGCTGATCAAAGGGATGGATGGCTCTGCCAAGTTAAAAGACATTCTGTCTCCTTTGAAGACCACTGAAGAGAAACAGCACTACAGCTGTTTGCTTGCCATGCTCTCCCTATGAATCCTTGTGCCTGGCTCAGGCCAAGAGGAAAACCAAGCAGCTTGTGGGGGTGCAGGGGAGCGATGTGGAATTTCACAACGTCAGTTTTTCCCACTCTTTCTGTAATTTTTGTGGTTGGGCTGCAGCAGAAACGCTGTGGTTGTGAGCTGCTGGGTGATGGTCTGGCAGCAGGCAGCGCCTCCTCCCCATCTCAGCTGTGCACAGAGAACATTCCGACTGCTGAAGCACTGTTACTGCTTTCAGAGGTTTTAATTATCAACAGCAGCCTGAAGCTTAGCACAGCTCTTCAGTGTTATTTGTGGTATTAGGTACACAGTGGTCTCTGTAATTAACGTATACACTGATTTAATTCTTTTTTAAGGAGTATCTGCCACCATCCTGCCTTCTCTTGCTGGTAGCCCTGACGGCAGGGTAAGAGGAGCAAGTTTTGCACCTGCACCTTTGGGTGAGAGCTGCCAGAAACGCGGACGGATCCCCGCCCGGGGGAACCGGCAAACACCCTGCCCCCTCCCCGCCCGGGGCCGCGGGCCCTGGGCTCCGGCAGCGAGCGCAACCGGTGGGGAGCCGCGGCCGGGCCTGCCTTAGGCCTCGCCCTGCCCATCTCCTGCCGCGGGTGGCGCCGGCCCCCGGGCTCTCGGGCCGGGGCGGGCCCGGCCGGGGCCGGTGGGTGGCCGGCGGTGACCGGCTCCCGCCCCCGGCTGCGCCGCATTAATGGCGGCCGGCGGGCGCCCCCGCAGCCGCGCTGCCATGCTGGCCGGCCGGGGCCGGGGCCAGCCGGGGCCGGGGGGCAGCGTCCCGAGGAGCGGCCTCGCCTTCTACGTGCTGTGGGCGCTGCGGGAGCCGCCACGGCGACTGGAGAGGTGCGGGGCAGGTACCGCGGGGCAGGTACCGCGGGGCAGGTACCGCGGGGCAGGTACCGCGGGGCAGGTACCGCGGGCCAGGTACCGCGGGGCAGGTACCGCGGGGCGCCCAGCGGGCCGCACCTCCCGGCTCTGGAGCTGCCCCCGGCTCACGGGCTCCCTTCACCAGCTGCCCGTTATTTCCATTGCAGCCCTGCACCATTTCCTCTTTAAATGACACAAACCCTCTCCTTTCACCTTCCCCGGCATCAACACGTTTTCAAGCCTTTTCATAGATTTTTTTGGACTTTCCATTTTACCTCTTGATGGTTACCTCAGCGTTCTGTTGTTTCTCTTCCCTCGCAGCCAGTCCAGCAAGATGGGTTTCCAGGCCTGGCTGCCCCTGCCGTTGCCAAAGCAGCTGGTGGTGTTCGGGCTCGGAGACTGGAGCTGCTACTCTCCGGACACGAGCGTCGCGGTGGATGTGCTGGTGTCCCCAAGCGTGGCGCCGCAGCGGGTCGGCGCGCTGGAGCCCGCCCGCAGGTTGTGGCCAGAGCCGGCGCTGCCAGGGAGTCAGGAGGGCGTCCTGGAAAAGCTTTCTGCTCTGTGGTTCTGCCAGTGTCCCAAGGCTGCTCCAGCCTGCTGGTCCTCCACCATGGTGTTTCTCTCTAGTGATGCTTTCAGCTTCCTTTTGGCTTTTGGGGCTGAATCTTTTCAGGCTTTGGGGTGTGGGACCAAGATATTTTCCCTGGTCAGTGTGTCACTTGTGGGCTGAAAAATCCATGGTTCCTGTGTAGGTCTCTGGTGTGGGAAGGTGACTGGAGAACGGATATTTTCATGGCGTCATTGAAAGAGATGGACAAAGGCAACTCTGTGAAGCTTGTCCTGACTGTCAATGGGCAGGTAAAAGAAGTGACATCCTCATCTTTTCTGCCCTGGGTCCCAAATGTTGTCACTTCTGAGCTACAGAACTTCCTCTCCCATCCTTTCCTCTTCCTTCTCTTTGCTACTCAAGGCAGAGCTGCCAAATGCAGATCTGTTAATGCATGTCTGTGCCGAGCCTAAACCCTCTGTGGGGCTCCAGGCCTATTCCCTAAATAGCTGTGCCAAAACACCTCAAGTGTTGCATGAGATGGGCAGCAGAGAGCGGTTCACTTTCAGGTTCGCTCTCCTGGGTGTGTGATACTTACACAGTTGATTTACCTTGTGCTGAAGCCCTTGGCTTTAGCATCTACCAGTACCTGGCTTTGCTTTTCTTTGTTTACCTTGCTGGTGCTGGAGATGAAACCTGGGCTATTCCCTTGCTGGGAATCTGTCTCTTGCAAGACATCTTTTTGCTCACCCTGTGTGGTGGGAGGCCAGCACGCTTGGCATGTCCTTTTATTCTCACTGTCACTTTTCCTGCTGCAGCTGCTCCGAGGTGTCTCCAGCAGTACGCCTGTCTACCCCTTCCTAGTCCTGGAGACCACCCAGTCACCAGTGCTCCCAGCAGATGATGTGTCCTTTGCCCAGGACCTGGGGAATCCTGCTATGGTACGTGTATCCTCCTGGAGCCTTTCTCTCATTATTTCACCCTCTCCTTAGTATCTTCTCCCTCCCTTGGAGCTGCTCAGTTGATGTCTAGCAGAAACACCTGCTGCTCTCTTAGTGGAGACCTGGCTAAGCATGTTCTGGAGCCAAAGATTCACTTGTGCTAAAGAAGGCGGTACTCTCCATTAAAATGCCTTTGGAAGGGTTGCATTTAACAGCCCTTGGTGGGCTGATCAATCAGCCTGCTTACTCCTAGCACAGCCAGCCTTTCTGCCTTCCCCATTGCCTTGTGATGGCTGTGCCTGTCGCAGCCAGCAGTCTGAAAGCGGACCACTGGGCATACGGCAGCAGGTAGCTGCATGGTTCAGCAGGTGTTTGGAGGCTGATACTGATGGCATGCTGGCCCTTAAGACTCCATGGGAAGACAAGCCTGAAAACCATCACCATGTGAAGCTAATGTCTGGCCTAGTAAGAGACAACTCACAGTAGCTTTAGGTCTTTTTGTTCAGAGTTGATTTGTCTGGGACTCTTGTCACAGGTTAAGAGCTCAGAGGTGACTGCTAGAGCATCCAGGCCTGGAAGGAAGGATGTCCGCCCACCACTGAGGACCCTGGCAGTATCCTGTGCCCTAAAGCCACCAGCTGGCAAGGTGGAAGCCAGTGAGGCCTGCAGGAAGAGTCCTGTCCACAGCAAAAAGCCCAGGAAAGTTTTATTTGAACCCACAGCATCTGAGAGAGATCTCAGTGAAGAAGGTAACTCTGGCAGCTTTCTGGTTTGTTACGGGTCTTGTCTGAACGATCTGTCAATGCTGCTGGGCAACAACTTCCCAGTCTATTTCTCTGTATACCCCCAAGATGGGTTTGTCTGTCTTTGCTTGCAAAATACTGAGAATGCTCCTTACCCCTGGATAAACTGCTTGGTGAATTTTTGCCTGTTGGGAAAAGGCCAGAAGTAGAACATGGGATATTCTTAGTGCCGACACTGTACCATAATACGCCTATCTCTTCATATGAGTAAAAGTGCTTTATAAATTAAGGCAAGTATCGTTAGCCTTCTTTTTACAAAAAAGTAAATCGAGGTGCAAGAAGGTTACCTACTGTAACGTTCTGTAACCTCTCCATTAGTTGTTTTTTCCCCTACAAACAGCATACCACTTGGTCCTTAAAAGACATCAGTTATTATTAAAGTACAGAGAATATGAAAAGGAATATATGTATATTTAGTATAATTGTACTGACTTTTCAGTAGTGACAGCGTAACTGTCAAGGTGTTTAGAATCAAAACCCTTAGCTTCTGGAGTGTGAATTCCAAGTCAGCTCCAGGGTGTGACCACGTTTGTGTGTAAATGTTTGACAGTAACTCAGTGGTCCCCACGTGCCTTCCTGGGACTTGGCTTGCTTCTCACAAAGGCAAACACAGGTCCATCACAAAGTTGCTTCCACTGTAGGCAGAGAGAAGGGCAGGAAATGAGTTTCCATCAGAGGGGTAAAATGCAAAGGTGACGGTATGATGGCAGTCAAAGGAAGTCTGCCCTGCTTTTACCTGTCTTCTGCATTTCTTCTGACGAGATTTTCTTCAGGATTCTTGGTCTTGCACCTTGTTTGTTGCGGTGAAGTAACTTTGTGTTGGGGGTTGGAGGAAGGAAGGCCAAAGGGCTCTTAAGCCATGGAGCTGAGCACTTTCTGTGGTTTGTCTGCTGCTTTCTTCATGGGGCCATCTCTGTGTTTCTTCTGCAGATCTGACAGTGGAGGAGTTGCCAGGTGAGGATCTAGTTCCTAGACCCTGGTTTGTCTTTTCAACCACTCAGTGATGCCATTCCCTTTAATGTCACAGGCCTCTCATGCTTCATCCTTTAACTCCATAGTGACCAAGAATAACAAGTAAGTTGTGTGTATATACTGTTCCTTTCCATGCAACTGCCCTCAGTGTAGGCGCTTCCAGCACTGTCAGGCTCTCCAGGATGCTTCTGTAGCCCCTCTGAATCTCAGACACACCTCTGGGTGCATAGCTTTTTGAGGCAAAGAGTAAGATGTGGAGTAAGTAAGTGATTAAAAAGTATTTTTTAGCTTGCTTAGCCAGCCGCAGGGGCCTGAGAGAGGAAAGGAGGAACAGAGCAGTATGAGGAATATCTCTGGAAGCAGCTCCCTGCTTCTGGTTGCTGTATCTTAGGCACTAACAGGCCTGGGTAGACCTCCCTCACAGGGAGTAACACGGGAATAGCCCAACTGGGATATCCATTCCCAGAAGGGCTAATCAATGGGAGGCATCCAAGCCTGTCTGAAGTGGCAGCCTGTATGCATCCTACAGCCAGCCAGGCTCTGCTGGCTCCCTCTGCTTGCGATGTCTCTCCTAGTACAGTGATTATTCCCCAAACCCAACAGAAAATCTTCCTTAGGGAGCTATGTCTCTTGCCACCCCAGAGGGAAGGGACCTGGGGCCTTTGCCTTCCCATTTCTCCCCTCTGTGCTTTCAGCTGCCTTGCTCTCCCCAGCAGGGAAGGGAGCTGGGGGTGTCTCATCAGACTCTTCTCACAGCCCTGTGCTCTCCCCTCCCCAGGCGGTCCCAGCCCACGGTGGTGCCATGCCATGTGCCTCAGTGACCAGGGGACAGCTGTTCTGATCGGTGGTGAAGGTGTCAACCAGCAGTCCTGCAAGGATGCGCTCTGGAAGCTGGAAATTGGTGGGGACTTCAGAGCTAACAGGCAATGGAGGCAGTGGGACTTGAGGACAACTTATGCAGATGGGAGGGGGTACTCAGGGGTTTGTACATATGGAGGGAACAGCAAAGGTGTCACATCTCCCAGCATGGGCACCAGGCTGAGCTGACACCAGAGGGTGCCATGAGAGGCTGTGGGGTTATAGGTGAGCCCTCCAGGAGCAAAGGTAGACATTGTGGAAAGAGATGAATTTTAAGGAGTAAAAGCAACAGCGTGGTCTGCAGTCTGTGTGTGATGACTGGTGGAGAAGTGTGAGATACAGTTCCAGTGCCTTGCAGCTTTCTGTGCCTCACTGATTCTCTCTTCCACCTTACTGTTCCCCACCTAGTTAGTGTTCCCCTTCATTCGTTATACAGAAGCATTTCTGTCTGAGTCCCCTCTAGCCCTGAATCAAAGGTGAGGAGTAGATGAAGGGAGCAAGGTTTTGAATAAAGATTTTATGACATATTCTTTAAATCTGGAGAAATAGAGAGCATCTTTGAACTCCTATTTGTCTGGTTTTGTCCCACAGACAGTGATTTCTGGCTTCCAGTGGGTTTCCAGCTACAAAATGCCATGCCATTGTGCTTGCATGGTCACACAGCTACCTATGACCCAGACACCAAGCGTATCTATGTCTTTGGGGGCATAAGGGAGGACAAAGACTACAGCAGGATCTATATTCTGGACACAGTCACCTGGAAGTGGCTCCTCGTGGCTGTAAGTACTGCACCTCTTCCAAGACAAATGCACAGGAGGGATGGCAGGTCCTGCCTGAACATGACAATCTATGTACCCATGTCCTTATTCCAGTAGTCTTGGCCTACTGTTGCTGCAGGTTGTCTGAGCTGCTTAGTTGGGATTAACAGATATGAGAAGGCTATGTTGAAAGGTCACAAGCTTGGCAGAAACCAGGGGCTGTGCCTGTAATGAAGGAAGCAAGATGAAAAAATGGTTGCTGCAGAGCACTGTGTCTGAGCAAGGTCATGGGTGGGAGGTACTGTACAAGCTGCAGAGGGAAATGGGCTCCCATTTCATATGGTGCTGTTGAGAGCTGCACTGGATGCTGAGATGAAGAGCTGGTCTTCTCCAACGGGAAACTGCTCTGAGCAAAGCAGATCTCCGAGCTCTTCAGTTGCATGCCATGTCCTTGCAGAGTCCCTGTCAGCAAGGGACTATCTGTGTCTTTCCTGATTAAGGCACAGGATGGCTTTTACAGAATAAGCCTGGATGAGATCTTTCTGTTCTCTTGTCTTCTGCGGAAGCTGGGGTAGGAGGTTGACTGCCTTCTGTCATCAGAGCATTCTGGTGGTGCTGAGTACTCAGAGGATGTGCTGTCTGCCTGTGTGGCAAAGATCTGGCTGGGGAGCCAATAAAGTGAAAATTGACACTTGAACTCACTGCATGATGTGGGCCCCTTTTCTTCAGTCACGCAGACACACTTCTCATAACAAATGTATGTTGACTTTTTCTAGGCGAAAGGGAGGATGCCAGTGCTTGCCTACCACAGTGCAACTATCTACCGCAAGGAGCTCTTTGTTTTTGGAGGGACTTTCCCCAAAAAGGCATCACTGCCAGCTGGACTCTGCAGCAATGTCCTCTATGTCTTCAACCCAGAGCATGAAATTTGGTATCAGCCCATCTCAGAAGGGGAGAAGCCTCTGCCTAGGTTTGGGTGAGAGTGCCCTTATTCCAGCCCTCCAAAATAGAGCAGGAAACCTTTGTTCACTTTTCCTCCAACCCCAGTGTAAGTTCCTAAATGTTAGGCGATTGTTCTCCACTGTTTGCCCCTTAATATAGGGCTACGTTTTGAGCGATGTGACTCCAAGTACCTCCTGTCATGAATCCGGATGGGAGTCTGTCTTGGGCTGCAGTGGCTGGGAGTAGAGACAGGTGTAGATTGAAGTTATGGCAGCCCAATAGCAGAAGCCAAGGCTGAAATGTCAGGTTTGGGAACTTGCTGAAGACACTTTGTTCATTGCTTCTCCTCTGCCCAGGCATTCAGCTACTCTACTGAAGAACAAGCTGCTGATTTTTGGGGGTCAGAAGACTTCTTTCTACCTTAGTGACATGCATATCCTGGATCTGGGTAAGAAACTCTGTGCCAGATGGCTGCCTTGGGAAGGTCCATTCTAAGGCAGGGACTGGGGAATGCAGCATGCCTGATGGGAAGGTAACAGTAATGTTATAAAAACTAGGCAGTGGAGATAGAAACTATGAGGTAAAAAAAAAATGCTTCTGAGGCAAGAGGGGAGGGAATGGACAAAAACAAGAGACTTTTTTTTGGAAAAAGCTGGGTAATAGAGAAGTCAGGTTGCTGATGTGGCAGAGTATGGAAGTTTTTTGTCTAGTTATGATGTTGAGCTTTTTGAACATTTCACCTGCCTTTCTCCTGGCTGTCAGGTTTCATGGAGTACACACCAGTCCCCCTCCTCGCAGGACAGCCTTCTGCACGTTGGTAAGATCCTCTTGCAGACCCAGGAGCTATCATCTTCCTTTGCGCTTTCTCTTTGAAGACAGGTTTAAACAGTGCTTGTGATCAGACCCAGTTGCCAATCTGTCCCACTAGTCAAAATACAGTGGTACCATCCTCTCTGGTGTGGGACCAGAAATTCCTGCACTGTCTTAGTTGGTGTCTGTAGGCTGTGGGGGGTACAGACCCCTTAGTCTCCCTGGAAATCTGCCTTTCAGGCTAGGGGTAGTTTTCTGCCATGTGCTAGTGAACTGTATTGCCTGCTGTTTGGTCTTCACAGTACCTGGAACACAAGAGAGGAAGAAACTCTTGTACTGGGACTACACTGTTTCTAAAGGAACGCTGTTGCCCATTTAGAAGGACAACCTAAATCAGACCAAAGTCCAGCTAGCCGGTCTCACTCCATAGAGCAAAACGTAGCAGTTTTGATAGCTCCTTCTGAGATACAGGTGCTTTTCAGGCTTGATTATGGCCTGACCTGCAAGGGCAAACAATCAGGTCTTTCCAAGTTGTTATTCAGCAAGTCAGGGCAGAAGAGAAGCAGAAGTTAACTTCTGTTCTGCAGCTTAAGCCCCCCAGCCTCCTGCTGAAGTCTGCCCATTGCTGACTGAGGCAACCCCAAGCAAGTTTGTTGTAGTCACCTTTCAGCTTTGCTTTGGTCGCAGTTTTCACGCAGCTCTGGCTGTGTCGGACCAGAAGGTTCTGATCAGTGGAGGCTGCAATGCCAAGGGAGCCCTGCAGGATGCCTTTGTCTTCCACCTAGGTGAGTGACTCTCCCCTCCCTGTCTCCATAGCTGAGGGTGACTACGGGGCTGCAGTGGTGTTTCTGAACACATAGCCTGGTCCATTTGTGTTTTCATACCTCACACTAGGACTGGGCTTGTCCAGTATTGATAGCCCCTTTCTACTTCCAGATACTCTTTCATGGAGCACTGTGATCCACCATGACCTCTGCTCTGTGCCCCGAGCTGGCCACACGTTGCTTGACCTGACTCCTGCCCACCTGATGGATGTGGACAAGGAGAACAAAGAGGAGCATAACCTGCACATGGTGTTGGTCTTTGGGGGCTCCAACTGTGCCGGGACTTTTTACAACAGCACAGTCAAGATCCAGCTGGACCTAGGATGATGTACAATACTCAGAATGAGACTGGGACAGCAAGGGCTCTTCACCAGCCTGAATACAGACATGGATGGCAATAAACTGAGTCCAAGCAATGTGGCAGTCCAAGTATCTGTATGTAGGTGAATGCTACCTTGGCACAAGAGATCATGGGTTTGTAAAGCCTTTCTGAAGGCCACAGGTATTGCCCTCTTAGGGTAGCTGATATACAGCATCAGACTGGCAGAAATTCACTCCCATATCCCTGGCTTGATACCTGAGCTGGGGTGCCGAAACATGCAGTGGCATCTGAGCTGTGCCTGCACAATTACAGGTTTATAGGTTTCCCTTTTTGCCCTGCAGGTTTTTGGGCTGGAATTCCTGGGGTGCTTTCAGCTCTGAAGGTGATTCAGATGTTGGTCTCATTTGGGATGAGTGGAATGGGTTTTAATTCTGCCACATTAAATGTCTTCATAGTAAAAGTTACAGGCATGATTCTGGTTTGAAGAAAATATGAGGTGGGATTCTCTTGGGGAATAGTCTGCAGCTGAGGATGAGGAAAACACCTACAGCAGTGTCTGAGGATGGGGAAAGGAAGAGAAGGCAATCATTTTCAGCATATGAGAATGAGCTGCTTATATCTTGCTGACTACGGCACAATCACCTAGCTTTGCTCTGGATGGACCTTTATTAAAAATTTCACAAGATTGCTGCTGGACATAAGGAAGAGATACAAACCAGCTGTGCCAGGCAGTAAACTACTCTTCCCAGTGCAAGGGGCGGTAGGGTTGCTAACTGTTGGCTTTTGCAAGGCCTGCAGGACCCAACAAGGCTTAGGATTAAGCTGTCTTCTGTCAGAGACTAGCTCTTATTGTTTATATCCATGGCACTGATGATTATGCCATAGCTCTGAGGCAGCTGCGAGGGCAAGCAGGCCTGATAGATTAGTAGCACACTGTGTACACTGGCTCCCTGGTGCTCTTTCTGTAGATGATAGGAAGAAGCAGCCCCTGTGGGGAGTCCAGAATTGGCTCAATGCCTCACTGTTGTGTGTGGCCGCATTCCCCAATCAAAGCCATACAAAGGGGACTTCTGATAATTATGGATGTTTCTGCTTTAATCTGCTTCATGGAGATATATCAGATAGAAAAAACAAAAAGTAGTTGCAAGCTTTCCAGCACAGGCATAGCTCCTGTAAGTAATCCAGGCTGCTTCCAGGACCTCTGTTCTTCTTCCCACCCAGATGAAAGTGAGACAATAGTACTAGGGCTTCCTGCTGGCCCTGAAGTCCTACTCAAGCTGTAGCTGTTATCCTCTTTACCCGTTATCCTCCAGCTTACTTGATTTAATGAGTAGAAGGGCTTCAAGCTCGTAGCTCTGCAGGAGTATCTGGCTGCCGGGATGGGTGGCTTACTTTGAATGCCTCTAACTCAAGGAGAGCTTTGTTTATTCTGGTTATTGTGGGATATGGACTCATATCCACTTTGTATCTGCAAAAAGAAAAGAATTTGTGAGTTGGACAGCTACTGCAGCAGTGAGCAGAAGGGCAAAGCAGTGTGCTGTGCCTGCCCAGTATAGGAGAATCTCACAGGCTAGAGTACATTTGCATTAAGCTAGAAAAGGTTCATCCTTGTAGATTTAAAAGCAAATGCTAGAGGAAAGGTTAGTTAGTTCTTCCATCTTCGCTACGCTTTTAAATAGTGTGCAGCACAAGGTAAGAAGGCACTATGCTTTTCCTGGGAATCATGCTGCCACTACTTGTATCTTTCAACAAATATAGTCAGATTCATCTTTTTCCCTTGTGTGAAATGTAAATATAGGCAAAACAGGGAGAGAGGACATAGACTGTGGGCAACCTTAGATTTTCTGAGGACACAGATCAGGTTTTCCCCCAGGACCCTCTGAGAAGACAGCACAGCTGCTTATTTCTAAGAGCTTCCAAAAGAGACTGTGTTTATAACATAGGAAAACTCATGCAGAAAAGAATCAGTAACTGGACAGGGCAGAAAGGAGCAATGCTTTCCTAACAGGCAGAAGGAGCAGCAGAAGGTAAGCTCTGACAGTCCAGCACAAAGCGTGCCTCAAGCTTAGCCTTAATTACCTTTCAGCATTGGAAACTTGAGGCACCAAGCACAGGTCAGCCATGGAAACCTGCAAATGTAGTAGAGAAGAGGGGTTAGAGTAACTCGGAGCCTGTCCCATCACACTTCACCGTGGTGGCAGGCTTCAACAGCAGGATGGAAATTATTTTATCAGCCAGTACAGAGGAGTTGTCGTGACAGTCTTGTTTTTTAATCCAGTATTAATAATACAACAATGGCAACAACAAATACAATAAAGGAAAGGAACTTCATAGCAGTCACTAGCAGAAGCAGCCATCTGCCTTTAGGGAGCTTCACATTTACCAGCTGATCCTGACAACCTCAAGGACACTGCTTCTATGGCAACTGCCTCTGAGCAAACAACCCTGGCAAGCTGCAGGAGGAGGCGAGAGAGGGCAGGGGGAGTTTGCACAGCTGGGAAAAGAGTAAATTTTGCTTGTTTGCACTGCAGCAGTATCAAGCAGTTCCTGCCAATGTCAACATCTGATATGTGATATGGCCTTTGCACACAGGCTCAGGGACTTGCAATCCAAAAAGAAGACTCAAGGACAATACAGCTAGCTGCCTATCTGCACAGAGGCAGCTGCCCCCCCGCCCCTCCCCAGGTCACAAGGCCCCGGGTGCCTTTCAAAGCTAAGATCTCATAACTAACCTTTGCCCACGAAGGGCTCCAGTTCCATAAGGGTCCTACTAGGCAATCCTCTACCTCACGGGAGATTGTGGGAGCTTTCCTTTTTTCTAAAGCTTTTGTAGGAAATATCCAATTGCCTGCCAAACAAGACTTCTAAATGGAAGAGGTCTGAGCAGCCTCTAGCTTGGTAAGGGTCAGAACAGCTTGTATGTAAGCTGGCTGAAATCTGTCCATGTCAAAACTGGACAAACAGAGCAGAAAAATATAATACAACCTGGTTCAAGGTTCCATGGAGCAGAGCCAAGAACTGAACCTGTGTTTCTTGAGCCAGGCTTTGCCCCTATGACAGGATGCTTTGAACTCCAAATCTCAAAGATGAAATACGTATCATGTTTCCACGTCTAGTAGCAGCCAGATCCTAGACACAGCTGCAGCACCTGGCCATCAACAGGTTAGAGGCAGGCACAAGTAAACATCTCTAACTATCTGCAGTCAGTAATGGCCTCAGTAGGATCCATACAGCTGTCTGTCTTATGGTGAAGGCACCACATGTACCTCTAGGCACATGTATCACTAGAGCGGGGTGATGCTGTGTCTCTACAACTAATTTTCTTTCCTATTTTATGGAATATACTGGGGTTTTCATTTTTCCAGTAGTACATAACACTCTCTCAGATACTTACTTCGTCCTCCACACAGTAGCGCCCAGCAGTGTGCTGCAGAATCTGCTCCAGTGCTGTCAAGAAAGGTGGTATACTGGAGTGAGGCACTGGAAACTCATTTGAAAGGGACACTGAAGAACTCATAGACTGGGAATTATGAACAAGGGTGTTTTGACCCTGAGCTAAGCATGAAAAAGGAGGAATTTGGGACAGAACCTAGAAGAAACAGAAATCTTACAACAGTGTAGTTATTGTAGTCTTTAGCATCCTTAGCTTTTAGGGACCCAGGCTGATTTCAGCTGCTTCAGGCAATGTGATGGAAATACTAAGAGAACAACATAGAGATATGTGAGTGAGGAGGGGAAAAATGCGAAGGTTCAGACAGCTTGTGTCTGTCCAGAAGCACAGATATGCCTGTCATTCCAGCTCATGGGGGAAAGGGTTCTGAGGAAATAAAAAGCACCCTATTTCTCCCAAGTAGATAAAAAAATAATCTGCTAGATTCTGTGGGAGTTTGCCATCAGAAATCTTTTGTCTGATTACAAAAGCATACAAATATAGATTGATAGAGCTTTAAAGCAAAAGGCACTAGTTTGGGAGCAGCTGAGTGGAAAGGAGAAGTGCATCAGCCCTCGTGCTTTAGGGTGAATCAGCTGCTGTGGTGTACAGGATGGCCTCAGGCTTCCCCTCTTCCACGCACAGCAGCGGAGGCACCTTCTGGACAGCATCTTTCCTCCAAGACCCTGGAGAGCTGCCAGTCCTGGACAAGGGACTCTGGGCAGGAAAAGCCCTGTCTCTGCCAGCAGGGCAGGACCCCAGCACACCAGCCTAGGGAGATCCGTAGTTCTGCTTGAAGATGAAAGTAGGACTCCAGTGGCGCAACATTTTCAAAGTCAGCCAAAATGCCGATCATTTTGGATGTGGGACGTACCTTGAAAGCCAGATGCGATGCAGTTCTGAGCCCATTCCATTTTTTTCTCCCCGATTTGCTTCAGGACACTCAGGTTCTGCGAAGGCAAGCAATCTCCCGGTTAGATTGACCCCTGCTGGCTGGATCTTGCTCACTGCCTCATCCAGTGGAGCACAGGAGATGAGGAGCTGCCAAGCCTGAACCCCTAGCTTGAGTTCAGCCTGCTGGGTCAGCCCCGACCTCACCTGCACCAAATCATGCACCCTGCTGTACCTCTCTCTTGGGACTGTCCTGTAGCAGCTACCAGAGCATCCCTTTTGCCTCTGCCATTTGGGTTGCTCAGTTTTCTTCTTCCTAAAACATTCTAGACTTAGTGAAACAACATGGGTTCAGCTGTTTCTGGAAAGAACCCTGGGGTGCTACAGGATTTTCTTTGTATGAAATACTGTATTGTTGCCATTGGCAGATCAGGCAGAGGCTAAGCAGAGATTTTATTTGCTAACATGCAGTTTTAAGGTCTACCACACTACTGGCTGGCAACAATTTAGAGAGACTGAGCTTTTCAGAGATACAGAGGCCTGGAAACCTGTCCTGGTTTTCTCATTTGCATGGATATAACAAGGCAATACCTGGAGTGGCTGAATGCCAGAGACAATGTGATCAGCAATCATTCTGACTTGGGCTCTCTTCTTCGGATCTTGGGGCAGGAGCCTGGGGTTAGGACAGATGTCTTCTAGGTAATGAATTATAGCTAACTGAAACGAACAAAGAGATAAAGGAAGGTTACTGGAGAGCCAAGGAAAAGCTCACATCCTGAACATCTAGGAAGGGGAGCTGATCTAAGAGATTACAACCACTTTTGAATGAAGTTTGTTACCGATTAAAGCAACAGAATATCCCCTTTATGTCTGCTTGGGACTTTGTTGTCATTTAGCTCAGCTGTAATTTCACGCAAACCCTGGCACAGCCATCTAAGTCAGACTACACTGCTCAGTGAAAGGTGACGTTAGGACCAAAGCTGAGTTGAGATCAAATCCTTGACAGCATTTTTGTAGTAGAAGCTACGTGCTATTTCTGCCCCCAAGTGGGATTGTTTATCACAAATGCCATTTTTTTTTCCAAGGCACAGATGAGAGCTCTGCGGGAAAAGATGGGGCAAAGCCACCCCCTCCAGACTGGGCAGCAGGCTGGAGTGAATGGTTTAACAGGGTGTCTGGTAACTCACCGACTGAGAAAGGGTGATGCCATCAATTTTCAAGGCTGGGACTTGCTGCATTGGATTCACTGCCTTGAATTCAGCAGAAAACTGTGGAAACAAACCTGAGCTCACTCTACTGCAACAAGAAACTACTGCAGCCCCTTGCTATCATTCAGCATCTTTTGGACACAGACTCCCTGCCACACACATAGTCCCTGGTGCTAACTGAACGAGGTCAAGTCTGTGTTTAAATTGCAGTGCAGCTTCTCTGAAGTCTGTGCACCGGATATGTTCAGTTATAACATGCTAAGCAGGAGCAAAAGATCTTCAGCCTTATGAAATTCAGTCATAGATGTTTAAGGGAGGAAAAAACCTTTATCTCCTGCAGTCACCTTCTCCCCGGCATGCTATTTTGCATGCCAGGGAATACTAGCTGAAAGCAACTATAAATTACAGAGAAGCGGTGAGAAATTCAGTCACTTTGCCCGTGAACTTCCTAGTGCTAATCCCAATTCTCCTGACCATCCCCAGGTTCAGAACACCTGGAGAGAGAAATGGTAGCTGTATCCTTACCTGCTGTCCCCCATCCTTCAAGAGGTTCACAGGCACCAGGTCATAGGAAATCCCTTTCAGAGCCAGTGCTAGGGAGAACAGAGTGTACAGCTTCAGACAGGCACAGTGAGACCAGTTCCATTGGCAATGGGCTTAGGCAAATATTACCATCTCCATCTGAAAAAAGACCTTATCCCTCATAAAAGGTGGCCTGAGTCCACCAAGAGGACAGTGCTCTGGCAAATGAAGGACCAAAGCACTAAAGATCAGTCCTGGCAAAAACACTGCATTTTTCAAAATAAGTTTTGCCACTCTGCAGCACAGCCTGTCCTGATTTGGTTTACCCTGTGCTCACCTGGATAACTTTGCTTAAGACTGTCTCAGTACAAGTAGGGACCATTCCCAGCCCTGCTTAGCTCTCAAGATTGGGCAGACCAGAGTCTGAGGCAGTATCCATGTAAAAATAGAGTGCATGGCCCCTCTAGATAATGTGGGAGAAACAGCCATCTGCATCATGTTAGCTTTACAAGAGGAGTAACTCCCTCTAGCTGCAGGCTGAGCCAAGACCTCCAGCCTGTTCCTCTCCCTTCCCCCTGCTCCAGATAAATTGTGGTATTCCCTTCCCTCCCACTGGGAGATGCCTCACTGTTCCAAGGTTCATGTTTGCTGATCTGTCTCTTAAAAAAAGTCACTGATTAATCAGGTTAGCGAAGGGGAGGATAATGCAATAACACCAAGACAACAGAAGAGATCAATACTGGATCTTACCGATTCTCACTCTCCAAGAGCAGGAACTTCGGAAATAGCTATAAAGTATAGGCTGAGAAGAGAGAGAGAAAGTGGTTATATGGTGGGAACACCAGAGCATTGTAAGGAGAACAGTGCATGAACAGAAGGCATTTCAGGAACAGTAAGACAGGGAAGAGCAACATTTGGGACAGAGAAGGCTCCTTTCTGAAAGTGACTGATCCTGTTTTGGGCGTACAAGTAGTATCACTGTCTTTCCTCCAGGCCCTCTGAATATTTAGTTGCACCTGATGTTTCCAGTGACCTTAAAATTATCTCCTGCAAAGCTTCTGTCTTTCTCCCTATCAGATGTTGCTAACTTCCATCCTATCTTAGATTTTTGAAACAAATTCCCCACTGATTGTGCCAAGTACCTGCACTGGGTATCTGCGTGGCATGAAATAGCTTTTCCAGACATGCAGGGCAGGGACAGCCCTCTTCCCAAACTAGAAGAGCTTCTGCTGTTTGAGATGAAGGCCAAGATGGCAGACAATTCATCTTTACCTGAACTCTAGCACTGAGGCAGCTTTCCCAGACACTTCCACCCTGTCCAAGCTCTCACCTTTTCAGATGCCATGGTCAATGTGCGCAATCTACTCCAGGAAATAAAACCAACCTCTCTGCTTTCCCTTTTATCTCAGCTGGTATGGGGGAAGGCTTCTGTCCTAAAGCCAATGAGAAAAGGACTATGCTCCCGAATCTGTGCCCAGGACACAAAAAACAGCCAGTCAGATTCAATCCTAAGCGACTGCAGTCAGCTGCATCTGCATCTCTGTGTTGTGCTGCAGCCCCAGCCCTGGTATCGGAACCATTAACCAGCCTTGAGGTTGGAAGCACATTTAGGAACCATCCTTATTTCCCTAGCTTTTTTGTCCGGAAGTAAGATGTCTAGAGAGCCTGTCAGGCTCTCAGCAGTTGCCAATGCAGAAATACAGCCCTGGGGAACAAAATAAGGAAACCGAAGTCACATGTAGAATTTCTGTTTCACTAGGGAATGACTGCCAGCTCCCTGAACAGGGGCTGCCTTTGCAGTGAGGTCCCTAAGGGTCCTCCTGCAGCCCTCCTCCCATCAGTACCAGCTGGTGCAGAGAGTTTTCTATGTTGCAGGCCTGGGAGAGGCAGCTGCTTTGTTCCCAGGCCAGCTTTGTGAGAAATAAACAGCTCAGGTTTTTGTGTTACAGTCTTTTCTTTCCACACAGGAAACTGATATTCATGCATGTCTCTAAATAAACCTGTGATCATGTCTCTCCTTTTTTCCATAGATCCCATGGCATAACAGGGATCTCTCTGGGTCTCCACCCTTCCCAAATGCATAGAAATTATACCAGAGACTGACAGCAAGGCAGAAGAATGCAGGGATTTGCTTACTGACACACAGTCTGTCAACGGAAAACCAGAAAGACCCCCAGGATCTCTCTGCTCCAGTACTCTTTGTAAACTTGATGCTTCTCTTACAGTTTAGATCGGTTCAAATAATTTTAAAAGGGGTATGCATTTGATTAAATTACTCTAGTCAAAGTTTACTGGAGAAATGGTTTATAAGCGAGCAGGGAAGTGATGGCAGTATTGGCAACACTTTTGCAGACAAAGTATTTACTGATTTTTCTTAAATTCTCTGCTTCTGGAATCAGGGCGTTAGAAATCCCAGCTATACTTTTTTTTCCAGATGTCTAGCCTGCTGGTTGCAGAGAAAGAAACAGAAGCTATGACTTCTAAAGGGAAACATGCAGCATTCATGACATACTTATTTAAGCTGCTTTTCTTGGGGACCTTGCTGGTGATTTTTTGGCTCAGAAATTCATGTCCTTCACAACATCTATTTTGGGCTCTGGCCTCTCAGCTGGCAGAGACACTCCTGATTCTCTGTCCTGGTTTCAGCTGGGATAGAGTTAATTTTCTTCCTAGTAGCTGGTACAGTGCTGAGTTTTAGATTTAGTACCAGAATAATGTTGGTAACACACTGGTGTTTTAGTTGTTGCTAAACAGTGCTTACTTTAAATCAAGGGCTTTTCAGTTGCCCATGCTCTGCCAGTGAGCAGGTGCAGAAGAAGCAGGGAGGGAGCATGGCCAGGACAGGTGACCCCAACTGGCCAAAGGGATGTTCCATACCATAGAGCATCATGCTCGGTATAGAAACTGGGGGAAGTTGGCTGGGGGCTTCTGATTGCTGCTCGGGGACTGGCTGGGCATCCATCAGTGGGGGGTGCATCACTTGTTTCTCTTGGGGTTTATTCCTCTCTCTCTTTTTGTTATCTCCCCTTTCATTACAATTACAATTATTATTATTATTTACTTTATTTAAATTATTAAATTGTTCTTATCTCAACCCACAGGTTCTGCCTTTTTCCCGTTCTCCTCCCCATTCCACTGTGGGCAGGGGCAGGGTGAGGGCGGAGTGAGCAGATACATGCTGGCTGGGACCAAACCATGATATCCTCTCTGCAGTTCTTTGCTGGTTTTGCTGCCTGTGCTATCATTTTTAATAAATTGTGCAAAGCTAATTGCTTCACTCTGTAATTTCAAGGGCCCAAGGGGATTTCACCAAAAAGAACATGGAAACAACCCATCCCTTAGCTGGGAACTATGTCTCCAGAGGCTGGGGCCTGGAATGATCTCTTAAGTTCATGCTGTTTTGCTCCCAGTGGCAAGGCAGATCACAGGCAAAACAATCAGCTACGTAAAGACCAGACACAGGAGAAGGATTTTGTCCTCAGTGGACAGGTCCCAGAGTGACATGGTATCTAGGAGGAAGAGCTGAGTGCGGGCCAGGGAAGTAGTGGGGAAGAACTGCCTCCATTTACAAGCCCATGGGGTACAATCCCCATAAGCTGCAGGTTAGATCGGTTGGGGCTGGTAGGATAGCTGGGGGAAAAACATTTGCTTGACGTCCACTGAGATTTCTGGTTTAGTTCAGTTCCATTTTCATTTCCAGCATCAGTGGTGCTGTGAGGAAAGTTTGGGCTTAATCCCAATCCAGAGTAAAACTCTGGGAAATGCCTTCCACTGTTGAAGAAGATGGAAGAGACACCCCAAGCTTTGTGTGTTGAGCTCCTGGGTTTCCCAGCCTGTGTCTGCTTCAGTATGGATACCACCTCTTTCCAGGCTTGTATTTGGGATGCACTTGGAAAGGCAAAGCCTTTCACCTGTTCCTTGAGACCCATTGCCCCAAGCAGCCCGCACGCATGCACTGTCACAGGGCAGCCACTCACATGGGACACAAGAGAGAAAACAGCCCCCTGGAGGCTTGTGCAGGGGAAACCTTGGTGTCTGCAAGGCATCACTTGTATTCTGCTGGGTTAAAATGTAATGGAATAAGTAGAAGGAACAGCTTTGCTCCTGAACTCTCAGTATCTCTGCAGCTGGTGTTGGTGTAAACCGCTCACACGGACGAACTATCTTAAGTAAACACCACCGCTGCTTCCAAAGGGATGAGTTTTATTTAGCATGGGGGTAAATTTCTTGCACTGCGCTGCCACAGAGACGTGGGTGCAGGCTGGGGCTGTGGAAACCTAGGCAAGGGACGCTGTGCGCGGGGTGCGGCCCCTCGGTACCGCCGGCCCGGCCAGGCCGCGGCCCCAGGAGCTGGCTTAGGCCGCGCTCCCGTCAGCTGCCGCGGCCGGACCGAGCGGGGCCCCCACCCCAGGCCCACCGTCCCTCGGGCCGCCATCGCCCCCCAACTCCCCTCCCGCCACCCGGGCGGGCCGCTCCCCAGCGCTGCGGAGCCAGCACCGCGTACCTTGGCGGCGGCAGAGCTCATCCCGCGCCGGGGGCCGCGGCGCCGCCCCCTCCTCGCCTCAGGGCCGGGCGGCCGTGGCAGGCCCGCAGCTCCCGGCAGCCCCCGCGCCCACCGCCTCAGACTCCGTCTCCCAGGATGCGCCGCGCCCGGCCCGGTGCTGCGCGCGGCGGAGCCCCGCGGATGCCGGCGGCGGGGGGCGGCCAGGCCGGGGCGGGCCCGCACGGCGGACCGCTGCGGCACCGGGAGTCCCGCCGGCTGCCGGCGGCGGCGCCGCGCCCCGCCACCCCTCCCGCTGCGGCTCGCCCGGCAGCGCTGGCCCTCGTCACCCTGCTCAGCTTCGCTTCCCGCTTCTACCGCCTGCCGGAGCCGCCGCACGTCTGGTACGGGCCGGGCCGGGGCCTGGGCCCCTCCGGCGGGCTGGGCCCGAACCCCTGGCTTGGGGTGGGTGGGGGGCGTGTCCCCGCGGCCGGGGGGGACCTTCCTCATTCCCCCACCCCGCTGCCAGGCGCCCGGTCGGGAGGGGACCCGCGTTTATTGCGGGCGGGGGGCGGGACGGGCCCCCGGGAGCCAGGGCCGCAGGGCAGCCCCGGCCCCGCCGCCAGCCCCGGCCCCGCTCTCCCCGCGGCTCTCGGGACACCGTGCGGAGAGGGGAGCAGGCCTCAGGGGGGCCGCCTGGGAGATCGGTGGGTTGCAGGCTGACACTTTAACGTCTTTTAACTCAATCTGGAATCACAAGGGCAGGCTGGAGGTTTTGGGTGCTAAACTCTTTAAAAAGGGCGCTGCCTAGAATGGCTGAAGTACCCGCTGCAATTTCCCAGTGAATGTAACACATTGTCTCGTGCCAAATGTATGGCACAAACCCCCTATACGATGAAAAACATGAGTAAAAAGACCTTCCTGGAGTTTTTTTACTGTCTTGGTGGTTGGTTATTTTTTCTTTTTTCCAGTTGGGATGAAACTCATTTTGGGAAGATGGGCAGTTACTACATTAATCGGACCTTCTTCTTTGATGTCCACCCCCCTCTGGGGAAGGTAAACTGCTCTTCTGTTACGTGTTTTAGAAGCCAAAGAAGTGGGCCAACAAAACTTTTCCCCTTCCTTCTGGCAGATGGATGTGATGAACACCAGTACCTTTCCTAACTGTTGTTGGTGTTACGGTAATTTACATTCAGTATCCAGAGCCTCAGCTTGCATCTTTTCTTTATGAAAATACTTTGAATGTAGGAAAATGAAACAGTGTCGCATGGTGGGTATTTGAAGGGCTTGAATTGAACAATGAAGTGGCTCTTTTGTGGTTTGAAGGGGATATGTAATAGAAGGCTACAGTTAAAAGGAACCAAGCAGCTCCTGGTAGCTTGTGTGCAAATGAGATGCCTACCACAAAGGACCCTGAAAGCCTTGACTTACTAGTCTGTAATCAGAGAACTTGTTCAAACAACAGTGTGCAGTGTGGATGAAGATATACTCTTCCTGCCTTGGAAAGGTTGTTTTCCTTTCAGGCTGAGCCTCCTTAAACGATAGGAATAGGGAGCTATGGGAGACGGAATTCTCTAGGCTAAATCCCACACCTGGTATTTCTCTTGAGCTTGCAGTCATCCTTACAGCTGGCAGCCAAAGTCCTTCTGATCCCTTCTGATTTTGCCTTTAGACGAAGGGCAGTATGTATGCATATCAATTACATACATAAGCTCTTGTTTGGGTGATGTGTCTGGATTAAGTGGTTATCCTCTGGATCAGACTTGGCTTCTGTAAAAACCTTACCTGCTGTTGGCTTGGATGCTCCTTCCTCCAATGCAATTTCCCTAACTATTTTTTGTCACCTTTTCAGATGCTGATTGGACTTGCTGGCTACCTTAGTGGATATGATGGCACATTTCCTTTCCAAAAGCCAGGAGACAGATATGAGCAGCACAACTACGTGGGAATGAGAGGGGTAAGGCTCTACAGGCTAGTATCAAGCTGGTTAGCTCTCTTGTGCTTTTCAGGACAGAGTGTTATGTCATAAGAACATCTTTTTTGGATCAGATGTCTGTTTAGCCTTGTGCCTTGTCTTTAAGCACCTTAGAAAAGTGTTAGTGGTTGTATTGTGAATAAGTCTTTAATATCTGGCTGTGAGAGGCCAGGTAAGAAAGTAAGGTGATTTTTGAGGGCAACCTTTGCTGCTAATTAGTGGGACTGCGTTTCTGAGTGGGACAGATACCTTGCCTGTTCTGCAAAGGGAATGTTGCTGAACCTGGGCTTCTGCTTGCTCCGTTCATTGTTCCTGGCTGCTCTACTGGGGAGCCAAGGATGTCAAAAAGCCAGGATTATCCACTGCCACCTGCAGTTTGCCACCACCACCAGTGACACTGAGCTGAGTAAGCTGATGGAGGTGGGGGGAATTACTGTTCAGAGTGGTATTCTGTCTGAAACCCTGGCTGTACTGCTGTTTAGGAAGACCAAGAGCCGTAACACTGACTGCAGATAACACGAGTTAAAAGAAGAAACAGCGGCCAAGTGCTAGGACCTAGAAAAGAAGAATACAAAATGGGAAGGCATATTTTCTTGGTTTAGTTTCCAGGTCTCCAGTAATTCATGGTTCTAGATTTATCTGAGTCAAAGGAGGGAGAAGTATTAAAACCAGAAATTGAAGAGAACACATTTTACTGTGATGCTGCTTGCTTCTCTTTTGATTTCTGTTCTTTCTTCTGCAACTATCCTCAGCCTTGTTTCTGTAGGGGAGGCGATACTGGTCTGCTAAAGATGTAAGGTACAGGTGTGTTCTGTTGTTAGATTTCATATTCTAATATCTTGTTAAAATAAATTGAGTATGGTGGATGTGTAGTGCACCTACTTGACATATCTTTTAATGAATATCTGATGTAGTCTAGCAAGAGAATGACTGACTGTTGTAACTGATGCCTCTACAGAACAGAGCAAGCAGCTGTCCTCTGAACAGTGTCTTTGTTCATTTGGCTTTTATCTGATGTTCTTAGTGAGTCAGTTCAGCTACTGCAACACCTCCTGTTGTTGGTAGGTGTGGAAGATGAAGGAAGGGAAAGGGTGTGAGTGTATATTCACCTTGGGGCAGGATTATAACTTCTCCCATGATCATTATCTTCTGCAGTTCTGTGCGTTCCTTGGTTCCTGCCTGGTTCCCTTCGCCTACCTCACAGTGCTGGAACTGTCAAAGTCACTGCCAGCAGCATTACTCACAGCTTTCATCCTTATTTTTGGTAGGTGTTCCTGCTACAGCAAAATTGAGCAGGTTAATTGTTCAGAGAATTTTATTTCTGGATTATTGTGTGTTACCTAGCCAGGGGATCTTGGAGTTAATGAGAGAGGTTCCCAGAGGCAGAGTAATTCTGCTTTATCTGTATATGAGTCTTTGTAATTGGTGGTCCCCTCGAGAATTTTACAGTCTTGTTTAGTTCATAGGTAGTTCTGTTATCTGCACGACCACAGCATTGGACTACATTTTACCTCAATTTTAAGAATTTTTAGAAGGTGGATGGTCAGGAATGACTTTGTGCACTAATGAAATATTGATGTCTCCCATATGAATTATAGAGGTATCTAACAGCCTACTGCATTACTGTGGAAGAGTTCTCAGTAAGAAATGAGTAAAGTTCCTTGTTGAATTGAGCCCAGTGGAGAAATTAACATTGCAAATGGAGTTAACCCAACTGGAGTTTTGTGAGGACACACAGATACCGAGGCACAGAGATTTAAAATACCCATCATATTAATTTTTCATAGGTAATATCTGAAATATCTTTGCAGATACAGGATGTATTACTTTGTCCCAATATATTCTACTGGATCCCATTCTCATGTTCTTCCTCATGGGAGCTGTTCTGAGTATGGTGAAATGCAACGGCTGTGCGAATAGGTAAGATAACTATGGTAATTTTTTTAAATTGTAAGTACTCAACTTTCAGAGTACTAAAACATGTCTGCCACTTGGTGAATGGCTGAGATGAGATTGTTTCAGGAAATTTGGAGGTGAAAATGCTCATCGTAGGGGAGAGAAGTTTTTAGTTATCTGGGTTTGTGAAGTTAGGAAGAGGTGGTGTGGCTGGGGTAAACAGGGAGAGAGACTTAATAGGTTATTCTAGCATGAAAGGAAATTTCAGCAGAAATAAATGTTTATGGAACTGCAAATCTTGAAAATGAAGGTTAAAGCTTTTTAGAACTTGACAAGAGAGAAAGCGAGTGTAGGGTGTTGTAGTTCAGAGGAGGAGGAGTGAAGGATGGTTGTAACTTGTTCAAGGCTTTGCACCTTAATGGCAAAAATATTAATTTGTTATCTAAAACCAGTCCCTTTGCCTTCAGGGTGGAGAAACAGTTCATCTGTGACTGTGATCCTGTAAGCACTTACAAAATCCTGCTAGCTGTGGTAAATAGTGTAGTTTGTTGGTGTTAGAGAATTGATACCAAAAATCTGAGGGAAATATAGCCAGGATATTTCTGAATAAAGTAGTCAAGTTGCTGAGGATATTTGCTATAGACCCATCTAGAGGAGGGTGGTGTTTTATAGGTATTTGGATATGTTGGAAGCCTTCTTTGTGGCTCAGCTGTACAGAGTAGGTTCCCCACGATGCATCTGGAATTCAAAGACATAAAGGTTTACAAAAAGCAATATAACAAAGGTTATATGAGCAGGTTTTGTTTCATGAAATATTCAAGAACTGATCATATAAATTCTTAGCGTGACTACAGCACAGATGGCTAAAACGCAGCCTGTGGTGTCATGTAAGGCCGTCCAAGGCCACGGTCATCTACAACACATACCCCAGGGAGTGCAAGCACTAAGTTACAGGGCAGGGTTTGATCAGCTCTGTGTGCTTTGACCTTAACTTACTTTGCATGTCTTAGAGCTAATCCTGTTTTTTAACTCTTTAATTTTATGCAAATTGAAAGCCAGCTGTAGCTATTGTGTTGCATAGCAGTCACAGAGATTTTGTTTAGTTAAAATACAAGTGTCAAGACATCAGGAGTCAGTAGGAAAAGGGTTTTAAATTCTGCTGTCATCTTTTCTCTGTGGTTCAATTGTTTAGTTTTTAATTTGTTTGCTTTTTGCTGTAGCTTCTGTTTGTGCTTTGGGTAGATGTTTTCCACTATGGCCTTTCTGTTTTAGGAGGAGTGACTACTCTTCCCTCCCTGTTCTCCCCCACATCCTTAGCTTTCTGAGAGAAGTAAGTTCGCATTTTATGGAGCAAAAGTCCTGTTTCTATTTTCAGATCTTCCATGTGTCAGACTTTCTCAGACTAGTTTTTCATCTTATACCTGGTGTCTGTTCCCTTCCTTAAAGGGGAACATGTAGGGCTGCCCAGGCCTAAGTGTTGAGCCTTTCTGAAGCCTGTATCAAGACTTCACAAGCCTGTATCTGAAGGCAGTATCCTTGCATCATTCTAGAATTAATGAAAAACTTGTCTTTCTATTCCTCATGGGCTCCTGAGAAGATGGAATGTAACTTTGCAGGGTAACCAATTTGCTGTTTATTTTTCTGATCACAGATGCCCGTTCATGTAGCCATCGTTTATTTAGTGACCTCCTTTATCCATCCTGCAGGCCATTTTCTGCTTCTTGGTGGTTCTGGCTGAGTCTGACTGGCGTGAACCTTGCTGGGGCAATGGGCGTAAAGTTTGTTGGCCTTTTTGTAGTCCTCTTGGTTGGCCTGAACACAATCTATGACCTATGGGACTTGCTGGGGAACCTCAGCCTGTCACTGGTGAGTGTCAAAACCTTTACGTTAAGGGTTTATTTGTTTTGTTTGCTTTGTAATTATCCTAGTCTTTGACAACCGTGTAACTAGCCAAACAGTGATACTCTGCCTGCAGCCAACAGGGGCATCTGAGGTGGACGGTGGTAATTAAAACTGAAGTTTATAGTGGAAAAACTATTGCCATACATTCGAAAAAAACCCAAACACACACATGTTAGTGGGATATAATGTCATAAGAGCACAGCAAAAAGGCTGTTGCTTGTTCTTGAAAGAAACTATTACTTTTCCAGTTGGATGAATTTTAGTTCAATCTAGGCTAAAAATGCTCATTGGGAATAGCTGTATGTTCATCATCAGCATCAACAGCAAGGTGTTGTCCAGCACTGTTAGATGACACTCAGAGGAGTGTGTGCTGCCTGGCAGCCATACCTGTGTCTTGCAGCACCTAGTTTGCATAAACAGCGCAAGCTCAGGCTGCTTCATGAGAGTAAGAGGGCACAGGCCACATAGCAGTAGTATGCTATAGTCCATCATGAGCCAATCCTGAGGGTGAAGGCAGCTATAGCCTGCTTGATTTCACACACATTTTAGTTCTTAGAAGACTTGCTAGCGTACATTTTATATTTGGGGACTGTGAAATCTGCTATTTGGAGAAATACTTTGTTGTACCATTTGCTGTCTTGCAATCAGCAGGAAAACAGATTCTTCAAGCACGTGTTTTAAAATGTGTTCAGTTCTCCTCTTGTTTCAGCTTCTTCTGAGGCTTGAAAACTCATTTCTTTCACGTACTGTTTTTTTTGTCCTGTTTGTGTCATAAACAGTGGGGATTTGGGGGGACTTCTTCTATTCCTGCTGTGATTTGTTTTCTCTGATAAATGTGAATCAATATGGGCTGCAAAGATGCAATGTTCCAGCTCCAGAGAAGCAGTTCTTGAGCAAAGTCAGTTAATTGCATTTGAAATGGAACAAATCCATCATGTCTAAGCTTTCTGCCAGCAGACGACTGCACAGTGATTTCATTTGAGCTGCTGGCAGCAAAGGCAACAAGCCCCTGAGTTTTAGAATATGTAAAGAAATTTACTCCAGAAGGTAGTTGCTTTCTGAATAACTATTTGGCAACCTTGGTCCTTGAGGAGAGAAATAAAAAAATAATAAAAAAAAGTGAGGATTAAACCCCTGAAAGCCTGAATAACTTATCTCTGCATTTTTTAGGAAACTACTCATGATTATTTACATGCAATGTTTGGGGGACTAATTTGATTCCTATAATTCTCAGCTCATCTTGGTCTGCTGTTCTGGTTTGCTCAACGCTGTCCTTTATGTGCATTTTCTTTTTTGACTTTGCATTGAGGTCTGTAGTTAAGAAAACCTTTTCACAAAGATTGAAGCATGGTGTGGTCATTTTGAGCAGGGAACTTGAGGTTAATTTGTGTGCCTCTCCACTGCATAAATTTGGTTATGTACCATCAATCAGCATTTTTCCAAGTGCCCGGTGGTTATTAAGTGTTCTGTTGAAGTACTTGAGCTGAGTAACTGTTTCCTTTGTTGATTTCAGTAAGTTCTTAGTTTTGTAATGTGTTCCACTCTTTTTCCATTACTTTGGAAATCTTTGGATCTGGTATTAAAGGAGGAAGAATGATTAGCTTAATCATTTTGTGATAGGTACCATGTAAAAATAATATGGAGGATAGCAAGTACATCTGCCTTCATCCACTCTGAAGTTAGATGCGGATGTTTAGCAAACAGTTTTTGCTATGTTTTCTTTGCCCACAGCTATTTATTACCCATGCTGCATTTTACATTATTTACTGTACTACTAACAGTGTCAGTTGGATGTGAATATGTGATTAATTCTTGGGCATTTGTGTACAAAGCCCCTTTCCAAGTGGCTTAAATAAAAGGCAGCTGAAACACTCACAGGTTTTGTTGCTGACTTCTCTGTAACTTCTGGCTGAGCAGCCACAGAAGTTGCAGTGTGAGAACATCCTTGCTAAGTGAGCTGGCTTCTGTGAAGGAAGCATACCTGGTCCCCAAGAAGTCGTGGTTGCATTCACATTTGCATTGGGAGACTTGTTGGCAGAACAAATTTCTGTTTTCCCTATGCTTAGCTTTGACATGTAATGTTCTGGAAGCCATCTCCTTGCTGTGATTTTTTTTTTTGTATCAAAATCTGTACCACTCGGGTAAACAAGGTCCTTGTTTTCAAAGTATTGTCAGTGGGAGCTGCCTCGCCACCTTTGCCAAAGTTAGGGATGCTCGGTGCTTTGGAAGGTCAAACTCTCCTATTACCTGTTATTGTCTTCCTCCCAAGACTCTGACATTTCAGGGTATCACAGCTCCAGCTTTTGGAGGTGCACAGCAAGTCTGCCTAAGCTTTTACCTCTCTTTAGGCCTTTTTAAGATAATTCTGCAGCCTGCTGAGCTTGCTTGCACGGCAGGCTCCAACTATAGGACTGCTGCTCAAAATCCTGTGAAGTAAGGAGCAGAGTTGTTCCTGCAGCTGCACTGTTTGATCCAGGTTGTGTTTGTTACAGGTCATGTTTGGGAAGCATTTACTGGCTCGTGTACTCTGCCTCATCCTGCTCCCGCTTGCCCTCTACACGGCTATGTTTGCTGTTCATTTTACAGTATTAAATAAAAGGTATTTCACAATGTTTTCTCCAGAAGAAGAATCACTTGTCTTTGCTTTGAATTAAAAGCTATTGATTATGGATTTCTCCATTTTCAGTGTCAGAAGCACAGCCACAAGCTGTGTCTTTGTTTAATTCCCTTCCCAGACTCCTGCATTATTCTTACAGAAAGGCTCTGGCCAAACTGGCAATGAAACTGAATTTGAACTTGAGATTTTATGAAATGCCAAGCAAGTATCCCAACCAAACTCTGTCTTGTTTTTTCCTCCTCTCTGCCTGGACCTTGAAAGTGTCTCAACTCCATTCTTTTTAGTTTTGAAATTTGGAAAAAAAACCGCAATTGCTTTGGCTGTGACTAAAAAAGTCTGAGTGTACCCAAAGGGAGGACTCTTCTCTGAATGCCTTCATCCAAGGAGTGCTTTTTACGCGGAAGGAACACAACAGCTAGTAAAATGGCCAAGTAATGTTCGTCCAAGTAATATGGCAGCATTGAGAGATGAGATGAATAAGCATTTTGCCATAAAAAAGGAATATAAAATTAAATCTGTTATTTTTCAGTTTGTCAGCTGGTCTTACCACTAATCTCTGAGCAGAAATGAGGCTTAAGAAGCCACAGAGAGAGTCTTTCTTAGATCTAACCTGACAGTGGGTCAGTTTGTCATAAGAACACCTCCAAAGGTGGTCGATGGTGCTTTGTCCAGTGCCAGTGTGACCTCAAGGCCTTGCAGGTCTGGACAATTTTCTGCAAGACTCTTTCTGTCTGCTATGATTCACAACTTAGAATGGTGTGCACCTAAGGGAAAGTAATTTTTCTCCTGATGCCATGTCTGGTTTTATCGTTTTCCTTATGTAAACACAATTTGGTAATGCGTGACAGGGCTTTGTATGCCTGTTTTGCCAGACCTTGAATTGTCACATTCTTTGCTCTCTTTTTGTAGTGGTCCTGGGGATGGTTTCTTCAGCTCAGCATTTCAGTCCCAGCTGATCGGGAACAATCTTCATAATGTCTCTGTTCCAGAGCGTAAGTATCCAAAGGAATAAACCGCTCTGAGTGTTGTCAGTGTACATAAGGGTTTAAATAAAAATAGCGTCTCTTATGATTCAGTGCAGGACAGCGCAGGTTATACTGTCATGGTCAGATCCATGTTGTTCCTCTCTGCAGTTTTATGTTATCAACAGAAAAGAAAAAGGCTGAAAATAACACTGTTTAGTGTGCCATCACTAGCTGTTTTATTGTATTCCTTCTAGAGGGAAATGTGCCATTTTGAGGAATTTCACAGTTTTGTGTGCATGCATCTTCTTATTTTTTGGCTTTTATTTTTTGCCTGAGACAAATTTGTCCTGTTCACCTTAGGTGTTCAGATGTGGGGTTTGTTTCCAAAATATGTGTAAATGAAAACTATCAACTCCTTTGTGACACAGCATACCCCTGGTTCAGCTATGTTGTATTCAGCATGCATGTGAATTTAGGGGGAAGATGGCTCTATGGCTGTTCCCTAATCCTCAGCTGGCTAGGGACTGTTGAGCCTTTAATATGATACAGCTTTCTGATTAGTTCAGCTTTTCTTTGGCTGTGCCCTGCTCCAGAGCTCTGCTGCCGGAAGAGCATCAGGTCCAGTCTCCAAGACTTGTATTGGGAGGCTGTGAAGGACAGTGTCTTCAGCCAGGGAGAGGATCAGCTCCGCTGACGGTGGAGCTTGCCTCCCTTCCCTCTTGTATTGCTGTAGGGGAGCTTCCAAGTAGTCACATGCTTTTCAGACTTGACAGTGCTTTAATTTGACTGTATATTCTTATGGAAAGCAATCCCAAAACGTCTCGTTATTGAGATTACAGAAGAACTAGCACTTTCGTTTGTGTTAAAACTAGGTGGGAGAATTTGAAGTGTGTCAGCTAAATGTTATGTAGCAGTTTTACTGAATTGTGGTTGGGGCTGGAAGGTAAGCTTGCAATGAGCTGCTTGGAGTAATGTGTCAAACAGGAAATGAGCTTTCATCAAAACAAAGCAGAATGCATGCCTAATCAGAGCACTGCAGACCAGCTGGGGAGGGGGGAATATTTATAGGAGAGCTGCCTTTTGTCTTTTTTCCTTCTTCCTTCCCATGTAGACTTGGCGTATGGGTCTGTGGTCACAATGAAGAACCTTCGGATGGCAGGAGGATACCTTCACTCCCACTGGCACCTCTACCCGGAGGGCATTGGGGCTCGCCAGCAGCAGGTTGGTGTGCTGTGGTAGTGCTGCCTCTGACTACAACCATTGACTTGCTCCCATTGCACTTAGCATTAGAGGCTGTTGTGACAGGAGCTGTGTGTTTACTCATCATCTGTTACCCTCTTGGTGCCACAGCTGTGCACTTGGCTTGGAAATCGTGAGTAAAAAGGGTTCTGGAAGAGAGCCTACCATTTTGCACCAGAGAGGTGACTTACAGTAACAAGGCTTCATTGTAGTACCAAGACTACCCTCCACAGATGGAGGCCAAGAGGACTTAAAAATAATCTTCCATAATGAGAGGAAGGCTGTAAAACTTACGTTTAATACAAATAAATTATCTTACAGGTTTCTTTGCTATCTTTTAAAAGCAACAGGACTGTGTGGTGTTTTCACTCCTGCCACTGGCCTCTGTCACTTTGCATGGATTATTCTCCTTTTAGGTCTTACTTTCTTCATCTGTCACCAAAGAGTGTGTAAGGCTTTGCTCATTAAATTAGATATCTGTACATCAGTAAGCTAGCCATAATGAAACTATCTGAACTCTCTAAGGGCTTCTGAACAAATGATTAAGCAAAGTAAAAAACAGAAATCATGTAAGTATTGCTAATTAAGTAATACAGAAATTGATTTCTTATTTTTGTCCGTCATCAAGCTTCACAAATCTTTGCAGCTTCTGCAGCTTTCCCAAGATGTGTTTTGTGTTTTGCATGTTAGTGTCTAAAAATTGCTCTGAGCTCCTTGAAAGGAAGTTGCCAGAGAAGAACAAGTGTTTTTTAACTCCCTTCAGTCTGTGTGGTGAGGAAGAAGTTTTCAGAAATGACAGCTTTGTCTCAATCTTTTCCTGCTGTTCTTCCCAACCAAAAATTGACATTGATGTTTATTATCATAGATGGAGATGTCATACCAAAACTAGCTCAAGGATATGCAAAATCTGAGTGCAGAGCGTTCTTTATGACGCTAAAAGCAGGGAGGGGGGATTTAGAGAGGATGCTGATGGGAGTTTCCTTGAGGGTAAGTGGGAAAAGGTGGAGATTCTCCCCCACTGTGCTCCCTGCACTGGACGTCAAGCAAGGGTAGGGGCCTATGGAGAGAAGGGAATTTACACCTCAGACACTCCTGTATGTTCTGCCTCTCACCTGCCCTCTGGGCCATCCCACCTGAGTGGCAGGCACAGGTCTGGTACTGCTGGGCTAGGGTCCCACAGGGCAGGGCTTGCTGCTGCTGGAAGAGGAGGGTGAGCAAAGTGGGCATGGTTCCTCATGCTGCTTGGGAAGGTTGCTCTCTGGGGCAGCACCCTGGGGCCAGGTGGTCTCTCCTGGCCATGGTAGCAGTAGGAGCAGTTACTCTGTGAGGCTGAGCAAGCCGGTAAGGGTTAGCTAGGTAACGTGTGTGGCTTTAACATTTGATCCCTGAATCCTTACCTTGCCTGCATCTTTTGGCAGAAGTATTATGGTTGTCACAGGCAGCCTGTTGTCTGCTAGCGATGTCTGTCTGTAAAGCCAGTGCTGTTTCTATCTCCTGACTGGTCAGTGATTATTCAAAAAGGTCAGGTTTGGATATCCTGTTGTTGTAGGAGGAGCGTCTGAAGTAGGGTCAAGCTGTGTGGTCAGAGGCTGTTCGTTACTCACGATGTGTGTGAACTGCCATTACTTGTAATGCTCCTGAGTGTACGGGCTATACGCTGAACAAAAGGTGTGATCTGGGTTAAGGAGTGGCCAGTAACTGACTTTCTATGGGGCACTATCATGAAAGTCATCCCAGGGTTTCCATGGGACTGGTGCATTTGTTTGGGACTTTGGTATGCTGGCAAATGTGTGTCTGCTATCACAGCTTTTTTCTTGTTCGGTAAAGTAATTTATCCTGTGCTTTCAGGTCACTGCTTACTTGCATAAAGATTTGAATAACCTGTGGATTATAAAGAAACCTGATTTGGATACAGGTAACAAATACCAGTAAAATATCTTTTATAATTGCTACTTCTGTTTTTCACTTAAATACTCTGAGTTCCCTCTAGGGCACAGTATCATTTGTGGATATGAGGGGAGAGAGAAGGAAGAACAAGGGGAATCTGGCTTCATCTCAGTTAACAGTTTGTGTCTACCGTGAGTTGGGTTTTTTTCTCCAGATCGTACAGCTAAAAGTAAATGAGCTTTTCTCAGCTGAAGGTTGCATTGACAACTTTTCAGTTAGGTAGGGCTGCAAATAACGGAGGAAATTAATCTGAACTTAGTATTTTGTGGAATCTGTTATTGGGCTATGGGTCCTGGAGAAGATGGGTTCTGGTACTTTATGATATCTTGTGGTCAACTGATTTGCGTGGGTGCTTGCTTGAGACAAGATGAGAATACCGAACGTGAGGATCTATGGTTTGTACATACATCTGTTCTTTTAGAGTATCTTCTAGTGTAGCTGAGGAATGTTTGGTCTGGCAGTTTCCTTTCTTCACCTGCAACATGTGTATATAAAAATTAACAAGAGCTGTCTAAAACAACAAAAAATGCGAATAAGTTAGATATAACAAAATTATAATCAGTGTTGCAAGAATCATTTTTAGTTAATGAAATAAATAAATAAATATAGTTTTGGTGTTCAGTTAGCCTGACCAGGCATCCTCTTTATTTAAGGGCAGTATGTGCTGCTTGGGGTCATGTTCTTTGGAGTAGCCCTCAGGGCTGGTCTTTAAACTGTAAACTGGTTTACACCAAGCTTAGAGTCGACAAATCAGTTTACCTTGTGTTGTCAGCTTGAGGCACGAGCATTCCCAAGAAACGTTCTAAGACCCCGCTATGTTTGTCAGTGCATTGATATGATTAGTTTGCCTTCCTTCTGCAGATCTGTCAGACCCCTCGAGCCCTGTGGAATTTGTGAGGCACGGAGATATTATTCGTCTGGAACATAAAGAGTAAGGACATTTTCTGGGATTCAAAGAGATTGCGTGATTGTGTAGAATTAGTGGGAGATTTGTCTTGCTGGAGGGCTATGTGGTTAGGCCAGCACAAGCAGGCTGTGTGACAGGTGTCTGTATATCTGCATTTTGAGTGTGGGGTATATGGAGTTCTTCTCCTACGGTTTGTTTTGAAGGGTGTCTGTTAAATGGGAAACTTAACAGAACCGCACAACTTGATTAGAAATACCTACCTAAGAAGCAGAGGGACTTGAGCTGTGCAATATTAAGGGTAGCTCTTCTGCAAAGAAGCAATTTCAAAACCCTCGTTCTGTTGCCTATCCCCACTTGTGAGTTTTCTAGGCAAATAGGATGTGGGTTTTTTTGTCTGTGTAGCGCAAGTGTCCTGTTCCTGTGTGCATAGGCAGTATCCAGCTGAAGTTTTCAACAGCGCTGAGCTCACCGCAGTGAAACACTTTGAATTGAAATGTCAGCTGGAGCCGTCCCTCTCCGCAGGGAGCACGCAGGCGGAAGCGAGGAAGCCCTGGCGGCTTGATATTTAATCTTCACCTAGTCTAATGTCACTGTGCCACAATGCTGCAGCTTTGATTTCTTAACAGAAGCTCTAAGCTCATGAGCCTGGAAAAATCACATGTATATTCAGTATTGCATGGTCACAGACCAGGGCTTAGGTTTCCAAAACGATTTTAAGATTTATATAAAAAACAAAACCAAAAAAACCCCCAAAAAACCCCACCTTGAAATTTTGGGTTATACAATGGAATGTGTGATAACGAAGGTGGTGACACGGTGATGAGGCAGCACTGGTTCGGTTTTGGTCGCGGGAGGTGACAGTACGGCGCTGCGGGGAGGAGCCGGCAGGTGGCGCTGGTGCGCCGCGCGCGCCATAGCCGGGGCGGGGGGGGCGGTTCGCGCGCGGCTGGCGGCGGGGGGGGGGCCCTGCGCTGAGGGGCTGAGGAGGGGCCGGCCGGGACCTGGCCCCGTTGTTCTGCCGGCCTCGGTTAGCGGGCCCTGCCGGGGCGGGGGGCTGCTAATGGGGGCCACTTACCCCCCCCCCCCCCCCCCCCCCCCCCCCCCGAGTAATAAATAGTACGGTCTTCCCCCTCAGAGCCCAAACCGATCATCGGGGGGAGGTCAAGCGCAGGCTGGTTACCCCCACCTTTACTCTTCATTTTAAAAAACACCCAACCGAACAAAACCGGCCATGTTTTTTCCACTTGGAGGTGGTAGGTTGGATTTATTCGTGCCCTCCTCCTCCTCTGGCCCTGCCTGGTGTGGCATAACCTCAGAGCAACGTGGGGGGAGGCCCGTGGCTGTGAAGGTGCGGCCTGCCCGGCCCTGGCTGGAATTCGGTGGGCAAAACGCTGGCAGCTCCTGCGTGGCTCGAACAGAAGTTCTTATCACAAACTGACTGAGACATAAAAACAAAATGAGGTTTGACTTTTACTTTCATTGCAGAACTTCTAGAAATCTTCACAGTCACCAGCATGAGGCTCCCCTGACGAGGAAGCATTTCCAGGTCACTGGCTATGGAATAGTAAGTAAATGGCAAGATAAAATAAAAGCTTCTTTTGGGGAGAGTTCATACTGTGCCATTGGGATTTATTCTTGCTTTTTTAGTTTGTTAGCCAAGGTGGTAGATGTATATCTACCATACTGGAGGAGAAGATGATTCGGTATGAAGTATCTTATCTCATGTTTAAGGTCTGTTTAATGTGAGCACAGATAAGAAAAAAATTTAAGCTTTTACTGCCAGTCTGGCTTTGGCAGCGTTCAACTCCAGAAATGCCAAAATGAACAACCTTGAAGATGCTCTGACAAGAATTATTTTATGTATTTGGCCTTGTCACATAGACAAGTCGCTTTTTTGACAGAATGATGACAGAATTTTGAATCACGAAAATGAAATCTGCTTTGAAGGCTGAATTTCCAAACGCAAGGGGCTGTTGCCTAAACCCCTTCTGTGAAGCAGCCAAATTACCCCTATTTAAAATGTAACTGAGCCACAGTGAAGTTTGAATTGGAAGCAAAAAACTTAAAGGTTGACAAGACACAAATGTATTTGTGAGTGGTTGCTCATGTCTAGAATCATCTCTTCCTGATGGGGAATCTCTCTTGTGAAGTCTGAGCACGGGTAGCCTGGGCTCCTTTGTTTAGCTTTGCTACCATTAAGAGTTTCAGAAGTTCCTATTTGCAGTGCTTTGATTCTGTATGTCTTCTAGTTGTTTGGGTTTTTCCCTTTTTTATGGGCTTTTTTGTGTTTTTTTTTTCCTCCTGTGGTATGTTTGCATGATAGAATGGAACAGGAGACTCCAATGACTTCTGGCGGATCGAAGTGGTAGGCAGAAAGGCTGGGAAGCTCATCAAAGTCCTGCGGAGTCAGGTCCGGCTAATCCATGTGGCCACAGGGTGTATACTGGGCTCTTCTGGAAAGACTCTGCCAAAATGGTAAATAGCATGTAAATCCCCTCCACCCCTGCAAGGTCTTGAGCTGGCATGTTCCTTTGCTCAGTGGTACTTTTAAACTAAACAATAACCACATTTCCTCCATTTCTTTATCCTTAAAAGTATAAAAAAAGTAACTCACAGGTACCAAAAACATAACCAGAGGGGAAGGTCTGTGTTAGGGTTATGCAGTCTGTTACAGTGAAGGTATACAGCTCTGAAAAATAATATCCCTTACTAAGACATGAGCCTTGTCATCTGGTAAGTCCAGGAGGGGATGGCAGATGTATTCTTCAAGGCCTGTTGTATCTTTGGGGTTCAGAAAAATTGCTAGAAACTGGGGCAGTTCATACTGTTCCATACCATAATCCTCAAAATTTCTTTTTATTGGTATTAATTTGTGGTTGGAAGACCTTCTGCCATTTTTGCATGCAGCACCTGAAGCAAGGGCAATGGTAACAAGCTGCTGTTAGCAGTGGTAGGGATTTAGTATGTCCTTGAATTATATATTTTCATCATTAAAATGAGGTGTATACAGAGACATCTAGATTAATGCCAAGCAAGCTGCTGTATCTGCAGAGCTGTACTGTGTAGGGTGCTAACATGGATCCTGAAGCAGCAGGCTGTGCAGTCATGTTGCTTCTCTTTCCAGAGCAGCCTCCGTTACTGCTAGCTTATGTTTCCCTTCAATGTGTTATGGTAGAAAGGGCTTCTAAGGAATCCTGTGGGTGCTGAATCATAGTCAGTGCAGGCAGATACCTCTGGGGACTGCCTGCACAGGAATTGCAGCTGCCATTTAGACTGTACCAGTGAAACTGGGCATATGGGTAGATAATGTGATTGGTTTTGAAAAAAATAAATCACTGCCTCTGTCAACAGCACTCAGGAAAGGGGGTATTATTTTTTTTTTCCCCTAACACAAATTGACCCTGTGAAGTTACCGCCACAAAATATTGATGACATTAAGAGCTGAGGGGAAAACATACTTGTTAATTGCAAATAAGAATGGTTAGAGTATATTGGATTTTTATTTTTTTTAGGAATTTAAAGGGTAGTAATCACTGTCCTTCAGAGAATTAAGTGGTGATTAATTAATGGAATTAATTAATTACTGGAGTTAAGTCTGCTAAGTGGTGATCAGTAGAAAATTCCTTATTAATCTGTCACATTACTGCAGGGTTTGATGCAGTGTCTCCCAAAGTGTTTGATGTGACCTGCTAGAAATAGGGTGACAGACTAAATGGATAGTTGGTGGGATCTTCTGAAGTCATTCTTTTGTGTCTGTAATACAGTTGCTGTAGGCACGGATTGACTCAAATTAATGATGGTGATTTTCTTCTGGATAGACTGTAAGGGTTGACTTGAAGTAGTTTCTAGTTGTCAGTGTGCATCATCTTCAAAAATCCCACTGCTTATGTGTGGATCTAGGTTTTTTAGTTTAGATGCCCAAAGTTAGAAATGTAGTTCAAATTCAGTATAATTTTGATGTTGGCTGCCTTGCAAATCTGTTTTGGTTTCTACGTGGTTCTTAAAGCATGTACGAGTGTGTCAGAATGCAGCTGCTGTGGTTGAGTGGTATGGTAGGTGTTATGGAGAAGTATAAAGCTAAATGGGGAAAAAAGACGGAGAGGAACTGGAAATATTGAGTGATCTTTTGTGGGGTGGTGGCTAACTCTTCTGCTGTTCCTCAGGGGTTGGGAACAAGTGGAAGTCACCTGCACACCATACCTGAAGGAGACCCCCAATTCCCTCTGGAACTTTGAAGATCACATTAACCCTAAGTGTAAGTCATTTATTTAGTTTTCCTTTGAGAGTACATCTTGGCTTGCTGTTAAAGGAAGGGATGAGCTATCACATGGCAAGAAGTGGCATTCAGTGTTTGGAATTTGTGTGTTCTTTCCCAGCTCAAGTGTGAACTTGCTGAATTTGGGCCAGTTGTTCAGAGATGCATAGCGTTTTTCTACTTCACTGTTTGTACCGTAAGCTGGTGATAATGCTTCAAGTGTAGAGGAAGTATAAAGAGTTTTAAGAACTTTGAGATATTCATGGGTAACAAAAGTGTGAAGTTTTATGGATGCTGCAGTACAGTGTTATTTTTAACATAATAGGTTTAATTAGGTATTATTGTCATAGATAGGAATATGTCATATATACTTCAATGATTATTTGTTTTTTTTGGTAAAGCTAGGATCCGTCATGTTCTGGTATATTTTATTCTCTTATGGGGCATGCTAAATAATGACTTTGCAGTACTGTCAAGAAATGAATAGAAATGTGACAGAGGACTAAGTTTGCCAATAACGACAGATGGGCCTTGCAGCCTCATCCAGGAGTTAGATATGTGTCACAGCCTCATTTGGCCTGAATTATTTGATATAATTTTCTTCCCATGAATTGCAGATGACTTGGGCTAAGATCGTAGTTATTAAAAAATCTAGTGTTCGTCATCCTTCCAGAGTGACTGTATGCAAGCCAAAGGAGAGAGAGATCCTGGGCTGTTGACTTGGTAGAATTTCCTCTTCTGTTGTAATGTATTTTACATTCCCACACTTGTGGCTCATTTACAGATAAACAACAGCCTATGAACAATATGTCTCTAATTTCAGCTAGAAATTTGATGGACTTTTATCTGTTTCTCTTGCTCCTGGAAGTAAAGGAGGAAATGTAAGAGTAAATCAGTTGTGAAATTCATTCAGAGATACTTTTGACTGCAAGCCTCTGTGTTTAGAATAGGAATGAATTGCGTAGTGAATTAAAAGAGGTGTTGGAAGCAGATTTGTCACAGGAGGATTTTAGTTTATCATGAAAGAGGCAAATAAAATTAAAGCATACAGACTTCTAATCTATTTTTCTCTCTTTTTCTAAAGTGCCCAATATCAGCCTGGATGTTTTAAAACCCTCTTTTGCAGAAATTCTGCTAGAATCCCACATGGTTATGATTCGGGTAAGATATCGTTAATTCTAGGTTATCGTTTTCTTCCCCCTTTCTCTTGTGTCAAAAAAAATACAGCATTTTCTGAGAGATCTGGGTGATGGCTGCAAGCTAGGGCAGAATTTACATGCCCCAGCAACCTACTTGAATTTATACTTAGAAAAAGGGGTGGTCTTGCAGCTAAATCTCCTAAAAGTTTGGAAGCCTTGGGCTTGATGCCTGGCTCTGCTGTTGGTGTGATCTAGCTACAGCCCAGTTATGTAATCCCTCCACTGCTGAAATCTGGTTCTGTAAAGGAGAGATGGAAATTTTTCCTACCCTACTGAAAGGTTTTAAAGTTAAGTTAGTATTTGTGAGGCAGGAGGATATTGCTGTGGTCAAAGTCAGGAAAATTAGCTGAACAGCCACTTAGGAGAACAATAAATGTTTGGATTGAAAATGGAAAACTTCTAATTTGTTTTAAAGTTGATCAAGTTGATGTGTTTTCTGCTTTTGTCTTCCCTGTTTATCCCTGAATAAAAATTAAAAAAAAAAAAAAAAAAAGAGAAGCTGGATTTAATATTTTCAAGGTGGACTGCTCTTGCAGTCTTTCCCTATTATTGTTCTTTGTGCTCTTGGCCACAGTCCTTTTGCTTCCAGCCCTTCAATCCTTTGTCTGAAGAATGAGAAGTTACTATTTTGAGAAAGGAGTCTAAGGTTTTATTTGCTAGTGTTTGTAAAGCTCTTCTCAGATTCTTAAGAGAAAGAAGGTAGTCAGGCAAGTTATTATTAATGCTGAGCATTTCCATGGCAACCAGTGGTAACACTGTCTCAGGTAAAGAAGCACCTGCATGAGTTTCCATGGAAATAATCTTCCTGGGGCTTTTATTTTCAGAGTGGAGGGAAACCTGTCAAAGTAGTCTCTTAATTAACAAAGGTCTTGCTTATGCAATATGTGTCCTCAAATGACAGAAAAGCAGAAGAAGAGAAATGAGAGAATACTGCCTGTAATGGTACCCAAAGAACATTTTCACTTGCAAACTAATAATAAAAACTTTCATTGTCCTTATTGTGGCCATCTCCAGATGATGATGTGTTTATGTAGACAGAAAACAGTCTTTACTCAGGAAGAGTATTCATGTGTGTTTGTGTACCCAGACATTGCTGGGCAGGCTTTGCAGCATAACTGCCTGCTCATTTAAATTTTATTTTGACTTGTCTGTAGGGAAACAGCGGCCTCAAACCAAAGGACAATGAAGTTACATCCAAACCTTGGCACTGGCCCATTAACTACCAGGTATATTGATCAATCCACCTTCCTTTCTGTTTTCAAGTGGTTCTGCTGTGCTTCTTGAAGCATGGCACCTCTTAATTGCATTGAACGTGTTGTCAGGTTTATTTTGTAACACCTGAGCTACATGAATGGGAGTTTGTCTCACCCTTGACACTGTGCAAAATACAAACTGGACTGATGGAAACCCATTTTACTCCCTTCTCATCTGTTTCCTCAGGGCCTGCGTTTTTCTGGTGTCAATGAGACTGATTATCGGGTTTATTTGCTGGGGAACCCGGTAAGTTGGAATGGGAGGTTCTAAGCCAATGCCTTTAGCAAATTTTAGCTTAGTCTTGCTTCTGCCAGTGGCAATGATTCTCTTCCTTGTCCTCCTCCTTTTGGACTGTCTCTCTCATTGTACTCTTATGCTTGAATGTCATTTCCTCTCTTGTGCACATGTCCAGCCTAAAGTCCAAAATCTTTCTTTTTTTCCTATGTAGGTGATTTGGTGGCTAAATCTGGTCACTATTGGGTTATATCTTCTGATAACAGTTTCCACTGCAGTGGCCCTGAAGAGAGGTGTCCAACTGACATCTGAACTCAAAGGTGAGGTCAGTCTTCCTATCCTCCCTGCATTATAGAATCCCTATTATAACATCTTGGTTTCCTGATACAGAAAAGCTCAACCTGGAACTCCTGTATTTAAATTTATTTTTTTTTAATATTGTATTAAAACACTCTGAGTTGAATAGAATATACTCAAGGTAGCTGTACATACAAAGCACTAATATATAGTGCTTTGAAAGTGTAGCACTGAACAACGCAACTGTTAACAAAGGGTTCCATCCTAGAAATAATCACTCTGATGAACAAATCTCACTTTTTGCTTGGCAGACTATTCCTGATTAGTTGCCAAACTTCCTAAGCCTGTAAGACTCGATCAGAAATCCTCAAGTCAACAAGGGCCCTGAGACACCCAGTTAGCCAAAGAGAAGAGCTCTGGAAGTGACTCCCAGGCAGGAGGTGTGATCAGTGGCTCCTCAAAAGTCTTATCACTCCTTTGCTGGAGATTTTGGAGCTGGTCTGGGTATAAGTTGGCATCTTAAGGTGGTCCTAAGATACGAGTCTCAGTAGGCTTTTGCTACCTTGTTTTCTAGCAGGAGACTAGGGCTTGGATTAGTCAGTGGCTCACATGGCAGCTCTGCTTTGGAGGTGATCACCCAGCCTAGCATGGGAGTTGCATATGAGCTGCTCAAGAGACAAGATGCTGGCCACAGTTGGTCTCACTTACATAGATTACTGCAGCTCAGAAATGACCAGTTGTATATATGTTGGAAAGACTATATTTGATCTGGACATACCAGTAGGAGGAGGTGATAAAATGTATGTCAGGGAAACCTTCCCTGATTCAGAGATCTACTCGTCCCATAGTTTTTAGCTTGTTCTGCTTTGCAGGCTTCCAAGGTGTTCTTTCTAGTAGAGATACTTATTATACATGTGTTACTGATAATAGGCTTCCTTTTCATAAATGCCTTCTGCAGGCACCTTAAAACTGTGTGGATGGCAGGACTTTGTATACCAAGGGTGGGAAAGCACTGAGCTTGGGTTATCAAGCAGTGTCCACAAGGAAAAGAGTGGGAGCTTCATATCTCTAACAGGTCAATAGTGAACAGGACAGGTGTTCAACAAAAGTACTGCAAGGAGCTACCTGCTTTGGGTGTAAGGGAGACAGACCAATCGGATCAATGCCCGGCTCTCAGGTTCTGCCTGTGCTCTGTACTACTGTAGTATGCATGGTGTTTTCAAATGAGAAGTGTTTCCTGATATTTATGCAAAGCAAATGACAAATGCAAGAGATGCAATGATCCTTTCTTATGTCAAGTGCCAAGGTTATGGAGCTTTTAACAAATTCTAAAAAGTCATACTTTGACTGTTCCAGTTTACATCAGTGGTTGCTTTGTTTTGTAGATCTCCCTGTGGGAAGTGAATTCTTAATTGTGATGTGAAACTATTAAATTACACGATAAGTTACTGGCTAAGCTGCATGCAGACGCCAGAGCTCTCGCTCCCTTCCCCAGGCTCTGAGAGCTAGGCAACATTTCTTTCCAGGAAAGGCTGGCAAAGGGATCATTTGGATGTCTTGTAGTTTTATTGCAGAGAGAATAAAAACCATCAGAAACTGCAATGACCTAATTAGTCTGATATACATGCTGAGAAACTGCAAATCCAATCTTACCATAGAGCATGGTCAGCCTCCTGCCAGTCCCTTTGTATATCTTTTCTAGTAACTGTTCTCCTGAAAAGTGTTTGTATGCTTATAAAGAATGCAGCTAGGATGTTGCAGAGCCTTGAAGCAATTTCAGACCAGTGCATGGCTTCCTGCAAAGATCATTCCTATTGAGTTTACTTAATGTGGTAAGGTTTGCAAGTAGGAGCTGTAGCTGAGTTTTTCCTCTGCTGTTTATTTGTGTTCCAGAACTGTCCAGAGTCATGCTACATGGTGGAGGGCAGATCGCGCTGGGCTGGCTCCTTCATTACCTCCCTTTTTTTATGATGGGACGAGTTCTCTACTTTCACCACTACTTTCCTGCCATGCTTTTTTCCAGCATGTTGACAGGTAAATACTAGAGTCTGGGAGAAGACAAGGCAGCGAAACAGGTGAAATTCTGTTAAATAGAATGTTTTCAGGCTGAAAGTTTGGGGGGGTTTAATAGGTTTTCTGCTTGCTTGTGCAAAGTGCTTGAAAACATTGACTAATTCAAAATGTTTTCCACAAAGCAGCACAGTGCCAAATTGTCCTTTTTTTGTTACAACCCCGAAGAGGCAGTCATGGCCAGTGCTTAGGGCATTTGAATTTCAAGATGTGATTCCTATTCTTTGCTGTTTCACTGTTCTAATACATGTTTTTATACAAGTTACTTCCCTTTGTTTGCTGCCCCCACTTTTCTGTCATGTCTGTTTATAATTCAGTCTTGGTAGTTTTTCGTGTGATTTTGTACCAACTAACTCAGCATCTGGGACCCAGATCTTTTTTGCATTTATTCAAATCAAAAGGTAGGAAAAAAAGAGCCTTCTGCTGATGCAGAACAATCCCTATAGTTCTGAAGGTTATTAGGGTAAATGAACTTTAAAATTGACAAGGTCTTCTGCTGTTAACAGAGCTTTGGCAGTCCAGTCTATGACTGAACCTGTCAACTCTGTTCTTTGGCCTCTGCACTGCTCCCAACTTCTACCTCTTCCTTCTTCTAGGAATCACCTGGGACGCTCTACTGAAGTTCTGTGCTGGATTCTTGTTACCTAGCACTACAGCTAGAAAAGTGTATGGAGGGGGGTTCCTGGCACTGGTTCTGCTCATCATGTACAGGTGAGTGCTGAAAACTGAACTTTCCCTGAATGTGTGACAGTCACTGTCTCAATGGATACCTTACTGCCTGTTAATTATCCTTAGCCTTTTTCTCTGCCTCTCTTCCCTGCTGAACTTGTCAGACATCATGAAACCCAGTCCTAAACCCTCACATTTTATTAGATTCTGCATCTGTGTCCCATTAATGCATTATAAAACATCTGTCCATTGCAGGGAGTCTTCCTTTTATCACAGCACTCAGTGTGAACACCATTCTCCTCTGAACCCACAGTGCAGTGGTTTCTGATTGTAGTCCCAATGCTAGATCATGCCAGATCCCTCAAATACAGCCAAATTCTTCATTACTGTAGGTTTTCTCAGCTGGCTTTTCTCCAAAGCTGTTGCTTTCTAAGAGAAAATACTGCAATAGAACTGTGTACTATGTATATATGTTGTGTTTGGCAGAGATTAGAAGGTCCTCAGTGGTACTTAGAATGGCCCAAAAACAAAAGGTCCCATATCTGTGTGGACTGATCTGCTGCAGTGTTCTTGAGAGGGAAAACTGTGCAGTCCCTGATGGGCATTTGGTTTCTTTCCACAGCTTCTACCTCTTCTATCCTCTGTCCTACGGGATGATAGGACCCATGGCCTCTGACCCTAGCAGCCCCATGGCAGGGCTCCGGTGGATGGACTCCTGGGAGTTCTAGAGGCAGCAAAGGAAGCCTGGGAACAGTGGATGAGAAGCATGAGATCAGCTGCATGTTGGGCTGGTTTTGGTGCTTTGGAGACCTGTGACTGTAAAATGCCCTCTCTGGAGAACGCTGGGTACAGTAGCCCTGTTGCTTTGGCATTTGTTTGCACTGCCTGCATTGGAAGATGCAGAGGATGATCATGAGAAGGTCGTCTTAAAAAGACTCATGTCCTGAATCCTTAGGTTGTATTTCTGGACAACTGGCTGCTTAAATCTCAATTCTTTAAAGCAATATGTATCAGTCAAACAGCAGTGGCATTCCAGCAGCCAGACCAGGACAAGTTGGAGGCCGTGTGTAGTTGCGTGTGTGTGTGTGTGTGTGTCTTCCTTCTTGTAATTCAAGCACTGTTACTGTTTGAGAGCCAGACAGTGTCTGAGACATTAGGTCTTTTATCATGATTAACAACCTTTCTTACGGCGAGGCTTTTGAAAGCTTCATGTAAGTAGCTGTGGACCTCCATTCCACCCTGCCCTGACTGTCTGCATTTTTTTGTTCTGACCCTGAACTTTTGGAATTTGACTGAAAGGGGTCTGCTTGAAATCTCCTGAGCCACTGTGCCTTGCCTGTCTCCTAGGCCCTCTGCAGACAGGGGAGATGGAGATTATTTATCCCTGTATACTGCCTTGCTTTCTGGTCACCTTTAATCATTTATAACAATCACCTGGTGGGCCTGTGCTTAGAGCCACTGTTCCAGCTCAGCACTTAGTAGCTTCTTTGCAGTTCCATCTGAAACTGTTAAGGAAATTACAGTGGAAATAGCAGGTGATTTATTTTCTGCCCCAGTATGCTGTGAAGTCCAGCTTCTTGGGGGTGTACTAGAGACTGAAATGGTAGCTTGGAAATTTTACAGACAGCTGTCGTTCATCTTTTGATCCCAGCTATTCCAGTGACAGTACCTGTGCTTTTAGGGGGAAGGCTTCATCTTACTGAATGTAGCATCTGCAAAACTGGCTGTCAGTGCCATGGTATCTGTTCACTGTATTTCAATATTGAACAAGTTCCCTCTCATTAATGGCTGAACATCAAATTACTGTACTGAAGGAAATGTGAGGCCAGGCAAAAATTCTTTGTCTGTTAAGAGCCATTGGATGTTGAATCCACCCCTTCCAAGAAAGCAGAATTCTATTTATTAGGTGCCTTTTTTCTGTGTTAGGTCTATGTTCCTTTTATTCCATCTCTTCACCCGATTTCAATTTCTTGTCACAGTTCAAGGTTGCTAGTTTGTAGCATCTAACATGAAGGACACTTGGATCCCAGCTGTGTCTAAAGAAGTAATATTTGCAAAACTCTTTTGTGTATGTTTCATTAAAACCAAGCCTTTCATTTCAGAGTTCTTGCTCTGCTGCTCAGCCTTGCATCAAAATTGCAGGTACAGGGAGAGCAGCAGGTGAGGGTGTCTGTCTTGAAACATGAATCGTGCGTTCATTTCTCTTACCAAACTTTGAATTCTAATGTATTTCCTACAACACAGAAGGGCTGCATTAGCATAGTGGTTCTGTGGGGGGGACTGAGACTCCAGTCAGACTTGCTTTCATTCCTCTTCAGTAGAGACCCATAGCATTGTTCAGTAAGGCAGCTGCTTGCTATTGTAAGGCTCTGGCTTGGTATGTCACATCTCTCTCAGAAGTTGACTTTTTGATGCTAACTCCGATGGTATGGACCTGTGCTTTTGATTCTGAAGTTTTTGAGTTAATCACCTGCTGGTAATACATGGTGGGAAGTCATTGCACTAATTAGCTACTGGGCTTGATGATTCCTTTCCACTTGCTATTGCAGGAGGTGCTCCCACCTACATGAGCCAGGGGTTCACAGAGGTGATAGATACACAAGAAGGATGGGGGAGAAGGCTGCAAACTTCTTCAGATCCTGCTTGATCTGACGGCCGCTGTGAATTGTTAACTGTTGGCAATGTGGCAGGCAGACAGTGCAGTGCTGCCTTTGTAGCAGTGTGATTCAGCATCTTCTGCTCTTGGTGAGATTATTGCCTTAATACCTTGCTATCCTGAATATGAGCTTTCCCTAAGGTAGTCTTATTACCATGGGAAGGATTTGCCAGAAGAACTCATAAAAGCCATGATTTAAAGTACAGGGTTTTTTTCCAGCACATACAATCACCCACTTGCCCTTAACATTAACAAAAAACCCCCACCAAACCAAACAAACTCTAAGAAGCATGTGAGTGTTTTGGAATGACAGTTTCTAACATTCTTTATTCATCCATTTAAATCTGTGGGAAAGCAAAAATTAATTCGATAACCTTGGTTACTTCAGTTATGAAGGGGTTAGCTTTGTAGGAGCTGCCTGAGGAAGGTGAGCCAGTGCGTTCTTTGGCCAGGGTCCCTCTATCCTTTATTACTAATAATCTTTTGGGTGGGGATTGGTGGCTGAGTCTGGGGACTGGCCAGCTGAAAGTAGCAAATGTTGTGCTCCCATCCCACCTTCCCGTGCACAAGCCCAGGTTCTGTTTCAATACAGACAAAGGTTTGTTTTTTTTTAGGACTGCCATTTCAGGAATCCTCTGAAAGCACTTTGTTGGGATTGGGACTATTTCTTAGACCTTGTGTGCTGGTAAGGGGATGGAGGCATACAGTGAAAAACATCTAGCTATTCCACAAGAGGGAGCAACTTGCAGCAGAATCTTTTCATTTGTTTCTCTTTTTGTTTCTCTTTTTGTTTCTCTTTTTGTTTCTCTTTTTGTTTCTCTTTTTGTTTCTCTTTTTGTTTCTCTTTTTGTTTCTCTTTTTGTTTCTCTTTTTGTTTCTCTTTTTGTTTCTCTTTTTGTTTCTCTTTTTGTTTCTCTTTTTGTTTCTCTTTTTGTTTCTCTTTTTGTTTCTCTTTTTGTTTCTCTTTTTGTTTCTCTTTTTGTTTCTCTTTTTGTTTTAATCTGGAGTTAGAAGTAATAAAAGGTATACATTTGAAGATTGTAGAGCAGACATCTCCTCTGCACCCTCTGAACTCCAGGGGTTGGCTTTTCAGTTATTTTAGTTAGAATTTAACCTTCAGTGTTTGGTTCTCAAAACCTGTAAGGCCATAGCTGGTATGTGGTAGTAACTTATTTTGTGAATTCAATAAAATACAATAAATGGGATTCCCTTAGCGACTGACTTAAAATGTCTCAGTGGTGCAGGTGTGAGGCAATAGATGCAGGGCATTCTTCTTTCTGAATGGAATTTGGCCTGCTTCAGTTCATTTTTTCCATTTGTGCTTGTGGAATGAGTTCAAGTTCTCTTTGAGGACTGCTTATTCATCTTCTTCCCCAGTCATGTGGAAGACAGCTAATGGTGCTTTCTGAGGCCAGAAGGTGCTGTTCTCTGGAGCAGCTGCTCTCTTTGAACTTTGCTTGATGGGACTCCTTTTATCACTGGCAAAGTATTTCATCAAACTGTATCTGTGGATTCAAATCACAAAAAGCTACAGGCTGCCACGTTCCTTTCTCATGTGTAAACTCATATTTTCAGCTCTTCAGTCTTTGAAGGATAGATAGAAGGCTTCTAGGCTTATCTAGCTTCATCCTAGACAATCCATCCATCTTAAAAGGTTTCTGTTAACAGTCACTTCAGGACACCAATGTGCACACACCTGTTCCAGCAGCATGGACTGGCCTGTCTCCACAAAGTGGACTACTCATGCTATCAGATGAGGATGTGATCATGAGGAGGATTTGAATGGAGGTTCCTGTGCCAAAGTTCCTGTCATGCCCTGCGTACCAGCATCATTCACAGCCCTGTGGGTGGAAGGGCATCTCGTCTGCATCTCTCTTATCTGCAGAGAGTTTTCTTTTCCATCTTAATTGGAAGGACATACTGATACACACAGGGCATTGACAGGATCTACATTTTTGTATCTCCTCTTTGCTTCTGCTTCTTCAGGTATGCCCAAAGTACAGGATATGCCTTTGCTGCTCCTCCAGTTTTTAGGCTGTGCATCCTTTTCTTAGGGGTGCCCGGACAAGGGGTGGGACAGGACACATAGGTATTCATCCACTCCAGATACTGTCATGTGCACTGAGAGCAAAAGCAGAACCTTGTTATGGAAAGGTAAACAGATGTGTTATTTGACAGTAGCTTCCCTATCTCTCTGAGAATTGTTTTCAAGGGACTTGAGAGTGTCAACATAGGAAGCGCAGGCATTTACTTGAAATTCTCCATTGCCATGCTTAGTGGCTTCCCTTCCAGAGGCCGTGCCTGTGTGACTTACCCTCTGGGTTGGCACTCTGCGCACGAGCACCATTATAACACTGTTTCCTCCTCTCAGGATCCTGCTGGCAATGTGAAAATCTGCTTAGCGGTGCCCTGTGCCTCTGCCAGCTGGGGAATATAGGTAAGATTTTTTTTTTTTCCCATTTACAGCAAGTGACCCCACACATTGACAAGTGCGTGTCATAAAAGCAAAAATGTGTGGAACAGTGTAAGTCTTCCCTGCTGGGAAAGGAAGGCTGAGGATAAGAACACCACCTCCATAGCACACTTGCATCTTTGGGGAGCTGGGGGCTACAAGCAGTCAGGACTGGAAATTGTCTCTGTCGTCTTGAAAGTACTGAGACCTTGGTTGCATGGTTGGCTGTGAGTTGCTTTACTTTTTTAACTCTTATGCTTTTTACTTGAAAGTCAAGGGCTATGGTTCTCACAAATGATACCTGAGGTAGGGGGACATACTAGCACAGAAACCACTCCTGCTGAATTTTTACTTGGTCCTAAAACTTTGCCAAATGAGTTTGTTGTGTTTTATAAGAGGCACTGTTTAGAGCCAGCCTTGGAGAACTTGCCCCTGACTGGGGGAGAGTTTGGAGCAGCAGTGAGAGGGCTTCTTTTGTAATTCAGTCACGTATTCTGAACATTTCTTACTAATCCTATGTGTGTGTGTGTGTGTGCATCTGTCCATGAACTGAATGTCTTCTAACTAAGGTGTAATTACTGCACCATACAGTGTGGATGGGAGAATGTTCCTTTGAGCTATAAATGTATTTTGTACAGAAGATCATGGAAAATGAAGTAGAATTTGGAATTTAATTTTGTAATAAATACTTCTTCTTTCAAGCATTTTCTTTACATCTAGATCTTGGGGTGTTCCCACCCACCCCCCCTTTCCTCTCTCCCTCACATGCACGATTGAAGTAGCAATATTGACTTTAAATGGACCCATTGAGGAGTTTGATCTAGGACAGGGGTGATCTGCGCCAGGGGTGATCAGCACACCCGTGTTGCTGGACTGCAATTCTAGGAGGTCAGGTTTTACTGCAGTCCAAGTGAAGTGCTGATAAGCACAGCAGGAAGTGAAACCGGTAGATGTGAATGAGAAAAGTGCTGCCTGTTGAAGCGGGTTTATTTCTCCACGTTAAAGACGTGTTAAATTGTAAATATGTATGACATGTCAGGTTTAATGGGTATATTCATTGAACTTCTGGTAGGTTGCCTGTGAACACTTCATTTGACAGATCAAGCACTTTATTCAGGAACCCAATGTTTTTCTGTAAGTCATTCTTATGTTGAGTGTGTGGTGTCCATGACATCAGACTGATGCACAGTTTTGTACAAATGAGGCCCTTGCTGTGGACTAAATGGGAGAGTCTGTAATGAAACTGGAACCTTGTGAATCAGAATCTGGCTCTGTGCCAGGGCAACATAGACTTCCGAGTACATTGTAACAAGGGGTTGTCATCCTCGGGGTGGAACTAGGTGGGGGGGGGAAACAAAATACAGCATCCTTATTTAAGGCTGCACATTGATGCCCAGATCAGTGCTGGAGGAGAGCCAACCAGTCCGTTTAGGCATATTCCAGTGGCTGCTGAAGTAAAGCTAGGACAGCTAGAAACTGGACGGTGGCCTGCACAACGTGATACACTGGGCTAATAGATGGTTACTGAAAAGCCTGTTGACATCTTGTATTGCTTCAAGAAAGTGCAAGTTGGTCTTTGGATACTGTCTGATCTCAGGGCTACCCTTCTGGAAGGGCGGGCTGCTGATAAAGCAGTTGTGCTAGAGTGTAGGGGGATGACTATAAGGAAAAGACATGAAGTATTGTTCAGAAAATGCTGGTAATGTCTGAAGTAAAACTACTTCTCACTGCGCTCTAAAGAAAGAATGGCTTCTTTCTGCAGGTGAGTGATCTCGTGTGGGTGGACACTGGTGACTGATTCCATTTGCATTTGATTTGAACCTGCCAGGTTTCTAGGTTTCTAAATTCCAGCCATCATTGCATTACGTGTTTCTCAACAAGAATGGGGCTTTTTCATAACCTGGTGTTTTAATGTAGTTTTTGTGCTCTGTCTTCAAGACACTGCTTAATCTTTTTGCTAACCAAATAGAAACTTTCAAGGCAAGTTTCTTTCTCTAGCCCTCAGTCTCCTGTGCCTCTTCTCATTTTCTTTGGTTTACCCGTGTGGTTTCCCAAACTGTACACCGTCTTCCAATATCAGTCTCCCAATTCCATATGTTGAAATAAATCTTCATTGCTCCTACCACTGCTTCCTAGTTTATATCCAAGGAATGTGGTTGCTATGCACTTTGGAATTGTTTTCTAATACACCATTTCTTAACTCTGTGGCTATAGCCCATGTAATGCATGTTCTGGAAATATAAAGTTTGTGTTTTATCTGAATGGGCATAGTCTACCAAGTGTTATGATTGCTGTAAATTGCTTTGTCCATATTTACAATTCTTGCAGTCGCTGTTTTATCTCCAGATTTCATCCAAAGTCAGTCATCCTGCTGTCTTGCAGCTGACAAAAAGTAGTTTTCAGGCTTCGTTTGTCTGACCTTTTGGGTTTTTTCACTGTGTGTTTTAGGATGAGGTAGTTCTGAAGTACCTGGGTTTCTCTGGTAACCAGAAAGGGAGTTTAAGTTACTTGCCCATATGAAGGCATCTGTGTTGGGCCAGCTGAGTCCCACCCTGGGAGTGTGCTGATCCCTTGGAATGCTTTAGGGACAGTAACTATTTGGTTACAAGGTAGAGAAGGAAACTAGATGTGAAGTGGGGAAAGTGGTTGAGGTGAGAATGAACATGTGCAAGGTGGTACATCTTTATTTGACATTTATGAACTGTGTGAGAACAGCCAAATAAAGCCAGTGCAGCTGAAGAAAATGAATTTAAACAATTTGATAACTTGCAGGCAAATTCCCATTGAAGCAAGTCTGAGGAGCAGTATTTAAATAAAGGTCAACAAGAGCACAAGCACCAACTATGCCAGTGCAAAGCAAGGCTGGGAAGAGCCAAAGATAAGAAGCTGAGTAACAAGTTATTACTTGACTTCAAATACAAGAAAGAAGCATCCAGCAAGTGAGAGCTCTAATTACTAGAGGCTGCTATGAAAGTTATGCGGAGGGGGAAAGCAAAAAAGCTGCTTCACAAAATGAAGGCATAATGGGGAATATCAAAGTTAATGAAAAACTGTCAGGACATAGGTAGTAAGAGATGGATCAAGAATTAGACCACTACTTGGCAGAGACAGAAAGGCACGAACAGATGGATCACTCTGAAAAGTTGTACACACATCTTCAAAGGCTTTTATAATAAATTCCCTACTGGGTTTTTCATTATTTTCTCTATGCAGGCTAGTTAGTTTCTTCCTTACTTAATCATCTTGTTTGGCCTTTTTGAGTATTGCTACATTTTATACTCTGTAAGTCTGCTGAAATTTCTTTGTTTCAAGCATTATTAAAAAAATAAATAAGTGGGTTGGAGATAGCCTCAGGCAGCTCTTGTAGGACTCGTGGGTGCAAGCTATCTGTGCCTGCTGATTTTTAAGTCTTTATTGCTAACAGTTGTTGTTTAACATCGTATTTAGTTACTAATGGATTGGAAAGTGTTTTATGATGCAGCTTAAACACATCATTCTCCTCAAGACAGAACCATAGTATTTATTCAGTGCTTAAGCATTTTTTGACTCGAGTTTGCAGGTGCAAAATTTCTCACTGAACTGGAGAATTATTTTTGACAGAGCCCCAAAACTGGAATGGCTTAGATGGGTGAGGAGGAGACAACCTCAAGCAGGAAAGGATCCCACACATAGAAGCAATAACACATGGGCTTTGCTTTGAAAACAGATGGCTGAGTGCAAAGCTGAAAGGTTGTGATGCTATCACAGCCCTGCCATGAAGGAATGGATGCAATTAAATGCAGAATCTTTGTTTTAATAAATCACATCAAAGATGCTATTCTCTGAGACAACTGCTGTAGATCAAATGATTGTAGGAGATGCCCTGGTCGATAGTGGCAATTCAAACTGCAAGAAGAAGGGAAAGAACAGACAGAGATCAGAAAGAAGACAATCAATGAGCGCTTCAGAGATCAGCACCAATGGCACTTCTGAAACAAGGCAAATGCAGCAGGGAAACTACAGAGGACAATCCACAGGGAGTAAGGATCCTTTCACCAAGCTTTTGTCATGTTTCAGCAGCTGAAGGATGATCCAGTCCAGGAGTATAAGGACAACTGGAGGAAGATCCAAGCCCATGTGCACCATCCCTAGGTAGGGCAGAAGCCAGGTAACTGTGCTGACACAGTGCTTGCCAAGTTGCCAGGCAGATTAGCTAGAGTGCCATGCTGAGCTAATGAGGAATTGGAGAGCTGCTTGCATCCCACCAGCTTGGAGTCTGCGTACCTCTATAGTTGTGCCTTATGATCAAATTCAGCTTGTGTCAGACTGACATGGTAGATAGACATTTTGAACTCACTTGGTAGCGTCACTTACAAAAGGCAGAGTTTGCTTCTTGGAACATGAGCCTGGTGGTCAGAGTAGCAACTGGTGGATTATGACTGTGCTGGACAGCACAACGTGAATAACAACTGAGGTAAAGTCTGAGCTTTTCAAAGTGTCAGGCCTGGTTCAATAGCCTCCTAAGTCAAAAATACTCAGGCTAGCAGCTCTCTGTGTAGTCCCCTTTGGCTTCTCTCCCCGCTTCATGCCCTGTCAGCCTTGGATTGTTTTCACCTACCTGTACAAACTTTTCCCAGCTGGCTCTGGGAGATCTAAGATGAATCTGAGGATATCTAGTAGCAAATCGAAGTCAAAAGACGTGTTTTTGTTTTATTCTGCGGTTGAATCCTCTCCTGCACATTGTTCCTCCTCCATCTGCCTATCCCTCTCCCCTTAGCCCAAATCCTCAAGGCTGCTAGTGCTGCCCTGCTCTCCCTGCAGGCATGGTGGCAGCCAGTGAGCTCTGCAGCTGTTGCCTTAATCATTTTATAAGCAAGATTATTCCCTCCTGCATCTCTTTTGCTTCTTGTTATGCAATTGTATTTCGTGATTTGCTTTGCTACTGAGCTGCGCTGCTCCATGGCCTGAGGGAGTAGCTTGAGAAGACTGCTGGGAATGTTGCATGGCTTCTGCTCCCACCTGAGGATGGGGATGGGAGCCTGGGGAAAAGAGGAGCCATCATGGTTTGTGGTTTTGGGACTGGGGGCAAGGGAAAAGAAAGGGGATTAGCCAAGCCCAGGAGTCCATATCTGAGGTGAGCGCGGAGCCACTAAGCAGCTAGATCAGAGTAGCATTATTCATGAAAACTTAGAGATGTAGAATTGGAAATGAGCAGGACTCCAAAGGGGGATTCGGGTTTGTTGATACAGCAGCTGGGATGGAAACTGGCAGTGCCACAGCAACATGTGCGAAGCAGTTGTCCCTGGGCCAGGCTAATGGGGCGTCCCTGGGGAGGGAGGGCTCTTCTCCAAGCACCCTGAGCCCTGAGTGTGGGGTTGGGGGCTGGCATTTGTGAGCTTATTCCCAGTTCTGTCACACTTTTTTTATGAGCTTGGGCAGCTTGCTTTCCCTGTGGGTAAACTGAGGCACTGAATAAGTAAAGCCAACACTTGGCAAGGGTTGGTGTTGATACTGTAACTTGAAGGGGCTGTAGATTACAATAACAAGACCCAGCAAGTTAAAAACCTTATAAATTTGTGTTCTTCCAAAGCACAAAAGAGCTTTATAATTCTCTTTGCAGGTCAGTGAGTTTCTGCAGAAATCTGCCTCCCCTTTCTCCTAGTGGCCTACAGTGGATTTTGGAGCAGTCTGTGCTGCTGACCTGATGGTTCTTCACTCATGCGAGCTCCAGGGACAGTCTTGTAGAAATTCAGGAACATCTCAGAAAAGAGCTGAGCTGCCAGGCTAGGTACGTGGAGCCAGGGGAGTTGGGGACCATCGCAGGAAACCCTCAGACCATGGAAACATTTGCCGTGCTCAATCTTTTGATGCATCCTGGGGCTTCCTCATGCTTGGAGGCTCACAAAACACTTGAACAAGAAGGGAGGTTTGTTTGTTTGTTTTTCCTTGTACTTTAAATCCTCTCTGGACTCCACTTGTGCTGTCTGCATCTCAGTGCCATGGCAGCAGGAGGAACTCTTCTGACAGCTGTGTAGCTGCAAGGGAGAAGCTACTTTGCACACAGGGAAGAACACCACGTCTCCTGAGCCCTTGCTCTTTTAAATCATGTGAATGGTGGTTCAGATGTTTCTTACCCCTGAGCTCTCCCTGCCTCCCACCTCAAGTCCCTCCCTACAGCTCCCTCCTCCTGCGTTGGAAGGTCTGCGCTGTCACAGGAAAAAAAACTGCTGGGTTTATTAAGGGAGAGGACGTTTACCAGTGCCAGAAAGCAGCAAAAGGATGGAGGTCAGAGGAGCAGGGAAGGTGGGCAAACTGCTCCTGAATGTGCCCTACCCTCCCCAGAAGGAGTTATTTATTGTTGGGGAGCAGGGACGGGATTAGCTCTCTTAGGTTCTTGGACTCTGCTGAGTGTCAGAAGCATGGGGTTTGGGTGCCAACAGGTGGGTAGGGCTATGGCCAGTCCATTGTCCCTTCCATCAGCTGGGGCACCTGTATGTGCCACAGAAGGAGAAGACATGTCATGCTTAGCACTCTCGCTGCTGCTATATCTGCTCTGTTCTGACACTTGTGCTTTGTCTGAGTACTCAGCATGCAGACACCATCTGCAGCACAGAGGGAAGGTGCAGGGGGGAAGACTTTGGACAAGAGCCACCACTTCCCCTTGCCATTATGGCTTCACTGCTATTGTCTGAGGTACCCTTGCCATCAGGAACAATGGCTGAACCTGCATTTTGTTGTTGCCCCGGGTATGGTGCCTGCATGGACCTGAGGAAACATGTCCTACATCCCAACTAAGCTTTAGGAGCTGATCATTCTTAATGACATCTTGCTTTTGTGGTGCTTTTCTTCCTCCTCTATCAGCCAGCTCTAAATATATTCAAAATGTTGCTAGGCAAATACTCAGCCTCTGTTGCTGCTCTGACTGCACATACGTGCTTCAACTCTGCTCCTCGGTATCCTGTGGTCTAGGGAGGACTCTTTGCTCTCCTTTCCAGTGCCCTGGCAGCACAGCACTGCCCACCTGTTCCGCTCCCCCTTCTTGTTAGCAGGGTCAGGCTGAACTGTCCAGCCAGGCTCTGGTGAAGCTCCACGTCTGTGTGGTTGTGACAACTGGCTGAAATGTTGGAGCAGCTTGTGCAGATGCACATAGGGTGACATTTCATGCTCTTTGCTGGTGCGCTCGATCAGCTGCAAGGTAGCTAAAGGCTGCTGTTTGCGTTGGCGCTACTGGGCTTGTGTTCACCAGCCTGCTCAAATTAACCTCCTATTTCCTGCTGCCCTTTCAAGACTCCTTGCAGCTTCAGCAGTTATCATCACACTGATTTATCATCGGTCCCCAGTGTGAATGTTTCCTTTGCAACCACACAGCTAAGATGCTGTTTTTAGTGGGAGCGTGTCGTGGACCAGAAGATGGTGGCCAACAGCAGGAAGCACTGAAGCTCTGTGAGCTGGCAGGTTGCATGTTCTGACCCCCCCGGCCGTGAGATGGCCCTGCAGCTGTTGACTTCTTTATTATTGAATGCTTTCTATTTATCCTTTGTTCTCTAGGAATACAGATGTGTGGAGATCATATGCTTTTGAGGCTTGTCCAGGTTATCATGAAAGCTAAAATGCTGTACTTTTAACAGGAACCATGATTTAACAGAAGCCATTTGCATCTTTCCAGCACTTGGGACCTTTGTCATTAAGTCTGTTCTAGCAATGGCATTCAAAACACAGTATACATAGAACATGAGTTGTTTACTGGCTTGGTAGACAGCGATCTGTAAGTATTTGTGGGGCTCCTTAGTCCCATCAGACAGTTCAATTTCTTTGTGAGTGTGTTGGAAGTTTCAAGAGCCCAGCTTTATGACTGGGTTCTCCAGCTTCCTCCAGTGTATATAGAGCTTTTCCTATACAGCATCTTGCCTGGTCTGCCCGGGAGTGCGAGGTGTCAAAAGCCTGAGAAAACAGGTAATTTATTCTGACACTTGCAGAGACGTCTCTGGTGGCTTCCTGCTGTCACGGCAGTCAGTGCTGTCACTGGCTTTTTAGGAGAAAGGCCCCTGGGAGACAAGCTGGGGCTGGGGCTGAGGATGTAGCATTGTGCCTCTGAATTTGTCTCTTCCCAGGGATTATTTTCAGTACTCTGATGGGAAGAGCCTCCTTTCTGCCTGCACTGAGTCGATGTGCTCCTGGTTGGGTGAGAGGCTGCTGTCTTCCCTCCGAATTACAAGAAATAAGTCTGATGTATAGAACCAGAACTTGTAATAAGATCAGTGCAATTGTTGTTTCAGAGCAGATTGTGATGGTATCAGTAGTATTTGTGCTTTTGTGTTTCTCGCATCGTCCCGAAAACCTTCGCTTGCGCGACTGCTCTGGCTTTCCTGGCTTCTGTTTGTGCTGCTTGAGACCTCGCTGGCTCCTTCTCGCTTTGTTTCCTCCACGCTGCCCGAGTCCCAGGGCCAAATTAACAGCAGCGCTTCCCTTTGTCTGAACAGTAAAGAGAAGCTGGGTGTTCTGAACATGTCTTCTGCTCTGTTGTTAATAACTTTGCCCGGTGCAGCTGGGTTAATTAGCTTTATATTAAACATGTTATCTTGCAGTGTCTAAACTGCATCTGTGTGTGGAGATAGCAGGGGCTGCCGGGCACCCTGAATCTCAGTGGAAGCGGCCGAGAGCGAGAGGCTGCTGTAGCATCGCTGAGGACCCCCACAGCAAAGTGACGCTCGGAGGGAGCCGTGCCGAACCCAACGGTGAGCGAAGGTAGCCGGGTCGCGGTGGTCCCTCGCCGGCACCGCTCCGCCGCGCTGCTCGGCTTGGAAAACCAGGGCGCTGGGGAGATGTCAGCCGTGAAGGAGCTGAACTTTCTGCCTGCCCTGGCGGTGGCTGGGCATTTGTTTCTGAATTTTCCTGCCTTCCCCCGAGTGGGAAACCTAAATCCTGACCGGCGGGGCGGCGGGGAAGGCCGGGCGAGGGGCGCCGGGCTGGCGGCGGGCGGAGCGCGGGTGCCCGGCGCGGCGGGGGGCGCGGGGGCGGCCCCCCCAGGTGAGCGGGGGGCAGCGGCGGAGCGAGGGGCGGGCGGCTGCCGCTCGGCGGCCCCTCCGCCAGCGGTGCCAGCGCCCGGCCGCGGGCGGCGAGGGGCAGGTCCCCCGGCCCCGCCATGGCGAGCGGGATGGGGCTGTCTGGCAGGCAGCGGGCGCTGATCCGGGAGAGCTGGCGGCGGCTGAGCGGCAGCCCGGTGCAGCACGGCCTCGTCCTCTTCACCAGGTGAGCGGGGCGGCGGCGGCGGACGGGCTCGGCCCCCGCTCCCCGGGGCTCCTGGGGCTGGCGGCCCGCGGGGGGCTGGATCCCCCCTCCCCCGCGGGGAAGGTGCCCGCTCCGGGCGGCTCCCCCCCTCCCCCCCCCCGCCGGCGAGAACTTTGTTACGGGGAGATGGAGGGAGGCGGCGGGCGGTTCCGTGCGCTTCTGCCCGCCGCTCCCCCCGCCCTGTCACCGGGGCTTGTGCTGCTGGGGGGCGCCCGGTGCCGGGGAGCGTGTGGAGGGGCGCTCCTGCTGTCCCCCGGCCGGCAGCCCCCTGGCCCCGGTGGGGGGAGACGCCGTGCCAGGAGAACGGCTGACACCTGCCTCCCCTGGGTACATCAATGTCTCCATTATGGGAAAAGAAAAAAAAGGCGGGGGGGGAATAATCTATGAAAAGTCGTTTAAAAAGGATGACTGGGGAGTTGATGACCAGCTTCTGGAGCGGGGCGTAGCAGGTGGGAGCCAAACCTTGCAGAGCAGGGCTGAGAGCAGCGACAGCATCGTTGTTCGGGACTTTTAGTGGAGGGGAGAGAGATGCGGTAGTTTAGCGTGCAGTATGGGGAGAAGAGAGGCTGGCTTGCCTGAACTCCCTGTGGCATCCATGGACAGCATGAGCCTCTTAGATCTGCCTGTGTGGCTGCTACTGAGACCCTGGCATACACCGGCAGGGAGGCTAAGGGAGCTGGTGATGATGTGGGAGAGTGGGGTGTTAGCTGAGTTTGTACATGCCCACCTTGTTCAAATAGGAAAGCCAGCTGCTGGAGCTTGCAGGCCTTCCCTGGATTTGGGAGCTTTGAGACTCAAGGGGATCATGTCGTCATGAGATGACAACCAAGACTTTGAGGCCAGGCTGGGAGGAACTGCAGTGAGCTGGGACTGGTCCTCGGGTGCCATAAACGTATGTCTGAGAGCTGGGGCTGTGGGCTGGGGAAACAGAGATTGCCCCAAACTGAGACTCTTCAGAACTTCAGGGTCCTTTACAGGTGGAGAGGGAGGCAGAGGCAGGGCTGCAGGTGTGCTGCTGATGGGGTTGTTCCTGGGGAGAGCAGGACTCTAAATAAAGCTGAGGAATTGAGAAGATGGGGGTTTCTCTTTTGCTGTTGCAGGCTGTTTGACTTGGACCCTGACCTGTTGCCCCTTTTCCAGTACAACTGCAAGCAGTTTGCCAGCCCTCAGGAGTGCCTCTCTGCCCCCGAGTTCTTGGATCACATCAAGAAGGTTAGAGAGGGGCTGGAGTGCAGCCTCTGTGGAGGAGGTAGCCCTTAGGTGATGGCTTGGGGCTGTGGTCTATCTGACTGGGGGATGCATGGGAAATCTCCTGAGATGGTGACTGCAGGGGGTTAGTCATGCTAGCAGAAGGTACTGTTACCAGGATAAAGTGCCCTACCACAGTGGGGAGGGGATGAGGGTGTACGCTGTGGTGGATAAGAAGCACCACGCTGATTTCCACGCTGATTTCCACGCCGCCTTCTGAGTGTGGATTGCCTTTTGTGAAAGTTGGAAGCCCCGTTCTTCTACGGCTGAAGTGCCTCAATGAGCTCACTTCTGGCCAGACAAGGACTGAAGCCCTCTGCTTGGCCACATCCTGACCAGGAGGTGGCACAGAGCTGGGCAGTGGGTCAGGCTGCTCCCACAGACCCACTCCCGTGGAGATGCTGCTGTTGCAGCTGCAGAGCCAGAAGTCCCACAGTATCTCTTGCATAGCCTCTGGGGGAATGCTGTGATACGCATTCACCTCCCCCCAAAACAGGGAGAGGAGCAATGCTGCTGTTATCTGGAGGAGCCCAAGCACGGGCAGAATTATACCTGGTGCAGCAGAGACCATTTGCGGAGCCCTGATGAGTAGATACACGGGGATAGAGCACAGCCATGGCTGGAAGATGACTTCATAAACTGTCTGGCTCCATCTTTAAACCAGTTTGGTGCCTCGTTTGCCTGTGTTTACTCCCTGTAAGAGGCTGTTTCAGGACTGCGCTCCTCTAATAGCTGCAAGCTTTTTGTTATTTTCCAGCCTCTGTTTATTGGCAAAGTTAAGTCCATTTTTACTTCTGCTATTATTGCCTTGAGCTGAAATAGCTCTTTGCTCTTGTTGGAGATAATTTGCCTGTTGAAATTAGAGAGCACAATTCTATCACCTCTTGGCTTTGTCAAGCTAACTATGCCCTGGCTTTAATCTCTCCTTCTAATTTGGTGTGTCTGTTCCCTTCATCCCTCATTAACCCTTCTCTGTCTGGTTACCATACTCTTCATGGTCCTGGGAGACCATGGTGGTATATGCTTTACCAGACCAGGTCTCACGGCTGTACCATCTACCCCATCTCCTCAAAATACCTTGGCTGATCTTAGGATTGGAGTTGCCTTATTCACAATTACACCATTTTGGCAACTTCCAGTTGGAAACTCTAGTCCTGACAGCTTCCAGGGCTCCCCTGCAGTTGTTCTGGGGTCCCAAGATGACTAATGACTGCATCAGCATTATGTCTTAATTTGTAACTGATCTGCTCTAGGGCTGTTTACCCCCTCTGGGACAGGGACCTCAACAATGCTGCTTGCTGTGACACCTCTGGCAGCGTCTTATGGAAGGATGTGGTATGTGCTGCTGCCAGCATGCCTCACTGATGTGACGCACTGATCACAGCAGAGCAAAGGAAAGCTCAGGGGGCATCTGCTGGGCTGGGAGGTGGTCGAACTGAGAAGGGGGAAGCAGAAGGGTCAGACTCTGTTTCTCTGGGAGGGCAGCAGCACCTTGCTGTTCATGCTGTTCTGCCTCTGTGCTCCTGCAGGTGATGCTGGTGATCGATGCTGCTGTGAACCACCTGGAGAACTTGTCCTGCCTGGAAGAGTATCTCTGCAACCTTGGCAAGAAGCACCAGGCAGTTGGTGTGAAGGTCGAATCTTTCTCGGTGAGACATCCTCTCTTGTCCCGCTGTGGCTGCCCTTGGCTGTCCCTATCCCTGTGCACCCACTTGCTGGGTTCAGCTGGCTGGAGAGAAAGCTGATGGCTCAGGGCATCCCCCGAGCGACTGATACCAGTGTAGTGATGTTGGCTTGATCAGGGAAAACCCTTGAGCTCCCCTTGCTTTATGCCCTCCCCCAGTAAGCCCAGGGAGAAAGGATAGAGGGGAGCACGGCTTTTCCCCTGTTCAAGGAGGACCACAGTTTGGGGCACTGCAGTCTCTCCTGTGACACAGGGATGCAGGCTCAGCCTTTGCCCTGGGCCCTGGATCTCTGCATCAAATGCTCTGGGCAGACCACACTGCATCTGGGAAAGGGAGCACCCACCTCTCTCTGTGTCTGCACGGAGGTGGGGTTGCTGCATTTCAGCCCCTGCTTCCTTGATGGCACTAAGACAGGAGTGTCCTCTGTATTACACCCTTGCTTACTCCTCTCCTGCCATCAAGCATGAACAGAAATGCTGAATAAAGCAGTGGGCAATGGCAGGTTGAAGGAAAGGTTTCTAACCAGTGCATGGCTCCCTTGCTAGCTTTGGTCCTCTTCAGAGGGAGCAGGGTCCCCTTTGCTTGGGGTACTGATCCCCAGCAGCCCTGTGCTCAGTGTGTGAGTGCTCTTGGATGGGGCTGTTTGCAGCCCTGTGAGGTGCAGCGCCTTGTGGAGAAGCCTGCGAGGTAGGCCTTGAGCATCCAGCCTGGGGTCTGACCCACTGGCTTGGCATCAGGGCATTGCTCGGCTTTGTTGATCTGCTGCTATGCCAGTGGACAGGGCTGGCCACCTGCATCTAGGAGCCACGGAGGATGGATGTGTATCTCTCCCCTGGCGTTACATGCGCTGTGTCAGCCCTTGCTCCCTGCCTGTACTCCCTGCTCACCCAGAGTGTGGGGTGTGGGGTCAGGGCCAGCGTAGGGCAGGGGAAGAGGATGACATGGGCTGGCTCTAGGCCCTCTCTGGGCAGCCAGGGATGAGGTGGCCTGGCCCTGTTGGTGGAAGAGGAACAGCTGCCCTGAAATGGGAGAAGTCCAAAAAGGTGGTGAAGTGAGAGAAGGGGCTATGTGTCGTCCCCCAGTGCTGAGCTTGACTGCCTCCCTGTTTGGTTTGCAGACTGTTGGCGAGTCCTTGATGTACATGCTGGAGAAATGCCTTGGCACTGCCTTCAGCCCAGATGTGCGGGAGGCTTGGAGCAAACTCTATGGTGCTGTGGTGAAAGCCATGCAGCGTGGCTGGGGACCCTCCCAGAAAGGGGACTAGATCCTGCCAGCCATCCCCATCCCTGACCACGCAGTGGTCCTGGGCAAGGGGAGCACTCACACCACGCTCTCTGCCTCTCTCCACCTCTGTCTTTCTCTGTGCACCAGCCTATCGCTGTCTTCTCCAGTCACGTGTGCTTCGGGGCTCTCCCAGTGATTCCGCCTTGCTTCGACACGACCACATCTCTGCCTTTGCTAAGGGCTGGCAGGGTATGTCTGCAGCGAAGCCTGGGAGTGCTGCAGCACAGGTATGTTGCCTGCCCCAAGTTCCTTCGGGCGAGCTGGAGCACCAACACCCACGTACCTGCTCTGGTTTTTAGCTGGCTTGTCTTCCCTCCTCTTGCTACCAACCCTAGTTAGATGACAGCTAGTGTCGGACTTATTTACCCAAGATTCTATTTGCTGCACTCAAGACCTGGCTGGTCTGGCACTGCTCGCTCCTCCTGCACTGCTGTGCCCAGTTCAGCTCTGGCAATGGTGGATGTGGCTCCCTCCAAGGGCAGAGGCAGCAGAGGTGGGAGCTGGCCGTGCTGTGCCGCTGTCCTCCCCAACCCTCGCAGGGAGCTTTTCCCCCTCTCCCTTCGCCAACACATCACTACCAGATGGTTAATCCTGGTGCTCTCTTCTGCCTTGCCTCTCCCCTGAATGGGACCCATGCCTTTTCCTCATGTCAGGTTGGCCACAACTCGGTGTGTTTCCTAGGGATGCTTCAAGCAGTGAGGTCACGTTAACCCCAATGTGAGGCTGCTTTTAGCGGGTCTGGGCTGCCAGCTGAAAGGCTTTGTCTTGGTTTGGCTGGTTGGTTTAACCTCGGAGCCAGCTGAAAGGCAGCAGCAGTGGTGGCTCTTTACTGCTTTGTGTTAAGGAGAATGAAGTAAATACAAGGAAAAGAGGTCTTAAAATAAAAATGAAGGTTGCAACCATGTCATGGCAACAGCTTCCAGAAATTGTTCTGGCTCTTGGCCAGAGGAAGGATAGCTGGAATTTCTCTGCTGATGCTGTCAGGACCTGGAGTGCTTCCCAGCTGCGCGCAGTGCCCATCTGCAGAGCTCCTCACCCCTTAGTAATCCCTCCCCGCCATACTTGAGGCACAGCTGCTATGGAGCAGAGCGAGGCAACCAGTTAGGTGCGTGCAGCAGTGCTGTGTCAGGACAGGAGTGAGAAGACAGCATCTGCTGGAAGAAATCCTAGGAAATGGCTGAGAGGCAGCATCTGAGGGCTCTGGGGGGAGCTGAACTTGAGCACTTTGGAGAAGAGTTCATCTTCATGGGGAAGTCACTGTAGGACAGGCAGAACCATGTTTCCAGCTATCACTAGCCCCAGGGCAAGGACATGGAGCAAGTATTCAGTTACAGACAGCACCCTTTTTTTGCTGCTCCTTCAGGGCAGGTGAAGCCTGGTGTTGAGGGCTGAGATGATGCTGTTCTAGAAGCACGTTCCTCCTATACTTAGATGTCCTCCACTCTGGGGCAGGAGAGGGCTGCTTGCTCCTCGCAGCTGCAGCTGAGGTCTCCCAGCCCCACGTTGTAGAGAGGACGGTGGAGTGCCATCTGAGCTGGGGCTCTGCTTCCCTGCCACCAGGCCTGGTGGTGGCCGTGGGCTTCCAGCAAGCGAGGAGCCCTCCAGCTGTGCTTGGGAGGGGAGCTGAGGGGTGTTGTGGAACAGGCAGTGAACAGCCCGAGGTAGGATGCTCGCTGTCCTCCTTGTGGTACCAGGCTCTGCTCCTGCAGTCCTACCACGTGGTGGTGTGTGTCCTGGCCCGTGGCTCACTCCATCGGCTGGGTCAGGTGACCAGGCAGCGAGGGATGGAGGAGCCAGGGGGAGATGCTAGCTGTGACAGCACAGTGTTGGGCAGGAGGGTTTGGGAATGGTGACGTCCTCTTTGCAACCCTGTTCTGGGGCATCAGCCTTCGGCATCGTGCGGGGACCTGCTGGCTCTGTGTGACAAGTAGGCAGCTGTGTGATGGATGGGATGTGGGTGTTACTGCCCCAAACCATCCCCGCTCCCTCTAGCTTTCCCAGCTCCTTGACCTCTCTTCTGTACCACGTTTTGTGTAACTCCCAAGAGAACTGAACTCCTCTGTGTGCCTCTTATACCCAGCTGTACTGTTTAATAAACAACAACAGTGAGTCTCAGCCCTTTTTGCTGCATTATGTTTATTTTAATATAAAAGGCCCAAGCAAGACCCCCCTGCCTCCAAAAAAAAAAAAGACGGAGAAGGGTATTTACTGGTTTCTTGTTGGCTCTAGCTTTGGAGATACTGGTTACTGGGAGCGCTTGTAATAGTCCAGCTTGACTGATGTGAGAAGGCATCCAGCACCAAATATCTTTTGGGAGCTTTTGTACACAGTAATTGAATGGGTAAGCGGCGGAGGGGCTAGCAAAGGTGTCCTGCTGCTGATTGCTCATTGCCCTTCAAATTTAATGATCTCTAATGGAATTAGAGTTTTAAGCAATCAGCCTAAAATCCCTTTTCTTTTGTTCAGCTGCTGCTTTTGTTCTTTGAGATAGCATCGGCTCACCCACCACCGCTCACCCGCTGCTGGCTGCCTGCGGCAGCAGGGCACAGCCTGGCAGTGAAGTGCTGCCAGCTCCATGCAGCATCCACCCTGCCAGCCACGCTGCTGAGCCACCCCCGCAGCCCTGCCCCAGGGAGCAGCCCCTGGGGATGCAGGGGGTCCTGGCTGCCCCTTCCCAGGGCGTGTTCTACCTTCAAAATGGTACGTTTCCAGCTCTGGCAGAACTGGGGACTTGGCACTGAAGAAGGATAGTCCCTAGGGCAGGGAAGCCAGCTCAGGGTCTGTAATAGCATCTCCTAAGGGCTGGAAATTCCAGCCCTGTCACAGGTGAGCATCCTGGGAAAGCTGCACTGCTCTGCCTTGGGTGATGTTTTGAAGGCAAAGAAACCCTCCTTGCGGTTTGTTACTAAAATAATTTTTCCAGCTCTTCCCGGCCTGGAACAGAGCTGCTAGCCTCAGGCCTGGGGGTGGAAGCCCAACCCCAGTGCTGCAGGGAAGGGCCAGCATGGAGGTTTGCCACGGCACTCCCAGACCACCCCTTTGGCTTGGCCGCTGCCCGGCAGGGATGCTCCCGGCACTGCCCGCCACCAGCCGGCACAGTGGGAGACACCGAGCAATTGCTCAGCCCCGGCTGAGAGGGACTTCTCTACGCACTGGCTGTAATCAGGTGAGTGGGTTTCTGAGGGGCAGCGTGGTGGGGGCACGGGGTGATGGGGCTTGCAAAGCCTCGTCAGGCTGCCATGAGCTTCCCTGGCGTGAGGGCCAGGGGAACTGCCAGCTGGGGGGCAATTACAGCCCTCACTCACAGCCAGGGCTTCTGCCGCAGCTCCCCTGCACCAGCGAGGCCCCGCATTGAGCCCCGTTTACCGTTAATTACAAACCCTGAGGGGCCTCTCTGAGTGTGTGTGATGAGAGGAGTGGGTTTTTAAATTTTCCAGGTTTTTACCCAAAGAGAAGCCCTCCCTGTGCCCCTTGCTGGAGGCCAGGCAGGGCTGACCCCAGGGGAGCCATGGAGGAGATGGCAGGAGGGACCTGCTGAAACCAGAGGCAAATCATTCAAGTAGGAATGCAGGTGTAAAGAATGTGTTTTGGGAGGGAGGAGGGGAGAGGGAAAGAGTGCTGTCTGCTCAAAACCTAGAGAAGGGCTTCCAAAATGGTGTTCACCCCCTTCCCCGGGACTCACTGGTGAGCAGTTCAGCTTTGTAAATCTGCTCCATCCCAAGATGGGATGGGTACCCCCCCCACTGCCCCTGCTCTTTGCTGTGGTCCCAGAAAAGCTCCAGGTTCCCCTCCTGCTCCCTCTGGGCAATGCGTGCCCCTTTGGTGGTGTCCTGAGCCAGCCCTGCCCGTGGGGTGGGAGCCGGCGGAGGACAGGTAGGGGAGGCACATGCCTGTCCTGGGGCTGCACCCCATTCCCAGTGTTGGGGTGGTGCCAAAGGCTGTGCCGGCCTTTCCGAGGGGACTCAGGGGGGTGCTCTCCCATGCCTTTGCTGCTTCAGTCCACTCACTGGGCTTTGCTTTTGTGGGGACCGTGGTGGGCAGCAAGGTGCCTGCAAGTGGGGAGGTGTCCAAGTGGGCTCCTCACCTCTGAAGTCTCTGCAAGATATCCACAGTACGGGTCAAAAGCAGCCTGCAGCTGGGGAAAGGGGCTGGGGTACTTTTGCAGGCTCCAGCAGTGAGGGTCCCCCCTCTCCTGGCACAAGGCAGGATGCACGGGGTGATGACACCAGACAGCAGCTGGGTGAAGTCATTTTATTCAAGGCACGGTCATAGCAATAAATCACGAGAAGGTACAGACCTCTGGCACATTCCTACAGCGGGGCAGCCGAGGGCAATCAGACCAGCAGCCTGAGCTCCCAAGGACACAGTGCCGCTCGCAGGCACTTGCTTCCCACCTGGAGAGAGGCCATCAGCATCCCCCTGTCCCACCCAGACAGAGCTGCCCCCGGAGCAGGCAGTGAGGGCAGCGGCTGAACCGTGGGCAGCCCCAGGGGCACCTGGGCAGGGAGCCGTGAGCCCCGCAGGGTGCTTTTTGGGGTTGGGAGGGAGCAGCTGAGCTCAAGGCTCTGCCGAGGCAACCGCTCCATGGCTAGTGTGCCCCAACATGCAGGAACGGAGACCCACCAGCCCCATGGGATGTCCCAGGATCCACCTGAGTCCAGAGACGCACAGCTCGCTGCTGGGCTGCCTTGTAAGCCCCCTGCCCAATACTGGCACACCATGCCCCCCCCCCCCCCCCCCCCCCCCCAGTGGCACCAGTAATCTGAGCAGTGCCATGGCCGAGCACCTGCCTTTGCACAGTGGCACTCCCCATGCTCACAGCCCTGGTGCCAGCAGAGCTGCATCGTCATCCCTGCCCTCCCTGCACGGCCCCGGGATGGTGACTAGAATTGCTCTACAGCCAGCAGGAAAATCAGGAGCAGGAAAATCAGCTGTGAGGCTGAGTGAGGGGCCAGCGTGCCCAGGGAGGCCGGCCTGGTGGGAGGGGAGCTGAGCAGGGCGAGGATCTGCCGTCATCCCCAGGGGCCTCCATGGATGTTGCAGATGAGCTGGAAAACCCCAGGGATGCTGCCCAGGCAGGAGCTGGCGCATTTATACTGACCACAGCAGGACCCACGCTGGAGAGGTGATGTGGCTGCTGGGGGAGCATCCCATGGCTGCGGCTGGTGGGCAAGGGCAGGATGCGGTGGACCAGGACCCGGAGGCTGGGATCCTGCCAGCCTCCCCCATTTCTGTAGCAACAGGATGAAGACATGCGGGGTCCCACGACCAGCCCCAGGGAGAGTGCGAGCACAAGGGGGATGCTGCCAGGGGGTGCGAGATGACGAGGAGCTGCTCTCACAGCTATTAAACACACTCATCCCTTGACCTTCTGCTCCTCCCTGAGGATCCAAGGGTGCAGGCATGGTGCAGCAGGGACAGAGGGATGGGGGGGGAGGGAGGGGAAGAGCCGGGCTCGAGGGAGGAATGGGGTGGGAGGGCAGGGAAGAGCTGGGCTTGCATTTTGATGGCTGCTGTGGGAGCAGCCCCGGGCACTCGCCTCCTCTGCCAAAGCGCAGGTGGCTCAGCAGTCCCTGCTTTAACTGGCGAAGCCACGGGGGCGGCAGCGGGATGGCCACCGCCAGCAGTGGGTGATGTGGGAAGCAAAGGTTGGGGGTGGCCGTCCCCTGCCACTGAGGACCCACGGGACAGTGTGGGGGCGGGCACATTTGTATGAGCTGTCTGGGCCGCTTCCCCTCACGGAGGGGCCTCTCTCCTGCTTCCAAAAGCATGGCCTCTCAGACAGGTCCTCTCCCCACACGACTGCACCCCTTCTTCCCCGCGATGGGCTGCAAGAGGCAGGTGGGGATGGGGGGGCACAGCAGGGGCTGAGCCGGTCCGGGCAGCGGAAGGGACCGGCAGAGCCTCCCGCCACCTCCCATGCAATGGGGTCTCCCCCTCACATCAGTCCTGTCATCCCCTCGCCCTGTCAACAAGGTGGCCCCCACCAGTGCTGGGAAGGCTCCTTCCTACCCCACGGCATGTCCTCCACTCCTGGCATGGCCAGTCCTCGCCCCGGTGGTGGGGATGCTCACTGGTAGCGGGTTTGGCTCTCCATCACGGGGCCACTCCTGTACTCGCTCTCCACTGACTCCAGCTCCGTCTCGAAGCTCTGCAGCCCCCCATCCTCCCCATCCTCCACTGGTTCCAGATGGTTGCCCATGGTGCCGTAGGACTGGTGTGCGGGGGAGGCTGCCGGTGTCAGGCTCAGCTCGGGCTCCTGCAGGACAGTGGCCACGAAGAGCTGCCCCAGGGGGCAGTGGGGGGTCAGGGCCCAGGACAGCAAGGAGGGGTGGCCACGGCAGGGCTGGGGAGGGCTACTCACGTTGGAGTTGGGGGTGGAGGAAACGCTGCTCCGCTCCACATCGTTGAAGGCGCCCTCAGACTGGTCAGACATCTGGGGAGAGGGAGGCCAGGAGGAAACAACGGTTTGGGGGGCCCCAGCTGAAGCCAGGGGTGCAGCCAAGCACCACTTCAGACTCCCCATGGCGAGTGCACCCCAGAGAGCTGAGGAGGGGACGTACTGGGATGAGGGAACAGGACAGGTAGCTGCCTGCACTTACCTGGTAGCTGGAGGGTTTCCGTGGCTGTAGCTTCTTCAGGCAGAGGCCAAAGAAGGAGAAGAAGATGCAGGAGAGGAGGACCACAAAGGTGAAGAGGGTGACAGGGCGGGTGGGACCTAGAGCACAGAGACACTGGGGCAGCACATGAGTCTTCAAGGACCTGCTGCATGTCCAGCTGAGCCCCAGGCTGGTGCCTGTTTTGGGTCTTACAAGCTCTCAACCCCCTTCCCAAAACAGTAGCTGATTGATACCCCCCTCATCTGCCAGGTCTCCAACATCCCTTCCCCCCTCCCCACCCTCCCTGCCCTGCCTAATTCAGGGGTGACACCAGCAGCTTGTCCCCCCAGAATCAGATGTGACCCTCAGCAGTGGCCGGGAGCAGCCCCCAGCTTCCCTACCGAGACGCAGGACGGAGAAGAAGAGCAGCCAGAAGATGCAGAGGATGGGGGCCACCACCACCTGGCTGATGGCGGCAACGTGGAGGCGCTGGTTCAGCTTGGTGGGGATGTACACATAGTAAATGTTGTACCGGTCAACCATGTGCTTGAGCAGCATGTAGAGCAGCCCTGGTGGGAGGAGAGGGGCCATTTAGGGGGAGGACACTGGGGACAGCCAGGGGGCAAGGACAGCAGGGCAGGCCCAGGAGATGATGCCCAAGGGTGCCTTCCTGTACCGTGTGGGAAGCTTGTGCTCCCATGCTGCTGCTGGGGTTGGGACAGGCTGTTCTTTGCATGGCTGGGGGCAGCAGGACCACGAGCATGGGATCATACTCACCGAAGGGGACGATGATGGGGCAGGTGATGCTGTAGGTCATGACGACGGAGAAGATGCAGCAGGTCCAGGCATACTCTAGTCCAAACTGGAACTGGTAGGCTTGGCTCTGGGGCACAACCAACAGCGTCATTACTGCCCGTGCTGCTGCAAAGGCTGCACTTGCTTTTGCACCCTGGCCCACATGATTGCCTCCCCCCATTAGCCCCTACAAGGCCTGGAGAAGTCCCCTCAAGCCTCCCCATAGGACCAAGACAGCCTGAGTTTCCAGCGAGTGCACCCCTGCTGTGCTGGGGGTTGTGTAGGCTCAGGGCTGACCAGAGCCACGTACCCGCTTGACATGGAGCCGCTCAGGCTCAGACTTGGCAAAGCAGAGGCGGGCGGTGTAGACAAGGAGGCCTGGGATGCGGAGCAGCTCCATGGCCGTCCCAATCAAGCTGGAGGTGACGACGTAGTTGACAAAGAAAGCGCCATTGTCCGGGAGGAAAACACACCTGCCCCAGGGATGCAGAGGGTGAGAGGCAGGCAGCCGGAGAGCCACCGGGGGCTGGTGTTGGGTGGTCCTGCTTGCCTGGCAGGTCCAGGAGCTCCCTACTACTCACTGGAACTTGATATCAGCCTCATCCAGAAAGTGGGTGTCGAAGAGCCAGCGGAAAAAAAGGTCCAGGCTGGAGGGAGGAGAATAGAAGCAGTTCAGAAAGAGGGGGAGTTACAGAACAGTTGGGGGGGCACCCTGCGGGTGCACGCTTTCCCCTGCCCTGGGTGGGCAAGACCCTCTGGACCCTACACTGTCAGAGCAGCCCCTTCTGCCACACAGGACCACTGCCACATGGGTGCTCGCCTCCCGGACGGTCCACACCGCCGCAGCCGGGGCTGCGCAGATCCCAGACCTGGTCCTTTCAGGGTCTGCTAAGGGCTGACCCCAAGCAGGGCAGGGTGCCACCACCACCCTTGGGTCAGCTGTGGCAGCCGGGCAAGCTGCTCTGCTCCCCTCCGCAGGGAAGCTGTCTGTCCGTGACCATCTGGGAGCAGTGAGGCATGGCTAAAGAGCCAGTGTTCCTTCCCAGGGCCAGCTGTGTTTCAGCAGTGGTGCACCCCTGGCCCCCTGGGGGTGGCCGGCGGGGGGCAAGGGTGCCCTCCTGGCTGCCGGGGAGCAGGGAGAGCAGTGCAGCAGGGTGGTCTGTACCTGCTCAGCCCCAGTGAGGGCAGGATGATGACCATGAACACCAGGAAGAAAAAGCACTTGTGCATGGTGAGCTGATTTTCACTGGACCTGCAGAGGGGAGTCAAGAGGAGAACGTTGCACTTTTCCGAGGGGGAGAGGTTGGGATGGGTCTCGCTTCTCACCGAGGAGTTATTCCCAACCCCAGGAAGCCACGCGCATTTGATGTGTGCATCTACTGCCACCTTGCAAAGTTTCTCCCAGGCTGGGGAGAGTCACCATGAGCAATGTGCTGTAGTGAAAGCTCTTGTCCTCCCAGCCTCTCACCTCCTTCATCCCTGCCCTCTGCTACCACCCTTGCTGGTGCAGACACCCACCAGGAGGCAGCTGGGTGTCTACATCAGGGTTCAGGAGCCCCCATTTCCCCCAGGAAAAGGAAGGGAGGTGATGTTAAAGCTCCTGTAAGGTCTCAGCAGACCAGGCACTGGGGTTGGGGCTGGTGGACGGTCAAGACAGAGAAAGCACATTGTAGGAGCTTTGCTGGGAGACTCTGAGCGTCCTTGGCCTTGGAGGGCTGGGAGCACCGCTGGGATGCGCCATCCAAGGCAGGACCACGGCCCTGCCGCTGCCAGTTCACTGTCACAGCATCCCTTTCACAAACTCCTTCAGAGCCATCTTAAAACCAGCTCTGCCTGCCTTTGCCAGCAGCCTGGAAGTGTGCAGGGCTACGGCAAGGAAACGGCTCCTTCGGGCATGGACTTGGGGCTCTTTCCATGGAGAGCACCACCCATCTGGTTCGGGGGGGGTGGGGTGGGGGGTGTCTGCCGCTCCACTACTGCAGGTTGGGTCCCACCAGTCCTACCGAGGTTCCTCCCACCCACCGCAGCCCTGGGGCAGTATGGGGGCCAGCCCCCTTACCTTGTCCAGTGTGACTCGAAGAATGCCGAGTAGTAGACAAGAAAGGGCAGGAAGACAGAGAAGGCCCAGAGCAGCAGTGTGGGGAAGAACTGAGTGATGATGGGGTTCTGCAAGAGGAGAGATGCCAGACACCCCCTCAGGAGCCTGCCAGAGCTCAGCCATGCCGGAGGCAGCTCCCTGGGCCTCCTGGCACAGGATGGTGTGTGCAACGGGCAGGTGGGGGCATCCCCTCCCTGAGCAGGGGCGTTTGTTTCAGGAGATAAGAGCTTGAGGCTAGCCAAAGGCACCACGGGCACGCTCTGAGCCGCAGTGCCCACCCAACAGCTCACAGGTCAATCAGCAGGAAGGAGATGTGCTGCTGGCAGCTCCTAACATCTCCTGGAGCTCTTCCCACCCCTATCATCTCGCACAGACACCAACGTGCCCTCCTCCATGGACACCAGCGGCAAAGCTCAGGTTTACACAGGTGCCCCAGGGCTCTGCCACTGGAAACACGACAAGAAGGGGATGGATGGCAAGCAGGGGCATGGCCACTCCTTGCCTCTTATCGATGCCCATCGTGTGGTTCGTCTTCTTGGGCCAGTGTAGAGCTGGTGCCCCACCCCGTCACGGACAAGCCTGGAAATGGAGACCCTTTGGGAAAACTGGCATAGGGCCCCAGGGACTACCTTGAGGCTCTCCACAGGGTGTGTGACATTGAACATGTCCATAGTGTTGACGATGATGGCTGGTGTGGTGAGGAAGAAGAGAAGGACGAAGAGGCAGATATTAAGGAGGATGAACCGTACCCACCAGGATGTGCCACGGACTGATAAATTCTCCCTGTGAGAGGAAAGCACAACTCAGACATGGTGTGGAGGAAAAGCCATGTGTCCTGGGCCTCCCACCCCAGCTCCCCGAACCTCTGCCTCCCACCACCCACACCAACCTTCCCGGCAGCCATTGCTCACCCTCTCCCCATCCCCGCGCTGCTGCACTGTCACCTGCAGAGCCCCCAGGACCACCGAGTGGCTGCAGGGGAGTCTGTACCACCAGAAGGTTTTGGAGTCAGGCTGGAGAAATCAGAGCCTGGCCAGCACCCCAAACGTCTCCTGACCAAGCCCTGCCACCCATGAGGTGATCACTCCAGTCACCCCTGCTGACTTCTGCCATGGCTACAGGAGAGATTGTCAGCCCCTGTCACCCTGGGAAAGTGCCCTATAGACATGGGCACAGGTTCCCTACAGCTACATGGGCTGCCTATAGGTACAGGCATGGGCTGCCTATAGGAACAGGCATGGGTTCTCCCTGGCTGCTCGCCCCCCTTCCTCCCACCGCAGAGGTTCACCAGATGATATCGCTGGGTGCAGGGGCATAGTGAACACCCCAGTGGTGTGACTTGACCACGGTGGTGACAGAGGACTGCTGAGGGTGCTTGCGGCACTGGATGTGGCTGTAGTCCTTCAAAATCCTGCAGGAGGAGGGAGCCGGGGGTCAGGTCAAAACCAAGGGTTCAGGACCCCCTGCCCACTTCTTGTGAGACCCTTCCCACAGCACCAACAGAGCGGCCATCGCCGCAGGTGACAGTGGCACAGAGAAGACAGACCCATCATCTGGCTTGGGCTGGAGAAGCTGGCGAGGTGCCCCAGTTCCCCAGCAGCAGTGGATGTCCCCGTGCCTGTTGCACGAGAGGCACTCACACAGCTGTCATTCGCTCATCCTGGAAGGTGACGAAGGCCATGTCAAGCCGCTTGAGTGTGATGCGGTTGCGCTCAGCATTGAACTCATCCGTGAGCTTCTCCTCCAGCTCCCCGTAGTACTGCTCGGCGTCTACCTGCGGAAGCAGCCGGGGCTGTGCCACGCTGGTGGGGCTGGGGCACGGGCAAGCTGCCGTACTCGGCCGTGGTGGGGATGTGCTGCCTGCAGCCCTGCCCCCACCCTCCTACCTACCTGCTCAAAGCCACAGAAGCGGCAGCAGAAGATGCGGGCGCAAGGGTGGGTTTTGATCATGATCTTCCCTTCTTTCTGCGCCTTGGTGGTGAAGTAAAGCCGCCCCTTCATTGCCTTGCGCCTACCGGGAAGCCAGCGGGGGTGAGGGTCATTTGGGGAGCAGCAGACAGACAGACAGACCGGGTCCCTCAGCACGGTGGGCAGGAGCAGTACGCCCATCTGCAGAGGCAACGGGGACCTGCACGCACTCACCTCTCTGCATCCAGCTTCATCAGCTTGCGCACATCAAAGCAGAACTGGACATTGGTGACGGTGCAGCTGGGATAAGCCTCGCTGTGGGGACAGGGACATGGTAGAACCAGGAGCTGGGGGACGGGGACAGCCCCTGCCACCCACCTGCCAGCCACCCGGCAAGGCTGCGGCACACCGCTACTCACTGGAAATGCTTGATGATAAGGGAAGGGTCTGTGATCTCCTTGGGGATGTGGGTAACCATCAGTGTCCGGGCAACCTGGGGGAGAGGGAGGGGCAGAAGGGGTGGGTGGACAGAGGGTCTGTGGGACATCTCGCTGCTACCCTGCTTGCCCAGCCACTGGGAAGGCAGAAGGGAGCCTGGCACCACCTGCCACCCTGGAGACTGGTCAGCACAGATGTCCCCAATGCCCACTCCCAGACCCCGGGGCACAGATGGACACTGCCGCTTCCCAGACGGACACAGCAGAGCTTCAATGTCGAGAGACCAGGCAGCAAGAGAGAGAGAGCTGCCTCCAGGCTGCCAGGCTTTCTCCAGAAGCTGGAGAAAACCAGCCATATCTTTCCCTGCCTGCCCACTCCCAGGCTGTTTATAAAGCTCTCCCTACCTTCTGGGACCACCTTTTCCATAAAGCACAAAGTTGTCCATTAGCACCAAACAAGGCAGGGCTGGAGCAGGGGTGGTTGCTCACCTTCTCATTCTCTCTGTATTCAAGGTGGACAGAGTGATGAGCCATGCAGAGGACGGTGAGGATGAAATAGATGAGGGCGAAGATGCTGTGCAGCCACAGGAGACGGTCCCTGGAGGAGGGGAAGAGGGGATCAGTGAGTGCTGTGGCAGGCAGACCTGCCTGGGGCTCAGCATCTCACCCACGACCACCACCACCACCCAGCAGGAGCTCCCTGAGCCAGCTGCTGGACCCCCACCCTAGGGATGTGAGGGGCAGCATCCAGGGTGTTTGCTGAGATATTACAGGTATGAGGCTGCCTTCAGCTGGCAGTGGGGTGAGGCGAGCGGTGCCAGCGTGCTGGTCGCTGTGGCTGTGCTCACGCGTGGTGCAGACAGATAGGAGAGCTACCATGAGCAGCATGCTTCTCCCGTGGAGCCGTCCCCATCCCCAGCACGGGGCTGTGGTGAGTGCCATGCCTGGGTGCTCCCAGCAGTGCCCACCACAGCGGCAGCACCCACAGCCCCCCCAAGACACGGGAGCCACATACTGGGTTGGGATGTTGGCGATGGTCGTCCGACCAAAGTGGGTGGGATTGTGTCCTGCAGGGGAAGAGGAGAAGTGGGAGGTTAGAGGAATCCAGTGCAGATCCATGCTCACAGGGTTAGTGGCTCTGGTCTTTGCTCCCTCTTTCCATCTCCTAGGTCCCCACCAAGCCCCCACTGCCTTGAAGCTGCCTGCCTTTTGCGTTCCCCTGTCCCACGGCTGATGGTGGGTTCCTGCTCACGTGGGGCCTCCTGACAGAGGAGTTCTGCACTCCATCCCAGCGGCACAGTGCTCGCCCTGAGGCTGGGGGAGCTTGCACCACACTCCTGAGCCACCCCATGACTGGGGAAGCACCTACCCAGGAGGTCCCCCGAGAAGTTGACAGGCAGGATGACAGCCACGGAGAGCACACAGACCAGCATCAGCAGGACCAGGAGGTGCCGCTGGAAGGAGAGGTAGGTGGTGGCGTCGATCCCACACTTGCTCTGAATCTCCTCGTCCCTGGGGGAGAGGCGGGTGGGGGTGAGCACTGGTGGTGCCTTCCCACCACCTCCCACCCTGGGGACACTGGCTGCTCCAGCCTCACACAACCCACACCAACTCATGGCATCCTGCGTGTGGCACATGAGGTCTGGGCACAGAGGGAATGAGGGGCAGAAACAGCCCTCGGGCTGCCTTTCCATTCAGGACCGGCTCCTACCAGAAGAGGTAGAAGCCCTTTTCTTTGGGACAGGATCCAGGTGCAGGAGGAAACACAGAGGTGAGCCCTCTGCTTTCTCTCCAGAGGGGATGTTTTAAGAGGGGTCTCCTCTGCCGCTGCTCCCAGCAGCTCCAGGTGATGGGCCACCACCTGTGGGCACTGTCTCCCGAGGGGCTGGCAGCGGTGGGGCACGGCCGTGATGCTGAGGACACACACTTACTTCATCTGGTAGATAGAAATGAGCCAGGAGCAGAATCCCTGGAAGGGAAAAGAGTTGGAATGAGCTGGGGGTGACCACCCCCACCTCCCCAGCTGAGAGTCACGGCATGACCCGTGCTGGGGACACACGCAGAGATGCTGTGGTGCCTGGGACCGGGGAGCAAACGGAGGCAGTGACCAAGGCAGCCCAGCGATGCCAAACCCAGTGGCTTGTCTGCAGCGGTGGCAAAGCCTTAGGAGGTGTAGAAGAATGGCTGCAGAAGCGTGGCCTTAGAATCTCTGAAGATCTGATAGGCCTGTAATCAGAATGGTGCTGAAGTTGCTGTGCTGAAGTTAACAAGAAAGGTAGCCTTGAGCTATTCATGAATCCTGAGACCAAGTAATTATGTTGTGCCAACAGGCCGTGGCTGTAACAAGCTACAGCTGCTGGGAAAGCAGGTGCAGGGCCGAGAAAGATAGGGACCGGTATGGGAAAGTAGGGAGTAACAAACTACAAGGCTGAAGCACAGCAACACAATTAGCTACATGGATAGAATGCTTATTTTAGTCATGCTAATTAGGGGTGTGAGAACTGCGCGTGTTTAGAGACTACTAGCCAATTATATTTCTGCTTTACGAATATGCATGTGTATCGGTTCTATATAAGTAGTGCTAGAAACTAATAAAGTTGAGCAAGATGCATAACTCATATTGAGCGTCTTCTTGACTCCGGCAAACCCTTCTTCCAACAAGGAGGAGTGGGAAACATGGGCCAATTCTGTAACAGGCTCCTGGCTTCCAGCAGCTCCTCCTCTGCCCCTTCCCTGACAGTCCCTAACACGCAACGTGCTTTTTTGTCCACTGCCAAGCGCTGAGCCGGCACCGCTATAGAGTGATACAGGACTATGTAAGAGCTCGTGTAATAGCTCATTCCCTGTCACTACGTATGCAACTTTAGGGTTTTTCTCCCCTACACATTATGTTTTACCGACATCAGAGTTCATGCAAGTTCAAGGTCCCTTTGCAGTCCTCCTGGCCATGGCTGTGCCAAATAACACTCAGCCATCTGGCCTTTCCTCTTCGCCCCTTTCCGGAGGGTTTATGCTGACCTTGGATGGGAGAGATGCCAGGCAGCACCCTGTGGGATCCCCTTACCCTGCCCTTCAAGAGCTGGCAGTTTCTTTCTCCTCTCCATACCCTGGCTTTACCTCTTCCAGGACCTTCCCTCCTACCGAACAACTCGGCTTCATCTGATCGACCACAGCAGGAAGCTTTGGAGATGCAGGCATCCCTGCATCCCCGACAGCTCTGTGGGAGCCGGACACCCCCTTAGCACAGCCAGGCTGAATCCCCTCATAAACCCAACTCCGGGGCTCTGCTCTGAAGAACCATGCCCAGGAGGTTGTCTGTGCAGACCCCAAGCTCCCTGGGCTGTAATTTCTTGGGTTTTCCAGAAACCCTCCTGAAAAAACAGCATTTACTGGCTGATTCCCAATTCTCTAGGATCCCCACCTGCAGGAGAGAGGTCGCACACTGCAGTCAATAGCTTGGCTATTCATCTCAGGGAAAAATCCTGTGCCTGCTCCTGGGAATTTATGATGGTAACAGGAATTTGTCAGGCTGCTTTTATGGCAACTTCATCCTCCAAACCCGCTGCTGGAGGGATGCTCCAGTGCTTCCCCACAGAGAAGAGCCCCCAGCAGGAGTTTGGCCAAGCTCCCCCTCAATGGATACAGACACCAAAACTTTATTTAGCTCTCCTGCCACATTCTTGCCTTCTCCAGCAAGCATTTTCTATCCTCAGCGTCCATCAGCCCTACAAACCCCCTGGCAGGTTTCCTGTTCCTGAGGTATGAAGAAAAATCCAGTAATTGCTTTTAGGCTCTCTACAAATTTATCCTCCAAACTGCTCTTTTCCCTGCCTTAGTGTATTTTACATCTTGTCTACATTTGGGAACAGCTTGAGTTTTAAAAGAATGTCTTCTTATTTCTGGTAATCTCCCTTAATCTGTTCTTTAGCCGTGCAGGCTTTCCCTGTGGTCTTTCTCACTTATTTTTTGATGAGCAATATACATTTGCCCAGAGCATCTAGTACTGAGCCCTTAAACAGGCTTCCTGCCACTTGCAAGGATTTTGCCTCTTTACCTTTCCTGCCTAGTTTTTTTTTTTTTTAATAAGTTATGCCGTTTTTCTCATAGTCATACCAGTAACTGATTTTTGAGCTTTTGCTGCCAAAAAAAGAGAAAGAAACAAGACAGCAAAATGTGTCCATCTGTGCTTGTTTCCAGAAAAGCCTGGTTTATGCTCAGTGTGGTAGAGAGAAACAAAGGATGACTTTAAAGCCCCCACAGCAGAGGAGGAGGTGTGATCCAGGGGACTCTGTCCTGACAGGACCAGAAAGATCCCTGTGAGCATGCAGTGAGGCTCTGGCCGTGCATCCCACTAGGTCCCTGCAGCCAGCAGGGATGGCCACACAGGTGGGAGATGCTCATCCTGGTGGGAGCATCCCCTCCAAGGTGCCGTTCAAAGTAGATGCCTCAAAACAAGCCAGGCCAAAGAGACCCTCCAGCTTTCACAGGAATACCCCGCTGCTAAAGGGTGCTAAGCAGGAAAACCTTGTCCTGGATGGTTTAATTACTCCCATTTAACTTCTGACCTGGGTTTCTGGTGAAGAGCAGCGTGGGCTGGGCCAGGATGAGCCCAGATTGGGCTCCTGCTGCCACAGCCACTGGCACTCACCACATCCTTGTTGTCGGCGTCCAGGGGGCTGCTCTCCGATGGGGACTTCTCCTTCTCGCTCTGCTCTCCGTAGAAAAGCGATGTCAGACTTTGAGTGAGGGGAGCAGCGGAGAGGTGAGGCAGGAGAGAAGCAGCAGACAGGAGAGGATGAGTACCCTCGGAGAAGCTTCTCCTAGGGCAGCAGCCCAGCACTGGGGCTGGACCAGTGACTACTGCTGGGCTCGAGGCAGGGGCTGCATCTTGCTGCCGCCATGCCAACAAGTTCCCACAGCTTCTCTGTGGCCCTGGCCCGTGGCAGGGTGGCTCATGGAGAATTGACCAGGACAAGTGACTACTGAACCAGTTTTTCTCTATTCCCCTGGTTTCAGCCCTCTCAAATGGCATTACAGTAGAAAGGAACATCATGAGAGCTTGCATTTTAGTCTCAATTGCCCCCTTGACCTCCCCGGTGAAGGCAAACATCACCTGTCCTTTGCCAGACTCGGCTGCAGAGCCCAAGGCCCAGAGGAGCTGGAGAGAGAAGGCGGCAGGAGGGGGCCTTTTACAGAGTTTGCTCCTGGGGGCTGCCCAGCCTTGCAGAGACCCCTCCTGTGTGCACCTGCCTCCACAAAGAAAGATGCTCTGCTGTCCAGGGCAAGCTGTGCTCTGGCAGGCAGGCATCTGCGGGCGGCAAAGCCCGCCTGGAATTCTGGTCTGGGCTCTACTTTCACCAGGACACCGGTATTTTTTGTATATTTATGGTCTATTTAGGATTCTGCACCTAGCCCAAAGGATGAGCCAGGCAAGCTGCCTTGGTGATATGAGGAACAGTGTTATTGCTGTGTCTCCCTCTGCCACTCGCTGGCCCTGCTCATCCCAAGAGACCGTAGGGGGAGGGGCAGCAGCTCTGTCCCCACTCGAAAGCAGCTCTTGGTTCTCTGACCTTCCCAGGACGGTGCCCTCCCTGGCACCGAGAGCACCGTCATCAGAGGGAATCAAAGCTGGCCTGGGCTTTCCCTCTCCCTGTGGTGAATGGTGCCTGTGCCTCCATGGGCAACTGCAGCCAGAGCATTCCTGGTGGGGAGGAAGGGCAGGAACATCTGCTGAGCTTCTCCATGGGCCACCCCACAGTATCAGCCCTCGTGCCATCCCTTTTGGAGAGGCTGGAGCCACCACCCACCCACAATGGCCCCGCATCCTCCTCACCTATCATTGTCCATCAGCAGTGCCAGGCGCCCATAGTCCCAAGCCGCTTTCCGAAGGCAGGAAAAGACCAGGAGGAGAAGCTGGAAGAAGAAGCAAGAGGAGAGGTGAAAGGCTTTGCCACAGGGTCTTTTGCTATTGGGTCTCTTCACATTGCTCCTTTCTGTTTTCTAACTCATGAGCCCAAGCTCATGCCACTCTTGCCTCAGGCCAAACTGCTCCTGCTCCATGATCTTGCCAGTGCTGCCCACCATGACATGGGCAATGCTCTTGGTTCCCTGCACTCACCTCCATTCCCCCAACCAGCCAGGTGCACACGCAAGCTGTGCTCACGTGTGGCTGTCAGCACACCCATAACACCCCCCAGCCCGTGCCACCACAGCGGGGGGGCTGCGGTGCCTGGAGACACGGCACCCTCCTGGCCCGCTCACCAGCCAGAGGATGAAGTTGATGGCGAGCACGGTGGGCACACCGCCAAAGGGCAGCCCTTCCAGGACAGTGCTGCGGGAGCGGGCGCTGAAGCATTGCTCCTCCGTGCTGTTCACCAGGGCATCCAAGAAGCTGAGCACATCCAGCGAGGTGGGGCTGGCACTGTCAGGCACCGGCTGCACCGAGTACACGCTCTCCATCGGTGCCGTCGCGGGGCCTCACTCTGCAACACAGGGGAAGGGGTGCGGATGGAGAAGGCTTTGCTTGAAAAGGGGCTGAGGCTCTGCCTGGTCCTCCAGCAAGGTCTGAGGAGCTCACTAAGGGCAAGGAGGGGAGAGGACTGGCTGGTGACCTTGGAGCTTCCCCAGTCCCAGTCTCTCCCAAGGAGGGGCTGTGGGACACAGGGCAGGGGGTGTTGCTGAGGAAATCTCACAGCTACCTCATACCCTCTCCCCACCCCATTAAACCCCATGCTATTTGGTTGTCTCTGTCATACCTGAGACAGGTCTCTCACCACCTCTGCCCCTCAGTTCTGGAAGCTGGGTTCAGTCATGGCCACCCTGGTGTGGTCAGCAGGCAGGAACGAGGAGCCAAAGCATTTGCTTGAGTTTCTGAGAATAAAAGCAATGATGATGTTAACAACCGGGCCGCTGGGGCTGTGCTTGCTTTGCTCCCCACAGCCAGACATCTACTCTGTGTGGAACATCCCTAAGCCCTCCCTTCCCCTCCAGCATCACGATCTGTGTGACTCAGGAGTTGCGGTACCTCCCTTTCACCTTTCCACCAGAGCATAATTGCTTCTTCTAAGATACCTTGATGTCTTCAGAAGAAGCAGCTTCTCAAAACCCTAAATGCCAGACTTCCCCCCCACCTCCCCAGGAGCTGATACTGCAGGCTATAGTCCTCACTGGTAGGAAACACTTAAAGCCCATTAATAGCCAAGACTGCAGCTTGTTTCCAAAGCCTTTCCTACAGCCACGCTTTAGAGGTAGGAGAGGATGCCTGGGACTCCTGGGAACAAGCACCCTCCAGCAGCCAGCATGGCTGTTACTCATGGGGATGCCACAGACCTGCATGCCAAGGTGGTGCGTGAACGGCTGCTGCACTCACCAGAAGGACAGGAGGAGAAGGAACCAGCACAGCAAATGCTAACACACACAGGGTGGGGACAACAGGGTCAGAGTCTCTTCTTCTTGTGTGCCTGCCATGTCTCCATGCTTTGGAACCCCCACCAGCACCCTCAGCCAGCTGCTCCTGGTGTTTGGAGACCTGAATGGCCTTCAGAGGAGGACAGCTATGACTATGGTGGGACCAAACATGTTCCCAGGGTAAGAGGCACCCTGGGACAGTGGGGGTCTTCAGGGTCCTCTCACGACGGTCCATTAATAGGTTGTTGGGAGGTATTCAAAATAGCAGCCAGGTTGGGTCCCTAGTATCTCTTCCATAAAGGTCCCAAGTTAGGATGTCTAGTACTTCTTAGGTAGATAAATCCAGAGGGCTGGAGACCCTGCTTAGGGGAAGACTAAGGTTACCTGGGGGGGGAACAGACAGACAAAACAGCATCGTCTTTGGAGGCCTTGAGCAACCAAATATAATTTTGAAGTTGGCCGGGTCCTGAGCAAGGGCTTTTATCAGATGACCTCCCTCCAAGGGGGGCCTTCCAGCCGCAGTTATTCTACATCCTTATTCACAGGGACTTGTGCTCCTGACCAGAACATCATCTGGCCTGCCTGAAGTTTGTAAGGAGTTACATGGGTGCCTTGCCCTGCAGACATGCTGACCACGGTATACAAAGGCCAGTGAAACCTCAGCATGCTTATTAACATGTACTCCTGTATTCAAGCCTTGGGGCATTTATTCCTCTCCCTCCTTTTTATCTATATTCCAGCCACAAATGGGACCCCACTGCAGCCCCTGCAGTCACCCAGTGACAGCTGATCCCTGCTGCAGGACGCTCACAGCCCACACGGACAGGGCAGAGGAAGAGGAGCAGAAGCCATGGTCTGATTAAGCAGTGGAGGAGGACGCAAAGACAGCCAGCACCTCCAGCGACCTGGAGATGCAGTGTTTATGGCAGGTTTTCCCATCAAGACCAAACAGGATCAACTCTTCTTCAACACCAAAGGAAACCTGATGGAGAGGTCCCTGGAGAGAACAGAGAGAGCACGCACAAAATGCCTTGGCTTAGAAAGGGGCTCTTCCTGAGCTCTGCAGAGATTTCCTTTTGTTGGGAAACATTTACTTCTGCTGTGTCAGTGTGACAGATGGGAGCCTACAGCAGCACGTGGTTTTATGTGCACTGCTGTAGCCTCAGCCTCTCTCCCTCAGACCATGCGGCTTCTTGCTTGAGGAGATTAGTCCTGACCGAAAGCTCCTGGGGAGCCCAGACGACACCCCCACCCCACGACTGGGCAGAGCGGGTAGGACAGGGGTGCAGCAGCAGGAGCTCACACAGGTTACACGCCTGAGACGCTGACTCTCTCCGACCTCCTTGTCCAGAGAAAGGAAAGACTGAGGAAAAGGAAGGTTTTCAAACACAGAGTTGACAAAAGAAAAGAAAAGAAAAAAAAGAAAAAAGAAAAAAAAAAAAAGAGCTCAGGTAGCCTGACAAATGCAATCACATGGACACCGGGGATTCCCAAGGGATTCTCAACCCAAGCTCTCAAGGGGGTTGAAGAACTAAAGAACCACTCTTGGTGCCTGCAGCTTCCAAATTAAACACAGAGAGATGGTGACTTGCTATTTTCTTCATTTATGAAGCATAAATTCCAGCCCAAAGACAAATCTCCACTGAAAGCCAAAGAGTGGCTGGGATGCTTGGACTAAGGCTACGAGCCCAGCAGAGCCTGAGGCTCACCTGAATCCAGAGTTAGGCTGGTGCCTGGCTACCGGCATAGATGCTTTGAAGGAATGTCAGAAGTTGCTGAGCTACAGGCATCAAGATTCCCAGGACACGCAGACCCATGGCAGTCCCTCTTACTGTGCCTATGGTGCGGTGTCACCTGGAGGGGTATGGGCTTCAGTGTCTGGTCTGCTACAGACCTGCACACGTTGCCTACAATGTCTTCCATTCTCCTTGGAGGTCTCTAGCCACAGTCGTATTGATCTGGCTAGTCCACAGCATCTCCAGACAGAAACATCATCGCCCAAGCTGTGACAGCTGACCATTGGTGTGACTCCCAAAAGAATTGCCAGGTCACCTGAGATACGCTGATACTGCTCCAAAGGGTATCCCGGTAGACTTGGGGCTGAAGTACCATCCCTGCAGCCAGGTGTGAAGTGAGGGATGGGCTGGAAAAATCTCCCTGCAGTGCCCTCAGTCATGGCCTGCCTCCCAGCCAGGGTTGGGAATCCTGTCCTTCGACGCCCGGCATGGCCTCATTGGGACAACAACCCCTGAAAAGGGAACTCCAGCAAGGGGAGACCCATGAGAAATGAGTGGGCTACTCTGGCAAGCAGCAGCTGTTTGCCCTGGCCGGCCTGCCTCCTGCTTGCTGTCAGGCAGCTATGAAACCACCTGGACCACTGGGACCTCTGGCTGGGGTCAGCCCTTCCTATAGAGATGCTCTCAATCTGTTCTCCCCATGTGCACGGCTCCCTCCCTCCTCTCCTCCTGCAAGCAGCAGAGCCATCGCCATCTGGCATTTTCAGCTGCTAAATAATTCACCGCCTTTTTGTTAACAAGGAGAGTGTGCCTCTGACCAAGGGAGCTGTTGGACCTTCAGTAAATTAACAAGCAGACTCTTAGCAACCTCTGAGTCCCTTCTCCACCACCACCACTCCACTGCCCAGCAATAAGATCCTGCAGCTTGTTTCTAGGCACTGTCTTCACACTCGTAGGAGGAACATCCTGCCAGAGGATGGCTGAGTGATGGGGGTTTTCACAGGGATCAGCACAGGTTGTCTTTCCCTATCAAGTCCTTGCTGCTGTGCCCTTCTCCCAGTAGCAGATATTTTGCTCCCAGTGGGTGGCCAAAATCAATGGGATAGCTCCTGGAGATGATGCTAGCATCTCCTGCTCCAAGCTGTCTGGCCCACAAGCCTCCCAAATGCCACCCAGCCCAACTGGTTCCTGTCTCTCCACCCAGCATTGCTGTTTCATTGCCAGAGTCTTACTGCACAGGGAAAATCCAGGAACAGAACACACATGAAGCCACTGGTCCAGCTTTGTACCCTCTCTTGGGCACCTCCATCTCCATTGCCCCAAGGAATCATCACATCATGCTCAAGCCCGCAATGAAGCCCTTGCAGCGTATCACAGATCCTCTGAAGCTAACCCCATGCTTGTTCTTCTGCCTTTTCCCTGCTCCTTTCACACCCAGACACCCACAGAAACCCACCTCCAAATACCCAGACCAGTCCTTTTCTAGATGGTTTATTCCAGATAATCTCACCTTTTATGGTGCTGCTCCTAGAAAAGCTCATGCAAATTATATAGCTGCAGCGTTACCATAAAAATAACCACTGGAAACAACCAGCTAGAAGTCAATCTTGTAAATGTTCTAGGAACAGCACATGAAGCAGAAACCTCGAGAGAAGACTTCTGCTCAAGCACACCAGGAGTGAACTCAGACCTGTAGGACACGTTCAACTTTCCTCCAACTGGAGGAGATACCTAACTTGGTATACGGAGTGAGAGATCACATGGACACCCTAGGTGAGACTTAAAGTCACCGTTAAAACACCTAAGCTACATTTTCACACGAGATGTGTGAGATTATTGCAATAATGCTGAAGTCTCTGGTGGCAGCACTCTGTGATCATACCTTAAAGGTCCAAACAAACCCCACACCAACTCCTGTTCCCAGCTACGCCCCCATCATTGTGCTACTTCTGATCTTTAAGGGCCAGAGAAGGAAATACTGTTGTGAATAACAGAGCTGGGTGGGTACCTTCACCTCCAGAAGCTGCTGGGAGAGCTTCCCACTAGCTGTGTATGAGGCAGTGCCTCCAGATGCCAACCACAGACGGGCATCCTTTGGAGCAGCCGCTGTCCTAGAGGAGTGACAGCAACAGGCACATCAAGAAACACAGGACAGGGTTGCAGCTGGGGAAATGAAGCAATAACACAGAGGCAGAAATCGCAATATAGGGTCTACCCAGTCTAGGACTTACTTAGAGGAAAGATGCTAAAAATGGGCCAGAAAACACGTAGAGCAGTAGAGAAAGGCAATCCTTCTTTCTCCTCTTCATGATGGCTGTGAACGGACAGTGAATGTATGAGATTTGCCATTGAAAGTGATTTGCTGAATAATTTCTATGAAGCATTTCCAGAGTGTAGGGTTTGCCTTGAATATTCAGTGCCCTGTTTATTTTGTTGATACGCCGGCATATGCTTCTCCTCTCCAGTTGGGTGGGCACTAATCCAGAGAATCAGCTTTCCAATTAAAAATAAGGCATGCCTTTTATGCGAATGCAATTTTTCAGAATTTGTCTTTCCCTTGAAGCACCCCTGCCAGCAAACTCATTTGCTAGGGGATTCACAGACAGCTGGAGTAGCAAAACACCAAAACAAAGTCTTGGGAGCACTCAGATGACTAAGCCAGGCTTCTCAGCATGCCTGCGCTCAGCCAGCCTCAGCATCCTGCTCCGGCAGGGAGGGCATTACTCATTTCAGCTGGCAGGTGGGCAGCTGGGGCACAGGGCTGGTGGTGGAGCTGTCTGTGGCCACACAAAGCCAGCAGAAAAGCCAGGCTAAGGAGCCTGCCCGTGTCTCCTAGAAAGCAAACATCCCCGCTACCTGACTGCCTCTGCATCCTTCCTCCTTCACGAGGAGATGCAGCCAGGCTGCGAGAGGGGAAAGTGAGGACCACCGTAATGGGAAGAGGAGGTTCATGCCCTGACGTGCCCAGACTGGGTAGGGAGACAAACCTCCTGCATCCCGCCTTGCAGGACTGCAGTGACTGACCTTGTGGGACTGCAGTGATGGGGAGGTCAGGAAATCTGAGCCACTGCCACTGACTCAGCATGGCTAACAAACAACCTCAGGCTGGGAAAACGCTCATCAACACCCTGTGTTGAGTTCAACGCACACACCAGCAGAGGCAGTTTTGGCACCAAAGGGCATGGTGACCTCTCCATCCCTGTAGCTCGGTGCTCAGGAGAACAGACGTGCCACAGGTCACATCCAGCCCCAAGGGGGACAAGCACAGAAGGGATGGGACCACAGACATGGCCCTCCAAAACCCTGCAGGGGTCCAAAGCAATCCTCTGGCTTTCCCTCTGCCCTTCCCTCTTAGTCATGACCTCCAGGTTCAAGAAGCAAAGGGAGGGTCAGGCTGCTTGTGGCCTGTGGAGTGAGCAGGCGTGGGGCAGCAGCATCCCTGGGCAGGGCTCTTTGCACCACCTTCAGCATCTTCAGGGCAGGCACCTGACTGCACAGCAGTGCCTACCTCCCCGGGGCTGAGACCCAAAGACCCACACAGAGTGGAACCAGGCCCCAGGAACACCGCGGAGCCAAGGCACTGGATGCATAAACACAGGTAGCATAAACACAGACACTGGTGTGAACGCTGTGCCCACACCCCGCTAAGGCCATGGCACAGACAACCCTCCACAGAAGTCCCCGTCCCATCACCAATAGGACCACAGCTGCCTCACACAGGGGACACACCAGCCTGTCCCATCAGCCTGCTGGAAACCAGAAGCATCTTCCAAACAAGGAGAACCACACCATATGCAGCAACCTGGCTTCCTCACCAGTAAGCTCTAGCAATGCTCTCCCACCAAGGGGTATGAGTACCCACCAGGCTCCCTAGCAGCTGGAGTGGGGGACAGCGGGCCCATGAGCCCACCCAGGCTCTGGGGATGCAAACCCCATGGCAATCCCCTTCCCGTTGGTGGTGAGCCCGCCTTTGGCACTGCTGCTCCAGTTCCCAATGTTTTGTGCGTCCCCCCAGCCCTCTGGGAGCTCTCTGCAGAAAGGGACAGCAAAGGCCCAGGAATTCACCACAAGGGACCACATGGGCAGCAGGATGAGGGCAAAGGCATCTGCTCCTGGGACAGAAAACATGCGTCCTCCCTGCTTTCCTCTCCTCACCCACCACTCCCAACAGGACCAGCTAAACAACGTAATCCAGTAATCCACGTTTCGGGGAGCCAAGCAGGTTTTTCTGCTCTCAGGAGCAGCGGGTTGCCACCACCTTCGGGAAACCCTGCACAGGGTCACTCTGCCCCAGGGCTCACCTGAAACCAATACGGCATTTGAGAGCAAAACCCTGCCATGTCCCCTTGGGGTGGCTGCTGCGTTGCCCCCAGCTCCCTGCCCTCCCCTTCTTCCCTGGCACTGCCATGCAGACCCAGGGTGGCCATATTTTGGCACTGGGACGGACTAAACTCCAAGTATGAGGGTTTTGAATGAGAAAGCATCCCAACACCTGGCCGCCAGCAAGGCTCTCTGCAGACAATGTTTGTGGCCTTCCTCTGCGGTACAGCAGCCATCTGTATGAGCCCCTTCTCCCAGGGGGGTGCTGTGAACCAAGCAGGGCAGCACCGACTCGCTGTATCACTCCTTGGAGCGAGAATAAAGCCAAACCTCAGGCAACCAAGAGCAAATGGTGCTTATGGTGAGACCTACAGCTGGGGAGGTGTGCTTGGGACGGCACGTGGGAGACACCATACACAGAGCAGCTCTTCTCCAGCACCTCCTCCATGCACACGCAGGCCAGCGGCTGCTGGAGCCAGCACATGGTAATTGGGAAGGAAGAACCGGGGCAGGGTTTATTTGTTCCAACCCCAGCCCTTTTTGCCACCAGCTCCAACTTCTGTTTGGTTTATATTTCAATCTCCTGCTGTGCACACAGTGTGCTTAGCCCCCCACACCCTTGGCGTGCATAGCATCAAGCAAACAGAAGCTAATTGGGCTGCAGTCTCCGCAGGGCAGGGGCACATCGCTCGTTCTGCGTGGTGCACCCTTGTCCTCTGGTAACACTTAAATCAACACCCCTCGGCACAAAGGGTTACCCGTGCCAGGCTCAGCACACGCACAGGGCAGGGAGCCACTGGGCTACTGGTGGGCGATGGCTGGGAGCAGGGAGCCAGGAAAGGGGGCTTGTAATAAAGGTGGGGACAGATATTTTAACAGGGCCTGTAGTGACAGGACAAGGGGTACCGGTTTTAAACCAAAAGAGGGTGGATTCAGACTAGATATGAGACACAAAAATTTTATGATGAGGGTGGTGAAAGACTGGCACAGAATGCCCAGAGAGGTGGCAGATGCCCCATCACTGGCAACATTCAAGGTCAGGCTGGACGGGGCTCTGAGCAGCCAGATCTTGTTGAAGATGTCCCTGCTCATGGCAGGGGGGCTGGATTAGCTGACCTTTAAAGGTCCCTTCCAACCCAAACTGTTCTGTGATTCTATGAAAAAGCTGGGGCTGACTGTGAGGGACAGAGACCCAGGTTCCTCACAAGTGGGAAAGGGGTAGGGAGCCATCCCAGGGCTTCCAGTTAACATGCACGTGCATTCAGGAAAACAGGAAAGAACCCCCCTGGTACCACTAGGTCCCTGATCCAAGCTGGGATGCTGAATGCCATTCACAGTCCCCAGAGCAACCCCTGTGCTTGCAATTAGTTAATGATGCTATGCATAGAGCAGGACAACTCCCAGCCCCCGCTGCCTGCATGACTGAGGGCCACCCCAGCAGCTGGCCCTAGGGAAGTGCTCGAGCTTCCCGCAGAGGGTACCCCTGGTTGCTTACCACCTCCCAGCTCCGAGGCTTGTGCCCACACACAGCCGGTCTGGCAGCAGAAGCCCCCATTTGGCATTGAAGGCCAAGGCAGGCATCTTTCAGGGAGGCTGCAGCAGCGGTGGGACATCAGGCAGATTGCCTCTTCCTCCATCCAGGTAACTGTGCTCAGAGGAGGATTTTAAGGCCTGTGTGAGGGGAAAGCGCCACCTCCGCTGGGAAAAACATTCCCTCATGGAAACCTGTATGGAAACCAGGAGCCACAGTCGGGAGCTAGTCCAGAGCTGTCACTGTGGGTCACGGGCATCTTTCATGGTGCCACAAGGTGCCAGAAGCACGGTGGTACCTGGAGATGGGGCGAAAGGTAGGATGGAGATCGGGGAAAAGGCAGCTCTTTCCTCCCCGAGGCCCTTCTGCTGTTTGCAGAGGAGGAAGCTGTGGGAGGTGGAGAGTGGGAAGTTTATCTGCTGCCTTTTATAAAGCCACCTGCTGCAGAGAGACTGACAGCCCCGAGGGCAGCCAGCACAGCTACAGCCCTCACCAGTGAGCGGAGGGAACATCACCCCAGGGCAGAGGGAAGATGACTGGCAAGGAGAGGACTTGGGCTGTGCATGAGGGGGACGCAGACGGGGAAGCCCAATACCACACTGCTTGGACCAGGCAGCTCCAGTGGCTTTGCATCCCGGTGTCCTGGCCCAGCTGGGATGGTGTGGCACACTTGGATATTGCAGGGACCTCACCACGGAGCTGGTGGAGAATGCAGGCACATTTCAAGTCCCCTGCATGATTGCCCTCGGCTTCTGAACTCCTCCAGCCGTCCTCCCAGCTGATGCCCACAAGCCTGCTGTGTGATGGGCGGCAAGCGCAGGCGCGTGGCTGGCTAGCAGGGATATGGCACCCACGCTGCTGGGCCCAGCTCCGCTCCAGCTGCTGCTGCCTGATAGGGACCTGGGGGCACCCTGCTGCTGAGCACCCTCATCCCACAGCCTCCCAGGGGCCAGTATAAGATGGGCAGCATCACGCTTGTTCCATTGATTCCCTTCTTGGGCCACCCATGCACCCCCTTCCACACTGCTCTGGGGGAGCCCTTGGCACCTGGCTGTTGCCAGCCCCCCTGCTCTACGCTCCTCCCCAGCTTCAAGCAGCCGCAACATTCCCTGCAGCTGGTTCTGCTGGAGCAAAGAAACGCTCCTGCCCTGCCCAGCTCCCCTCTCTGCCAGCACAAAACCTTCTTTCCTGAAAGCAGTGAGTTTCCACACTATATATATATGTACACACCACACACACAAATAAACCATGATTTTAGAGCATCTGCAGAGCTAGAACATTTCTACCACCTGTCCTCGGTGCCAGGAGCAGAGCGAGGTTTTGGCTGCAGCAGGAACCACCGAGCACACCCCTCACCAATCCTGGCCCTGACCAGGCTTTCTTCCCACCTCTGCCCAGCTTCCAAGCAGCTTTGGGTAACACCAGACAACTGGAATGAATCACACTGCCCTGGGAGCGTGGGAGCTGGCAGCTCAGCCAAGGCTCCGGCACCGGCAGGTTGCACAAGCGGGGGTGGCCCCAGCAGCCGCGGAGTTAGCCACATCCAGCCGTACCAGGGGGGCTAGCGCTCAGCATACCTGTTTGAGTCAATAGTGCATCAAAGGGCAGGGGAAGCCTTTGATGGTGTGAGCACAGGGGACTGCAACCAGAGGACAAGGAGGAGAGAAGGTGCTCCCCAAGGCCTGGCTTGGCCACCTCCATCCCCTGGGGACCAACCAAATCACCACCTATCCCCACCCTGGGTGTGCAAGCCAATTTGAAAAGGAGGAGGGAAGTGACTGAACCTGTCTCATAGTCTCAACAGCAGATTGAGCTGCTTTTACCTGGGCTGTGGGCCAACCACCTGCCCGCTGCCCCCCCCTAAATCCTGCCCCTGTGCAGGGCCAGCTCTGCGCTGCTTTTCATTGGGGCACTGGAGGGAGCATGCAGTTGGTCCCCCCAGGTCACAGGGGTACACATCCAGCTGCCTCTGCAGTCCATGCAGCCTTCAGGGGAGATCAGAGGAAAGCTGCTCTGCTGCACTGGGAAGGGAGGCAGCTCTCCCAGGCGCATGTTTTGCTGCAGGCATGCAGCTCTGCAAAGCACCGATGGTTCCAGTCTCCTCCTGGCACGACAGGTGCTTGCGCACGCTGACAAGACAGCTCATCCCCATCTCTCCCATTGCCCCTGGGGAATTCCCCTTGCCCAGGACACCCAAGCACAGTCCCAGCCATGTGCCTGCTGCAGGGCAGAGCAGAGCAGTCCAGGCAGCCCATCACACCCAACAGCCTGCTCTCATCTCCTCCATGGGGAGGACCTGGGGAATCAAACAGCCCTGTAGCATCAGAGATAAGAGGGAAGAAATTATGGGGGCATCGAGATGGGCGCATCAATGCATCCCAAGCCAGAGAGAGCAGGGACAAGTTGCATGGCAAGGACTGGGGTTCAGGATCCCCCCTAACACACACATACCACAGGCAGGTGGCCCTGCACATGGGAGTGAGGAGGGCACAGACGGTCAGCACGCAGCCTCTGCTGTGCCAGTGCTGCAGGCTGGCACTGCCCACAGCCACCACGCTGCCTTTCTGCCCCGCTCCAGCCATGCCCACGGCCAGCGCAAGGGGCGTTGGGAGCGATAGATGTGACAGAGGAAAACACAAGAAATTGTTTCTTTCCCTTCAGGCAGAGAAAGAAGCGTCACATCTGGACATGTACAGCAGCCGGGCTGGGAAAGGGACAAGGCATGGGGAGGAGAGAAGCTGTGGGCTGGGAGGCGCAGCATCACCCAGATGACGTGGTGAGACAGATGGCAGATTTGGCAGCAGGGTGGTCACGGAGCGACCTGTAAGCTCTTCCTGCTGCAAGAGCAGGCGACACAACACTGCGTAGGGGCTGTCAGCCCAGCCTGGCAGGTTTGGGGCGTGGGGTCATATCCTTTCAAACATGCCACATTCAACAGCCAGCATCAAAGATGCTCCGTGGGCAAGTCAGCCTTGGAAAAAGACTATGTGGGATGAGGGGGAAAATGGGAAAAAAGATCAGAATGGCAAGTTTTAGGGGCAGAGTGTCCCTGGTTTCTCTACACAAGCCCACCTTGCCTGCATACAGGGCCATGCAGCCGGGTTGGCGCTCAAGGAAGGGCTGGCAGCCCCTGCACCACTCTGCCCACCCTGCCAGCAGCACAGGGTGCCCAAGCAGCCACCCCCTGCCCTCCACAGCATCACTGCTCATGTGGAAGAGAAAAGGAAAGGAATTTAAACATATGGTGCTGCAGCAAACAGTTGCACAAGGAGCCTCCCCAAGCCCGTGTCCCCTGGTCCTTCCAGGGCACTTTGGGCATCGCAGCACCAGCAATACAGCCGGCCAAAGAGATCTGGGGGCCCAGGCAGGGAGCAGTATCCCAGCAACAGCCACTGCAAGCCTCTCCACAGCCCTGCCACAATTAGCAGGAATCAGACAGGCTCCGTGCCCATTTTAGGAGAGATGCTCAGGGATGCAGTATTGATATGGAGGGGTTTTCACCGTGGCTAGATGTCCTGGCCCAGCCCCAGCCCAGACTCCAGCTTTCCGCCTGGTTTTGGATATGCTGTTCTGCCTGCCTGCATCCTCTCCCAGCACAGCCCAGATCTACAACCATGAATGCTGCTCTTGCCTCGCTGGCCTGGTCCCAGTGAGCACCCTGTGATCCTGTACTCAGCCTCTGCAGTACCAGCAAGGCATTTACTGCATGAGGAGGGTCTCCACCTCCTCACCCGCTGTGTGCTTAATGTAAGGGGAAGCTTGGCACATGCTGTGCTGCATAGCTGCCATCCTTGCTCTGAGAAGCATCTCCCCACTTGGAAACACATGGAGCCTCCAGGCAGCTTAAGAAAACCCAAGGTGAGAGTGCAGGAGACCTCAGCACAGCCAGCACTTCCCAGCCCAGCTCCCTGGGGCAACCAGCACTTCCAATAAAGCACAGGCACACCCCACTCTGAAACACCCCGCTGCTTCATCAGTGCCAGTACCACTCCTGCACTTACTAGAGACAAAAAGCTGCGCAACCACAGATGCTGCGGAGGCTCCTGCTCATCCTGACATCCCTGTGCTGACCACAGCCCTGGGAGAGTGAGCAGAGCTCTGCACAGGCAGCCAAACCCTCCTCCAGCACGGCAGGGATCAATATTTAAGTGATGCTGAATCCTGTAATGTTGCCTCTCTCCTAGGGACAGGACCACCTGCAGTAAACACCAGTCCTGTCCAGATGCTTTCCACGCTTCTCCTGGCAGCACAGCTCTATCATGAGGCACATGGATGTCATGCTGAAGGGAGGGGACCAAAAAAGAACCAAAAGTCAGGTGTGAGGAGCCACCTGAAGGCACTGGGAAGGCTTTTCCTAATGCTCACCACAGCATGGAGAGACCCTGAGCTGCAGGACCAGCCTAAAGCCAAAAGCGGGCTCCAGCAATGCCGCTGGTGCAGAGCGCCATGCTGGCCACGCAGGTGGGCATGGCTGCAAAACCCAGCTACCCAAATTACCTCTGTTCAGTGAGGAAGCGAGATACCATCCTGCTGGCACAAATGCTTTCCCACTTCCCACCTCTTTCTTGACCAAGGCAAGCTCCAGGGAACAGACAGCTTTGCCCAGCATGTTCAGGAAGCAGGCAGGCAGCCTGCAGCACCGAAAGCAGGATCGGACCCAAAGCTCAGCAGGTCCCATCACACGCCTGCACACCCCTTCTCCCACCCCAGGGGATGGGGAGGGGACAGTGCTGGCATGGTGGGCTCCCACGGGCAGCTGGGGAGGTGGAGGGACACCCCTGAGCACCACTCCCAGCTGGGACATTAAAGGCTACAGACATGCAGAAACTTATTTTGCCCTCTGGATATTTTCCACAAAAAACCCCAAGCCCAAAGAAATGCAGAGTGAAATCCCTTCTCTGCTGAAACCAACTGCAACATGCCTTTCACGAGGGCCAGAAATTCACCTCCTTGTTACAGAGGGGAAAGAAATCCCTGAAGTTTGGCTCTGTGTGGGGGCTGTCCAGATAAACAGCCAGCCCCTCAGACACAGCTGCTGTGATGGAGGAATCCTGAAACCTAACGATTACCCCAGAACACAAACACATGTAAAGCTGCAGTTGTGACTGTGCACGTATGTACTCAAGGGCACGGTCACAGTCTGTAAGTCCAATTACTAAAGTTTTGCCTAGCTAGGTTTACCCAGCCCAGCAGGTAGGGCATCAGGGGACTGAATATGCAGGAACATCCACCCTGACTTTCCTGCAATGGCTGAACTAACCCAAACGTCTTTAAAATGCACCGTTCTCAGGAGGTGGCCCAGCCACTGCAGCTGTTATCAGCAGTATTTTCTTTGTTGGGTTTGGGGCTTTTTTTTTTTTGTTCTGAACAAGGAAGAATTTGATGAAATTTCACAGAAGAAAACACAAGAAATTAAAAGCTTAGATGAAAGAAAATTAAACTTGATGAAAACCTCCCAACAGAAAAATCCAATGAAACTGCCTGATGAGAAGATTAGCGGCAGCGTAATATGAAAGGAAAAGGCAATGAAGAGGACTTGGAACCCAAACAAATAAAAGAATTATGACTTTTGGAAACATATATCCGACTTAAAAGTAATCAGATTTTGTCTGAACTGAAAACTTTTTAAATTAAAAGACAGCCAATTTAAAACTGGAAGTTCTAATAACATACATGCTAAGACCTCAGATCACTCCCATCAGTGAAAAATAAGTCAGCAGAAGTTCATGCAGGATGTCTTTGCTGCCAGATCTGCTCAGCACCTGAGCACTCGGAGCTAAATCTTGATGAACTGCAAAAGTGACTCTGACAGCAGCAACCTTTTTTCTGACAGCAGAAAACAGAGGGGGGGAAAAAAAGTTTCAATTAATGTAGTACACTGATTAGTTTAGTCAAAGTTCAGACTATTACTGCAGGTTAACACAGGAAAGCCTGGTTCCCTTTCCAAGACCAATGAAGATGAAGTGTGAAAGGATGATCTCTACTAGTTCTGAATTCTTAAAAGCCAGAAATTATCAGGTTATATGACTGTTTATGTTTTACATGTCCTATAATAAAATTATGTTCCTGTAGTAAGTATTATAGTAATACAATATAGTATAGTAATAGAGCATTGTTAAATTCATTAAATATACAAATAATGCTTCCATAAACGTATCTAGTTTTCTTTTATGGACCCATACATTTTAAGCAGTTTTATTTAACCAACTAGAAACCATTTTTTAAATGCTTGCTTTCTGCATTTTGAATAGGATTTCATTTTCCACTGAAATACAGCAGCATCAAACTTGTAATAAATAATGAAGAGATAACTAATAAAGACATGTGTCACTCACCACTTTCTAATGCAAGAAATCAGGGCCTTAAGAATCTAAATAACCACGTGTTCCACCCTAAACCCACTCAAGCATGGTGCAGCCTCCTGCTCAGCCCTAAGCACCACAACACACTCATCACTGAGAATCAACTTGTCCTTAAGAAAAGGGAAGAAGTGTACAAAAGCAGCAAGATGAAAACTAGGTACTTCGGTTGTGGCTTTCTGATCATTAATTTAAATCGTGACTTTAATCCATCCATCCTACTCAGCAACAGGTCAAGAGCCAAACAAGGCGCAGATCAAACTTACTCTGAGGTCTATGAAGTTTAGGTTGGTTTTCTGCCGGTTTTGCCATTACACTTTCCTCCCACATAGTTCTACCGTCTGTGGCCTCTCCTGGGAAAAGCAGCCCAGAAACACAAGGAACAGTGCATGTCCCCAGCCTGGAGCCTGCAAGCCCTGGAAGTCTCTTACTGGTGTAGACACCTCCAAGATCACTGCCTGCAGGCTCAGGAGAGCTAAGGAAACCTCCATACTCCTGGTCTTTTCTCTAACGCTGCCTTGGGGATTATCCCACGGTGACTGAATTTGTCAGAAGACAGGACAAATAATCCCAGAAGCGTTGAGGCTGGAGGGAGATCATCGAGTCCAGCCTCCCTTCTCAGGGCAGGGCCAGCTCCAGGAGGTTGCTCAGGGCCATGTCCTGGCGGGTTTTGAGTATCTCCAAGGATGGAGACTCTGCTCCAAGCCAGAGCCACACTGAGAAGACCATCCCAACCAGCTGTTGCAAGCAGGTCCTCCAGCCAGGTCTCAAGCCCCAGGCTACTGGAGGCTGTCCCAGCACAGACTGGGATCCTAGCTGCACTGGTGCCCTGTGGCCCATGGGCAGCCACTTCCAAACCTCACGTGTCACCCGTCAGCTTGCCAGCTCTCACATGATGTCTCAGGACCTCAGCTTGTGCCGTGTCCCTGCCATGCCGTGTCATCCTAGCAGGGATCATCTTGCTGCACAGCAAGGGGACTCCCCCAGCAGGGTCACCTTAGTTTGGCCAACGCAGTGTCCCCAGGCCTCGTCTCAGGGTACCACGGGCTCACTTTGGGCCACAGCTGGGACCTTCTCCCCAGCTATCCCTCCAAACCCAAGGTTTGCCCTAACTCTTCCACCTCTACCTTCTCTGAAGGTCGGTCTCCCCTAGCCCATCCAACACACCACATCCAGGGGCTCGTTGTCTCAGTCTCCATCACCTCCTGCCCCAGCTTCCTACCACCAGCTCCCAGCTGACAATAAGTGCTCCCTGGTGAAGCAGGGCCACAGCCCCTTCCTCTCTCTGTTAGGAGGAATTCAAATTTAGATGCTGACATGTTTTTCCACCTCTCACAACCTGCCTTTTAGCACAGGGGGACACAGTGGAGCTTTGGCTCATTCAGATCCTGCCTTCCTCTCGGCTCACCCACAAGTTGCAGACGACAAGACGACACAAGATGGTGGTGCTGAGGGTAGGGGAATTGGGTCACCCGAAGCTTTCGCATGCTCCCACTGAACAGGAGCACTGAGCCTCTCTGCTGTGGTACTCCATTTTAAACACAACTTTATTGGAGATCAAAGCAGCCCCTCCTTGGTCAAACCAGTACCCACAGCTTCTCACAGCAACTCTGCTGGGAACAGCAGAACTGATCCCCGTGTTGAAATGCTTCCATACCATGGCGCTCATGCTCCCCAGAGACTGGGCAACATTACAGTAATTTCAATTAGGAAGGCAATTTCTCAGCCAAAGAGGTTTGCTCTTACTCCAACACAGCCATCCACTAAGAGAGGGCTGTACCAGGACAGGCAGGGCAGCGCTGGGGCTCGGGTAAGCACCAAGATGAGTCATAAAAAGCAAACGTGGTGAGGAGGTATGAGATCAAGTGACTGCTGAACCACCAGAGAGGTGAGGGTGATGCAGGGACCAGGGCAGCAGGCTGGGAGAGGGGACCCCATGCCCCTCCTTCAGCCCACCTCCTCCTGCCTCTGCAAAGAGGTCCTGCAGGACCTGCTGCACCCAGTCTCACCCATTAACCAGCAACAATAGCAGCCTGGAGGGTGGGAAGGGCTGTCCATGGCTCTCCCGCTGCTGTTGCTGTAATAGTGTGAACAAACTGCTGCCATTGTCCTCACCCAGTAACAAGGTGTGATCGCAGCCTAATTACCAGTCCCAGCTGCATTTAAAGCAATAACTTCAAACCAGCTTTTAAAAGAGGTTTAGGCATCTTAAAGTGCAGGTAGGTGCCAGGGGGGATCCTCAAAAACTCTAAGACCTGTTGTTGCTAAGGATCTGATAGCTGGTTAGGGACTGAATGTAATCAAGCCAAAGCTTCGTTTGGAAGGAAATTGGGACTGGAGCCACTTCAGAAATAATCTCAAAGGAAACCTGGTTTTGCTCTGAGCGCAGTGCATCAGCAACGCAAGGTTTTCTTCGAACTTAGGGCTAAGTACATGAAATATATTTACAGCAATTAAAGTAGGTAAGAAGAGCTGTTCCACCAAAGGCAGAAGTGACAACAGGAGGAAGGCTTTGGTGTTTGTAGGACTCACAGAGTCAGCATTTGCACAGCACGCTGACGTTCGCCTAAAACTTTAAGTGACTGATTAGTTTAATATCAATTGAATTCACTTGTGGGTGTTGGAAACATTTCTCCCTCTCCTTGCTGCTTGGGGAGAGCTCCTGCAGTCTGTTAAGACGGAGGTATTTCCTGCAAGGAATATTTTAAGGCAGTGACAGAAGCTGTGCTGAAATCTGCCTTCCTTTCCCTTGGGCCAGAAGTCACTGCACAGAAGGAGGATGGTATGTACTGGAGAGGGCCTGTGCCTACCCCTGGCCAGTGCCCCCAGCAAGCATCGCTATTTCTTCCCCGCTTGCAGGACCACCCTACGCTTACTGATGTCAGTAACCACCAAACCAGGGATAAGCTAGTTAACCTCAGGAAAAGCTTTGAAGAGGACAGCAGCTACAGAGCCATGCAAGCGTTATCATAAGAAAAAAAAGAAAAAAAAAGCTGAAAGCTGAAAGGCATTCAGATGGAGTTTCGGGAAAGGGAAGCCAGTATGCTGTCAGGGGAAGAAGGCAGAGGTTTAAGCTTACAGGAAAGCCGGAAAAGCCCATATGTGCTATGGAGTCAGAGGCTGCAGGGGTGCCAGTGGCCTCCCTGCTTTTATTTATTACTTATTTGTTTGCCAATGGCTGTCTGCCAGGAACTTAAGACAAATCCTTCCTGAAAGGGCCGTTTCTGCTTCCCTCTCCATCTGCTGCCTAGCCCTGATCACCACTTTACAGGGTAGCAAGGAAGGCAGCGAGGCCAAGGTTCAGGTCTGGTCTTGGAGCCAGTCTTTCTGCTTTCTGTCTTTTGCACACCTTCTCCCCTCTAAGCAAACACTGCAAACCACCTCAACAGCATCTTTGATTGCCAATGGCACGTTTTGCCTGCTCAGACAGGCAGCCTGACCCCTCACACAGCATCGTAAAACTCCAGCATGGGGTAAGGTGCCTTCTCATAGCTCATTTGCCCACTCAGCCTTCCCCTCACCTCCTGCTCCCCCCCAGCTCTCTGAAAGGGGAGAAAGCAGAGGCACATACACCAATCCTGGGGATGGTGGCTAAGCAGTTAAAAGAGATGTTCACACAGAAATACCATCCACCAGTCAGACAAAGGTCTCTTTCTCCAGGATAATAGCCATTCTGTTCAGGAGGTTCCTGAATTGCCAACCTACTGTGCAGCACCACGAGAGAGGATGGGGAAGCAAGCGAGGGAGAAGGCAGGGCTTTGATCCGTGGACAGATCTGGATGAAGTCGTAAACTGGGGAAGAGCAGCTCTGCCAGAGCGTTAGATCATCCTGGCCTGACAGCCCTCCCAGAGTCATCAGCCTCCCAGAGCTGGAGGGAGAAACGGGGAGCGGTTCCCCCTCCTCTCCCCTGCTAGCACCGTGTGTTTCCAGCACCTTCAGGTGTGGCTCCCGCAAGGAGGGTTCTGTGGCCAGGATGACGCGGGGACCAAGCACAAGCCATGGCATGACACAGCGGTGGGATGACATTTTATCTCGCATCAGAGGACTGCGGCGCAGGCCAACACACGTGCGCTGGGAGAGGACACGGAGGGGCTGGGGCTCGCTCCCTACTCTGGCCGCTGACCCCCTCCAGCAGCCCAGGGAAGCCCCCCCACCCTGCCGGGCCGCAGCTGCCCATCACCCGGCTGGAGCCGAGCGTTAGTTAAAGCCACTTTGGTACTTGGTCCCGAAGGGGGGCAGGAAAACTGCGCCTCACCGGAGCCAAGTGCCTAGAAACCTCCCACCCCAACGGGCCAGCCCCATCCTCGCACCCCGCAGAGCCGCCCCGGGGCCGTGCCGGGCGCTGCCCCCGCGGTACCAGCACACCGGGGCGGGGGGGGGGGGCACCAAGCTGCCGTAGCATCCCCCCAGCGCAGCCCCAAAGCCAGGCCCACCCAGGAGGCGCAGCTAAACGGGGAAGGGGGGCCGGGATTAGCCCCACGCACGGCGCAGCTTCCCCCACACACACACCCCAGACACCCCACCGGCACAACGGACCCCCCTGCCCCCCCCAGTCACCACCCGCTGCCCGCCAAGCCCCCCTCCCCGCTTCCGCGGCCCCCGCCCCGCACTGACCTGCTGGGGGGTCCCGGCCCCGCGCCCGCCGCCTCCCTCCGCCCCTCCCCGCGGGCTGCCCGGCACCGGCAGGGGAAGGGGCCTGGGCCGCCGCCCCCCGGCCCGCCCCGCTGCGGCGGCCGAGCCGCGGTCCCCGGGCTGCTCCCCCCGCCGCCTTACCGATGCTCGGCCGCCGGGGCCTGCGCTGCCGGCCGCCAGGCCGAAAAGCGGCAGGAGCTCCGGGCCCCGCGGTGGGAGGAGGGGGGGCGAGACGGGGGCGGGCAGCCCCCCGCCGCGCTGCCTACCGTGGGGGGCGGCGAGGCGGCGGCCCCAGCTGCCGGTGCGGGGAGCGGGCGGGAGCTGCCGGCGGCGCGGCGGGGCGCGGGTCTGCGCGGCTCAGGCTATTTCTGGGTCTGAGGCGCTGCCCGCCGCAGCCTCCCCGCGCTGCCGCTGCCGCAGCGCTCGGGCTCCGCGGGGCGGCCGCCGGGCGTGTGCCGCGGGGGGAGCGGGCCCGGGGCGGCCGGCCAGCGCGGCGGGGACAGGCGGGGGGCAGCCCCCCAGCACGGCGCGGGGGTGGGGGCGCCTGAGACCTCAGGAGCGTTGGCAAAACCTCTCCCGTTGATGCGGCATCGCGGGGGTCGATGAGAAACTTCCACGGGGTCCTCGTTGCGCAGAACAGCAGTGCCTTCCTGCGGGAGGGGGGGACACACGGGGGACGGGGCCTGAGCCCCCGCGGTGCAAAGGGGCTCTGAGAACCTGGTTCTCCTTCAGTACACACACACACACCCCTGCTGCCCATCTCCCTAACCCCTGAGGATGCAGGCGGCGCCAGCAGCGCACCCAGGGGTGCGGCCCGGGTCTCACCCATCCACAGGTGTTGCCAGCTGATGATCAGGGACACACCTGCAAGTGGCCCCGCGGGGAACAGCCGCCAGGATGTGTCCACAGGGAAGTCCCCCTGACACCCCAAGTGCTTCATTGCTACTGTCTCACATAGGGGGGCTGGGGTCCCACATCTGTGGCTTTGCTAAGTAAACAGTGTTGCTATGCAGCACCGCCTGAGGCTCGTTTGGGCTCATTTTCAGGCTGAAGAAGCACAACCCCGTGGCTAAGCCCCTGCCGTTTGAAGGACCTTCCAGGCTGACAAGGATGCTTGCGGAAGTCACCAGGAGAAGCATCAGGGGAGCAAAACATGTAATGAGCTGCCAGCCAAGAACCCTCCTTCACACTGCAAATGGAAACTGGCTGGCACAGCTCACGATGAGGAACTAGGGGGAAAAACCAGGTGTCCCCCATGGCATCTTTCCTTTTTTTTCCTTTTTGAGGTAGCACTCACTGATTTCTGCTCAGTTGAAGCAGGGTGCAGAGCACAGGCGGGCTACAATGCAATGCCTTTTGATAAAAATTTACAATAAATGAGACTTTTATCCCTGACTGGTGACTTCGAGGAGCTACTGTAGCCCAAACAACACATGCCTAAAACTTTAGGGGACAGCTGAACAAAAAAAGATTTCCAAATTTCTTCCACCACCACCACCTCCTTCAGCCCCAGCAATATGTAAGATGTGGAGAAGTCACGCAGTGTGCACGCTCACCCCAGACAAGCCCATGTCAGTCCTACAGCATCACTGAGGCTTGGAGGCCTTGACTGCTGTCTTGCAGCAGGTGACACTGCCTCAGGGGAGAGCAGAGAGCACTGTGCTGGCTTAGTACATGTGCTCTGCAAACACTGAGCAACGGGGGTTTGTGGGAGAAGCGGATCTGTGGGGCTTCTCTAAAATACCTTGTGACTCACCTGCCACCGAGTCCCCAGTATTCAATACCCTACTTCTCTGCAAGTGCAGACTGTGTTTTTCATAAGCTGTGGCTTCTCTGACCTACTGAACTGGAAACCAATATGCTTCATCACTTAAACTGGCAAATGCTGCTGGGAAATCTTGGCTTCTGAGGAGAGCTGGCGACCTTGTTGCTGGTGAACTGCCCAGTCCCAAAGGAGCGAACACCCGCATCCCCCTCCCTTAGCCCACCAAGACATCAGGGTCACACAAAGCTGGGCAAACCTACCCTGTGCATAAGCCATTCCCTGCAGATACTTGTTTCTTCCTGACTCTGGCCCATATTGTGCCTAGCTGGAATGGAATAGAATAGAATTATAAACCAAGAGGGGAACAGAGGAATCCAAACAAGGAAAAAAACTCCTTCATTTTCTATTATGTATTGGGCCTCGGTGGCTGTGACTTTGGCCCAGGTTACAGGTACTGTCTCACAAAGGCTGAGGCATCCTCTTTTTTTAAGTCCCTCCACATGCCTTGGAAGCACAAGCAGCATGTGGCTCAGCCTCCAGCTCTGCGGAGGAGCCCGTTACCTCCTTCCTGCACTGCTTATAACCCTGCAGCAGCGTGGGAGAGACGTGGAGCCACAGCCAGGGGCCAGGGGAGGATGAGGCACAGGGAGCTGCTTCACAGCTGGAGCTGCAGCACTGAGTCCTGCTGTCTGTGTGATGCTCCCCATTGTAATTCCTCTTTTCCGTTGCTTACGGCTTTAATATTTAAGCTGAATTTCTCTAGGCAGGCTCAGGGACTCAGGCTGAGTTTGTCTAGACACATATCAGGCAAGATGGTACAACTGTTCCTGAGCATCGCATCTGAGAAAAAGACTATTTTGCCCACGTTTAAGAAAAAAGATTGACGGCTTCTCCCTGGGCAGATCCAGTGTCTCCAAGCTTCGGAGCCAAACGCTGGCAAAGGTGTGGCCTTTAGCCGGGGATGTGCCTTTGAATACCCCTGTGGAGTCGGTGCATATCCCTGGAAAAGGGCAGTTTGCGCAGGCCAGGGGCAGACTTCAAGGGTGCAGGAACTAAAATACCCTTTAGCCTCCACTCCGTGTTCCTGAAGCCAATCAGGCTGTGTCTGTGCCCCTGGGTGGCCCCCCAGCCTGGCACAGCACGGCACTGCTGGGATGTCCCCTCGCTGGCTGCTCCTCACCAGGATGGGTGGTCCAGTTGGGGTGCAGCGAGCACAGCCTGCGAGCCCTCGGCCAGGGCTTGCCTGCAGGCAGGCATTGACGAGAGCCCTCACCTGCCCAGCGCAGGGGTGGGAGCCAGTGCGGAGCTTCACGGGGTCGTGTGGTGTGGGCAGGCCTGGACACGGCACCTGGGAAGTGGAGCTGGGAATGGGCAAAGGCACAAAATGACCGGTGCTGGCACAGCACAGCCCTGGATGCAGCCCCAGGCTTCTTACCTGCACCCTGCTTCCAGGACAGGATTACTTGTTTCCTTGGAGGATTTTTTTCCTCATCATTACATTATGGCAGGAATGAATTTCTTCTCATCCCTGGGACAAGTGGAGGATTATCCCCAGGGTAGGGGTGGAAGTTCACACCTGAGGTTGAAGCTTGCTCACCCAACAATGCTGGGTGCTTTCCCCTGTGGCTGGCCGGCACAGCACTGCAACTGTGCTGACTTCAGCCCCGGCCCTGGGTGCTCGGCATTTCTTCCAGCTGGACCCCAGGGCACTGAGCAGACACCCAGAAAATGAAATCCGGGCAGTTTAGTCACAGCATAAGGGGAGCGCTGGTGAAGCACCCTGCCTTGCCCACCCAGAGACCCTGCTCCCCAGGGCAGCGTTAGCCGCCCTCTCCAGAGACCTGCCTGCCTCTCCCAGCGCTGCCTGCCTCCTTCCCAAAATACCTCCTGCCTGCCGTAACTAAGGAAACAGGCTCCTGTAGGCAGCAGCTTCTTTCAGTCCGCACCATTGCTGGGTCCCCAGAGCACAGGCGAGCTGCAGGGCACCAGTTGGCAATGCCAGCCACAGCCCAGCCACTGGCCCCCAGCTGACCCCCGGCTCTGCACCCTTCACGGGGGTCTGCCGGGCACCCCCAAGCAATATGCTTCTCCCTTCCCACTGGATGCCGTGGGACTCATGCTTTGCAAAAGGAGAGGTGGGAAGAACTGCAGCAGAGGCCGAGCCACCATCATACCAGCCACCTCAGTTCTGTTAATTAAAAAAAAAGTTAATTTCTTAATTTTCAAGTCCTCACCCTGGACCTTTGCAGGGCTCTTTGAAGGCAGATTGCCATTGGGAACAGCAGAGAAACCGGGGCCACAGCTGCTAAGCTGGGAAATCATCTCTCCCCCATACTGGCTCCCTTGTGGTTTGGTGTCTGCATGCTTGTAATTTCAAATCTGCTTCAAACATCACCCACCACTCAGGCTCCGTGACCAGGCACTAATCAGTTACATTAAAAAAATGCTAATTGGCTTTTCCCAATTACCACTCAGGTGGGGCAGTGTGGCTCACAGGCATGGGATTTCTCTGTGGCTCCACATCTCAGGTTTTTGGCTGGCCTGGGGAAGCAAGGTGTCCCCACTGCTTCCCAGCCACCACCAGCTCTGCTCCAAAAGGCACCGTGGCTGGGCCCTCAGCTCAGGCAACTCAAGTTGTTCAAGCCACCAATGCATCTTAAACCCAGCTGCTTCTCTCAACAATTAGCACCCCCAGCCCTCCCGGCCATCCCACTACTGCCACTAGCTGTGCCTCTGTGGGTGCTCCCACCCGCTCCTGCATCACTGCAAGCAACTGGTGCAGCTTCTTGCTTGGGGCTTTCCTCTTTTCACCGCTGCCTTCTGCCACTAACTAAATGTTCCTCCGCTTTTCCCTCCCCAGATCCTGTCTTTTGCAACACAGAGCACTTTGCTCACACCCTTGAAGAAGGACCCATTGGAGATCTCCTTCTAGACCTGCAGGCTGGCACTCAATAACACCAAGCCAGCTTTTGTGCATGAAACATCCTTGCATTAGTCTGCAGACAGATAGTCTGCACTTCCCCAGAGGCTGGGCCCACTGCCCACCTCCGACAGGTGCTCTGACCTGGCCCTGTGTCTGCTCTGAAAGCCCAGGGCATGCTGAGTTGCTTCCTTGTGGTCTGGAGATGCACACAGGTAGGAATGCAGGTCCATTCACTCTGTGGAAAGTACATTCCCTCTCTTAATGCACATGTATGTGAGAGAAAAACAAAATAAAGATGTGGTTATATGGAGCTTGAAGTGGAGGTCATGGATCAGAGTTAAATCTTTCCTGCAAATCTCAGGGAAATGACCCCTCTGTATAAGGAGGTGCAACTGGTAATTCCTGGCAGACAAGAAGATCCAGGCTGAGCACTGGACCTTCTGAAGCAGGAAACGGCATTTGTGATGATGCTGCGAGCAATGAAAGATCGATTGCAGAGATACCGGGGAAAAGTGATGGTAGTTTTAATGAGAATGTCAGTGGATTATGCAGGAAGGATGTAAACTGACAGGCTGAGCCGGGAGAGTCAGTGAGGAAGATGCACATCATGTAATGAACCATGTTACCATTCTGGCCAAACACGGGGCTCTGCGTGCAGGCTGTGCCTCTGCCCACATGTCCGGCCTTGCTGGGAGCAAACGCTCAATGCACTGATGTGCTCCCCAGCTAAAACAGTTGCCAGCAGCACAGCTAGCTAATGCACGGTGGCACAGTCCTTTATGAAAGTCATTAACTCTAAGTAGGCCATCTCATATACAAAATATTCAAGAAAATAGTTAGTAACTAGCTCGTTCACCTTTCCTCCATGTACAGAACAGCATCAGAATGAAAAAAAAGACCAAAAGGAAGGAAAAAGGAAGGGTTATCCTCTGTCAGAAAAGGGATTTTGTGTAGACTAGCATTCTGTTCTGGAAGCAGCCAGTAGCAAACACCTTGAAAAGAACCTAAGAACAGAGTGGGAGGGCTGCTCCTGCGGCATCCTCTCCCACTCACCAGCACCAGGCTTCCTGCATCGGCAAATACATCATTCTTGACAGAGATTCAGAAGCCATATAAAATGTGGGCATCCGCAACACCTTGCAGCAAGGCGTTCCCCAGGTAAGCCACATGTTGTATGAAGAGCTCAGCATCTCCTCATTGCTCTTTTGACCCACTCACCTGCTACTTTCACCTACTTCTTAGCCTGGATCACAGTCAACATTTAAGCCTAGTCATCAACAAATAATTATTTATTAATTTCCTTGTTCACGGTGCTGGCTTTACCTAGGGTTTTGCTGCGTGCATAATTTTTCATCTTCAACTTCATTCATCATGATTCTTGCATCTCCTTTCTCCCTCCCTTCCTTTCCACATGCACTGAAATGAAGCCAGCACTCAGGTAGAGGCAATACAGGGTTTTATCAGGCTGGAGTTACACCAGGGAGGAGCTAGGAATGCTCAGCTGAACTGAAACTACAAGGGAAATGTGAGTGACTGACACGCTATAATGGCTAATAATGCCACCCCGTGACAGAAGCAGAGCCCTGAAACACTGGTGGTCACCGAAGCCCTGCTTTTGCTCCTTTAGGCACCTTCCGCCATAGCTCAGCAACTGGCAGCTCTGCCACCACTTCAGCAGACTTCCGAGAGCCCCAGAGAGAGCTCTAGCACACTGAGACAAGGCAGATGCAGCAGCTCCTTTGCTCTCTGTTGGTGACCAACATAATACGTGGTGTAACAAACAAGGAGAAAGCACTGGGGCTCCCAGGCAAAAGCTTGGAGAACTCCTGGAGCAGGTTTAGTTGTGTTGCAACAGAGCATGAATCACTGCGGTGGATAAGATTCCCATCTGATGCAGCTTTTACCCTCCTGCAGTGAGGACCGCAGTCCTCCTCAGTGGCAATTTGGGGAGCTGTGGGTGGGGGATGCAGCTGTGCAGATGGATCCTGCCAGGGGAGAAAGCGCTGCCCTCCCAAGGGAGATCACAGCTGCAGGGCTGGGGGCTCCCCAGCAGAGCTGGAGAGGGAGGCAGGGCAGAAGTCTCCCTTAGGTTGTAATGGTCGGCTCCCATCCCACATCCACAAATGCCCTTGAGCTGCTTGACTCCCGAACCATGATAGTGGCAACCCCACGTCTGGGTGACCCAGGGAAGGGATGAGCTGGCCACGTGTGCCCCCCAGCCCCCCAGCCCCCCCCCGCAGCACCTCTGCACCCTGGCACTGCCCCCATCTTACTGCAGGGCTCCCACTCTCCTACTCCTTCTGTATCTTCAGACTCCCTTGAAACCTCTCTTCACCCCACCCCATCTGACCCCCCCACCCCGTTGCCTTTTTTGTGCCAGGGGGGATGGAGAGTTGGGCTCAGAAGAGCTGCCACAGGACATGCCGGTGCCTCCCAGCCATCCCAGCCAGGGCAGCATCCCAGCGGCTTGCTGAGGTGAGCACGGGGCTGGGGGCCGAGCAAGCTCCATCAGCTCTGGAACACAGTGGGCTGACAACACAGCACCACAGCACCACGTAGTACATGGGGTACGGGCCTGGCTCATGCCCACCGACCTAAACCTCTTGCTCAGCTGGTTCATTCCCCACTGCTTGGTTCCTAATGCCCTGCCCCGTTTGTGTTAGCTTCTGATAAGATGGCATTTTGATAAGAGACCTCCAGGGGCATATTTAATGGGCAGGCTGGAGCCAGCTGAACCTCCAGGCTGTCTGCTGTGGATGTGCAAGCAGGTACCATAGGAAAAGTCAGTTGTGGTGGTCAAAGCAGGTGGTCTGCACTGATTCCCTCCCTGTGCAGCTCCTTCATTTGCCACTCCTTCTCCATGGGTGAGATGATGGAGGCTTTGGGGTCGTGACTTGATCCCACCGTGGCAGGGAGGGTGGATTGCGGCTCCCTTTACCTTGGCCATTGCTCCACTGGCTTTGGACACCTCTCTGCTAAGGGAGAGCATACGAAGAGGTCGTGCTTCTCTGAAGAAGACCCTGCTTGCCTGTGTCTGTGTCTTCCTCTCTTCCCTTCCTCCTCCTCCTCTCCCTCCCTCCCTCCTCCTCTTCTTCTCTCTCCCTCCTCCTCTTCCTCTCCCTCCCTCCCTCCTCTTCCCCCTCTCCCTCCCTTCTCCTCTTCCTCTCCCTCCATCCTCCTCTTCTTCTCCCTCGCTCCTCCTCTCCCTCTCTTCCCTCCCTCCTCCTCTTCCTCCTCTCCCTCCCTCCCTCCTCCTCTTCCTCTCCCTCCATCCTCCTCTTCTTCTCCCTCGCTCCTCCTCTCCCTCTCTTCCCTCCCTCCTCCTCTTCCTCCTCTCCCTCCCTCCCTCCTCCTCTTCCTCTCCCTCCATCCTCCTCTTCTTCTCCCTCCCTCCTCCTCTCCCTCTCTTCCCTCCCTCCTCCTCTTCCTCCTCTCCCTCCTTCCCTCCTCCTTCTCCCCCCCCGCCCCTCCCGGCGGGCTCTCAGCGCCACCTGGCGGCTGCTCCCGGCACTCCCGCCGCGCCCGGCGCCGCAGGGGGCCGCTCCCCGCCCCGCACGCAGCCCACCCGCAGTCCCCGCCGCGGGCCGTTCCCCGGGAGCCGCCGGGCTCACCGGGCACGGGCGGCCCCGCAGCTCCCCCTCGGCTGAGGAGGCGCCGCAGAGAGGCCGGCGGCAGCGATGGAAACCGAGCGGGGGGCGGGGGTGGGGTGCCCGGGGGGGGGGGCCGACGAGGAGGACCGGGGCTGGGAGGGTGCCGGTGACCACTGCACGGAGCCCCTCGCAACCCGGCCATCACCTCAGCCGCCCCGCCGGCTCTTCCCGACCCCGCCCACCCTTGCTCTGAAGCCCACTCCATCCCCACATCGTCATCTCTTCTGCTCCTGTTTCCCAGCTCCTTTCAGCCTTGCCCTCCACCCCTCCATCCCGAGCCCCCCGCCAGGCTCCCCTCGGAGCCCCCAGAGGGCTCATGCCCCTGCTCCCCTACAGGGCCGCTGTCCCCCTGGCACAGCCTGCCCACTGCCCCCCTTCCCCAGCTCTCAGCCAAGCACATGGGGCTTCTGCTTCGGGCAGGCGTTTCGGGAGGCCGGGCACTGGCTGTGCCACCCCAAGTCCACCGGACAGGAATCTGTGAGAAGCAAGTGAGGGAAGTCTGGAGAGAGCCCACGTCTCACTGCTGTGGGGCTTCTCCCTTATATTTTTCCCTCATTTCTCTGTTTCCTCCCATAACTCCTCACTGAGTCTTCAGAGGGGAATAACTCGCCTCCTTCTTTGCCCTTGACACTGTGGTCCTCTGTTATCCTCCGCTGTGGAGATCCACTGCTGCTCCACTGCAGCCCCATGTTGGGTTTCCCTCCCTCAGTAATCGCCCAGGTGAGGAGGCGGGAGAGTGAGGCCAAAGGTGCCATCCCCACAGCAGACACCACACTGGATCTGTAGGCCCTGGACCACCACCGGGCTTTGGAGATGCCCAGAAGCTCCTGGAAAGGGGAATTGCCCTCTGACAGGAGCATACCCTTTCTCCAGGCAGCCTGATGTGTGGTTGCCCTTGGTACAGTGCCACCAGCCTCGCCTTGGCCTTACTCAAAGCAGCACTAAGGGCTTCATTTGTTTCATCTCAAATATATCAGGTGGTTCCTGGAACCTAGCAAACAGCTACCCATGATCAAATCATGGCTTTCTTTTCCTTCAGATGAGAATAGAAAGTAGCATCTCAACTAATTTTCTTTGGCTCATTTAGGGAGATGATATTACTGGACCAAAGTTTACCCTTCAGCCCTGCCCAGCCCAGAAGGGGTATTGGCCTCAGGAGCCTGGTGTTCGCTCCCAACATCTGTAAGGATACCTGTATCCTCCCAGGACAAAGGAAGAGTTGCTCCCCCTGGGAGTCCAGGCCATATGGGAGCTGGAAACCAGTGGACATGGGGCTGCCTCTAGCCTCCTCAGAGGAGGACCTGGTTCTGCCTCCCACCCTCTTCCTGAGCAGGGCTTTGAAGTTCTTCTGTTAAAGCAAACCAGATCTGCACCAGGAAAAGTTGCTGTTCATTGTCAGTAGGGACAAAGAACTGCCCAGAGGACACCCTGGCTGGTGATGGGGCTGAGCAAACATCTCAGGACTGCACAGAAAACACCTTGACCTGCTCAGAGATCAGTGTGGGAATCCCCTCCACGTAGGCACCTGGCTGGCAGGGATAGCATCCTTTCTTCTGCACCAGGTCCGGGGCTTGAACATGTGCTCAGGAAGGGAAGTGCCTGGGCTCTAGCTCCTCCTAAATCTGCCAGAGTCTGAGCATCCTTCATACCAAGCTACCTGATGGGATGAGGCGGGATGGGATGGAGCTTGCTCCTTTAATGGAGCTGGGCAACTTGTGTATGACATGTGGGGACAGAAAAGGACAAGAAGCAAGATGGTGTGTGACTTAGCACTGAGTGGCTGGAGGCCTGGTGTCTGCTCCTGGTGCTGTTAGTGCTGTTATATTAGTGGAAATGAAGTAGGCAAAACCTGATCCTCCAGGTACCAAAAAAACCAGTCAGCTAAAACCATTGCCACCCACGGTGTGGCTGGGGGAGTGGTTGTGTACAGCACATCTAGCGCACTAGTTGATAGCTCACATTTTTGCAGAGCCAAAGTAATTTAGGAACTGCTCTTACAGACCCACCGGAAGAGCATCTTGATGGCAGGGGCAGCAGCCATGTGATGGCAGGGAGAGACATCGCTTCTCCCAGAGCGCTGCTGCAGCAGGCAGGAAGATTAATCCAAGTCTATTTTCTGGAATTGATTTAAGGCTGTGTTCATTTATCTGCAGTTCCTGCTGAAACATTTCATATTTCAGATCTGATTTCACTGTTTCCAAGGCTGAAAGGCTTACTTCTCTAGGGAACGGCAGTTCTGCAAGAGAACAACAAGTAGGAGCCCTAGGGAAGCAGCAAAAGGGAAGGGATGTTTTATCTTTAGTAACCGGTCATTTCCATTTTGGAGGCAGTGAAAGAAGAACCATCTGGTGGGTGCTGAATATTCACTATGTAAACAGTGACTTGGTTATGAATATGTGCATGTGTTATTGTTATTTATTATTTATAGGATTCCCTAGGTGTGCATGACACTTCACAAGCAGAAAGGAAGACCAGGGCTCTTGCGCTTTGATGTGCCAAATATAAATTTGACACGATGCTCAACAGCCACCGAGCATGGCGGATGAGGGTTGGGCAACCGGCTCGGGGCAGGGAGGGAGATGCCACCTCTGTGAAAGAGGACAGTGTCCAACTTCTGGAGCAGTAGCTGCTTCTGCTGATGGCAGATTGCTTCAGGTGACCACCCTCACATATTCAAGCCTGTTTGGGTTTTAATCCTCCCCTGTAATAAACACCAATTACATTTAATTCTCTATTCCTTAAGAGCTCTGCTCCTGCAGTGTCCTGCCTGGAAAAGATGCAGAACAAAAGGAACCTTGGTCCAATACTTTTCCTTGCTGTGATATTCACCTGAGGGTGACGGGACTGCTCATCTGGCTTGAGTTTTATGGCTCAGGAGCTTCAAATCAGTCAGCTGAAACAAAAAGAAACGTTTTATTGTGCACTTTTCCCGCTAGCCAAAGTATCTTGAAAGCATGAAGAAGGGTCCCACCAAGTCCCAGGCTGGCAGCTTGTTGTCAGGGTATAATGTCTGATACTGAAGCCTGCTGAGGATGATGAGAATTTGAGAGCACCCAGACACCTGCAGAGGATGCTCAGTGTTTTGCAGGAAGAAATGTCTGTAGTACTTCCCCCTTCTCTTGTTCTTTCTTTTCTTTTAACTGCCTGAGATTTTCTGTGGGGGTTTTCCCCCTGGCATTCAGCCATTCCTTGTGCTGGTGCCATACTGGTGCCGAGCCAGCATTGTGGGCAGGGTTTGATGAAGGGTGCAGCCGTAGGCGTGTGAGGGGAAGGATCTTGGGTCCCTTAGGGGGATGCTTCCCACACCACTATGGGGACAAGGGCTCAGGGGCAACTTCAGGGCCAGTAGATGTAGGAGTGGATACACCACAGTCAGGGACAACAGCCCTGGCCTGAGCTCAGGCCCATAAGTGCCTTCCCTGCTGCAACAGTCCCTTCCCACCTAGCAGCAACATTTTCCCTTCCTGCTGTTACACTCTGATGCACTGAACTTTACACAGCTGCAAAAAAAGTTTGTTTCCTGACACCACCAGCAAGCAGCAAATGAGTGCAACGTTGATTTTTGAGAGAGCTTTCCTAACACAGCAGGGTGTGCTGTAAACGGTGACTTAGAGCACTTTTCTCAAACAGGCCTGGCGCTTCATTGCATGGGCCAGCTAGAACGTCCCAGAGCATCGTCAGCAACATGATTTCCAACTCCTTGGAAACGTGTTGGCCATTTGGTCTTTCTCTTCTGCTCCCCAAAAAAAGATGTGTAGATATTGGTATGACTCCAAGAATGAGGGAGATAGATAGGCTAAGAAGGAGAGGGAGACATGTAAGGACTTTCATGCGGGATGAGGCAATGTTAGTGACTGCTCTAATTTTATTTCTTTTTTTGTGGCAAGAGCTCTCTATTCCTTATTAAGCACCTGTAAACAGCTGGCATCCCACAGTCACAGGACTTCCCCTGTTAGCCGCTGCCAGCACCAGAGAACTGTAGCCATCCTGTCAGTTCCTTGCCTGCAGACAAGCAGCAGTCCCATGTAGCAGCATCAACTCAGGCAGAGCATAGAAATGCAAATATTGTTTTGAAGGATGGCCTTCCTTGTACCCTAGGCATCAAGTCCTGTTTAAAAAAAAATACTGTGAGTTAGAAGACCTCTAAGACATGTCTTAGAAAGCAACCAGGGTTTTTTTCCTTGTCTAAATTTACCCGCAGTGCTCACACTATTGAGGCCACCCAAGTCTTGGACTTTGTGACAGAAGCGGCAACAGCCCGGTCTGTGCGGTGGGTTGCTATTCAGATGTTCCAAAGGTGGGTTTTATTCAATAGACATAAAATAACTTTTACAGCCTACTGAACAACTCATTCTTCATTTTGAGGCCAGTGACCCTTTGTCAATAAACTTTTCACTCTGTCTTCTGAAGTGCTGGAAATCCATTTGCTAAAGAACACTGTCACAGAGATAGAGAACAAGCCTTTTTGAAGAGTGGGCTTCTAGGTGCATTTTTTTCCCCTTCAATGCCAATTCTCCTCTTCATCCACATGGCTTATTGACCTGAAAATGTCTCTCAAATAGAAAGATATAACAAACCATGGATATGTTGTTATGTGGCAGATTATTTACTCATTTACTTTAGAAGTATTTGGATTAGTTGTCCATGTATGGCACTAGCTGGATCATAACGTGTCCCTGTATAAATACCTTGTACACCAAGCATTACTCCCAGCTCAGTTTTACACTGTATCATCGCTGGGAGGTTTGTAATGAGAAAACAGCCACTGTTTCAGCCTGGGGAAAGCTCAGCACACTGGGGCAGGAGATATGGCTGTATAAACCCCCTTTCTTTCTCAACACTGCCCTTGAAGGAAGGGTGGGGGGAGCAGGTGAAGATTGGCCAGATGGGAGCTGAGAAAGAGGTTCAGTAGCTTCAGTCATAAATTCAGATGCAGCACACACTTGACAGTGTGCTAAAGTCATGACCATCTGTCAACTGCTTAGTTACCCCCTCTCCTGTTGTTAATAAGCGTCCTCCTCACTGAAACCCCCAGCACAACCGATGCAGCACAAGTGGCAATCTGTGTCAAAATGATTAAAACCCGGCTGCCCAAAACTACGCTGTCAATCTGCCTGGCCGCAGTGTCGGGTGCCCCTCAGCTCTCAGGTACTTCCAACAATGGAAGCAATAGCCCAGGTCCTTCAGTCCTCCTTTTGGAGGTTTACAAAACACAACCCAAGAGGAAAGACTGAGGCAATAAGGTGACTTCATCTAGGCAAGACATGGTAGCAGCTTTCAAGTACATAAAATACCAGAGAGAGGGAAGTATTCACCTTCCTCTGTATCCACTGGGCATGGGATAAGGACTAAGCCTTCGACTGCTGCCAGGGAGTGTCAAGCTAGGCAGCAGGAAATACTCTGAAAGGATAACAATGAACTGAATGGATTGCCTGGGGGCTGTGGAGAATGTCCATCATCACAGATCTTCAGGACTTGATCAGACTTTTGTCTGCAAGGGATAGGTATAGTTGGGGCAAGGATGTGGAGGAACTGGGAAAGATGGCTGAGTTGGCCTCTGAAGGTCATTTCTGACTGTAAGCAGGAGCTTGTCATTAGGTTTCTGTTCCAGGAAGATCAGGTCCACCCTGACAACTTCAGTAGCATAACCCAGAGATGAATGAGAGGGTCCTGAGCTCCCTTTTCCTCTGCTTTCCTGTCTGCACCCAGGCAGATTTGAAGCTGGTTGGCATAAAGATATGCAGCTCTGCTGCTAACCATGCTAAATTTGTTTTATTGCTGAAATGAAGACATCAGCCCTCACATTGTACTTTTTGTGGCCATTCAACTTTACCTAACCAAACAGGAAACCTCTCCAGACATTGTGGGTGTTCAAATTGTGAAAGCTAACTAACTGGAAATAGGGGAAAATAAAGTTCACAAAGACTTGATAAGGCTTGTATTTAAGGCTGATAATTTAAGGCAAGCAGCACTGGGTTTACAGCACAGGGCATTCATTTCTTCCAGACTATCACAGAAAATAGCACAGATTAACTCACTCATTTCAGGGGAAAATCACCATCAGACTGTATCCTGAATGCTAAACTAATGGGGCTGTCGGAAGCAATGCGCATTTTGAGTTGCAAGAAATTATACATAATTTGGGAGGCAATTTAAAGTGAGACCTTGAAAGATGTTGAGCAGGCTGTATCAGAGCATGACATCACCTGTAAATGTATTTTATTCTGCTTAAAATGTCTGAGCACAAGGAACTAGGAGATTCAGGGACCAAGCTACCGAAACTGTCATCTGCCAGTCATCATCAAATGTAGCCCAGGTTATTGAACTAGAAGATGAAAACACCCTCTGGCTGACAACTGCATAGATTACACCAGTGGTTTCCCACCCTGCTTGCCAAGGGGACATACTGGGAAAGAGCCTATACCAGAGAAAGCCCCTCCACACAAGTGGTCAGCAGGGGAGAGCGTGGTGGTGACGCTCAGCAACATCAAGGCTGGGGTGAAAGAGAGGGACTGGCAGCAGTACGCTGTGCTAATTTTGGGACAACATCTGCACAGTAGATAATAACAACAATAAATTGTTCTTACAGGTGCTCCTCAAGCCCAGCTGTCAAGGTCTTCCAGAGAGAGGCATATAGCATAATCCCTACCCTATTCAAGACAGGAAAATCTTGACACATAGGTGAAATGATTTACCTGCAGTTGAAAAGCAGGATGGGGAAAGACTCCATCTCCTGGGTCACAAACAGACTCTGTCCAGGGAAATGCTATCACTCCAGAGAAGGAAAAGGGAGATCATATTTCTGAGTGCCACACATCCAAGTTCTCTCATGTTGTTGAGTTTACAGTGCGAGAAAATCAAATTCCTGCAGTAAATATTGTTACTTTTTAATGCTTGTTCCCAATTAACTACTGTTCTCATTATTCACTTAATCCCCATGCTAATCTCCTTATTTACCCATATCTCTCTCTTATAAACACATGCACATGCATGGGCAAATTCATCCCCAGACAACTTCTCCCTCATCCTGCCAACAGCTCATCATATAAGAACAACAGCACTGAAAGAGGAATTTTTTTTACTATATTCTAAAATATGAAGCCAGTATTTTGACAGTGACAAATCATAAGCATCAATTTGCAGGAGCATTTTAATGATATTGTGGGGGATAATCTGCTTCACCATTCTTTCATTCCAGTGGAAAACAGTTTTCCCTTCCCTTCCCTTCCCTTCCCTTCCCTTCCCTTCCCTTCCCTTCCCTTCCCTTCCCTTCCCTTCCCTTCCCTTCCCTTCCCTTCCCTTCCCTTCCCTTCCCTTCCCTTCCCTTCCCTTCCCTTCCCTTCCCTTCCCTTCCCTTCCCTTCCCTTCCCTTCCCTTCCCTTCCCTTCCCTTCCCTTCCCTTCCCTTCCCTTCCCTTCCCTTCCCTTCCCTTCCCTTCCCTTCCCTTCACTTCACTTCACTTCACTTCACTTCACTTCACTTCACTTCACTTCACTTCACTTCACTTCACTTTCTTGACCTGCCCTGTCCTGTTCCTCCTTCCCTTCCCTTCCTTCCTTCCTTCCTTCCTTCCTTCCTTCCTTCCTTCCTTCCTTCCTTCCTTCCTTCCTTCCTTCCTTCCTTCCTTCCTTCCTTCCTTCCTTCCTTCCTTCCTTCCTTCCTTCCTTCCTTCCTTCCTTCCTTCCTTCCTTCCTTCCCTCCTTCCTTCCTTCCCTCCTTCCTTCCTTCCTTCCTTCCTTCCTTCCTTCCTTCCTTCCTTCCTTCCTTCCTTCCTTCCTTCCCTCCTTCCTTCCTTCCCTCCTTCCTTCCTTCCCTCCTTCCTTCCTTCCTTCCTTCCTTCCTTCCTTCCTTCCTTCCTTCCTTCCTTCCTTCCTTCCTTCCTTCCTTCCTTCCTTCCCTCCTTCCTTCCTTCCCTCCTTCCTTCCTTCCTTCCTTCCTTCCTTCCTTCCTTCCTTCCTTCCTTCCTTCCTTCCTTCCTTCCTTCCTTCCTTCCTTCCTTCCTTCCTTCCTTCCTTCCTTCCTTCCTTCCTTCCTTCCTTCCTTCCTTCCTGCCTTCCTTCCTTCCTCCACTCCTTCCTTCCTCAATTCCTTCCTTCCTTCCTCCTCCCTCCATCCCTCCCTCCCTCCCTTCCTCCCTCCCTCCCTCCCTCCCTCCCTCCCTCCCTTCCTTCCTTCCTTCCTTCCTTCCTTCCTTCCTTCCTTCCTTCCTTCCTTCCTTCCTTCCTTCCCTCCTTCCTTCCTTCCCTCCTTCCTTCCTTCCCTCCTTCCTTCCTTCCTTCCTTCCTTCCTTCCTTCCTTCCTTCCTTCCTTCCTTCCTTCCTTCCTTCCTTCCTTCCTTCCTTCCTTCCCTCCTTCCTTCCTTCCCTCCTTCCTTCCTTCCTTCCTTCCTTCCTTCCCTCCTTCCTTCCTTCCTTCCTTCCTTCCTTCCTTCCTTCCTTCCTTCCTTCCTTCCTTCCTTCCTTCCTTCCTTCCTTCCTTCCTTCCTTCCTTCCTTCCTTCCTTCCTTCCTTCCTTCCTTCCTTCCTTCCTTCCTTCCTTCCTTCCTTCCTTCCTTCCTCCCTCCCTCCCTCCCTCCCTCCCTCCCTCCCTCCCTCCCTCCCTCCCTCCCTTCCTCCCTTCCTCCCTTCCTCCCTTCCTCCCTTCCTTCCTTCCCTCCCTCCTTCCCCTTTGACTACAGCTTATGATGCTCCCTATGCAGGCAGGATTAATGTCTTTCATGACATGTAGTTCCTTCAGTCAGGAGTCTTTCATGACATGAAAAGGTTTGTCTGTAATTTCTTTTTATTATTATGATTTTGATATAAGCCATTAAAACATGGAGAAAACACTGATTATTTAAAGATAAAATCAGGCTGGGTCATGTATGTCTGCTGCAAGCCTCCATCTACTTTAAATTGATGAGTTGAGGGAATATTGGAGAATTTTTATTCTCAGTAGTCGTGACAGGAGAACGAGGGAGGTGGGAGTGAGAGCCAGAGCAGCTCTGAGCTGCTTTCCCTCCTGTTCTGCTGAAGGTGTCTCTTAGTTGTTTGTCACCACAAATCCAGTGCCTACAGGCTGGTTTGTGCTTGCTTTTATTATTGCCACCGTTTTTCTGAGAAATGTTGCATCATGAAAGTTATCCAAGAAAAAAAGTTATTCCTGATAAAGAACCCTTGAACGCTGGGTGGCTGTCACCACCCTCCATGCCAGTACTCGTGCAGGAGACAGCCGCAGCCACCCTCTCCTCCAGACCTCTCTCCCTGGAAACTGAGACATGAAACACAGTTGAGTTTTGCTCTGAACCTTCTGGCAAAAGGAGAATCTCTTTTGGAGAAGCAGAGCCTGTGCTGAGAGGCTGGCCAGTGAGCCTAGGACCTAAGATGAAGTTAAACCCACCACCTTTCTTTGACTTTTGACCAGTGCAGTCTGAGTGTCCCCAGGGCCAAAGCTGCAGCCAGCAGCCCCCTCCTCTCCCCTTCCCATGTCACGGGTGGCTTCTCTGTGGAGGGAGATGGGGATGCTTTTCACCAGAGCTAGGAAGGTGCAGCACGTAGGTGTGCAGGAGAGGGAGAGGCTGTACACAGCGCCTGTGTAGACAGTACAAGGACTGCGTGGGTGGGCAGAGGGGGCTGAGGGTGTGCAGCTGTCAGAGGGCAAACATGTCGCAAAGCTTCTACCAGCATGTCATACTGCCCAGGCACCACCTGCCCGGCCCAAAGCCTTTCCTAGCTACCTGCTGTTGTGCAGAGGTGCCCTGAAAACCCAGGGAGGCTTTGAACTGCAGAGTCTCTCCCCTAAATTTCCCCTTACATCAGGCGCTGGTTGCAACAGGGGCAGCTTTGGGGTGGCAGGGGGGCGTGCAGAGGCCTCCCCCCACCTCCCTCGCCCACACCGTGGGACGCGAGGATGCTCTGCGGGCTGGAGAGGCAGGACGTCCCTTCCCACCCCCCTGCTCTCCCGGTGGCACTTGCCAGGGCCTCAGGGCCCCAGGGTCACCCGTCCCCTACCCAGGGCCCGGGCCGTGCGCGCAGGGAGGCGGAGGGACCCGCCGCAGCCGCGGGTGGTGCTGAAGGGACAGCTCCGGGCCGCGCCGCGGGGACACAGGCGGGGACACGAGCAGGGACACGGGAAGGGACACGGGCAGGGACATGGGCAGGGACACGGGTGGGGAAGGGACACGGGCAGGGACGCGGGCGGGGCAGGGACACGGGCAGGGACACGGGCCGGGCCGAGGCAGGGACATGGGCAGGGACACTGGCAAGGGGAGCGACAGGACACGGACAGAATCGGGGGAGAGAGAGAACCGGGCAAGAACAGGACTGGGAAAGGAGAGGGAGGGAGGGAGGGAGGGAGCGGGAGAGGAGAGGACAAGGGCTGAAAAGCACAGGGCGAGAGACAGCGCGTGAGACGGAGACAGACACTGGGCAGGGACAGAGGGGGGGAACAGGACAGGGACAAGGCCGAAGCTGGCGGGACAGTAAAAGAGCCGGAGGGGAGGGGAGAGGGGGAGGGAGAGAGGGAGGCAGGGCAAGGCAGGCGCCGGGCTGCCTCCGGCTTGGCTGCGGGGGGAGTTCGGCATGGCCGGGGGCGGCCGGAGCGGCAGCAGACACGCCGGTACCGGGCGGCACCCGCCGCGCCCGGGGACAAGGGGACTGCAAGGTGGCGGCGTGCAGCCCCCAGCGCCGCGGGGCCCCGAGCCGCGGGGGCTCTGCAGACACCGAGGCTCTGGGGAACCCCTGGGGCTGGCGGCGAGGGGGTGCTGGGGGTGCCGGGGCACCCACACCGCCACCCAGCCAGCTCCCCGCTGCGTTCGGTCCCCCGGGCTCGCCTGTGCCCCGGCGATGCGGGCTGAGCCCCGGGGCCGCCCGCCCGGCGGGGATGCGCCGTGCCCGGCCGGAGCTGCGGCTGCGGTTGCGGGGCCGCCCGGCTCGGTAGCCCAGCGCCGCAGGTTGCATCCGGACAGCACTTCACCAGCTGTTTTGTGCATTTTCTAATTTCGTGCAGAACAGGGCAGCGGTCAAAGAGGTAATCTGTAGATCCGTGGCTTTAAGGGATAAATTAGAGCATTGGATTTGATCCGTATTGCAGTGGATTAGAGCAACCTCTCCCCCCTCCCCTTCTCCTCCCCCCCCTTCCTCCAATTCACTCCCCCCTCCTCCAGCACCACCTTTTTTCTTCTCATGCAATACCAAAACTGACCCTGCCTGGCAGAGGGACGGTGCTGGGCGAGCAGAGCGGTGCCCACAGCGCCGGCCGCCGCGGGAGCCGGCTCTCCCTTCCAGCCTCCGCAGCCCCGCCGGGGCATCGCCGCCGCAAGTGCCCGGAGCCAGGCGCCGGGGGTCTCCTCTGGGCGCCGGGAAGCGGTCGCTGCCCACGGGCTGTCCCCTTGCCCCGACCCGCCCGGGGCCGTGGGGCGGGGGCGAGAGCCCCTCGGGGGACGTTTGCCGGAGGCAGCGGGGCCGGGACCGGCAGGAAATGGAAGGATGAAGTGTGCAGCCGGAGCGGTGATGTTCCTTCTCTCCTTGCTTTCCCCTGCAGGAACGTAATCCGCAATGCTAGTTCTCAGGTTGCTCAATGTTGTCGCTCCAGCCTACTTCTTGTGCATCTCCCTAGTGACCTTCGTCCTCCAGATCTTTCTCTTCATCCCCAGCATGTTCAGAGACCCTTCCACCACCCCACTTTTCTCTCCTGCTCTGCTGCATGGGGCCCTCTTCCTCTTCCTCTCAACTAATGCCATGGGCAACTACATCCTTGTGATCCAGAGCTCCCCCGAGGACTTGGGCAAGGGCTTAAACTTGGGCAAAGGAGCCGAAGTGGTGGCGGACTGGCTGGATGGAAGCAGGTCCCCTGGCTCAGCCTTGCCTAGCACTCACTTCTGTAGACTGTGTGCCAGAGTCACCCAGAGGCATGACCACCACTGTTTCTTCACAGGGAACTGCATCGGGAGCAGGAACATGCGAAACTTCATCATGTTCTGCCTCTACACCTCCCTGGCTTGCCTCGACTCCCTGGTGGCAGGCATGGCTTACATTTCTGCTGCACTTTCCATGTCCTTTGCGAACCCGCTGGCCTTCCTCACTCTTCTGCCTCACTCCATCAGCCAATTCTTCTCAGGTAAGGACTCCTTCCTGGGAGATGAGGACCCTGTTCCTCCTCCAGGGCTCCTGGGGTTGGGGGGACATGATCTTCCTCGGATAGCTGTGTGTGGGGAGCAGTGGTGGGGAAATGGGCAAGAGGGACAGCTGGCTGTGTTCATCAAAGCCCTCTTTGGAGGCTAGAGAGAGCCTCTGCAAAGGACTTTGATTCACCTGAAATAGAGGTTGGGACCCAGCCAGGTTATAGCCACAGACCTATTAGTAATGTGTTAGGCTCTGGAAAACGCCCCATAACCAGCTTGCCAGTGACAGAACAGGGCTATCTGTTGTGCAGGGAGTGTGTTGCAATTAGACGAAGGAGAGGGATTTCGCTCATTGTACTACAGGTGAAGGGGATCTTTTGCCTGTCCTACAGGCAGAGGTGGGAGGTCTGTAGGATTTTGTATCCTACAAGTCTGCAGGTTCCCTGTATCCCAGTGGAGATATTCTCATTCCCTTCTTCCAGGTCCACTCACCGCCTCCGCTGCCACTCACCTCCTGCCTCCTGCCAGCACAGACTGGCTGAGACCTTGCCATCCCTCCAGCACAGGAGAATTGGGGTTAAGGCAACAGAAACCAAGAGAGGAGTTAATGGGACAGGATAAGGCACCTTTCTTATGACCCTAGTCTGGGACAGAAGTCCGCAGAGAACCAGGGGAAATTCTCTGTTCCTGCTCTTTGCAAGACCTCCACTCAAAAGCATCTCTCTCTTTCTCCTTGTCCCCATCCCTTACCCTTCCTTCTGCTTCTTCCCATTTCCTCTCTCTCCCTGCCTTTCCATAAATCTCCACAACCCTTCCCCCTCCTGATTCTGCTCCCATAACTCTTCCTCTGCTCTTACAGCCTTGCCTCTTCACCTTTCAGCATGCCCTCAAACTCTCCAGCCTCAGCCCTTCCCCCGTGCAAACCCAAGAGCTAGGTAAAACCTGATCTCAGAGAAGAGACTGTGCAGGTAGCCTAGACTGTTCCTCTGCCCTGAAAGTGACTGCAGAAAAATGCCTTTCCCCCACTATGCAGCTCATACCTTGCACACTTAGATCAGCTTTCGTTAGACTAAAATAGGTATGCCATATATTTTAGCTTTGCAGATTCAGCTGATCTCGGTAAGAAGGGACTGGACTCTGTTTTGGCTCGTGCACCATCACCAGAAGAGTTGATTATGATCTGAGTGTGGAGTCTCCACTGCTGGGGATACAGGAGCCAGAGAGGCCCCAGCTTGCTTTTCAGATTCCAGGCTGGGTTTGCAGGGTTGCCATCTGAAAACAAACAAATATCTCTCTACTTGGCAAATTAGCAGATTTGTCATGGTAATCACTGAGAGACAATAAACATGAAATCCTGCCATGACATTTTTATGGAGTCATTTTTCCAAGCAGAAGAATTTTTGTAAATAATGTTGCACAAGCTTCACTAGCATTAAAAACACTGGGAATGATTTTCTGGTCTGCTCTGCTAAGCTCTGCTCAGCACAGCAGCCTGGGAGGGGGAGCAGGGATGTGGGAGGAAATTACCAGGGAATTAGTTCTCTCTCTCTGACTCTGAGGGCTCATCTACACCGAGCCGGTCCTGGCTTATGTTTGAAGAGCCACTGAAGTGCCCCAGCTCTGGTGGCAGCAACTGCAGTGCCACAGGCAGCCCGTGGGCAGTGTCTGAGTGGGACACCACCGGGCTGGGTGCAGGGCTGGGAACTGGGAGCCAAAACACCCTCAAGAGACAGCAGCTCCCACCAAACCTCCAGCTCAGATGGGGTGAGAACTGCTGCTTCACACAGCAATATACGGCCACGGGGCACCCCAGTTGCTTGGGAGGAAGGGCAAACTGGGTTTCTACTGGTGCATTTAATCTCCAGTACAGGAAAGAAAACCACAGCCTGGAATAGTTACCTGGAGGGGTTGTCCATCTGATATTTTTTAGCTAACATAACTGTTACTTAAGGGTTGTGGTAGGATCCAAAGAGAGCACTGTTACATCAAGGAAATGCTTTACCCTTCTTCTTATCCCTCATGTCCTCTGCACTGGAGGAGGAGTAAAGGAGCATGAAGGGTGAATTTCCTGGTCTTATGTCAACTGAGTGTTCCCTGCTTTCCTGCTGGAAAAATTTTCAGTTGGCTCATTCTGCCCAGACTGTGCTCAGGCATGGATTTCAGAATCTGACCCAGAGCCTATAATTTCAGTCTGTGATTCAGCTTTTCTGGCATGGATAATATATGCCAATAAGCTTGAGATCACATCAGGTCAGTTAGAGCAGAAGTGAATCCGAGACTAAAATGGACTGTGGCGATGAGGGACAAAGGAAGAGCACCTTTGTAAACACTGGCCAGACTGGATCCACAAAAGAAATTATAGAAAATGCTTTATGTAGGTAACCTGAAGAAAAGGTTAAAAAAACCCATATATGTGGAAAGCACGGCTCAGAGATGCTTAATATTTGCAAAGGGAAACAAGGGTAATTACTTTCTTGATGTTGAATATGAGCAGCTCATAGAAATAAAGCTTACAGATGCCTTGCAAAGGCTCTAAGGAAAATAGCTGTCTTTCTCCATATCCCATCTGAACATCAGCTGCAGGAAAGAACAAATGTCTGGCACACTCTGGGCCAGCAAAAGAGGGGTAGAGAAGCCCGTATTTAGCTCTGGGCTTCCTACCTGATAGATTAAGTTATTCCGACAGAATTGGTATGAGGATTTGTCATCGTCCTAAGGGGCTTGTTCCTCCCTTGCTGCATTGCATACAAGGCCCACTGAGCTGAATGGGATCTAACGAGAAGGGAAAGATGACATTGCATTTAGGAAGAAAACTGAATGACTCCTGTGCCTTTTTCAAGTGAGGACAATCTCTGAAAGCTGGAGGCTGTAGTCAGTGTCCTTACAAATCATCCTCAGAGGAGCCTGCTGGCTGAGCCCAAAGCTTGACATGATTGTCATGGGTCAGCCCCGATCTCTCACTTGCAGCACTGCCAGGTGGGGAAGCCAGGATTCACAGACTGCAAGAACAGATGACACTACCTAATCCAGCCTTCTGTATAAGAGAAGCCAGAGATGCTTGTCCAGCCACCCTTGTATTGAACCTAAAACCTGAGGCCGCCACACACCTCTGCTGCCCATGCCATCTCTGCTCCAGCAGAATTGCTTCTGTAGGGCCTTAGAGCAACCAGAGCTTTCACCTGCCCAAGTCTGCCCCGTGGGCTTCCAGAGGGATGGGAGCACGTGAGAGCTTTTTCATTCCTAAACCTCGCAAGAACCAGTGAGAGGATACCAGCTATTTATATCAGTATTGACACACATTTAATTTTCTTTGTGTGTCTGTGTGTAAATATGGGTGTTTAGTAATACACCAATATACACAAAATATATGTGTACACATTCATATGCACACACAGAGAATATTATTTTAATGGGTTTAGGTCTGCCTACACACTGAAAGGTCACTCAGTGATACCTGCTATTACACTAATGTTTTCCAGAAGGAGATCTAAAATCATTGTAGAGGAAAAGGTCCACAGAATATTTTTATGTAAATAGTCTCAGCGTAAATATACAACACAAAACATGTTGAATTAGGAGCTTCAGACCTACAAAGTATTTTGAGTATTCTAGCACAGCTTTAAAAAAGGAATTTGGATTGCATTTTTTAAATTATCTGTTTCTTGCATTCATATGAAAACTGCCTTTGCCCAGTGGTAGGAAAGTCATTACTGATTTATTTTTCTTTTTTAACATATTAGAGAGAGAGAGAAAAATCCAAAACCTTTCTGCCTAGTATCAATGCACACAGTAAGGCTTCTAGAAGCATCTGCATGCTGTAGGACCCACATCTCTTTTCAAAAGAAACCTGGAAAACTTAGATTCACTGACAAGCAGGTAGATTCTTAAATAAATTAACCATTCTTCAAAACAGCGCTGAAGTCTTACAGACATGCTTCACTTCTGGCTGAATTTGCCCCTGTAATCTAGATCCTCACATTAACAGCAAAGGGAGAAGTGTATGGGGATCATTATCCCATTTTTTTCCCCAGTGGGGTCCATTGCATCAGACGCTACAACGGAAACGATTTTATATCGTTAGATCAACCAGCCTGCCTTGTTCCTAACTCCCCACTCATGGCCCATCGGTTCTCGGGGCTGGGTGTTACACTGCTGTGTGAGGTGTGTCTAAACTCTTTCCTTTAATTTTCCTCCCTCCCCCTGACTTTTGGTCTGCAGGAGCTCTCCTTAGCTCTGAGATGTTCGTCATCCTCATGCTCTACCTCTGGCTTGGGATCGGACTGGCCTGCGCCGGCTTCTGCTGCCACCAGATGCTGCTGATCCTGCGTGGGCAGACACGGTACCAGGTGCGGAAGGGGATGGCGGTAAGAGCCCGGCCCTGGAGGGAGAACCTGCAAGAGGTCTTTGGCAAGAGGTGGCTGCTAGGACTTCTCATCCCTGTGTTGAACGTGGGAAGTGACTACCATAGGCAGAAAGAGAAATAAAATACCCATGTGTGTGTGTGTGTGTGTGCATCTCATGCACACATCACCTCTCCTGTTCTCTCCCACTGTCTCCTGGATCGCTAAAGAGCTGGGCTACTCCATCTCTTGGGATTACAGCCTCTGGGGGAGGAAAGGACTGGGTATCAAACAGAATAAATTTAGCATATTAACTAGGAGATCAGAAACCACGTAGATGAAGAGATAACTGCAGCTTAGTAGTCACACCACTGCATCTGCGTATGTGGCAACAGTCTTTGAACTAGCAGAAAAATTAGTCAGAACCTCCTGTGGCTCCCTGCCTGACTGCTCCAGCCCCAGCCCCATCAGCCACCCTATACAAACCCTAACGAACTGCAGCAGGAGCTTTCAGAGAGCCTGGGCTGTTGTGGTAGATGGCAAGAACAGCGTCTGTTCCTTGGGAGGGTTTTGCAGGGTGCCTTTTTGGCTTTTATATACTTGAGGTAACTTCACATTACTGAGAAGCCTTTAATGACAGAACTGCAATGCAATCAAGCTGCCCTAGGAGCAGGCTATGCACGTGGCTAATGCAGCAGGTAAACCTTCTCTCCACAGGCTAGAAAATCAGGAAGAAAACAGAGGGAAATGCAGAATTTCTCATTTCTCTTCTTGATCTTCTCCCTATGCAATGATATGTCAGGACTGTAGCTCTGCTACTTATTTTTAGCAGTCCTTTGCCCAATGACACAGTCCAGGCAAAGCTGCCCTTCTGACAGGGAGCAGCGAGCGGATAAATCACGATCAGATGGAGGCACAAGGAGAGAAAACCACAAAGGTGAATGAAAAAGCTGTGTTTGAGAAGCTGTGTGATTAGGCAGGCTATGCGTGCCTGTGAGAGAGACAGAGGTGTCAGAAGGGTGCCAAGAGCCCTGCTGACGTGGCTGAGCCCTGATGCATCACCCCCTCGCAGGGGGCACCCGCACCATTAGTGCTGTGAAGAGTTCAAAATCCCAGAAGACAGGAAGGTTTTCCAGCTGGCCAGGATGCGTCACTTTGCACTAAAACAAACAAAAAAAAATTTACCTCGGACATCCCTGCCACACCATAGTTTACAGGCTCTCCAGGACAATTCCCTCTCACATTGCTGCAGAGGGGTAAATTCATGCATGTTAGAACTCCATTAAGGAGGTTAATGGAATTACTACAGGGATTAATCAGCCTAATGTGTCAGTTGTTTTCTAGCTGCAGCAACAGCCCTTGAGATCAGTGCTGAGATCCTATGCTAATGCCTTAAGAAAGGATACCATGACATCTCTACCAGGATCATAGCGCTGGCTTTCCCAGCAGCTGCAACAAGAAGCCTCCATTTTGGCAAACTGCATCAGCTTATGTGGGCTGGATAGGAATCCATTGCTTCTCTTGAATAGGCAGCAGGAGAGTATGCTGACAAGCCGTCAAAAATGTTTTTTCTTCCTCAGAAATGCTCTCGGTGCATCCCAGGTAGGGGAAGGCACTTGCTTTCATCCTTCCATTTCTCATGAGCCAGAACAGGGGCACTCATTCCTACAGGCTTTGTAACTGTCTTTCAGTGCTTCACACTTGTATACACGTTTGGATCAATAACAAAGTCTGTCGTGATAAACAGAGAAACCATGAAAATATACTGGAAAAACCCTTAGCTGGATAATTAAAACATATAGGATACACATCCTTCCACACTGTATGTGTTCGCATGAACACACCGATCTTTCCATGTGTAATAGGCTGTATTTTCACTAACAGTGACAATAAAAAGTGTTCTGTTTTTTTACACGAGTTGTATTGTGCTTTTTGACAGTTCATCAGCTGTCTCCGTACATTTGTTACAGCATACACACAGACATGTTGAAGGAAAAAGTTAGGATTTTTTTATTGGCTTTGCCGATAATTCATATCATAGGATTTTGGACGAGTCCTTTCACCCTTTCCACTTTAATGTAATGGCCAATCTAAAAATGCATCTAATAACCAACTTGCAGACCCATTTTAATTACTGTTTATGAATTACACTATCAACCTCAACTGAAAGCTACAGAAAATTAAGCTACTATCATTGCCCACAAACAGCATCCTGACGTAAATTATTCCTCACTGGCACGATGGCATCAAGGTGAGCAGACAGTCACCTTGTCGCTGGAACCAGAGCCAGTGCCTCGTGCCATACACCTTGCCTTGGAAGGATTCCCAGGATTATTTTTATTCCACGGACTGGTTGATCCCACTTCTTCCCTTTCGTGTATTTCTAAAGGCAACAGGCTCCCAACATTTCAGCCAGCAGCTCCCTCACGTCAGCAGAAATCATGGTTTGACACCCTCACCCTCTGCTTTTGGCGTTTGATTGATGCTGCAGTCCCAGGCAGCTTGTGGCACGGGGCACCTGCTGCCACGCTGCCCCAGGTGATGGGTGAGCTCCTCGGGGCTGCACGCTGAGAAGGGCACAGCCAACTCCAGTTTCAGTGGCCACTCTGCAAGGACAGCCCCCAGGCAGCACACGAGCATTAGTTGTCCATGGAGCCTGTTGCATCTTCTCCCCAGGGTTGGATCATGCCCAGCCCCTGTGTCAGGATCGGAGCTCTCCACCCTCACTGCGATGCTGTGGTCCTTGCGGAAGCACAGAGAGATCCCAGTCTGAGTAACCGCAGCAGTTCCACACAATTATTCTTTCTGTCAGACACTTCTGTTCCCGACTGTAAATAGCTGCATCGCCATTTTATGCAGCTAAACGGTTCCTTTGCAGCAAAGTACTGGATTTCAGCAGTAGTGGTGGAACTTTGAGATGGATACAGCCTTAAAAGTTACAGTCCTTTGGGATGAAGAGAGCTATAAAAACGTGACATCAGACTGACCCTGTATATTGGCTTATTTCTTTGCTCATTCCCAAGTGTGTGGACTGCCCTGTTTGGGGTAAGAGTGGTGGTTCTGCAGAAACAGTTGAGAGTTGCTCTTTAATTATCCAGCTGCCCTGACATCCTTTCCTTGTCATACCTGTGCATGCACTTACAGAAACCCTTGGCAATAACATGCAACAGGGCTCAACGACTGAACCTTTGCTTTTAGCTATCATTTAGAAGATGAAGGCTGAGCTCAATGGCAATGTCACAAATTCTAAATTTATTCAATGGCTCTAAAGTTTTATAAGGGTAAATAATAAAAGCTTCTCAGTTTCTGTGCTTAGAGAGCCATTACTTATTATCTGCATTTTATTAAATAGCAGCTGCAATAGCAAATATATTTTGGATTATGATTTCTTGTGACAATGTCTAAATGCTTACAAAAACCCCAAAACACTTAGGGCTTCTCTGGCTTTGGAAAATCAGATGAGCATCATTTCTTCTCTGATAATGCTTGTGTCTGAAGTAGAAGCTCCCCGTTGCTTAAGACCTTGCACAGAAACCATAGACTTTTGCTTATTGGCTTATCTATTTTAAGTGTGGCTACCTGAAAAAGTGGTGCCACCTCTAAAGTCTCAGAAGTCTTTGCAATGACAGTATAGAGTAAATTAGGGATGCAACCATGAAGCAAACCAGAAGAAATATGTTCTTACGTATAGTGAGAATCTTATCCAAAATAAAAAGTAGACGGTTTTCCTTTTCAAACTGCACTACAGGGCAGCCCTCAAGGCCTGCATGCAAAATGTCTCCATCTGATAGCTTCAGAGGATACAGAGTTAAAACATGAAGAGTCTCAAGTAATAAGGCACAGGGAATATACGAGAAAAGATGACATGGAACTGCATTTATCTTGTTTAAGAAATAGCCAACTCAAGGGAGATGATCACAGTTCAAAAATACTTGCAAGGAGACAGAATAAATGAATGAGGAGACTCATTAACTGTAAGGAGATAGGTGGAGAAGGACCAGCAGTTCTGGAATGAGAGAAAAAAACCCTGAGGTCACTGCTTAGGGCATCTATTAAAACAGTCAGAAGAGAGCAATCAGAGAAAGTGGTCCCAGTGAGAGCAGAAGTGATTTGACATTGGTAGGGATGATGCACTGAGAGGCATCAGGTGGTAGGAGGTATGATAGCAGAATTCAAGTCATCTTCATGGATTATCGACTGATTGAATGGACACAAAGAAAGTCCAGACTGAGAAAACTAATTGCTAATCACTTTCTGCACAAAAAAAAAAAAAACCAAACAACCAAAAAAAACACAACAAAAAACCCAAACAAACTCAAAGGCCCAGCAGAGCCAAAGGGGTTTTTCTGCTCTTGAACAGCAAATGTTACAAGCAGGAGGTGCATGGGTAGAAGTCATAAGTAGCAGCAGCAGAGTCTGTATGGTTCTCTTTGAGTTATTTAAAGACTACCCAGAACTATCATGGTTGGAGAAAAGCAATGACCTACTTGTTCAATATAGATAAATAAAGGGAGAAGAAAATTAAAAGCATATACGGATTCTCTGTGCCCTGCTAGATATTAAATCACTGGGAACATGTCACACATACTAGTAAACAGTAAGATGTTTTCTAATTAGCTACATGTCCACATGGGGCTTCTCTACTTCTCCAGCTCTTTTTCATAAAGCCAGGGCAATAGAAAGTTCTTGAAATTACACCAAAAGCCAGCACATATGGACCAAATTAGTGCTCCAGCCCTCTTACAGAGCCACCCAGCCAGCAGCCTTGTTTTCATTACACCAAAGACGTTTTAGCATTGGTTGTCCTGCTGAATCTAACTGCCAAGTGGTGTCAGAGCTTAGGCAGGCTAGTCCCATATCCCTTAAGACTTTTGGAGCCAGCTTCTTCTAGCGTCCCCAGACGTTTACAAATAAAAAGTGCAAGCTCTCAAGTACCAGTGTCATATGCTGTTTGCATAGTGCCTCATTTAACATGTTGGCAGACACCTTAATAGTAGTTCCAGAAGTGTTATCAACTAAAAATAAGTGGAGCATGTTGATCAGTTTACTTTGAAAGAAGCAAAGTGGTGGACAGTGATAGCAGTGTGAAAGGCTCACCTTGTGATCAACAGGGATGGGAGAGTGTCATTTGTCTGCTACTGAATTTCTAAACTGATTTTCTAAACACTGCTTTTGATCTACCTTGACCTCGATGACTTATCAATTTGGGTTTTCTGTGATGACTCTGTATCCACCAGCTTAGGGGAATGCACAGCCTCTGGCATGTATTTCAGCTGTTTTGCTCAATACCACCAATCATTCCCAGATTCACATTATTATGTGTGGCTGGAAAATTTAAATTCCCATTAGATGTCAGGCCAGTCTTTTAGCTGCTTGTGTTGGATAAGAAGAGATGAAGACACGAACCTATGTATCATCAGACTGCTGAATATACAATATATTGGCTTGCCATCGCTATACCCTTGAGATTTTTATATATTCACTGGGCAACGGACCATGAGAGTGCCCTAACAAGCAGCTGCTGAATACAGCCTTGTCACAGAGGCCGTTATCAAGGAATGATGTTATCATCCAGAATGGCTTGAGACCACAGATGAGCTTTATGGTCAGTGATAGAAAAACAAGCGACAGATCCAGCATCATCAGTCAGGACTTCTAATGGTTTGCGATGGCTGGGAGGAAATTGTTGACCAGTACAACAAAAGCAATCTTTGTAGGTCTAAACACGAACTGCCAAAGTCAAACAGGTCCACAAAGTCCAGATGCTATGAAAGCTGCTTTGAGAAAAACTTCAAAATAGCATTACCCAAAGGAGCGAGTGTTTCACTAGATAAGAACTTCCAAACATGCAAGGTTAAGATCAGTGTTTTGAGCAACTGAAGTTCCTTCAAGACTTGGAGAACCTGTCCCCCCCCTGACAACTTACTTTCAAGTATCAGTTCTTTATTAATCTCCACTGAGTTTGATATTCAAGGCTGTCTCTAGATGTTCTCCCAAAACACCCAGTGCAAAATTAGAGTTTTATACAATACTGAAGTCCACCATGGATCCTCCCAGTAGTATGTTATTGATACTATGATTTTCTTCTCTGAGGAACACCTCTAACAGTCAGTAAGATGGATTTGTCTGAGAAAACCTTGACTAATCAAGCAGTTTATTACACTAAACAAAACTTGAGTGAGATTTTGGAAGTGTTATTGTCAAGGCAAAGAACTTTTCTTTTTCTCTTCAAGCACAGGATAGGGTATAAACATTTTTTTGGACCCATCTATCCACACCTCTAAACTAGTATGCACTAGACTGCAATTTTATGAGTGCTTTAGCAGTCTGCCCTTATACTGCCATTGTCACTAACGTCTGAGGAAATAAGCCAGTTTGTGAATATGAAGCCTTGAAAGAAGGCACAAGGAAATAAAGGGGCTGACTGCAGAAAGCAGAAGGTGACAACAAGATTCTGCTAAGCTATCAGTGACACAGTTCATGGAGATTTAAAAAAAGCTCAAAAAAATTTGTAATATTTTTTATGCCAGGAGGAAACCTGAAATTTCAAATCAAACTGTAAGACCCAGTTTCTGGCTCCCAGAACCAGCGTGTTTTTCAGGTGAATGAATTCAGCCCACCACCACCTCAGCTCACTCTGTTGCTTCAGGGTAGTCAGGAGTTTCAGAAATGTGTCTGTACAACCCATGCAGCTGGCAGGCACGGTCAGCCTGGGCAGAGCCGGTGTCCCGCTGCGTGAGATGCCATCGGGTCAGAAGGAAACGTTACTCCCCAGGCTGTCAACAGCACGCTAAAAGCCCCTGAGCTCAGGCGAGGATCTTTCACGTAACACAGAAGCTTTCTGTCAGATCCAGGTTTGGAGGAGCAGAAATTCTGCAGTCAGGCCAGAGGCAAACACCACACCTCTCGCCTCGCCAGTCTCTTTTTGGCTTTGTGTACCGACTACTCCTTACGAACTAATTTGGCCAGAACTTGTCCAGCGTCAAACAGTCAGCTATTGGCATGTTCTGGGAAAGGATGAATTTCAGCAGGGGCTCATTAGGATATATATTAACTTGATGGGAAAAGAGTAGGAAACTGAAATATGTGAAGGAGCATGCCAACCCAGCCTACAAATTATAGCATGATGGACAAACTCAGTATGAGCCTGCAGAAGAGGGTGGCAGCATTTCAGACTGCGTATGAGAACGAACTTGAAGCAAAAAAAGTTACAGTAAATGTTTTCCATGGTGCTCTGATGCAATAAAGACATGGAATATCATATTCAGCTTTGTCTTCATCAGTCAAACCAGATGGAGTTCACAGAAAAGCCATAAATGATTAAGAAGCTGAGAAATGGATTAGTAAGAGGAAAAAATGGTTATATTTGCCTAGCTTGGGTAATTACAGCCAAAGTGGATGTGAGGAAAAATGTGGCAACCGTCCATGTATTTTGGAGGATGGAAGAAATAATTCTTGTTGGATAAACAAGCATCAGCTAGAAACAGAATTCAATTCAAGAAAAGGAAATGACATGCTAACATTTCAGCAAATACTTCCAAACAGCAGTCCTTCCTCTGTCAGCCTTTAGAATAAGCTTAGGTTGGAGAAGCTGAAATCTTCACATCTGGGGAGCTACAGAACTGAACAGAGGAAAGCACAGTGAATAGGGAATGCGGGGAGCTACAGAACTGAACAGAGGAAAGCACAGTGAATAGGGAATGCTGTTGCTGGAAAACTGAGGAAGAATAAACCAGAGAAGCTTCCACTTTTTTTATCTAGACAGTTGCTCAAGCTTAAGCCAAGAGGCTTACATACTCATCATACTCACCCGGGATTTGTTCATATTATTATGACCCTTCTCTATATTGCACTGCACCTCGTTGCCATCTCAGCTGGGTTCAAAATAATTATTGGTATCAGTGCTTTATTCAATAGAAGTAACACGAAATACAAATAGTTGTGCAAATAAAGTAATCATATATATAAGCGGTATGTGTTGAAAGAAAGAAGCACAAAACGGGGTTTTGGTCTTTATAAGCATAGGATTAGAGCATGGGATTCCCACATGGCTTCTGTTTGTAAACGCAACAGCAATGATTCACAGATGGCAGAGAACTTCACAGTTTTATATCCATGAAGTAATCTTCTATTCAACGATGAGTTGTGATGATATTTCTCAGCATTTCAATAGGACTAAGAGGTACCCAAACCACTTAGGTTTTTACACTCTTCTATACTTTCAAGTACTGTCAGAATGACCACTCTGTGTATGTAAACTGAAGAAATCATACCTATATTTCTATTGGAATTTTTTTAACCTTGAAATGAACAGTTAGGTATGTAAACTTCCCATAACATAACTTTCAGGTGCTTTGGAGAAACATTGTCAATTAAGAACTTCTGGAAATCTCAGGACCCCTAAATAAATCAGCTACGTAAATACATGCAAACTGAAATGTCATAATAGGTTTAAGATCAATTTTGAATCCTGACATAATTTTAAGGTATTCTTTCTCTTCTTTACTCTTGCTCCATCTCCCTCTCCTTCCAAATCTAATACAGGGAAATGTTTTTGGTTAAACATAGCAGGTCATATAGACAAGATTTACATGGAAGAATTGGGAGACCTTCACAATATCTGGGAAATAGCAGAGGAGAAAGTAGACATTTCACTAGTTCAGCTATTATTATTTATGAATCAACTAGAATGACCTTTCATACTTGTTTGATAAAATTTACTTACTGAAACCCCAGTGGAAATGTAACTAATACATAATTTAAATCTCAAGCAAAAGCCTAAGATTAAGGTTTACATTTAAGCCAAAGCATTAAGAGGCTCTACAGATTTTCTACAAATTTTCACTCCCCATAGGAAGTCCCTGAGGCATTAGAAGCATTACTCTGGTGGTCAGAAGTCTCCAGCACTACATCAGAGAAAGTAATCCCTTTGCAGTTAACTATGCAAATGTCAAGTCTTTTAACAAATGTGAATTTTGGGAGGAATGTTCAATCACTTGGGTTATATAGGTGCACAAATGGTGAAACCATGCCCCTAAAGTTTCTTCAAGGCATACAAAAATTCCACTTATTAATGCACTATTATAGATTGCAAGCCATCTGAGAGAATTATAAATCTTTATGCCATCTCAAAAGTCAGTCCTTATAAATCCTGCATCCTGCTCTTTTTCACTTCAGGCTTTGAAAAATCCCAGTGTCTCTGCAACAAAATTGTGCAAACTATGTAAATACATGTAAGCAAGCATGACAGAAGCTCCACGGATGAAGAGACAATAATAAAAATACTCAGCCCTACTACTGCAGAGCACTATAGCTCAGTCCAGCAAAAAAGATTTGAGCATATTCTACAGCTGCACTACTCATACCTTCATTTTACTCGTGTTTCTCATTCTGAGTATTGCAGCCTAACCAACAATGTATTTCAGGACTGCATTGAGTGTATTTTCCTGATTTCAAATATTGTAACTTTTTAGATATGAAAATGTAACATCTGATAAGCCTCCAGGCTTTTGACCCCAGTTTCACATGTTACATTACTACAGTTACACGAACAGGTTTACAGGCTGGGGAGGAAAATGACATGCGTGGGCATAAATTAATACATGAGTGGGGCAAGGCAGATGTCTACTTATACCACGAAAGATTTTTTTAGTCTCTGCAACACAACCAGCTAACACTTTCTCCATTCTCCTAGCCTTATCAATCTTGAGATATTTATAAAAATTTCCCTGGATAGGCATAGAAGTAGAGATTTTAGCCCCCTACATTCCTTCCATTCAGTTTTGCAAACCACAAGGAACCAGTCTCTATATTCACTTGTGGAATTACATTAGGGGAAATTAACTCAGTGATTATACAGTTTGATTTATTATTATGAAACAAAACGTAGGTTAGTATAACCACATAGATACTCAGACTTTAGAAAACCCAGCATTAGAACCATGACAGCCCACAGCCATGACTAGCAATAAATACCAATATTGCAATTCTTATATGAGAAGCATAAAGCAGTTTATAATAGGGAACAAGTATTACTTTTCTAATTTTACAGCTGAGAAGATCAAAGTGTCTTCTCCAAGGTGAGACCAGGAATACAGCCTGCGGCCATCTCAATTCCAACCGTATGTTATCGTTTGAATTATTTCATGTTGCAGTAGCAATGCCAGTGCCAAGTGCTTTTGAGCTGGGTGCGATTTGCAGGATTAAAGCCACAAACTTCAGCCTACAGCATACTTTTTTGGATGGAGGAAAAAGGAGGGGAGAGGAGCAAGCACTCAATGAAAGCAGCAAGTTGATCTCCAACATCAAGATGCGTTTCAGTTTACATATCTAGATCAAATGGGAAAAAATAATCTTCTGCAGTTAAAACCACAGTGTTCAGATTTTTAAAAAGAAACCTGAAAAACAGGTTTAGGACACTGTGTATGAATGGTTACCTTGAAATCTATTTTCACACACCTATGAGAAAAATCCTCGGTAAACATCGCTGTTCAGTATTCTTTTCCTTTCCTCTACCTTTGTTCAGCTGCCACCTACTTATGGCATTAATTTTGTGGAATTTACTTCATCTTTTTCCACCTTCTTCCCCTCAAATTGTTGAGATTTTCCGTGTCAGACATATTGGCAACCAGTTCCTCAAAGTTCTCTTATTTTATCTTCTACCTGACATGACTGTTTAGATTGTAGAAAAGGAAAGGAAAAGGAGAGCACACTGAGAACAGTGTATGATTTAAAACAAACATTTTGTCATGCCAAGGAAATATTGAACATCAACGGCAATCACTAAAACAAGATTGAGAGCGGATACTACACATCATAAATATCACATCTACATCAAGAACTTTTTTGAGTTAATAAGAAAGAGACCAGGGCAAATCTCAAAAAAGGAAAAAAGTCCAAAAGCATGTTAGACATGTCAGTGCTAATGGCACTTGTTGGACCTTCAGTGTGAACACAATTGCCAATAAAAATTTCATGCTGTTATGTGTGCTCAGGTTAGAGCAGTTCTGACCTGGTACTTGGGTGCCATGAAAATGTACAAGAAGAGTCAAAAAAAAGAAAGAATTTACTGCTGCTGTATTTGTTCTCATCCCCAAAAGAAACAATTTCAGACAAACAGACTTATTTTTAGTCACATTTATATTTTAAAGGGACCTAAACCAGATACAGTAGCACATTTACTGAAAAATGATGTGCTAAGGACTGAACTTGCATCAGAACTGGGCGTGATAAATTACAAATGCATGTCCAAAGTTAAGCTAAGCTGTGGAGAACAATGTGGAGGTTTTACTCATCCCCATCCTAATGTGAGATAAAGGCAGTTGCCTGTTATTATTGTCTATTTTTTAAGAGGTAATAGTGAATCTTTATAGGGCTACTGAGTGCTTGCTTGTTACAGAACCAACTGCCAGAACAGCAAGATGAAGCAAGTATACAGGTACTCCTCTAAGGTGTTCACCAATAGATAAACAGATGTTATAATGACATGGAGCAGAAAAAGTGATATTGGGGAGTAAACTCGCTCCCATTTCAGGATTTTTTATTCATAGGCATTCATCTGCTTCCACTCACTCAACTAAGCTCACTGATAAATTAACCCCTTTTACATTTGAAGGCTCTAGTGTCTCAGGCTGGTAGGTGTTTAAGTGCTGGCGAAGCAGTGGAATGTGAAAAAAAGCAAGCCTTAGAAACTGCGACAATGCTTCCCATGACCGTGCTGGCTCCAGGATCAAGCAGAGGCAGTGCATCATTCTGCTCTGTTTAACATCGCTGTTTTAAGTTTGGCTGCAGAAAAAATGAACAGGGTAACAATTTTAATGAGCAGACAAGTTTTACCTTTGCATTCCAGCCTTTCAAAGAAATCGACCCTTTGGCTTTGGCCATGAGGCACGCGTTCAGACTGCCCAGACTGATTTTGAACTGCAAGAAACTAGGGCCATTGGTGTAGCTGTGCACCAACATCTCACTCTCAATGGCATCGCCTCCCTAACTGCAACAGTCTCCACCCAAGCACTGCCACTGCAGACCACAAGCACAGCAGCAGACCCTCAGCACAGTTCACCACTCTGCTCTGTTCCAGTTCAGGCTGGCTGCATTATTTGCTCCCATTATACATCTGGAGGCGTTTCAGTATTCAGATGATTAACTGCAAGCTCAGACTTGCTTTCCTTGCACAATTAGCGTGGAAACAAATGTTTTTGAATTCTTTCCGAACACTTCTCACACAACTGATGTCAGCAACCCACTTTCAGAGTGTTCTCAGAAAGCATTATCATGTAAGCACGATGCAAGCATGGTCAGCGATGGGATGTTGATCAGTGAAAGCCAATTTCACTTTGATGAAGACTATCCTGTTCTGACTTCTGAGCATGTTTGGACATATATAGCATTATCATTTGTGTGGGAGACAATACTTAGCGAGAATACAAAACAACAGGCACTGTTAATATTCACTCTGGGTAAAGCAGCTTTCCTACTGTCTACTCATATTTCACACTTTCCACACTAAACACAGCCCATCTCACAAAATAAGTCATTGCATTGAACTCTGCCTCGGGCAAATGCAGAACAACGCCTATCTGGCACAGTGATGTTTTGTACCAAACAAACCCCTTAATATGATTTTTAATTAGAATTTTAATGAATACAGTGAAAAAATGGAATTTGTACTCACTGAGCTAGCAGTTTTCTCAGGAGATGCTGTTTCACGCTAACTCAGGAGTTCTCTATTAGTCTCCTCCTCCATCGCAGACAATTGAGCAGTTTTAGCTATGTGGGCTTCTGCTTCTTCAGCAAGAGGTGATGGAAACATCCAAAACAACCAAAACCAACCCAGTGAAAGACGATGAGGGTAAAGGGAAGTAACACCTTCCCCCACCCCTGCAGCCCAGACTATTCCCACAGTGCTTGAGGTTCACTGAAAAATGAATGCTACAACTTATGTTGCAAAACACTAAGCTTCCAGCCAAAATAAATTTTCATTTCCAATAAAAACATAGGAGATTTCTATTGAAAACACAGAAATTTTTCAAGCAGTCCTATCTATTAAAAAACAATAAGGATTGGGTTTCTGTCTGTTACTGGATTTTTTAGTCCTGGTAAATATAAATGGCCTAAAAACCCCCTTACTACTGCCATGGAAAAAAGGTAAGATTGCCTAAGTGGGCATGCTAAGAGTCATTCCAGTTCCATTAAACTAACTCAATTAATTTAATCGCAGTAGGAACGAGATGAAAACAATGAAAATGTTGATGAGACTCCCCTTTTGGCCCTGGAAAGCCTACTTCCTCCATTTCTTAAAATGTACGAGATGCATAAGAAATCTTTATGCTGGCAGTGCTCCAGTTCAGGATGGAAATTATATTGCTGCAGTGCAGAATGGCAAAAGCATTTCACAAAAATTTCTGTTGAGCAATTAGAAAAAAGCCAGATGTATTCCTCTCATATGATGACAGCAGCTTGATTTCCACTTCAAAAAGTAATTCAGGGTATTTTAAACAATGGTTATTAAACATTTTAAAGTCAGCAATTCTGAATAAGTTGCAATCAAAAATTTAACAGGAGCTAACCAAGGAGCTCTCTGGACCATCCATACTATTTCAAAGAATTTCAGAACACTAGGAAAGATTTCAGAGGACTGAGGGAACGGAGGAACTAATACAGCATCAACCTTTCAGTGGGTAGGCAGACTGCTCTGAATGAACATAGGCTGGACAACTGAGAGAAAATAATGGAATAACCCATGATTTTTGATTAATCCAGGCCATATAAAGCAAAAATAATTGAAATTAATGAAGCTGGTAAGAAAAAGAGCTGGCCAAATAAAATTGACTCATTTTGATGAACTAGAATTAAAAATTGGTTGAGGACAAAGCCAACAATAGAATTTTTATACTTCTGAAGGGCATTTAAGTGTGCCACATGACACAGACTGAACCCAGAATTATACAAAATTAATCGGATGGCATGAAATGCCTTACAACTATGGTTTTTGAATCATATACAGAAATCTATTAAAGACTATCTTCTACTCTTATTTTGAAAAAGGTATAAAATTGATTCTTGACTGTAACACAATTTAATATTATTTTTAATAAATAGAACACAACATAAAATTACCTTTAAAATGTAAAGGTGTAGAAGTTTCGAGAGAGAGAAGCAGACATAATTAATGAATGCAATTGGTCACTTACTAAAAACAGGGGGTTTGTTCTCTGTCTGGAAACTGCTTTCAAAGGAGTGTGGAAACAAAAGGACAGGGGTTCACCAACCGCAGAAGCAAGAGGTCCAGGGATGATTTAGACTTCCAATCTGATGCCATGGCTGAGGCTGCTATAAAAATGAGGCAGAGTAGCAGCAGGAAGGGTTGACATTGTACAACTCTTTTAGCAATCCTGTTTTGCTATTATGTTCAGTTATGTTAGTGTTCCAATTAAAAATGCATTTAAATAATTTTAAAGGACCCAAAGAAGAGCACCACAGATGAATAAAGGATTCAAAAGATTTGAGAGCTTATCAGTTACTTTAAAAAAGAACGCTGAAGAATGACTTTTTCAGTTTGTAAATGCCTACAGTGAAAACAGAAACGTCACAGCATGCACTTCACTTTAGCAGACAAAAGGCAAAAGATCTGACAGCTGGGTACTGAAAGACAACAAATTCAGGCTCAATTTAAGAGGCACATTTTTAACAGTAAGTAATTACATTTTGAACAATTTGGGTGGATTCTTCGTCCCTAGGAGCTTTCAAATCAAAGCAGAATGCTTCCTCTATAAACATGCTTTAGTTCAAACAAAAATTTGAGGAACTCTTGGAAACTGCTATACAAGAAAGCAGACTGGACACACAGCGTTTGCCTTCTGCCTTGTGAATCAGATTACACTGGAACAAAGTTTGCTTCGTGGATGTACCTCAAAGGAGGTACTGATTTAAGAAGGAAAAGAAGTGCAGTGCACCTGAAAGAAGCAATTCACCTTTTTGGCCTCAGTGAAATAAAGGTGAACAGGCCTGATATCCTGCAGATAGATGAGCCAGAAGAGACAGACACCTGAAAATTCCCTGGGTACAATTATCCATAATTTTTACAAATACAAAATTTGCAAACACTGAAGTTTCTAGTCTCAGACAATAAAATTACTTCAATTGATGGCACTCCTTTTTGGATGTAAGGTAATGAGATTAAAGTCATTGCCTTGCCTGGTGCCAAGAACTCTAACCAGAATCTCTCGTACCTTAGAACAGGATCTCACACCACAAGGCTGCTGGATGTTCTGGGCACGACTGCCCAGTTCTCACTGCAAGAGTCATCTTTGAACAAAGACAAGACTGTGTAAAGATAGCCCCATTTTGAAAAATGTGCTTTAGTGAAAAGTTGGTATAGAGATTTTGCTGAAGAATGTTCTTCAAGACAGAAAAATTATTCACTCAAGTAATTCTTTCGGTAGCCAAGATCCTACGTTCGTAACTTAGAACTCCTGCATACCCAGCTGACAGGATTAAGATGCAGTATAGGAGTTCACCCTGCACAGACGGTGAGCATAATGTTATCACATAGAGATAACAGTTCAGAGATTAAAAAAATCCTTCCAGGTTGTTCATGACAGATCTATGGCAATGGTCACCCATGACAATAATTTTCAAGAGTTCTGTACTCTTTTACTCATGCTCCTCCCAGAGACCCTTTAATTCATACATACTGTTAAAGCTCACATGACTCTCTTCAGAGATACATCATAGTATCACTTTTGGATCTCCACTTTCCCACATCGGCAACATGTTGCTGTGGAGCTGTAAGTAAAGTGTGCTTTGGAATCAAGGGCTTTGCAGTTTAACAGCATCAAAATAACCCACAACCTTTTCAAGTATATACTTTATTTCATTCATATTTCACAGTCTGTTTCTGTAAAGTTTTAGCAAAAATGTCATGTTCTATAACAGAGTTCTTGGGCTACTGTATTCAGAGCTGGCAACAGACTTAGAAAGTACAGAAAATGTTTACATTCCAACTAAAGCAGTAGCATTTGAAAAATACATAGTAAAAGTAATCAAAAATACCAACAATTATTAAAACTTAATAGAAAAACAGCAGTCTGACCCATCAAGCAACCCCGCCTGCTAGTTGTCAGCAGCAACTGAAACCCTAACAGGCCATCCGATTTGACTTTTTAGACTGGGACAGCTGTCTTCAGCTAACTTGTTAATACAAAGTCTTGCTGCTTCAAAGGTCAAAAAACCCCTGTAAGTTGCTTACAGGTTTCCAATCAGAGAAGCTAATGTTTCTGCTCATATCTACTGGACCAATTCCAGATCCTGCCCAGAATCAGGATCTATTCTGGTCCTGATGTAGCCAAGTAACTTTCTCAACACAGTTCCAAGCTAACCTATTTTATTAAATTGCAACCAAAAAAAGGAAAGCCCTTATTGTTTAAAGGTTTACCAGGGCTTCCAGGAATAAAGGCTGCTAAGAGAAACTGAACAGAACGGCAGATGATGACATATCTATCACTGGGGTCTTCAACATCCTCTTTATATAGATGTTGCATCAAGATTTGCAGTTATCTAGGGATATGGTTCCTAAGGGGCCCCAGATTTACATATAATAGTTCCAGAGTGGATTTTTCTAGTTCAGCAAATACTATTATAGTCTGGACTGATGCCCAGTACAAGATTTCTAACCAGCTGCTGGACTTTATTCACAGATTTATTGAATATATGTTTATACAAATTACACCAGCTGAAAGGCCCATCAGCTATAAGCGCACCCACTTCAGGTCACCCTCAGTGCTGTTGGGGAAAAAAATACATGTAGTACTGTGAGGGCTATAAAAGATTTCTACCAGCCAAAGTCTCCCTAAGTCAGAGGGTATTACCCTGCAAAGCCAATTTTTCCTTCCTTTTACTCTATCAGACCAGTGGAAATAGGATGGAGAAGAGAATACTGGTAGGCTTACTTTTTCTTGTCTCAAACAGAAAAAAGAAAGAAGTTGAACCTTTGCTGACTTCCTTTCATCTCCAGGTAGCCTGAGTCCATCCATCACCTTGTTTTCTAGGGCAATCACTTCCTAAAAATATATACATTCTGAACCTCAAATTCCCCTATTTGATGGGTAGAATAAGAATTTTAGGAAAAGTAGAAAAGATATCCCATGCATTTTCTCACACCTCACCTCTAGGTGACACCTATTACAGGTGTCAATCAATGGAACTGCCTCCTTTCCTTCCTGTAAGAAGCTCAGAAGAAACAAGCTTATCTTCTGGGATACTTTCACAAACGGCCGGCCTAAGGTACCATCACATCTGTCCTGTCAAACGTCATTTGGTAGAGATATCACAACTGATTCCAGTAGAGCTAGATCGGACATGTCCTACATTGTTACACTGTACTATGCTGTGTTCTTGTCTTCTGCATTTGCTGGCTTAAGTTTCAATATTGCTGTGCTGTGAATGATGAGACATCCTAGTATGCAATTATAGCAGGTATATTTAAAAAAATACATGACAGAACACAGGCTATGAATGCTTTCCTTTTAATCAATTCCACGGACTGCACTGGTCTCTGGAGGTGGGCAGGATAACCATGAAAGGCATGGCTGCTAGTCTGCTACAGCTCCACTAGGACAAATCCTGCCGTGAAATCTCTCTCTAGGCCTATGGCTACTACAAACATGAATCACGTCTCCTCTTCGTGAGGCATGTACGGCATTTTTCATCAGTGTAAAAAGGGGGAAATCCCTTAGAAGAGAGAAGGCCCTTTCAATTTCTCTAATGCACGTATTTGAGGAAGACTACAAATGCATTCTCTACAGTTTTCTGCAATATTGACTCCCAGACACATCAGAAAATGAAAAGGTCTAGTCACAAATTAGCTAGACATCTACTCTACTTTTGTTTATTTAAGAATCTGAAACAGATGATAGAAGTGATCAAAGCATCAAAATACCCAGCCACCTAGACTGCACAATTTTTTTGAAAACACTGTCACACAGAAAGGAACATACCATAAACAACCCAGATTCCTTAACTTTCTTAGACAAAGCCATTCTTGGTTCTCTCCACAGACTGCCTCGGAAAAAATCCCTTCAGACTGGAGGAAATGACATAACTGAATGTCTAGATAATGTCTGTAGAACAGCTTTTGTAACATGACTACTGTAGATCTCTACTAGTAAGACTTAGTATCTTATGCACACAGTGGTATTACCTGTATCTCAAGGCAAGCAGGCTAGGAATGATGTAAAATTATGTGGAAGAAAAGTGTTTTGTGGTTTGGCTTTTGGTGGTTGGGTTTTTTAAGTTCAAACTCAGGCAAATAAAATCCCTCAGGGAAATTATCCAAGCTGACGTCTCTCTCTCTCTTTCCCTCCTGTCCCCTTCTCCAGGTAGATACATCTGATTTCTTCAAATAAAAATGAGAGGGAAGGGTCTTGGGAGAAGGACCTGTTTCTCCACAGGCCATTATGCTCCTTTTCCTTTCACCCCCCCTTTTTTTTTTTTATATACTTAGCAATCTGATTTCACAGAAAAAACAGGAGTTTAGGCTTGTAAACTAAAGACACACATACCAAATAATACGCAACTAGTCTTGTCAAATTAAGCCTGGTGAGTATCTTCCTTGTATTGTTTTTGAAAAAGTCACTTTATGTGTCTTTAAAATTAAAAAATTTTAAAAAGTCTTTAGTAACAACATTCAATTTGTTAGCTACTGAGAAAATCCAAAGCCACTTGCCCTGTACACTTATTAGCCATTAATAAATATGGCTTTGGAACAAACACTTCCAGTGCAAGCCTTACGATTTTTGCTCACTCAACTCTACAGATCAAAATCAAATGCATACTCATCAAAACACATCATTTCGCTTCGGTCATAAGACACTCATCACTTTGACCAAAGACTGCAGCGAATATAGGCTGCTGCTTCAGCACAAGCAGATCTCCAGTAATTCAAATGTGTTAAAACCACACAGCAAGATTTTCTGCTACAACAACAGCCTAAGGATACCACCCCACCAACGTAAGTTTCCTCTCCTCACACCAGCTCCCTTCATCTACTTGCAACTGATGATGGCCCGATACTGGGGCTTGTTCTGTTGTTCCCTTCTCAGAACCAACTACCTGAAGATGTGAACAGGAAGATGGATGCTTGCTTGCAGAACACTGCAAACAACTGTCTTTCCAATGCAAGAATGGGAACATGCCAGCACACCACATCCAAGCTTCTCGAGTTCAAGGGAGTACCCAGAGTTAGCATGGAGTTCAGGGTCACACTGAAGTAATAAGTACCCATTCAAGACCCCAACACGCTATTCCAGTCCCACAACTGGCTCTGAAGACAAGCTGTTAATGGCATGCCACTTCGCAAGTCCTGGACTCAGAAAATACTCAAGACAGGAAATAGGAGGTACAGAAATAACTTGACCAACAACTATGTACCTTTTTACTAAATGTTGGGATACGTGGGATCTTCAAGGTTGTTATCAGCTTTATCAGATCCTGTTAGAGATGCTTCTAGCTCTGCCCACGACTGTGGAGCATTGTTCTTTATTGCCTCTATGAAAAGCTGTGTTTGGTGCTTCAGCCGGTCCAGCTCAGCCTGAGTCACCTGGTTCTGATGAATGAGCTCCTTGGTTTTTAAAGTGATCTCCAGCAACCCTGACCTGCGTAGCACAACAAGCGTATTCTGAAAGCGTCTGCACTTGCTTTGTTGTTGCAAGAGCAACTCAGGGGTTGTGCAAATCTCTTCTGGTATCAGCGGGGGGCTCCACACTGCAGACTGCACCGTAGTCTGTGCTGCACTCTCGCTCTCATGAGGGGTGCACTTTGGTGCCTGCAGAGTTCCAAAAGGCAAAAGGGGAGTCAAACCTGGCACTTTCTGAGTGTCACTGGAAACATGATGAAAACCAGGAAGAGCTGACAGTTTTCCACTTGTCACCAGCGTTGAAGAATTTTGCTGGTTAGAATCCTGAGGGGTCTTAAAGCTAACTGGTAGGTGGGCAAAAGGACTAGTAGGCAAGCCTGTGCTCCTTGATACAGGAGAAGTCTCCATCTTGGGTGCTTCTGTGCAGAGTCGTTTATGGCAATTGGTTCCTTGATGTTCTTCTAAATCAAAAGAGTGATCTCTTTTGCAAGGCTGTGGTGCTATTTTGGGATAAGAATTCAGGATGGGCAGGTAATTAGTGGAGTCATTTCTCTTTTTCCCAACAGGGTGAGGGTTAATGGGAGGTGGGATTGATGGACGAAGAAACACTAGCTGTGGCTGAGCTGGAATCACTTCAAAGGATGGCTGTACAGTCCAAGATTGAAGCTGTGATGAACTCCCCTGAGAAGCACAAACAGGGAAAAAACAGAAGTTTTACCACAACATTGTAGAAAAGGATCAAAAAACCTTATGAAACAGATGGACCGTGCCATTTCTCCATATTTGATATACACTGTCCAATTAATACATTCTGAACAGTTTTCCATCAAACTCATCCTTCTCTTTCTCTGACAACAGAGCACAGCACCAGAATCAAAGCTATAACCTGTAATCCTTTTACAATGGAGCAGCAGATAAATTTAAAAACAATTCAATCTGAATTGATACATGCTTTTCTAAATGAGGATTACAGTGCATGCTTACATTGTACAACGCTCATGTAAAAGTTTGACCCAGACTTGGGGTTGAACAAGTGTATAGAGAAGGTGAAACATAATTAAGCATCGTGGTTGTGAAATTTTAAAGAGTCAAAGACTGCACAGACATTTTAGGAACAAATCAGACCCCCTCTTTGTTGAAAGGCAGCAACTCTAATCTTGTCAATTCTATTCTTACAGCAAGCTTTTGAAATGGTTATTTAAAATAGACAACAGCTGTTCAGTAACTCTTACAATCTTAAGTACAATACACAGTTTCAATAAATTTAGAACTCTGAAGTAGAAAAACAAAATGCTGAATATTAACCAGTGCAAGAAAAAAAAGCTTGTTGTAAGCCCGGAGCACTTTAACTCCACACCTCTGGTGAAATAGTGTGCGCCAATAAAAGCATTGTATTTCAAGAAAAATGCCCCAAGTTTTTACTCCTTCCCACAAGCCATATTCTGCAATATAAGGAAATACATCAATTTTTACAAGACATTACCTCTTCCTCCTCCAATACATTACTATGGAACTTCATGGTATCTCCTGGCCAAAAAGCATGCCTGCTTTTCTCCGAACATATCAAATGGTCTAGTACGAGATACTATTTCTTTCTGAAGCAAAAAATGTCACTTCTTAATCTATTTAAGTCATCACCATGATTATACTAATATAATATACTGTCTGCTGTTCTTCCATTTCCTTCCAACTTGGAATGCTACTGGCAGGCCTACTTGAAGGCCCAGTTTTTAGCTAGCACAAATGCATTTTATTATTTTTGGTACAATACTGAGTCATCTGAAATCCATCTTCTTTCCTCTAGTCTCACAAGATTTAAACTGGCAAATGCTAATGTGCTTTGCCAAAGTTCGTTCCCACAGTAAAGGGCTAGAGCACAAGCAGGTATCACCCACCAATTCAGACACTGAGACTTGGAGATGAGATTCAATTACCTACACTGACACAGAATTTCTTTGGTTCAGTGGCCAAGATGCTTATGGAATAGGGGTACAGAATAACTACCTGTAAAATATTACTACCTTGTCACAGAAGAAAGGACAAACATATTTATAAGAAAAGTATCCGGAGATATTAGGAGTAAGGAAGTATATTAATACCATGGCTATACACACACAGGACAGAGCACACACAGCCTTAATGAGCCAGGTTTTGGGGGCAGAAGATGTCATTTACTGCACAATTGTACAGTATCTAACACAGCACCCCAAAAAACACTGAAACTAGAAAAGCTGTGGTAACTGCTTATCTTATTCTTGTTTTTTTATCTGTTACCTACTTTCTTCTCTCTTCCTCTCACCTTGTATTCTACTCTTGTCCTCCTACCCAAAATCTCATTTTTAGTGGAGAAGGACATGTTTATTTCACTAATTCTGCAGTGTTGTTTTGGGTTTTTTTTTAAAATGAAAACTAACATCGTGCATGTATCAGTGTCACTTGTCTAAAAAGCCTTCCTACTTATTAAGGACTTTTACAGGACTTACAGAAACCTTGCCACAAGCAGCACCGTGTTTCAGAGAATTAATCCCTGCTTATTTTTTTTTTTTAGTAACATTGTTAGCTGTTTACACTCTGAAATTGGGACAGCAGGTAACCATCAATGCACAGGATCACAGTGGTTCTAAGACAGAAGGATGATGCTGATTGAAACTGAAACTGGAACAAATAAACAGCCGTAACTGGATGCTGCTTTTTTTTTTTTTTTGGGCCAATGAGCCCAGCCAATCGCTGTGTTGAAAAGACCATTTTAAAAATATGATCAGCATGACTATCTGAGGTAACTAGGCATAATGGAAAGAGGCAGAGACTCTTCATTATTATTCTGATCTAGACTTGTTGCTTTTTGTTTATTGCAGTAAACGTTTTTCAAGTTGACAATATTGTCCTTAACCATACATAATCAGACTTAGATGTTATGACACACTGCTCAAGAAAGAGATCCTGGTAATTTTATCCATCTCCAATTCTTCCTCCCCAGATTACCTTTCTGCTACACTACCAGTTTGGTTTTTGTTTGGTTTTTTTTTTTAAATGTATATTAGCTAGTTCTCCTAACTGTTTGCAACACAACCTGGAACTTAATACTAGACTACCACTGCAATCTGTGTTTAATTTTTCAGCTCTGGGCCAAAGACTATCAACCTTTGGTGAAGCTTTCCTACTCCCTACTAAACGAAAAATTCAGCATTTGTTTAGACAGTATTGCGTCCACACATTTAGGAATACAAGTATAAAATTGCTTCTTGTCAAGATAAAGCACAATACTCAGATCAGAACCATCTCCCCCACAAACGCATAACCTGCCAAATACTAACAGAAGCCAGTATCTGTGTTAGCATTGATACACAGTATTTGAATTTAACAGGTTTTGCTTATTGTCATAATAAATCCAGCAGAAAAAGAATCAGGATCTGTATTCTTTTTTCCCCCCTTCTCAATGTATTCTCAGAAGTTTTCTAATAAAAAACACTAAAGGGCTTTTTGCTCTGCTCAGAAAACATGAGTACAGAGCAAGAGGTCTAATACTATGGCATCACTTTGAACTTGGAGCTCTGGTATCTTGTTGCAACATAAAAGTTAGGAGTCTCACAGATGTGCTGGAAGAACACACAACCAAACATTGGAGGACATAAACAGGGAATGTGATTGTTGCAATGTCAGCCATCACATGCAACCAAGACAAACAACTGTCAAAGTAAAAATACCAGAGCTAACTTCAGACATGGATTTCATTTTTTGATTTATAACACTTTGGATTAGTGTTTCCCATTGCACATAAAGCACTTTTAGGACCAAAGAACTAGAAAGCAAAACCTGTCATTCTACTTTCCTTTTGAAAGCTGTTGTTTTCTTTTTCTCTCAATAAAGATGGTAAAAAAAAAAAAAATTTCATCAGATCTTTGGTGCTATTTACATAATATTCCTAAAGATCTATTTTTTGGGGAGCCCTTTGAGACAAGGAGGTTTAGTAATTGTAGCAGAGCTTCTCCATTTCACGTATTTTCAGTCTCAGTGATTCTAGCTGCCCCTCAAAAGAACAGGCAGTCACAAAACTTTTCAAGTTACCAGCTATTTTCTGAACTTCAACAACTCTGTAAAACCTTTTTGAAAGGAAAAATATTTTAAAACACAATTTAAGAACATGCAATATTTTCCATCATATCATTTCTTCCCTACCTGCTTAACTAACACATTTTTCATTACGACCATAGGAGAAAGCGCAGGAAAGGAGCTGCTTGTGGTCATTGGGCATCGCCATGGCCCATCCTCTGCGTTCCAACCCAATGCATTCAGCACGTCCTCCGAGTCAGTCTGCTCCATAGCACTCAGGCACTCTGAGCTTCCATCTGCCACATGTAGAATTCAGCTGTTAGCTGTTTCATATGCAGTATGCTTGCTATTGCCTTTCAGATCTACTATTCTGCTTCCTTTCAACGAAGTCACAAAGAACAATAAAGTTTACTTCTGGAATATCAATAAAATTAGATCTGCTGTGACAGCTGTCAAATAGCCTTTAATAAAAGACTTTCTATTTCAGGCCAGTTCTCATGCAGATGTTGCCTCCAAAAAAATCTATTAATTTTTGTCCTTTTGTATTTAGTCTCCCGTGGACTATGCACTAGCACGAAGACTGCTCTGAAATATGGTGCAGGGAAGAATTACGGGCTCCAGCATTGCCACAGCTTCAGTCTGTGCTGCAGGCATTTTGTGTCTTGGTATCTCTCATAAAAGCATTTCTTTTTTCTTTTAAAGGCTATCTTTGCAAGTTTTTGAGTATTAAAATGGCATACTGTCTACATTTTACTGACATTATAATAATTACTCTCTGGTTTATCAGGCTCTACTGACAATCTGGTCAAATTGTAAGAGACATCAGACAGCGTAATCCAATAGTTCATTTGTCCCTACAAAGAACAAAAAGTAATTTTGCATCCCCACTTTAGACTATGAAGTCTGAGATCTTTCCATTCATTTCTTTATTAGGCACATTTTAAATTCCCATGCCATTTAAATTCAAGGATTAACTTTATAACTACATAAAGTTCCACTCCAAAAATGTTTTGATGGTAGGATAATGCAGATGCAACCTGTCTTGCATAGAAAGCCCCAACAGGTAATGAGACACAACTATAAGGGACTAGAGTCAGATTTGCCAATCATCACGAACAAAAGCAAAGCCTGAGCAAGATAACACACACACACACACACACGAAAGGTAATGCTAAACCTGAATAACCGGAGTCCTTGTCAGATTCAGCTGCCGCCATGGTGAAGTGATGGTTCAAGCTCTTCATTTCTGTCACTTTGCCCAACAATTCCTTGAGGGTCTCAATAGATGACTATTTTGTCTCCATGCTTCCATAGTGCTGCAGGCAGTTTTTAACATCTTTTCCATTGAGAAACTACAAAAACAGTTAAGAACACAAAAGGACTTTCTCTGAATCTAAAGAAAGTTCCATCAATATAAGACAACAGAGAAGGCCATGTTTGTCCTTATGGAAATCTGTACAGGCAAAAGTTTGCTGTACCTGTTAAGAAACCTGTAGAATTCTGTTAAACTCCCAGCTTCACATTTGCTGTTTATCACACATTTTGATTAGCAAAGGCTTGCCAATAAAGTAACAGTTTTAGTCCCTGCAAAACTCTCCAAACTATGCATGTTTAGTAACACATTACAGAGCAGAAAAGATAGGCAACAATTCTTTGCATCAACTGAGACTTCACTTTGTAGAATCTTCTGGACTAAAGTTAGGTGCTTTTTTTTCAGTTTCAGGGAAGTTTCCACAATCCAATCTTTCAGTCCCCTGTACCAACTACAACAGAACACTGTCATATTAGGTATGGCTGTTGAGTCCTTTAAGATAGGTTAAAAGATGCAAAAAATTCAAATGCATAGGAAGAAGAAATTAACGGAAGCAGAAATATAGTACAGATATTCTACTTTTTAAAATGTCATTGGTTTCACTACTGCTGTGAATGCCATCAGCAAATCAAAGGTATCTTCAAAGCACTGAAGACATGGATGCAGCTGAAGGGGCAGAATGCACCTGCCTCATTCAGCTCCTTTCTTCAGTGGCTGAGCAAGTCAGAGCACAGGTCAGCCAGTCTTACTGAATTACCTGAAAGAGAATCATTTAATACTTAAAATTAACGAGTAAAGTACACAATAGATTCATCTGGAGAACACAATGCATAAGTAATTTCTAACTCTGTTACAAAGTCGGTCATACAAGGTAATAATTCCTTACTGTACACACAATACTTGGGAAATATGAACATGATTTCCTGATCTGCTAAAAATGTAATGTCCAATTCTATGAAGCTCAGCAACGTGGGTAACCAAGATAAAATAGCAGATATGAAGTGTATGGTTGTTATCTGTAGTTAAATCAACATCCCTCCGAGTCAAGTGGGATGGTTGCCTATGGCTTTTTACACTGCCAATGAGCTAACTGAAGAGTTTCAGCACAGAAATATCTCAAATCATTCCAAGAATGAAACACAGATAGAAAACCAATGTATTAGACAAGTTTCTCCACCCAAAAAAAAAAAAACAAACCCCAAAACAAAAAGCTAAAAGCTTTTGTTCTTAAATAACTTCCCACACCCCCCCCCCCGAATTAAGTTACTTAGGCCATATTTATCTTACAAAAACCTAGCTACCCCAGGGGCTGAATCCCAAAACAAGTCAGCTGTGCTGGGTGAAGCCCATACAACAAATACAGCTGAACCTGCAAAGCTGTAGGTTTGTTAATACAGTCTGTTTCAGAAGTTAAGTCAGTCATCAGAGAAAAGAAAGTGATCAGAGGATATGCTGGGGCTAAAGAACTCCATACTGCTAAAAATGCAACACATACTATACGTCCAATGCACTCCTAGGGGAGACCTGTCCTTAGAAATACCCTCTTCTTCCCACACCTAGAATGAGAACACTGGGAGGCTGACACTAAAAGCTATGAAAAATCAGAAAAAATGTATAATTACACTATGGCCTCCCATACTACACACTGGTCACAACCTTCAGTTGCTTCCTGAGGGTAGGCAGACTCTAGCAAAACAGAACAAAGTATCTGCTCCTGTTAAAAACAGTAGCTGAGAGTTTGGCTAAGAGAAAAATTACAGGATGAAGTACAGAAATTATTTCTAATATTATTTGTAGAAATTATTTCCTTATAAAGCAACCCTCGTGTGTTTCATGTTAGAGCTCTGTATTTAAATTACAAATACAAGAACTCAGGAGTGTGCATCACACTCAAGCCAGCAGCACATTAATGGCAGTATCCAGTGCAAGCTACTTCGAATAACATTGCAGCAGACATTCTGGAAAAGTCTAAGAAGGAACTTGCCTTTTGAGGTAAAGTCCTGAGAACTGGTTGTTAGAATTCTGCTCCAAGATTCCGTCAAGCCTTGGCACCTCCAGTAAGGAATTCTGTACATTAGATAACACTGCTGAGATGGTAGGGAGAGTGTTTACCTAAATACAAGAGAGAAAGAAGAAGAGAAATTCCTCAGTAGCTATGCATCATTTTTCACTCTCCATCTTCCACCACACCTGCTGCCCTGCTAACAGGTACAGAGCAAACATAACTACATAAAAGCAACCTAGATGCTATCCCTGGAATGAAGGATGAGGTGGAAGATGGGGTTTAAGCCCCAACCCACACTTTTGTTCCTTAGTCTTTTCCAAAACAAGGGTATTTTTAAAGGAAGTGAGACATACTGATGCTACACCTCCAAAAAAGCAGAACTAGAAACAGAAGGAGGGCTAGAAATAAGCAAAACAAGAACACACCATCTGCTAGCCTTGCATCAAGGGAAGCTTTGGGAAGGACTGGCACAACTTCCCTCATGGAAAAAAAACAAAACAACAACCAAACCACAACTGAAAACAAACAACCCAGAAGCGCCACTCTCCCGAGGCGCCGGCGTGGGAGCCCCCGGCCCCGCCGCGGCCCAGCGGCTGCCCCCGCCCCGCAGGAAGCACCCGACGCCGGCCCTGGGGCCCTCCCGCCGCAGCGGCCACCACTGGTCCCGCCTGGCCGCATCCCCGGCACTCGGCCCCAGGCCGAGCCCGGGCGGGCCGCGCCGGGGCTCCCCGCCGCCGGGGAGCGGGCCCCGTACAGGAGAGGCCCCCGCGCAGGCGGGCCGAGCCGTCCGGCTTGCGGGCCCCGGCTGCCACCCCGCCGCACAGCGAGGCGGAGCGGGCCCCAGCTATGGCCGGGAGTCCCAAGTCCCCCGAGCTGTTATCGCTGCCTCAAAGCCGCCTCCCCCCGCGCCGGGCCGGGCCGGGCCGCGCCGCCCCTCACCTGGGTGCAGGCCGCCACAGGTCTAACCCCGCCGGGCCGCGCATGCGCGACACCCTACCATGGAGCACGAACCTCCCCCAGCGCCTAGACAAGCCCGGGCCGGCAGGGGACAGTTGCTCCCTCTGGCGCTGCGCGTTGCCTGAGAGGCGGGCGAGCTGGCGGGAGGGGCTGCAGTGCGCGCGCGGCCGTCGCTCCCCGCCGCCGCCGCGCGCCCTGAGCTGAGGCGCGGAGCTGAGGCGCGACACGGTGGCGCGGCGGGGCAGCGCGGCGGGGCAGCGCGCCTCAGGGGGGGGCGAGGCGACAGGGCAGGGCCTCTGCGGGACAGCAGGGACAGGCGCAGTGCGGGGGTCCTTACCGCAGCCCCTGGAGCGCGGTGGGTGTGTGAGGTGGGAGCGGGCAGCCGTAGGTGCGCATGGATGCACACAGGGTCTGTCAGGGGGAAGGGGCTCTGCCAGCGCGTTGGTTTGAAACGGCTTCTGGAGACCCGTCCCACTGTGACTGTCGGGGACGTGGCAGAAAGGAGCATCTTCACTGAAAACCGGTGTGGGTACCTCCTGTTGGCCTTGTGCCACATGGCTGGGCAAGCGTGCGAGGGCTTGGAGCATTTTATTGCCTGGCCTGAACTTCCAAGGGAAGCGGGGTGATCAGAGCCAGGAGTTTGGGCTGCTGCTGGACTTCCCAAATATTGTGCAACAGGTCCCATCTCTACATGTGAGTTCAGACTTTGTAGAGCCTCACATGCTCCAAGAATGAGAGATGATGGCAAAAATACAAACGCTGACAGCCACTTACCAAGTGAGGGAAGCAGCACCAAAGAGGTCCAAAAGCTTCAAACTTGTGTCAAAGAGGGAAAACATGGCAGAAGGAGAAGCTGTCATGAGTAATGTATCACTTAGAAGATTTAGAGGAATTTATTAAATTCTTCTATGTGGTTGGTAAATACAAGATAGTGAAAGACAGATGTGGATTTGCTTTCCATGAACTGCCTATAAACCAAGGGCAAATAAGTAGGAGGAAGTGAATCCTCTGGTTCAATGAATACAACTAGAATAGCTATTGTTGTTCTGAGAACTGCATAAACGCTACCAGCACCCAGAAGTCTGTCAGAATATTTTGCATTTGAACATCAAAGCCATTTTGTGAGAGAAAACTGGAAGGGCTGAGCAAAGACCCAATGAATTCCATGAATATAAATGGATGAAAGAAGTACTTCCATTGTTATCATGGTCTTGTTAAAGGACCTGAAAGACGCTGATTAAAAAGATCAACATGATCTAATAACTTCCTGAGTGAAAAAGAGAAAAACCTTTATTCTTAGCGTAGTCTCATAAATAACCTGTCAAATGCAAAATAAAAATGTCTGGGATTATGTGAAATGACACTGTCATTTTGAAAACGCGATGCAAAGTGAATTCCAGTCCTACTAACGCAAAGTGCTGTGAGAGAATGCCAGTGACACATACTCCTAGGATGTATTTTTGAGTATTTAAATACCAGAGTTGGCTCTGAGTTACATCTGAACGATACTGTGAAAAGTGTGATGCCTGGATGTGGATTTGGTTCCCTCACTGTTCAGGAAGTTTTCGTTCTGAGGAAAAGCATGCTAAGAATGCTGTTGCATCATGATATTTGCTCAGGCATGGTCCTGGTTGCCTTATCCCCAGAATAATCTCTACAGTGACCAGAACTCTCAGGATATGGAGTATGTGTGGGTGCTCACTGAAAACAGCTCATCAGAGAGCGAGCGATCTGTCCTGGTGACTGACAACCAGCCGTTACATTCAGGTAATTCAGAACAGATTCTGGATGTGTGATACCAGGCCTTCACCCAAGGGGCAGCAGGTAGGAGAACTGAAATACTGTGCTGTTTAATAGAGAAGTTTTCTTGGATAGTCAAGGTAAACTTGTGTTTTAAACTAAATCTCATCGCTTGAATTCTCACTGAATGCAGTTGAATTGAACCTTAGGTTTATAGTGAGCATTATCACCTGAATTCTCCCTGCTCCAAAATGCTCCTTTTTGTGGTTTTAGTAATATTACTGTCATTACTTCTCTCCCTTTTCCTTTCATCTGATTCTTCATTGATACAAGGTCTCATTTACTGTGTGCTTTCAGTGATTCCTGTCAGTGGCAACAGGATGTTTTCTTTTTTTCCTATGTTGTACTGTGGTTTGTTTGTTTATCCTAAAGGTGAGCATTTTGGCAAGTAAGTATTAGCTTTTTGTTCATTTCCCTGTTTATTCTGGTCATACAACAGAGAAAGAGTGAAAAGAATATGGGTGAAGTATGACTGCATGTTTACTCAGTTTAGGGGTTTCAACACTTTATTTAAAAAAAGGAGTGTTGGATCTCTTCTTCCAGGAGAAGATGCAGAAATCATCTTCCATGGCTTAAGAGGTACAAAAGCAAGTATTTATCCAATGAGGCAGTTAAATAATAGGTCTTGTGTGGTTACTGAACAGTTAATAAAGGTGTTGGTGCATGGACTTCATAAATGCTTATGGAACAAAGAATCTTTTGTCCTAACACATCAGTAGAAAGAAATTTTTGGCAAACTTTGGAAGTAAAGCATGGCCAGGCCAGAAGAAGAACGTGGTTTCATAATGCGTTGTCTGAACTGGAGAGGTTAGTAGTTTTTCTGAAAACACCATGAACTCAATCTTTTTTCTTCATATACTCACCGATTTATTTTGCTGTATCACAGACAAAATACAATTTAGTAGGTACTGTATTACATTAAGTTAGTCTGCAAATAAATAGCTTTATTCATCTCACTTTATTGAACCAAAGTCTAACTTTTATGGTATTCTGATACAGATATCTTTGTTCCTTCTATTATTCATTTCTGTAATTTTAATACATTAATAGAAGAATATAGTTCAAATGATGCCTCTAAGTTTTCATTGGTCTCAACCGAAGAATGAATTCATGCGGATAAAGTATTTGCTTCACCTTTCAGCAGAGGGGCACTAAATCTCAAATATGTTTCATTTTATGTTTGTGTTAGCTGTGTTTTAGGACATTAAAACAATATGAAACCTCCAAATCTGTTTGAGAAGACGTTCCACATGTGGGTTTCGTTAATAATTAATATCTTATTTAATAAATATCAAAGCATGAAAGAGATACTGTGTGATCACCTCTGACCTGAAGTTTATCACAGGTCATAGAATTTCACCCAGCGTTTGAGTTAACAAGATTTTTGTCTAATGACAGTATTTCAGCAATGGCTCATTTTTCTTCTAGATTTCAACTTTATCTAGCTATATTTCCTTTTCAAAGTACACATCTTTCAGCTTCTTGTATCTATCTGCAGCTTCATAATTACCATAAATGTCTTCAAATTAAGGGAAGGCAAAAGGATGGTAATTTAACAATAACAAATGATTAGCAGAGATGGCATATGAAGAATAAAGCACCTGTGATGCTCTTTACACTCTTCTGTACCATTATCATGTTGGAGGAGAGCAAAGGTGGGTTTAATACCCCCTTTGCAACTCCTAGACTCTTGGGCCAACTGAGGATTTGGGGAAACCTAGAGACTTCTTTTAATCTGTGCAGTGTCAAACCATTTCAGCAGTCCAGAATACTTTGGAGAGCAGCATGCCCTTTCGGACTCCCTCACTTCCCAGCACAGTCATCTTCTCTGTCTGTCTTTGATACAGCCTCCAGCGTGTGGAAAGCTACAGGGTGTAGAATGATGGCTTTAGTCAGTGCAATGCCATCAGGGAAATCCTCTCATGATACTGTTATTTTCTGATAGAGAAATCTACAGGATTTATGCTGTTTTCATGAAAAAGCTACTGTTCACTCCAAAGTAGGCTAGATATCATGTTTTCCCAGAGATGAAAAATTATTTGAGTTTGTATTTTGGATGTTGGTGGTTGCTTTGGGAGCTTTTTGTGTTGTAAGTGGTAGTGTCTTAAGGCCTTCTCTGCTGACTCTTTACTATGGGTTGTAACTTGTCCAGTGTCTTCATTTTTCTAGTTGCATCTTAATTTTGTGAATTGAGAATAAGAAGTATCTTTACATTCTACATGGCTTCTGCATTCCTGCGTTATTTCTAATAACCGCTGGGTGTCGTGTGTCTCTTTGAATTACAGTATCAGGGAAGGTCAAACTTGGTTCCATCAAGGACTGCCTGTCGACTCCTTTTCAGGATGAAAAGAACTTTATCTAATTTACATAAAATTACAATAAGTACTCCCGAATCTTACTTTAAAACAATTTTATTTATATGCCAAGGGCAACAAATATGAGATATGGATACTACAAACAACAGCCTAATTCTCTACATGATTTATTCCCAATACCATTTACCCAGTTGACTGAATTACACATTGTTTGGTGCAAAAAAAATAAGATGTCAGCAGGTAATTAAAGACAGACAGATGACATAAATGCATAATGTAGCAGAATTAAGGCTGCACTGGTGATCTCAAATCTGTATTTTCTGAACTGATGGGAACTGTACTTGACATGACTATATTTGAGAATATTATTTTGATAAGGATTTTGTCCAGTTGTTTCCTGTCATTTCTACAAGCAAATGAAAAGGCAAGAATTCATTACTTTGTGTGCAAGGATAACAAATGTACCTCATGCAGAAGAGAATTTGAACCTTGAACCTTCAGTACAGACTTCTGCTATGGAGGATTAAAGACTAGCCATATTAGTTGCATATAGAAGGATTAAATTTTCTACAGACTAGTCATTAGAGAGATCACATGATGCAGTAACATTGATATAGCCATGTGCTGTGCTTTATAGTACAGATAGATGAGCCAAGGGTATAGACTGGACGCAGGCTTTCCAAGAAGCTCAGATGCCGCTGTGACTCTGTTGCTTTCCCTGTAGACTTGTTATGTTAGATGGCTGAATTCATCTGTTGTGTGTGGGTTCTCTTAGTAGTGGTTGAGGCTTTGCTTAATAATACGATTGTGAAACATTCAGAATTACTAGAGCCATTTAAAAGACAAATATGGAACTGGCTCTTGGTTCGCACAGCGAAGTATTTTCCCCCTGTGCTAGGGAGCAGTAGAGCAATCCATTTTACCTTTAACTTAGAAATCTATGCTGCACAGACTATCACAGTGAAACACTGAACAGTTTGTGTCCAAGGCTACAGGAATTGTGAGGGCTTATAGGAGCAGATCAAGAAAAAGCTGCTGACTGCTGATTGTTCGAGTGGCCTGTGTATCTTGTAGCCAAATCTGAATGGATTTTTATGAGACTGGAATAAGGCAGTGTGCTTTGCTGACAGTTCTTCACAGATCTTCAGAACAACTTTCTAAACTTAGGAAGGGTAGCAGCTCTTCTGAAGAGGTGTTTTACAGGAGGATGTTAGTATTAATTAGAATATCTTTCGTTCTGGAGTCATTATGGACCTTGCCTGAAGTCCGTATATTATGTTTGCAAGCCTCTGGTCAGGGAGAAACTAAAAACCAGTTATGATTTCAAGTGAGATAGCAGAATGGACAGAAGATACCAATTGGATTCCTAATCCACACACAAAGCTGATTTCTGTTCTGCTGAATTCAGGAGGAGCTACTGGAGGCTCACCACTTTTGAAAACAGGGCCACTCGTTTGCACGTCTTTGGGAAAATAAACAGTTTCTTGGAAGTGTTCTGACAGTAATTGTCTGCCAGATCATATTGATTTAACAAAGTAAAATCTTTAAAGAAAATATGTCTATTGCTGAAAAGTCCACTGGAAAATTACCTATTTTGTTTTGACTTCTATAGCAGTAAATACAATGTTAATCAGTACAATACAAAACTAAAAAGAAGTATAATAGAAATAAAATCTGGTCATGGTCCATTTTGCTTTTGCTTTTTTTTTTTTTTTTTTAGTTGAAATGTAGTTATTGGTTTTGGTCAAAACTTTTGAAATCTTGGAATTTCTTGGAAGGTAGAAATACTCTCCTTTTATTAAAATTAATAAACCCCTCTACATTTCCAACCTTCCAGAACGGTTTTAATATTTTTATCGAATTCCTCAAGTGTGATTGTAATAGTGGTCAGATAAAATGGAGGATTGCATAGTGGGAACTGTAATGCCTGAAAAACGTATCTTACTGATCCTAAGATAGTTTATGTAATTGGATTTGTGATAGCCTGCTGTAATATTGTTTTCCTTTGTATCATTGCTACATAGAAAAAAATAGCATTGATATTAGATGTTTGTATGTTCCTGCAGACCAGGGAAAGAAGCCTGTAGTGGAATATCAGAAATGACAGGCATACCCAGGCTGTCACACTCTTGACCAGCTCTGCTATGCTGACAAATACACAGCTTCAGTAGGGCAAAAGCAAAGTATACTAAGGATGCTAGAATATTTAGCAGATGTTTATGGCATTTGTGGCTCCAGGAGTAGCCCTTTGTAGATGTAAGACTGAATTAGATTTTTTCAGTTTTGCCAAGGGCAGGAAAAATCATATCCAGTCAGGGAAGACTGTTTTCCATTTTTGTAGGAAGTTCTCCACATGATGGCAGTAAAAAACCTCTGGAATTCAGAGGTGGTTTATGTTTCACCTTCAAAAGCCAAAGGGAAAAAACAACCCAAGATGAAGAACTGAGTATGTGACTGAGCTTTTAGATTTCCCATTTTTCTCCTGGTAGTCCTTAAATTCCCCAGATAGTTTTCCAGACAGCTAGGCTACATGCAACCTGGCACAAGGAGAATAGGTCACCTGTCACATTATACTATGGCACAGTGTCACTCACAGGCACGACTTCAAAAGATATTTTTGGTTTCTTATGCTGTGCATTAATGTGCAGAGGGAGAGGATAAGGAAAAAAGAGGTCGTTTTTAATCCCTATTTGAAAACTTGCCCCTGCCCAAAGAACTCGGAGGCTGTAGCTCATCGCTTCAAGCCACGTAACAGAGGGCACTTGGATAAGGACCCAGTTTGCCCCAACTGGGCATTTGACCAAGTTGGTTTCATTGCTGTAACAGTGCCAGACAGAGATTAGTTGTGGAATGAGCTTGTAGTTGAGACTCAGCCTGCCTAGAGCGCTTGGATAACTTGGTGTATGGAAGCACTTAGAGGGGAGTGTATTTAAAGAACCCAGAGGCAGCTGTGTGGCTAAAATTAAAATGCGTTTCTCTTGTATTGTTTTTGCTTGGTTTCCTGTTGCACACTCTCGACCTGTCTTACGAAAGCAAATGGGCAAAGGAAGGGGATGAGTCAAAGGGGTGAAATTGATCCTAGAAATTCCTGATTTGCTTTTTACAGCTTGGATGCACCAGATATTTGACATGAAAAGGCCTGTAGCTAAAACCGTCTTTGAAAGTCTCCTCTTCATATTCATATGTCTTTCATTCCATTCTTCATTCAGTCAACCCATAGATTTTCTTTTTGTGTGTGTGCAAGGATTGCTGCTCTATACCTTTCTCCCCATCGTTCCTCCCCAGAACATAGGAGGTCTAATTATACAGTGCCTAGCATCAAAAGTAGTTCTCTATAGCTAATCGAAATGGGTGTAAAATTATCAGATATAAGTAGCAGAAAAATACTGGTGTGTAAATGAATGTCTAAAGTACAACTACAGATGAATCAGACCAAGATCTCGGATAAAGAAAAGTTAAAAATACGAACAGAGTTAGTTTATAATCAATAGAGCAATTGCTCCTTTAGCAGAAAGATAATTTTATTTGAGAGAGTATATTACTTAGAAGTCTTAGCACAAAAGACATTTAGCAATAAATTTATACTCAGACACTTCTGACATAGGAAATTATTACCCCAGAATAGCACATGGGGAATTAGGAAATAGATTTTAAAACTTGACCAAGGTCATATAGGAAGCCTGTGGCAGTCAGAACACCATGAGAATGGTAAGGGCAGCTCCTGTTCGCCATTTCCTGCTCTGATCATGTGCCTTATAGAGGTTGTAGAGCTTTGCTGTCAGACTAAGAACTCGCTTAGTCTGATTCCCTAAAAGCTGCTTTGGAGATAAATAAAAAACTCTTAAGTCATGGGCAGCTTGAGATATGATTCCATATAATCTTTTAGCAAAAGGGAAAAAAAAATATTTATCTGTCATAGCAAATGTAAAAGGACTATTCAAAAAAACCCACACACTCTCCAAACCAACGAATGTACCTCTTCCATCTGCTTAAAATTCCCTGTAAAACTTTTCTAATAATTTAGATAATAATTTTTTTTAAATTACAAATATATGTTAGGGCATGCAGCTTTCCTAAAGAGTAGGAATAGTATTAAGGAGAGAGATAAAATGGCCAGCCTAACGTTGCCACTGATAAATGGGAAAGTAGAAATCAGGGGCCTAACTGCCCACTTTTTGAATCCATAGGTTGATCAGAAGTAATAAACATAATTGCATGTAGCTCATCATTCACTGATATAGCAAAACTTTATTTTCAAAAGGGGTTCAATTATTTGTGTACATGTAGCATTCCTGTTTATGACAAGGAGAGTTACTCACCGAAAGGGTCAAATTAGCAGTTTGAACTCCCGCAATGTCAAGGGCACTCTAGAAACAATGAAACCAAAAACCAGGGGGTAGTCAACAGAGTCTGAATAAAACAACAAAACTGAAACTGTTACTTGTCTAAATCAGCCTTCTGCATCAGCAGTCATTTTGGCCAGTGTTTTGGGTATTCAGCTGAAATTCTCTCAGGGGTGAAATATTCAGGAACAGTAGCCCCATTAAACGCTGCTAAAGACTGCCTTTCACAGCTACCAACTTTTTTTTTTTCTTTCTTTTTTTTTTTTTTTTTCCTGTCTTACAGATAATGCTGCTCTGGTATCCCTGTAGATTTTCTGCAGGAAGAAAGGATGATGATTACATTTTCTGGTTTGTTTTTCCTCTTCAGAAATAGCTCAGTTGTGAATGACCCTGTGTGATGAGTAAGAGAAGTTCAGTATGCAGTTTTGGTGCTACAGAAGGGCCTGCCTGTTATTTCAATGCATATTTCCCAAGTCCTCAGAAAGGTTATTGGGGGTCTCCATTATGTGCAGTCTAGAGCCTGCTACAATTTTCTCATACAATTTAATCTGCTGCCTGGACAGCCTCCAGTGTACAAGCAACTGACAATCTACAGTCTTTGGAATTGATTTCCTGGAATCGTGGAAGGCCTACTTGGCCTCCAGATGACAGATGTGTGCTGGAGCTCTCAGTGCAGCAAGATGCTTTGCGAAGATGAGAGAAAATTTACCCCATTTCAGCATTTTCTGTAAGCTTTTAGATCTTCTTCTAGTGATTTTAAAGTATTCACTAGGATATGAGCATCATTCCAAATGGGAATTATTAATAATAGACCTTTGTTTTCTGTAGCACTTGTCATCTGGGGACCTTTATCGGTTTGTAAGTATTCTTTACCCCACTTATAAATTTGATAACTGTTGTCAAAGTCATTTTACAGCTGGGGAGCCAAGAATTAAAGGACAGATAAACGAGTTGCCAAACTTCATGCACCAGGGTAGTGTCATCACCAGAGAAAAAGGTTTTAATCTTAGAGATTACTTCAAGCAGTTAATGTGCATTCATGCTTTAACTCTCTTATCTTCACTAGGATTATACCTGTACTTCATTTAAAGCACATGAAATGTACATGTTCTTCTTAACAAACAGAATACCTGCATAAGTAGCAAAGTGAGAAAAGGACCTGAGATTTCTAACTGATTTTCCCATTTTAAGGCTAAATATTCCACCCATTTATCTTCTGTATATAGAAAATGCTACTAAGTCTGGACTATAGGTGCCGTTTCTTCCTCTTATAAACCGACCTCTCATACTGAGGGTCACCAGAAAAAACCCTTGTGGTGAATGGACATCAGGAAAAGTTTGGGTTTGTTTTTTTACTGAATATGAACAGTTCTATGAGAATGGGTGTTAATTTTCTCCCTTGATGGCAGGCTAGGCAGGCAATCTGAAGCCCAAATGATCTGCTGTCCTTTCAAATCTAGGAATGTGTCTTCAAACATAGAAATCAGGAACAGAAAATAGGAACAGAAAAGCTGGAATTCTTAATACAAAACTCCAACTCAACTGGCATAGTAATGGCTTGTTGGAATGGCTTGTATGACTAAAATAGGCGTATAAGGGCACACAACACACAGTGGCTTGTCCAGAAAGAAGATACATACACCTGTTACGAGATCAGGGAGATTTCTGTTGAAATCCCAAGCCAGAAATATCTGTTGCATAAGGCTTGAGTTCAGTTTTGGCACTTTTGTGGGGGTGGCGCTGTTTTGAGGTGGGTTTGTTTTCTTTGAGAAAATAGCCAATTCCTCTAAGGCATAGAACTTCATAAAACCAGGCAAAAAATCTTACATAGAAGGGAATATAACTGCTTACAGAGGGAGAGCAAAATATGTGAGGGTTTTGTGACAGCTTTGGTACAGAAAGTAGAGGAAGCAACTAGAGAGGGTAGAATACAATCTACAGCAGCCTTGTGCTAAATAGGATGTGGATGAGAACATGAGAGTGGAAGAGAACTTGTGTGAACATGAAAGTATCAATGATCCTTTTGAAGGAAAGGAGGGAGAACAGCAAAATAGAAAAACAGAATTTCAAGAAAGCATACTTCAACAAACTCAGACTACTGGAAGATCTCATGTCGTGGAAGAGAACGTTAAAGGAATAGAGAAATTAAGCACTCTCTGATGAAAAACATGCTATTCAGAATTTAATGATCCCAATGCAAATAAAGAATAGCAAGTAGGTATGTAGCAAGAAATCATCTGGTTGAATCATATACATTGACCTCAAACATGTGAAAGAGTCGTACAGGAAATGAAAATTATGTGAGATTACTAGGATTAGTATAAAGGAATGCATAAGTATGTGGGGACAGAAATCAAAAAGAACAAGGCACAGAAGAAGTTATAATTAAGAGGAACAAGAAACCTTTTATAAGTGACCAGCTTAAAAAATATGTTTTTATAAAGAACATTACAGTTTATGACTGTTGAGTTTCTACTTGAATTCTGTAAGGAATAAAAGAAAGACTGAGAAACTATTCAATACTCAGTTGAGAGAGAACTAGTAATGTAACATGTCTTAGACCAAAACATTTAAAGCCCTTTTTTTTTCAGTATTCACTGAAGAAGTCTACTGTAATCATGTGGCTGATACAATTATTATGAAAAACAAAGGAGCACGATCTTACAGCCTAATAAAATGGACTCTCATTTATTTAGAGTGCTGGCCAAAACTATTTAAAGCTGTCAGCAGGCACCTCTGATAACCTGGAGATGCTTGCTAAGGCTCTAAGAGATTGAAAAAGAACAAATGTAGCACTTAATGGGTAAAAAGGAAGAAGCCAGGGATTTTTACATCAGTCAGTTTAACTTCCTAAAAAATTACTAGAACAAACAATGAACAAGTAATCAAATTAGTTATGTTATATGTAAACATCTGGAAGACAGCAAAGAAATGGCTAACAGAATGGATCTGTTGAGAGCAGCCCATGTCAAACCAATCTGTTTTCTTTCTGCTTTGGGCAAACAGGGCTGTGAACAGAAGAGCAATAATAGATACTATGTGTCTTCATTTCAGCAGAGTTTCTGACCGTCTTTACATGTTATACATACATACCATATTTTTCTAAGCAGAGCAGGAAAGCTTGATATGAACACCATGATGGTAAGATTGGCGCAGAATTATTCGTAAAGCATACTCAGACAATAGTTAGCAATTGTAGTGGTAGCAAAATAGCAAAGTAATCAGCACTGTCAAATTGGAAGAATGTATCAGCTGGGTTGAACAAGCATGTCTCCTGTGTCTCATACTATTTGGTATTTTCAGTAGTGGCTTGGGGACGGAATACAGAGTATGTTTATTCCATTTACAGATGGCAGTAGGCTGGCCACAGCAAGTTGGAGGACAGAATTCAAATTCAAAATGGTCTTGGCCAGTTGGAGAAGCAATCTGGAAAATTGGATTTAGTTCAATATAGAGAAGTTTCATATTTAGGTGGGATTAAGCAGCTTTAACAGCTTGGAATGGGAAGTAACTGGCTATTCCTTTAGAAGAAGATCTGGGGGATAGAGTAGTCTCCCTTGGATGCAAAAACAGAAATGTAGCCTGTAGGATATAGGAAATTATGATACTCAGCATCTCACCTAGATTATTGTAGTTAGCATTTAACATTACACTTCACAAAAGAAGTGGGTTAACTGGAGTGAGTCCAAAGGAGAACAATGAAAGTGATCATGATTTATGAGGAAAGTTTGAAGAACTGGTGGTGTTTAGTCTATAGGAAAAGTAGTCCAAGATGAAACATGTATTTCGATATATATGTCTTCTGGGCTACCCCAGAAAGAAAGGGAATAATTTTTCTCCATGTTCATCATGAATAGGACAAGAAATAAGAGGTTTGAAATCCAGCTATAGAATTTCAGATTAGATACTAGGAAGAATAAGAAGGAATAATGAAGCACTGGCATATGTTATGAAGAGATGATGTCAGATCTCTGTTACTAGTGTTCTTTATGTTCAGACTACCTGTGCCCAGAAATGTTACTGATATTTCTGTCCTGCATTATGGCAGTAGCTAGATGAGATGTGCTTTCAAGGTCCTTTCCAGTGGCCTCTTATATCAGAAGTTTGCCCTTCTCCAACCTTGGCTTCCCTAGTCTTCTGTATATGTCAAACACTTTAGACAACAGTGATGGCAATCAAGCACTTTTCAACAATATTCTCTTCAGTAAAATCTTGTAAAAAGGAAACAAGTGTTCTGATTTGTATAATACAAATGTTGGGACAATTTGCTCTATTAAGTACTGTGTAGAGTTGGGGGCAGAAACCATTAGACTTACACACGCTAGATATTTAAACCAAAAATAGCTTCTATGTTTTCACTGTAAAAGTTACAGTCAGCTGTAATCTATCTTCATTTTCCCTTTTCCCAAGTTTTTCCTCCACAAGCTTTTTAATAAGCTGCTTTGGGAGCTTCAAATTGACTTCCAATTTAGTAAGAAATTTTTGGCTCCACCTTACAAACTTCTGAAGGTCATATCTGTAGTTCAGGTAGAAACAGCAATTTCTGTGTGAAGCATCTTCTCACTAAAGAAGATCACAAGGCCTTAGGACCACTCTACTTACAAAATGAGAACTTGGAGCATTATTCTTACAGCTCAGTAACATGGTGGTAAGTCACTAAACAGCGTATGTTGAACTGTTAAATGAAAAATCAGTTCCAGACCTTCAGCAACTTGAAAAAATCAGGATTCTTTTCTAGAAAAGAAACTCCCGAATAATGTACTTTTCTACAAGTTAGTTATTGTTTCACTTCTATTCCCGTCTCCCTTTTTGTACGTGAAATCTTTGTCAAATCATATTATAAAACTATAACATACTTCTTATTTGTACTAAGCATTAACATAGTTACAGAACTGGAAGCCTTAATAGGAATACATAATATTCTTAAGTCACAGGAGAACAGGAGTGGAGCTAAATGTTAGATATTGTGAAGAAGAAAATAGGTGAGAGTATCATGCAATCAAGGATGGATTTGATCTGCTAGAAATTAATGGAAGACAAATCATTGGAGAAAATGGCTAGCACATCTTGTTTTCATTCTTTGCAGCGTTAAATTCAAGAAGTGGTTATTATTATGATAATCTTAGTAAATGGGAAAGCTTTTAATTAATACAACAAATAGGTAATTCAGAAGTAGCTATTACTAAACTTCCATGTATATTAACCTGGGCTGAGAAAGGGAATACTAAAAGACTTAGTAGGAAAAAATGATTGGAAAGACTGAAGTTATGAAAACAGCTAATTTTTCTGAAGTGAAATGTAAGCATTGTCAAGAGTTGTTAAATCACAAGATAAAAAGAATTCACACTTATTTCAAAAAGAAAATTAGTTTCCTCAGAGTCTCCACATCAAATGAATGAAGCTTTGTCTGTTGAAGTGGAAGAGAAAACATGAGTTTGATGATCTTCTAAGTGAGACATCTTCAGTGTCATTGAAAGTTAGCCACAATGAAAATGTAATTCCCTACGCTAGGTCTTCTAGCAGCTCTTCAACAGCAACCTCCTTTCAGAGCATTCTCAGTTCATCTTTGAAAACCACAATATGACAGATCAATTGGTGACTGCACCTTAAAAAAAAAAAAAAAAAAAGGCAGAAAAGAAAGAAAGGAAGGCAAAGGCTTGAACTTGATAGAAAGTTGCAACCATCTTTTCTTCTAAAAACATCACCTTCAGTGTAGTGCAAAATGAGCAATTTAAAGGTGATTGAAGCACTTTGCCCTGAATACTCTCATTCAGACAGATTTGAATTTGTGGTTTCATATTAGATACTGCAAGTGAAGAGACAGAAGAAAAAAATTAAAGGAACAACTAAAAGAATCAACTTTGACATTAAAGCACATGGTTCGTTGCACATGAGAAATGATCCAATAATGGATACAAGTATCCGTAGAGAAAAATGAGTTCCCACTTAATGCTATCGATTTTGTGTCTGAAAAGAAAAGCAAAGAATATTGTGTCCAGGTCGGTATAGATGTTGCCTACTAGTTCAAAAGAAAAGCATAAAAGGGATCTTTAAATTTGTTCTAATGATGGAAATAAAGAGAATAAAGCCATTTACATTAAAAATCACTTTAAACTTTTGCATGGTAAGTGTTTGATATACATTGAAAATATAATTGTGAAATATTATAGCATCTAACACCATCTTATGGCATGTTTTGAGAGTTCAGATAGTCTCCTGCAAGCATCAGTTTCATGTTTGCTTGATGAGAAGTCCAGGATTGATGCTGCACCTTACCAACAGCATTTGGAGGAACTCTGTGGAAAACTGTTGACCTGTTTTTCATTTGCAGTAAGATGATGGCTTGCATTGCATAAAGTGACCTAAACCCACCCGTAAGTCCATTTTGCACCACCCAAGCAGTGTTATGTCACCTTTCTGTCAAAGGAAATAAAATGTAAAAGGTCTCTGTACTTTCATCAGAAATAACACAGGCATTCAAATTTGTGTTGAGCCCAAAGTGAGCTGTGGTCAAAACACAACAGACTTTACTAGTGTTGTTTTACAGAGATGCTGCATTTACAAAAGCATGTTGTGGTTCTGAGGGATAGAAAGTTTATGAACATACAAGTCTATTGTCATGGTCACAGTGAAAAAATGGCATATCTAATGAACAGCTAGAACCACACAGGGAGAAAAGATGTGCTTTGATTGTTACTGGGTTTTTTAGAATTAGAAATGTTATTTAGCCATCACCAATTATTAATACAATTGCTGGATTTTGGTCTAAATTAGGAAAAAGTAGGAGAAATGTGGTAGGCTGGTTCTAAGCATACTTCTTTCTTTTAACACTTACAGGCTTTGTAGGTGACATATATGGGAAGAAGTTACATCACAATTTATGTCAGAATAGTAAAATTTGGGAGTCGAATCACAGCAGATAGATACTTAAATTCTGAAAGATGTCAGTTTTACAAAATATATACAGTTCTGTTCAGCAAGCTCAGTATGCCTCTATGGTGATTCAGATTAATTTGGTTGAATTGTTAATCTCTGAAAATAGCTGTTTTAAAATATTCTGGAATAGCTTGTCAGATTCTGGCAGGCAAATTCACTGAGCATTCTCTGACTCTACTGATCTTCCTTGTGCCTAATAGGTCTCCTTTTGAAGGGAGTAAAAATGGTCCATTTCAAAAATTTCTCTGAACAGACTAGCATGGACAGTGACTTTTCCAGACATCATGCTTCTGGAATGCCACAACACCAGAGGGGAAACTGATAAGACCTTTTTCCTTGTATTTTAAAGCTGCTAATTCTTGCTAAGAGGGAGAATGGAGGAGAGAGAATGCAATCTACCTGACATACAAAGGAATGGATAGGAAAGGATAGTCAAGGGTCAGATAGGGGTACAATATTTGTCAAGATTAGAGAAGAGCAGCACAAGCTAGGATCAGTAAACAAGAAGGGAGGAAAAGAAATTATTTAATTCAAAGAACATGAAATTAAACCTGAGTCCCAGTGTTCTTTTCCTATCATAAAATATACCCCAAATCCGCTAGCGAAGTGCATCTTACTCCCCTCTACCCTCTGACCTGTATTGCATTTACCATTTATACCAGTGCGGTCTGACTTTGACAGCAGTGCGTACTATGAATGTAAAGATTAGAACCCTATTATTATAAAGATCAACATAGGTCCATATGATGGAATTTGCATTCACCCCTAATTAATTATTTATTCCATGAAACTGGAAGAATAATAAAGTTGTGTGAACATTCTAGAAGGTAAGCAGACTGACCCAAGCAATTATAGATCTGTTAGCCTGGCATCTATCTGTGCCAATATGATGGAACGTTATTAAGGATTTATTAAAAAAAAGAATTAAAAATGGAAATATAATGAATGCCAGTTAAAGTAGATTTACACAAAATCAAACTAGTCAAAGAAGTCTGATTGACATTATGTTTACTGATTTGTAGAAGCAGTATATAGAGATTGTTATAAATCAGTTGAATTGGTGCTGAAAAAAACCATTCTAATTCAAGAATGAACCCTGTACAGTGACAAGGCACATGCTGCTCTGGTTGAAGAACTTGCAACACAAAAAAGTAGTTGTTTATAGGGAGTCATCATGGAGTTTACCTTGCACAGGGATTGATAATAATGCTATCTCTAGGCTAGTGGAAGTCTAATGCTGTTCAGTATTTTCCCCATTATTTTAATAAATAAATGGTACTAAATGTATTGAGTAAAATTTGTGGATAATATAAAAATGGGAGAAATAGTAAATACTGAATGAAGCCAGGGGAGCCTTGCAGGACCACTTGGACTATATGATTAAATTATGCCCTTTCAAAGAAAGTTAAATTTTAACACTGCCAAAAGCAAGATCATATATTTAGGAACAGAAAACATATTATCTGTTGGTCTATATGAAGAGGAGTTGTTTCCTGCAAAACTGATTCTGAAAAGACTTCAAGGTAACAGTGGACAAATGACTCAACATGGGTCCTCACTCTAATGATTTGGCAAAAATAGGTCATTTGAATAGGAAATGGACGACTTAAGAGGTCATTTAAATTTTGGATATGTCATTGGCACTGGAATCCTGAATAAGTTTCTGGGGCTTGCATTTTAAAAAGAATGGTGAGCTCTCTGAGTGGATAGAGCGCCATGGAAATAATTCTGGAGAACTGCTTTGTAGTGTGAAAACTGAAGAGTCCAGTCTGCTTAGTGCATTTATAAAAATAATTTCTAAAAAGAGAGAGATAAATTATTCAGAAGTTATTTGTTTACAATGTATAAATACTTTCTTGTGGAGAAAATCCCACATTCTCAAGGGCTTTTCATTTTAAGGGAGGTAGGCATAGTACAGTAGCATCCTTTTGTGCTAGAACCTGTATACAGATAAATTCACATTAGAAACAGACCTCAAATTTTTTTAACAGTGATGAAATAACTACAGAGGAAGGTGGAGATTCTTTATCTCCTAAGATGAGGATTTGAAAGTTTCTCTAAAGAAATATTGATAACCTCCAAATCAAACCAGGATTGGTTTTTTTTGCATGCACTTGTGAAAAATAAGTTAGTAGCCTTAGTATAAAGTAAAAATTAATAGACTGTGATATGCCAGAGATCCAACTAAAGGATTTTAAAGTCTTTTCTGACCATGAATTTATAGAAAAAAAAATACATTCTACTTACAAAAGTATCTCAAAATAATTTTAAAGTTCTAAGTCATGCATTCAGAAAAGGGAAAAACAATGTAGGCTTCCTGGGCAAACTTGACTCCAAACTGTTTTATCTGTGCACTATGAAATAGTCCAACTTTAGATGTTGGAAGTCATGTAGAAAATGGATAAGGTACAAAATAGGGTAAAAGGCACTGTCTGGATAGAGCAGTGGAATAGTACCATGGAAGTATTATGTGATCATGCAGTTATAAATTTATTCTGATGAATATGCATGAACAAAACTACTGCTGGCATTTACCAGCTTGTGAATGCTTGTCTCTGCAACATTTGTGATCCTTTAATGGGAGCAGTGAGATCGAAGAGAAATGAGAAAGAGGCCAAGGCAGTCAAATAGAAAAAGAGTATCCTAAAGGCTGATCTCTCTGAGAAGGCTATAGAGTGCTTTAAAAATGTAGTGGAAGAAAAATACCTCTTTTAGCGGTTGTTTCTGCTTTCAAAAGAATTATTTAGACCCAATTCTTAATTTACTTTGTCCTGTCATAGATCTTAAATCTTAAAGGCTATTATGTTTAACTAATTGCTAGATTGATCAGTTACCTTGTTTGTCCAGGCATACTAGGTTGGCTGAGCAGAGCTAGATGGGAGTCTGGAGATGCTGGAATGAAAGGAAAGAGATGTTATTTCTGTAGATTTTGTACATGGTTTTCCAGTCTCAGGGATGATTGAAAACTATGATTGAAGAACTGTGAAAACTCTGTATTTTATTTCACATTTCTGTGGGCTGAAAAGGTAGATAGAGGAAATGTCATAATTCTTTTTATTCAGAGAGAACTTAATTTTAGTGATTGCTCCTTGTTGTCAGCTGCATACAATGACATAGGGGTAGCTTTTTCTGGCATATGCTACCTCAGGAAGAACTTAAATGGGCTTCTCTCATGGAATAGTAATAGTAAAAAGAAAGCAATACAGAATAATAAGAAGCAAATATAGCAAGCCAGTGAATCTGTATGTTCATCTGTTTACAGACTGTAAACTTGCATCTTACAAAATATATACCTTTTTGTTTGAGAAAATTCCATTGCATAAAACTTAGCTGTTCTTCATTTCCCTTTGCAACACCTTTCTCATCTTCCTTTCATGAAATAAGGAATGAAATCAATGTAATAACTTTTTGTTCACACTAAAGAGAAAAATTGCAACAACCTTGGTGCCTCTAGTAAGAAGTACCAGTGGGAACTATACCTCGTTGTGAATGTTTTCTTGATTTCAATGATATTCTTCAAATATCACTGAGCCAAACAATGTTTATGGAGTTTCCTTCATCCTGTTTTATACTATGCAGTCCATTTCTTATATGACATCGACCATAGCCCTAATATAAGACATGTACTTCCATTAGTTTGGTGACCTACTATATTTAAATATGAAAAGAGGTTTTATAAGGAGGAAGTGTGGTCTTCATGATTTGAGAATTGGGTATATTCAAAGGACAAGGATAATATACCCAATTGGAATAATGACAGGGTAACAGAAATTACTATCACCAGTGTGGAAGAATATAGAAAATGTAGACTTCTTACCCTGCGAAAACAGGAAACCTTTATTATGTGCCAGAGAGAACTGGCACATGCAATTGCAACTCCACTAGCAAGGATTTTCAATTAATCTTTCCATTCTGGGATGGTAGCATGTGATTGGCAAGTATCAAAACCTGTTTGTTTTTAAAAAGAAAGGGAAAAGCTACAGGATTTTTGTTTTGACCCTGATGTTGTTCAAGGTCTTAGAAAAAGTTTTAAAGGAAGGAATAATCAAGATCATGTAAATGCGGGTAAATGGGATAAAATGTGAGATGGTTTATCAAGAGTTACACAAACCTCAACTTTCTTTGATAAGATATTTCTTTAAAAGGGGCAATGCAGTGGGCCTGATCCTTCTGGATTTAGGTAAAACTTTTGAAACAGTGTTCATGGAAATCATTATAAGCAGGAGAGGAGTGGAATTAGAATTAAAAACTGGCTAAAGACTTAGAGTGGGGTATTTTGAAAGAGAAGTTGTAAAAATGCAGGGAGTTTATTTATGGTATTTTTCAAAGATTCATCTTGGGACTGGTTCTGTTTAATATTTCACATTAGTGATCTTAGTGCAAAACCCAGTTCGTGCTCATGAAATTTGCAGATAACAGAGAGTTGGGTGATATTACTAATCTTAAGGAGAATCTGCCTATAAGATGGGAAGAATGAGATGACTGTCAATAGGAATCATCACAATGACCAAAAAGTTAATACTGCAAAGACATGCATTTAGGGACCTTTTGCTGTGTGCTGGGGACTCACTGGTCAGCAGGGCTGCAGGAAGTTAGACCTCTGTGTTTAAGATAAACTCACTAATAGTATTTTTCAGCTATGAAGAAGGCTGCTGTAAAATGTCAAAACCACATTTTCTGTGGATACTGGAAAATATTGATACAATTAGGATAAAATGCTGTTAAGATCTCATCTGGATTACTGGTATCAGTCTGACTATCTGTACTGGAAAAAAGGTGAATGTAAACTGGAACAAACCCAGGAAAGGTCTCCAAGGACCATTAATAGTATGGTTAAAAAGTCTTTTGAGAGGACTTTAAAAGAATGTGGCTTGGTTTGACTGACCAAGATGAAGATTCAAAGAGGATATGATTACTTTCTAGAAATACATTTGGGAGTAAATAGCAAGTAGGGAGAAGAACAATTGAAGTTAAAAGATAAGATCAAATGGATATGAATTAATTGATAATACATTTAGACAGGAGGTTAAAAGAAGTTCTCTAGCCATCAGAGAAATAAACTTCTGGACCTGTCTTCCCAAGTAATGGGTGCAAGGAATCTGTATGGCTTAAAAGTTGAACCCTCATAAATTAAGGGCAGGCTAGGGATGGCCATGAAGTTGGAAAGTAAAGCTTGTGAAATGAGGCTTTGTGCATCAGATTTGCTGTCATTCGTAGAAGATCATCAAAGGAAGATTTGCTTTCCATGTGTGGATGTGTCAGGAAGTGTTTGGTGCCATGTGGTTTGTTTGCTGTAAAACTAGTAAGTGGAGGAGAGTGAAGCCAGCAAAGTTGGTAATGAGATACAATGGCACAGATGAAAGGAAAGGCTAAGTAGTGGTGTGGATTCTGTCCTGCAGGTGCTAAGCATGTCCATGAAAGCAAATGGTCTGTTCAAGGACATTTTTCAGTATGGGACCCAAGGGCTTCCGTGGCTGATATGTGTAAGGACAGAAGACTGGGCGCACCCACACGCACTCATTAGATAAGATTCTTCATCTCTTGCTGGATCATGAGCTTTCAGTAGTAATTGCTGTATTTAATTGTTGCATTTAATTAATCTATCACATACTTCAGAGTTCCCATTCATTGCCTGAAGAGAAGAAAAAAATTGTTTTCTTCTCTTCTTTTTGGAAGTGTCATTTCACTTTTGAAATGTTTTCCACTCTCCCATCTCTCTGATGAGATTGACCAAGCTTTGATGGGATTTCAGATTTGGCGCACTGATTTCAGGTCAGAAAGAACATTTTTTTACTGGACAAGTTGGCAAGGGTCTTCTTGGGGTTGCGGCGTTGGGATGGAGGGTGCCTGTCCCTGTAATTTGTAAAGTGGTTCACTGTAGGATCATTTGAGTTCATTTCACCTAAACAAATCCCCTGTCATTATAGGGGCCTTGGGAGTGACTTCTGGAAGATGGAAAGGTTCTTGTGCATTCTTGTGCCTGTAGTGTCCTTCTCAGTTCTGTGTTCCAGGATTGAACTGATGCATGATATTGATGCTAGAGTTATGATTCAGAAAGTACTGTTTCATTGATGAAGTATAAATCCAAGTTCTTTGTTCTTTGATTTTATTAAAGATTAGTAGCATCTTTCTTAAGAATTGAAGTGTTAACTACAGCTTTGTGATTAATTACCAGCTGACTGACTATGTTCTCTCTAAAGTTTGAACTAGGCATGATATATTTCAGCACTTCCTGAACTGCTGCATAGTACTATTATGTGCTTTTCTGCATTTGAGAGTTTGGATGCATTTAAATAATGGGACAGTTAAATTTATAATCATCATCATGCTGTCCTGCAGAGAGCAGTTTCTAAGACACATTGTGCTGAGACATTAACATTTATCATCTTACGTTGTTATTAAATTATTATGACTGGTATTTATACTTCTTTACTATTAAATATGAAATAAAGTATAAATGGATTCCCTACCTTAAAAGGGATTGTAACGATAAACCCCCAAACCAGGCAAATAGTAAAAGAAAGCATTAAGGGAAGTAGTTCACATGGTAATTCAAAGCAAATGAGTATTTTTACCTGCAGAAAAGAAAAATGCAGCCCAAAATATAAGGTGTAAGGAAAAATTTAAAAGACGTATGAGAGATTCTAGTGGGGAAAAAAATTACTACGTTCTGTCCATTTTTAATCTTTTACAGAGTTCCTGAAGTAGCTGAGCTGCTAATAAAATATTCAGTCTACTTTTTAAAATCTGTAATAAGTTACCATGATATTTCAAATATCTGTGTAGAGGTAAATGTTGTACCTATTTATAAATGCTTTTGGGAAGGATACTGGATTTACAAACAAAACACAATGAAACCAATGGATTTATCAGAGACTTTCACATAGCTGCACTAGAGACTGGTATACAGAACAAACCTCTTTCTTATCTAAGAAATAATTTTGTAAAATTGTAAGTTATTTAAAAAATTTGTAAAGGTAGGTTCTCAAAATTTATTTAAAAGACATTATTTTTGGCAGATTATCAAATCTGGTACATTTTTAGTCTCCTTGGACCTTACCAACATGGCAGTGTTTGTTGTTCCAGGGCACTGAAATTGCCTCTATGCCATTGAGAAACATGTTGTTATGGGGTATGTTGTGAAAACCTTTCCCTAAGGGGTCCAGAAGGGACATGATTCTTAGCTTGAGAACTTAGTCTTTCAAGCCTTTCCACTAAGATCTAAAAAGACTAGACCATCTCCTAAAAGATCACCAGGTGTGGCCAGTCGAGCTTCTTTTCATTTAGCCTTTTAAAGGAGGAATTTTCCTATAAAGCAAGACTAGAAAAAGCTATAGGGAAACCATGGTTGCCTCATTGGCTTATAAGGTTTTTTTAGTTTCTTCCTCCCTTCCATGGGAGGAAAGTACCTCCTTCTCCCCTCTACCACTGCCTTTTAATTTTATAGTCTCTCCTACTAAAAGAGTTTTTATCTCTTCCTTCTAGGAACCTAACAAGTCACAGCTGTTAGTTCAAGCAGCATGTAGGAGCTACTTTCCTGTTTTCACACAGTGGGAGAGTTTAAATGCAGAGTGAACCAGGGAGGGGTTTATGTGTGTTATCCCTGACACAGAACTGTTAAGTGAGTTCCAGGGGATAAAAGTGTAGAGTTTGTTAGATGAATTGAAGGAGAGCAACTCCTGCAATATGGGTGAAGAAGGGAAGAGAAGATGCTTCAACAGTAAATGGATCTGTTTAGTCAACAACCTTGGATCCTATCTTAAGGATAAAAGCTTCTTGCATCTAGACTGACTGAATCATTCATCTATAGCATTAGCTATAACTAAGCATGTACCGCTTAGGTTTGCCTGGCCAAGACACCATCATTTGGCACCTTTTGATGCCAGCTGATGAAGGAAATGTCAAATAATCAAACAGTGACTGATGCCTCAACATGTTCAGGAAAAATTTTCTCTGGGCTAAATGAGAGTCCAGGAAAATGAGTCCTTTGAGTAAGGAAAGTCAAAAGTTCCAAGACAACATTTTATCACTGAATTTCTGAAATCTACAGATCCCATCTTGCTGTCATAAACTTCTCAGAGTCAAAGAGGTTTCAAATTATTCTTTTGAAACTCCACTTAATAAAAATCGCATTTAAGCAAGAGAACACCTTTAATGCTATTGCTGATAGTTTAGGAAGCTCTAGAGTTGATCTTCTGACTTTGATTTTCTTCCAGGCGTTCTGTAGCATGGGCCGTTGATGCTAAGGTTCTATTCATCTGTCACCCATTCCTCTGGCAAGAAACGTCATTTCTATACCTGTCAGTGTATAGAAGTTCAGGCATCACTCTCTGTCAGGGGAATACTTCTTCAGATGGTTTCAGAGTAGCTTGTGGCATGCCTTGCAAGTGCACTTATAGCCAGGTATACTCCCCTTGCAAGTGATCACTTAAAACCTTCTTATTTTTCCTTAGACAGAAAAAGAGGGAGGAAAGAGTTGTCTGCCAGCTATGTAGACTTAAATTTGATCATTCTATACAAAGCCGTAAAAGGTACTTTTAAAAAAGTGGAGGAGTAAAGAGAACTAGTTAGGTGGTATTAAACTGCTGGTGCTGGATGACAGTCCTGGGTTGGTTGGTTCATTGGCTTGCTTTATGAATCAAAAAAAGATATGTGGGAAGAAAAAAATAGTGTGAAGGTTGTAACTTTCATTTGTGTCGTAGGATACAGAGTAACTTCTGGGAAGTGGCAGGTCCAGCATTCTTCTTAGTCACTTAAAGACTTTTCCTAGTTTTGATTTGTTTAAGGCACTGCTTTCTGGTCACTGGCTCACAGAGCATTGTGCAAATTCAGGATTGTTGTGGCTGCCTGCATCAAACTTTCATTAGACAGAAAGCAAACATAAGGAAGATACAAAAAACCAAAAAAGAATTGTGGGGGAGCTGGACACACCGCTACTTTAGGGAAGAAAATGTTAATAGGAATCTTAAGTTCATATTCCAAACACTGAAGATTCATCCAAATGTGGTGGTACAGATATCATCCAGTATATCTCCTCACCCAATCATTCATGTAGCTTTCTCAGAGACAATTTTTACAAAGCCCTAAAGGAGAGATAATAGATATTAAACTGGGTGGGAGAAGAGGGGCAGGAATGCATAGCGATTCCAATGATGAAACTTGTTCCTTTCCCTGTCTCTTGGGTTGTTCAGTCTGACAACCTTCCGGTCCACAAACCTAAACATGTTGCCAAATAGCTGCACAAAAATAATTTCCAGAAAAGGGTGGCATCTGATTTATTTCCTGCATCCTACCCTGTCTTGTTGTGGTTTTGGCTGCAAGATTGCAAGTCTAAAACTGAGAGAAGTGTCATCGGCCCCTAGAGACACTGTCCAAACAATTGAACATGTTTGGAGGAAAGGTTTTTTCTTTGGCTCTCTCAATACTTGTAGCTGCCAATTATTGAGTAGTTATGGCCAGACATGGACTCACTGTGGTTCATGGCTGGCTCTTGCGTTCAGAAATATCTGGAATTGTTCAAAGAAGGCTAAGGAGGTATCCAAACATTTCCTCAAGGTTCCTTTGATATCTTTTGCTGCTGGTGGTCGTTAAGCATGATGGTTTCTCTCAGGAGACGTTACTGACTCATATCTCAGAGATAGGGCTAGTATAGAAACTAAAATAGAGAGATGAGAATTCTTTTTCTGTTCATCTGACAAACTGGACACACTCGGATCACTTCAGCTCAAGGCAAATAAGGTTTTGGAAGAGCTGAAAGCCACAGAATTCACAGCCAGTTTTCAGGGCTTGAATCAAACTCTGCTTTTGCAGGAAATCTTTTTAGTTCTTTAAGTGACAGCAGTTAGCAGTCCACTTTTAGGAACTGGCTACCTGCAAAGACCACAAGAATCTGCAAGTCCTGATTAAAGGTGAATGAAAAATCAACAGCCCTCTTGCCATTCTCCCTCTTTTGCCTCCTTCCAAAAGAAATCAATATTGGCCCTGAAATCCAAAGTTAAAGCCAAAGTTGAATCTAGATATATCATTTATGAATATGACATCACAGATATAAAGCCAGAGAGGAGATGTTTTTATTTCTCTCCTTGTGCTGATTCTTTGTCTTGCCTTTTCTTTGGATTATTTGGTTTGAAAGGCTCAAAAGGGTGGTGATTCTGATTAGAAACAGAACCAAAACTTATAGGTCTTGTCCCCTTCTGCTCCTGGTATCTTGCTTATGGAAAACCCTTGAAGAGTATTGCTTGGTCATGGTGAAAATAATCATTAAAGGCATTGCCAGGAAGAAGAGTTTCAATTTCTGTATTTTTCCAAATCTCTGCAATTTGGACAAATACCTCAGTAGAAGGAAATTCTGCATGCTGTACTAGAGGAGAGTAATCCATCCTTTCAATGTTCAGGATGGATTTGGGTCTCTAGGCCTTTGAATAATTTCTGTCTATATCTCAGTAAGACGAGAAAGTACATCATGTTCTTGGTGGGCTGTGACCATTGACTTTCAAGTTGCTATCCTTCAGATCTTCATTAGTCCTTAGGCTATCATTAAATGCTTGGCAATGGCTTTATCTTATCTTTGTTGTTAATGTCTGCAGGTGCCTTAGTTATCTAGCTAACTTACTCATTAGAGATCATTTTTACAGCAGGGTGGTTCATGCCTTCTGGAAAACTTCTGTCTTGCAGTATCCCTATCAAAATAAGACTTTCTTTTGCCCCATTTCAGGTTCTTCCCTTGACAGAGGCCACCTGGGGTCTTAAAGGGGCTCTAGTTTACATGTGCTTAGACAGCTTCTAAAATTTAATGTAGACAGGTGATCAAGCTATATCCACAACAGAATACTCAGGTTATACTATCTTGTTAATTTTATACTGAAGAACGATATGCAGTTTGGACATGATCTATACCAGAACAAGAGAGTTTAAATTACAAAATAAACATTCAAAGTTCGGACTCTGTGTTTTCCATCAACACATGAAAGACTTGATCCAGTACTGACGAAATATACTTTGATGGAGATGCCCTTCTCTTAGCCCGCTCCAAAAATCATGATTGGTAAGGAGTATCCAATCCAAAAAACAGAGCAACTCTTAAATATTTCCCTGGAGAAAAATGCTAACACAGAGAAAACTTTGCAATCAGTACACTGTGGTCTACCATTTACTTTTACCACTCCCTTTTTGGGCAGCCAGGCTATAATGCTCCTTTTTGCACTAGTCAAAGCTTCTTATAGCATCAGTTTAATGGTGAAATGTGCTCATTCTCACAAAGAGATTTTCCCTTTAAAGAAGAAACATCCGGTCCTGGGCTTTAAGAGTCAAGCATCATCAGAACAAGCTTATCCAGATGGCAGCTCTGGTTCCAGAGCAGTCCACTTGCCAGGTTCATGCCCAGAAGAGTCCCTAGAAATTGTGAGGTCCACAGCATCTTTCCAGCAGAGGTGGAAGGAGGGTTCATACACTAGCTCTGGTTTGTCAACAGCTCATCAAAATAGATGTATTTCTTCTGGATCTGTGGTAAACATGCACATTAACAGAGCTCTTCCACATTCCTTGCTGGAAGGAAAAAAATGTCATCTTTTTCTTCAAGAGAATACTTGAATACCAAGCTGCTTCTGCTCGCAAATCAGAGTAGCTAGAGCTTATTTCCCAGGAGCAAGAGACAGACACAACTGAAATAAAATGTAAATAACCAAAATATCTCACTCCTTCTTCTCAGTTTCCAAACAATTAAGCGCACTCATTCTTAGATAATGAAGTAATAGGGCTTTTGAGGGCAGTGCCTTACCTCTCCATGGCTACATTCTCTGCTCATCCCAGCCATCAGCCTTAACTTCCCCTAGTCCAAGCTTCTTTGCACAGAAACCTCACAGGAAGCTCCTAGCTGCCCAACGTTACCAATCTTCCCATTTTGCAGCTATCTGTTGGTTCAGAGTATGCAGGGGTGCTATAGGGTAAAGGAGTTATACATTCACTTATCATTAATCTCACAGGCAAACCTTCAGACAAAACTATTAAAGTTATTACAGTCACAGATGTGAGGTAATACTTTTATGAATTAGATACTGACTAAAAGGCAGAACTGTTAGATTTGCCACATAACAAAATGTTAATAGTGGGGTGCCACAAGGTACAGTACTACTACCATTGTGTGCAATATATTGAGCAGTTATCTATAAAAGGGAGGTGAACAATGAGATGGCAAATATTGCAAATGATGTGAAAGCAAATCAGTAGCTAGAATTCAGATCCATACCCAGCTCTTCTAAGAAATCCCCCTGATCCATTGCATTTTTTATCACAGCAGATTCTTCTAGTCCTTTTCACTGTGTTAATGAATGTAACTTACACAATACAATATCGCAGCAACCTTACGCTTTCCATTCTGATGAGTGAGGTTTATAGCTTTTCATTTTCATTTTCAGCCTTGGGCTGACTTGAAAGACTGAATCCATGTCCCAGCCTGCAGACTGGAAGCACTTAATTAGTATGCAGGGCAGGTACTGAGGGAGGCTGTCTCTATGCGACAGCTCTCAATCCACTCCTCTGATTATTGTGTCTCAGGGAAGAGAGAGTGCAAGGGAAATGGAAAAAGGTGAAAGAAAAAAATTACTGCCTTTTCAAATTAATACATATATGTATATATATGTATTGGTATAAAGAATCTGCAATTATAAACCAAGATGATGTATCTGCCTCTGTATTAGTAGCCAGTCATTCCCTCAGTAAATTTAAAAGCAAATATCTGTTAAAGGTGGTCACAAGGGAAGAAGCCAAACCTCAAATACTAGTTACCTGTTGAATTTATTGTTTCTGGACTGTTTTAAGGAAGAACTTATGCCTTTAGTATGAAAAGCATCATAGCATCAAGTAACAATCCACTCTACTGCTAATTTTCTTGTTTTCTGCTTGGGCAGATGGCTCCCTATCAAGACTGTAAAGCTAAGCCCATTGTAAATGAGTGCACTTGCTTGAAGGGGGAAGAACAAGGAAGACAGGGAAACATAAGATATTATTATGATTTATCTGTTTTGTTTTTGCCAGATATGAAACTATGGGGAAAAAAATATTATCTTTGTCTGTTGTCATTCATCCTGAAGAATAGAAAAATGTTTTATAGATAATCAGATCCTCTCCCTTTTTCTTTTTCCAGTTACATATATCACAGGTGGCTGCTTGTTCATGGCTAAAATACTGCCACTTCTGGGTAGGAATATTGCAGCTGTTTAACAATGGATTATATACATAGTTTTAGAACTGAAAATTACAGATGGTATCATAACTAATTTCTTCTTAAAATCAGATTATAGTGGCCACCTTTTGTGTATGGTGGTTACCTTACCTTGCACTAGAGCTCTTGCCTTACCCTCTACGCCAGTGGTGAGAGCACTAACCAACCAAATCTTTGGGGTCCTGAGTTTAGATTGCTTAAGCAGGTTCAATTATGCCATCTTCTTCCTCCCTAGGAGCCTGCCCTAACACTTAGCAAACTGTTTGAGGTAGGGGCAGTATTCTTCTTCCTGTTGGCTCTGTGCCTTTGTGCTGAAAGGAGCACAAGATTTATGGTTCCAGAAGAACGGCAGACAAGAAGGAGCATGACTCGATAGCCTGGTACTCAGAGTTCTCACCTTGAAAATGGGATTCCTGGGTTCAACACCATTTCGCATTTCTCTCCCTTTATGCATCTTTGAGCAGCTCACCACTCATACTTTTTGGTTGTCTGATTGGGACATTTAATTTTCTCCTCACACAGTACAGAAAGCCAACGTACCTAGTCTTCTTTGAGGGTCAGGTAACTAAAATGAGCTGTTACAGTATGTAAATTTTTTATTAGCAGCCTGTGGGTTATTTCAAAGAGTGCCCATTTTATCAGAAGCAGAACCCAGGATTTTGATCTTGGAAACTTTACTGGGACTTTCAATGAATAGCTAGTTCTGTTCAATAGTGAGCAAGATGAAAACAGTGTGGAAGAAATGATGGAGTCAAGCTGCAGATGACCAATTCAAGATCAATTGTAACACCACTAACAGAGGAACTTTCCCAAGCTTCAGGAGGTGCTGCGTTTTACTATTCATCAATCATATATTTATCATATATCATAAAATATATCATATATATACATACATCATATATTGTATATCATAATATGTATCACACGTATCATAATTCCTGACACAGCTGGTGAGTGAGCCAGCTAGGGGAGATGCCCTGCTGGACCTGCTGTTTACAAACAGGGAAGGACTGGTGGGTGGTGTGGTGGTTGGAGGACACCTTGGACTTAGTGATCATGAGTCTTTAATGCCTTAGTCTTTAATAGTGAGACTAGTTACCCTCAGGGTACTCAGCCCCCTGAGCTGGAAGACAGGGATGAGGAGCAGAATGAAGTCAACACAGTCCAGGAGGAAACAGTGACCTGCTGCTCCACTTAGACATGCACAAGTCTATGGAGCCAGATGGGATCCACCTGAGGGTACTGAGGTTCTGGTGGAAGAGCTTGCCAAGGAATTCTTCATCATTTATCAACAGTCCTGGCTAACTGGGGAAGTCCCAGAAGACTGGAGGTTAGCCAGTGTGATGCCCATATAGAAAAAGGACAGGAAGGAGGATCCAGGGAACTACAAGCCTGTCCACCTGGCCTCAGTGCTGGGAAAGGTTATGGAGCAGATCATCTTCAGTGCCATCACACAGCACATGCAGGACAACCAGAGGATCAGGCCCAACCAGCATGGGCTTATAAAAGGCAGGTCCTGCTTGACAAACCTGATCTCCTTCTACAGCAAGATGACCCGGCTAGTGGATGAGGGAAAGGCTGTGGGTATTGTCTACCTGGACCTTAGTAAAGCCTTTGACACAGTTTCCCACAGCATGTCCTGGAGGAACTGGCTGCTCATGACTGGACAGGTGTACTTTACACTGGATAAAAAACTGGCTGGATGCCAAGTCCAAAGAGTGGTAGTAAATGGAGTTATATCCAGCTTGCAGCCAGTCACAAGTGCTGTTCCCCAGGACTCAGTGTCAGGGCCGTTCTGTTTAATATCTTTATCAATGATCTGGATGAGGGGATCGAGTGCACCCTCAGCAAGTTTGAAGGTGACACCAAGTTGGGTGGGAGTGTTGATCTGCTGGAGGGCTGGAAGGCTCTGCAGGGGGCTCTGGACAGGCTGGACTGATGGGCCGAGGCCAGTTGTATGAGGTTCAGCAAGGCTCAGTGCCGGGTCCCTGCGCTGGAGTCATGCAATACTACAGGCTTGGGGAAGAGTGGCTGGAAAGCTGCCTGGCAGAAAAGGACCTGGGGGTGCTGGTTGCCAAGTGGCCAAGAAGGCCAATAGCATTCTGGCTTTTAGCCGAAAATATGTGGCCAGCAGGACAGGGGAAGTGATTGTCCCCCTGCACTGGTGAGACCGCACCTGGAATCCTGTGTTCAATTTTAGGCTCCTTACTTCAAGAGGGACATTGAGGTGCTGGAGTGTGTCCAGAGAAGGGCAACGAAGCTTCTGATGGGTCTGGAGCACAAGTCTGATAAGGAGCATCTGAGGGAACTGGGGGTGTTTAGCTTGAAGAGGAGGAGACTGAGAGGAGAACTTACTGCTCTCTACGGCTACCTGAAAGGAGGCTGTAGACAGACAGGCACATGACTCTTCTCCCAAGTAACAAGTGACAGGACAAGAGGAAATGGCCTCAAGTTGTGCCAGGGAGAGGTTTGGATTGGATATTGGGACAAATTTCTTCATGGAAAGGATGCTCAAGCATTGGAACAGGCTGGCCAGGGAGGTGGTGGAATCACCATTCCTGGAGGCATTAAAAAACACATAGATGCAGTGCTTAGGGACATGGTTTAGTGATGGACTTGGCAGTCCTGGGTTAATGGTTGGACTTTATGATCTTAAAGGTCTTTTCCAACCTAAATGATTCTATGATTCTATGATATATACCCAATATTATCAGTTTAATTATTTGCATGCAGACTTATATAAAATCAATAATCACTATAATTCCATTAAGGAGAAGTGACACCAAGAATGGTGGAAATGAAGCCCAAGTCACTACGTGTCAGAGATAAGATTTTCTGAGTTCAAGCTGCTGAGTATGTATAACCTTGCATCTGCATTATTTTCTGTTTTGAATGTATGGTTTATTTCACAGTCCACCTTCTGTTTGGGGATGAAGCTGATTATTTACATAGCACAATAATTACAATTTATTACTAATTTTGATGGGACTAAACCACTCTGTCATCTGACACTAAGGGGACAGGTTCTTTTAGGGATCCTTGGCAGAATGATGATGGCACTAAGTCATAGTTACAAGTAAAACTTTATTTTCTTAACAGGATATTATAATTCATATAGCACAGAATTGATCACTGGAGTTGCACAGGATTTCTACAAGCAGATTCAATGTACTACAATTTATAAGCAATGTAATACAGAATTTGTAATACAACATATGATTTCTATTCACCTAAACCCACTGCAGATCAGACCAGGTCTTAAGACATGGTTTGCTGTGCCAATATAACAATCATAGTCTAGTAAAAAATCTATAAAGAATCCAAGTCACTCATTCAGTCCTTGGAGGAAGCAAATGATGGTGGAGGTGTCCCTGACCATCGGGAGGTCATGGGTCTTACTGTCCAGCAGCAGCTCTGGTCCAGGTTCCCCACTTAGGACTTGTAGCTGCTTGATTTTGTAGACAGTGCTCTGTGTGCTGTTATGCTTCCCTGTTCTGTGATGGGAGTCATCACCACCACCTGGCTGGCTGAGCGCCTGGGACCTTCAAGGCCAGTAAGGAAGGGAGTAATGGGCCTGGTGCCCAGGAACCTTGAGGCCAGCAGGGAGGGGAAGAAGAAATCTGTTTGTTTGTCTGTTTGGTTCACAGGGCCTTCAAGGCCTGATAATGAGGGGAAATGGAACTCATATGTGACTCAGTCACAGAGAATGGCTTTGCCTCGTAAAATGGTGTTAGTTATGCTAACCGTATTATCAGGGGTCGTATTATACCAGTCTCACACTCGTAGAAACATGAAGTCATTTTCTGTCTTTTAGAGATAAACACAGACAAGAGAGAGGCCTAAATTCACCCATCATTAAGTACCGTTGATGATGAAAAGATCTGCATCACTGATGAAAAAGATCAATTATTTTTGAAAATATTTACATGGTACATGAATGGCTGATAAAACATCAGTACCCTTGTCCTCATGTTTAGGCTGCAGAGGCTTCTTCAGCACAACAATTAAGTATGTGTCCTCTGCTAAGTACAAGGTAATGCAGCTGATTCCTGGGACCTGTTTGTACCCACTGTTCTAACCTTGTTGCTCATCTTTTGCTCTATGTGAACAACAAGAAAAGAATGAATTAAAATTTCATGGCAATGTGAATTTTAACGTTTAAAATTTTGGAGTGTTTTACTCTGCAGCCATAATATTCTTTTAATATAATCTCTTTATGTGTAATTTCCTGTGTTAATTCCATTATGTGGAACCACATTAAGTCTCACATGGATTGTTAGTAGAGCTGGAACTTAGATATGCTTGTACAGACCTCTACCATTTGAGCTAACTGACCTTAACAACAGGCAGCTATCCTTTATGAGAACCAGCCTCTAAAGGCAAAACGAGACAAGCACTTTGCGAAGGGATTTCATGGCTATTTGCTGACAATACAGGAACGATGGGACTCAGGAAGCCTTGTCCTGGTGCTGTACATGTGCTAATGGCTACCGATGCTCTGCTATAATTCTCTTCAGTCTGTCTCCTGTATTTGGAAAGACACTCGCTGTCAGCTCAGTTCAGCCTGTATTAGGATGTGCTCAGTGTGGATGAAATAACCAACAAATATACTTACTAGCCTCTTATATGTAGTGAGTGCCCATTGTAGGCTCTCATATGTCAGGCTGTTTTCCACCTTATGAGCATGAATTACCCAGGGAACAAAGTTTCTCCCTACCAGGGCTATCCTAGCATTTAGTCTGCAGTTCTGAAGCACCGAGGTACCAAACCTTCTGAAAACAAGTGTAAGAATTTTAATCATTGACAAATCAATATAGTTTTCTTTAAGTTATGCATCTGGAAAGACAGAGAGATCTATACCAACACTGTACAAAGTATCAGCCTGAGGCAAACAGCACAGAAAATTTAAATTCAAATGATTAAAGTTTGGCAGTTGTAAGCAACCAAACCAAGGCCTTACAATGTCAAGTACTGGGTGACTATTACTCTGTTATACAGCTCTTGACAAATGCAAAACTTTCCCAGGAAGATCTGAAACTGGAACGGGGAAAATACATGTAGATAGATACATGTAACAGGGGAAAGAGCTATAGATAGATACATGGGACTCAGAAGGCTCAACTGATTAGAAGCAACCCTGACAAAGATCAGATTTGTTTCACTGTCAATATTTAGGGAAATCAATAACAAACTAAACAGCCTAATCATTGAAAAATAACATTTTAAAAGGCTTTTGGTTTTAGCATCATAGATTTTGTTAGCAAGAGCATTCAAAACACAAAAAAATATCTTTGTCTTCTCTTTTCAGCATTTTTAGTCACTATAAACTGTGAGAGTTGTGAAGACCTTGATATGAAACATAGGCCCATAACAAAACAATTTACTTTTTTTGGTAGTTGGCTGGAAACAAACCCACATATGCCAAATATAAAATTGAATAATTTTATCTTGCAATTTCCATCAATTTGCGTCTTCTCTATTCACTAGCATTTCTTTAATGCTGTTGATCATTAAGTGTTTTATTTTCAATTTATTCAAAGACACTTTAATAACTGAATTTTAAAAATAGGTATAGTCACAGCCCCTTTTTTCTGTAAAAAGCTAGTTGGAATCTCTGTTACAGTGCACAGTATTATTACCCATATTAGGTGGGATTTCAAAAGTTGTAACTTTTGAACACAAAAAACTAACTTGTGTTCTGTCTTAGAATGAAAGTCCTAATTTAGTACAGTTAGCCTCTATTCCCACTAACATAATTAGAAATACAATTGATTTTTTGACTGTATCAACACTGGACTATTTTAATCTGAAATTGGTGCTCTGCCAGTTAATGTGGTAGTAGTTTGAAGAGAAACATCTGGACATTTATTGATATTTTTGAGAAGTACTGGGCTTAACCTGAGACTTTTCCTTATAGTTTACCTGACCCAGGTAACAGCATAGTTTACCTGACTATGCTGAAACTAGAGATGCCCTGTTCTGTTTTGTGTGTACCTGTATAACTTGCATCCCTGTTTCACACTGGTGTCCTCATCCCTCATCCATCTCTACAGAACACAAGCTTAATTTATGAAAAGGTTTTCTACTAAAAGGGAAACTAAATAGGTCTTGGGGCAGGAGAAGCTTGCTTTGGTTTATAGGCAAACAGTACAGATTCAGCCTGTGCTAGACCTAATCATGCTCCAGGTCTCCAGAGATATCCTGAGAAGTGTTCTGGCCTTGCTACTTCCAATGCTTTGCAGAAAACTTGGCATCTTGCTGGTGGACAGTGTGAAGCAGGAATTGATGGGAGAAGAGATGTGTCATGGTTTAAACCCAGCTGGCAACTAAGTACCACATAGCCACTCGTTCACTCCCCCCACAGTGGGATAGGGGAGAGAATTGGAAGAGTGAAAGTGAGAAAATTGAGTTAAGATAAAGACAGTTTATTAGGTAAATGTAAAAGTATTTATGTCCCTTTTTGTCAGGTTAAGATCTTTCTACATGACCTCCAAACCTTCTGCTATATTCTTATTAGTGCCCAAATCCCCAGTTACTTTGTTTGCTGAGAATAAATAATTTATTGCTCTGTTTGGGCTTTTTTGAAAAATAATGAGCTAGTTGTAAAATGAATAGTGCAGTACAAAAATGTGCCCTCTTACATTTTTTCTGAATTTTTAGATGCTGACACTTTCTTTATGTTTTATTCCACTCTCCTTCCTGGCCCTTCATGTGTGTACCAAAACAGGCATCCTGTACAGAGGGAAAAACCGTGGTCCAGAATGCACAGTGTGAAGATAGCATGTGTGGTGAGCACTGGGGATGGAACGGAGGGAATGGAGTGCCCCCAGAGGGGCAAGGTATTCACAGGAGAGAAGCTTTTCTAGCAGAGTAGGAGGGAGCTCCTACCAAATGCACATAACCCAGTGACTGGAAAATCACACTAACTAGCCTCTGGCTTCCTTTTAGGCGCTGAAGCCCATGGACACTCCTGGGGAATAAGACATCAGTCATGAGGAGCTGAAGGGTTGGGTCATGAGGGAAGAGGAGGGGGAAAACAGTGGCTAAGAGAAATAGGGAGCTTACCACTCCTACAAATCCTATACATGATAGATGAAACTGATGAACCTGATCTGACCTTAAAAGCCATTGGACTTCAATGATATTGAGCCTACGAATATACAGACTTCAAGGACCTAACATTTGATTCATATATAATCCCCACAACAGAACTTCCACTGTGACACTTCAGACTACCAGAAGTCGATCACCGCATGCATTCCCATAGAATCTCCCATCTGCGTTATTGTCACTGCTGGTGATGCCCTCCAATCCTGAGCAGTCCCCACCTTTGGAGTGAAAACTGACACAATCCCAGTATGACTAAATCAGACATCATTTATCACCACTTGGCCAAGAATCTTTATGGCCAATGCTCAGAAATCTTAATCATTAAGAAGCTATGTATCAGCACTAGCCTTTTAAGCTGAAGAAAGAGGACCACCCACGCCTCCTTAATGACATGCCACAACTCAACTCAAGCCCATGATTCTTTGCCATACTAACACCATGATTAACTTTCTCATTAATTAATCAACCCAAACTTCTATCATTTGCCTCTACCAACTACCCATCCAATAAAACCCCCACAACCACCAAAATCACCCTTTGATGGGGAAGAGGATGTTTACACTTCATCTGCGATTTCTGGTGCAAAATAAACTGATGGCTTCTCAGACTTGTCTCCCCATCAAGAAGCCAGACTCACTGCCTACACTGGTGCTAGCTTTTGAGAAGTTGCTATGAAGAGCTCTATTTGCATGTCCATTCTGGATGGAAAGTTTCCCATGGGCCCCAGGAAAAGCTTTGGAGGACATGGTAGCCTTAAAATGTTGATCGAAAGCTCATTTATTCCCTGCCCATCAGGAGTTTAGTGCTTGATGAAATACAAATGTTTGCCTCCCTGGCTGGTAGGACAACATGACCAGGAGAGCACAAGACAGATAGCACTGATCAAAATGCAATCAATACCCTAATCCACAAAATACAGGAATCATATGTTCATTGGGTACACTCTGTCGTGATGACCTTGTATTCTGCCTTGTACTCAGCAAGGCTCTGTAGGCCAGAAAGTGAAATCTTTTCTGAATAACTTTGTCAAAGTGCCTCTGTGCCAGGCACAATTAGCTGATCTCTTGGCCCCTTTCCCTCTATTTGAGCATACTTTCTGGGAAACTGCCATATGATCTCAGGGCAACTGTGGTCCACACCTTTTGGGGGTGGTGGACTTGAGCACATTTGAGCTGGCCACCTGATGATGAACTTTTCTGTCACTGCAGCACTGGCTGCAGGAGTCAGGAATGTCCAGGCTTTGTGAGGAGATTGCAGTGCTGACAGATACAAGGATAAAGCCTATCATGCTGGTGGGCAGGGTCCCGTTTTTTGCACAGAGTGACTCTTTATCCTGAAGTGGTGTAGTCACTGTCCATTCTCCCTCTGTAGAACATGAAGCAGTCCTTCCAGTGCATGCTCACCTCCCTCTCCCTTTTTTTGCTGGGCAAGAGATCTGTATATGATAGGCTTCGCTACAGGAGTAAGCTAGGCGATAAGTGGCAGAGATGCTCTGTTCTAAATAGAATAATCTCCCTTTGTTTAGGGTGAGGGAGAGGCCTGCAGTCCCAAGTGCTCTCCTGGTCATTGGAAACCATTGTGTTCCATCCCATTGTGTCCAAGTTAGCTCTTCAGAATCTGATCCCATCCAAACCAATAGCAGCAGCAGCAACAGCAGCAGAAGTTGCAGCAAGAGGCATTGCGTACGTGTCGAAGTTGCAACGCTGAGGCAGATGGACAGTGCTGGCTGAAGCCCTGTTTATATGGCCACAGGCTGTGTATGAGGCCAATGAGTCAAAGTGCTGCAGGGATCTGTGTTGCTGGGATGCAGAGCCAGAGGGTAGCTCTTGGGCTGTTGTTCTTACCTGTTCATTCAGTGTATGCTCAGGGAGCATGGGCACAGCCTGTCTCCTTGAAAGGTCCTCAGAATGGAATAGCGTGTGCAGCCCGTGTTGCATGACCCAGGCATATAAAATGCACTCTGACATGCCTACTGAAGATGTAATTAGGATATGTGTTTTCCCAATGTAGTCATTGTCAATGGAAGCGGAGAAAAAGAAATTGTTAAGTTAAAATAGCATCCACATGCTGTATATTTCTACGACTTTTTTCAAGGTGGAAAATGTTACAGTAAAGACTCATAATTACAAATGGTGAGAATGTATTACTGAATGTGTCTCTGTGTGTTTGCTTGTGAGAGACAAACTGAGTTGTATTCAACATCTAATTACTCAAATTCTTTAATGCTATAGTAAAACATAGCAGTAGGAATTTGTGTGAATCAGGCAAAAAGAAGAACACGTGCTAAGGTTTTAGGATGTCATTTTGGCTGACACAGAGTAGGTAACATTCCTTTTTCTTTCTCATCTGTCTTGTGCTAGAGATTTTCTGCTGGTAAAGGGAAGGCTTTTGAAGGAGATCCTCTTTACCATAGCCAAAACTGGTCACCCTTAATGCATAAAATTGAAAACCACATACGTTTGTATAGCAAAAAATACGAAAGCAAAAATCACAGCCAATCAAAATCCTAATAGTAAAAGCACACATTTTACAAGTCTTAAATACTCTATATTTACATAGGAAAGGAAGGAATTAATGTTAATGAAGCTATTAGAAAAGTATTGTTCATCCTTAATTTTCTAAGGTATACACAAAGATTCTGAATCCATAATTTTAGGAGACTTTTTCTCTCTACTTCTTTATTTAGACCCAGATTCAGCAAAACATTTGAATACAGACATGAAATTATTTATATGCTAACTGTCCTTGATTTGATTGGGTCATAGAGGAGCAAAGTGCTCACCAAAGACACTGTTTATGGAAGGGCCTGGGGAAACCATAACTTCCTGCATTGCATAAACTTCCTGAGTCAAAAAACCAGAAACTGAGACAGGTTTGGCTCTTGTTCCTTCAGTATACAAGGTCTGTGATGCACAGCAGTTGGCACAGAAAGACTGACTCAAATGGAGGCACAGTATGGGGCCATTATAACTGCTTCTTATGTAAGTGCAGGAGCTGGAGGGGTGATGGAGTAACCCTGGAAGTAGGACCTGCACTGCTAGGACTTCTGGCCAGCTGCAACACAGAGGCAGCCTGAGACTGACGGGCTGTCATTATCTGAGCAGCAAATGTTGGTTTGGCTAAAAAAAGAGACATCCATATTCTGGAAAGTTCCCTTCCTACTGTTCTGTGAGCTCTGTATAGCTTTGCCAGCAGGAGCTGTGCAGGCTCGGAAAATCCTCTTCTTTTTCTTTTGTTTAAATATAGTAAGAATTAAAGTAGATTCAAAGGGGACCGACTTGCAAAAGTGTCAACCCCCCATGAAACCAACAACCTGGCAGATGCCTGGCCATAGTTGTAGTTACAGTAGATCCCATGGTATGCTGTTGGAAGTTGGGTTAATTCTTACTGTCTTGGCCAAATTCCAACATGCTTTATTATCTTCTGCTTCCTTCAAGCTCTTCTCTGCACTTTCAATAACATGTTGAAGTTTTCTTCATCTCCTAGCCTAAGCTTGTGCACTGTTGCTTGCATGATGCCCCAGGAGATGATAAAATGATAGTAAGTAATGTGATTCAAAGGTACATACCTGTGGGTAAGACTTACCCCTCTGAGCTCCAGCACAGGCTTAAATACAACTGCTGTACTTTTGCTCAAGGAAAGCAGAAGGAGCTGAGGGAGGTTAAAGCTGAAATGGTGTTAGCAATTCTCCACAGAGTGGACAAAAAAGGTTACCGTGCAAGCAGAATTTTCTTCTGACTCAGCCTATGGAGTTGATCTAGCTCACAAAAAAACATGCATTACAACATTTTTAGAAGTACAGCAAAGCCCATTTCAGCATTCTTGGGTGCTTCTGCTAGGTCCAAAGAGCAAACTTGCTTCAGCATAGCCCATTGTTTGCTTTGGAATCTCAAAGATTAAAGGTGTCTATAAGTGTCAGTAATTCTCATGGTTATTGTTAAATATTTCCTTTTATTATCTGTATAACAGCAGTTAGAGATTAGAAAAAACAAGGTGAGTTCTCAAGTGCACCCTCACTGTTTCCTGTCTGTGAGCACAAGAATGTTCCATGCGTGAGGAGACTCCGACTCACACGTCCCAGGAGAGCAGCCTGACCACCAGACTGCAGGCTGTTTTGAAGGCAGGCACTCTCCACCCTTCCTATTGAAACTGTGCCATGCTGCAGAAAATAATTTAAGTTCATTGGGACAGAGAGAGAGAATGGGAGTCACAGAGAGCAGAGAAAGCGTAAGAGAAAGCATGACTGTACTGGTTAAGGCACCTATCTGGCAGACAGTGCCTTAGATTCCCTTCCCAGCTTTCACGACTGTTTCTTAAATATTTCATATAAATAGTCTGGATAAAATATAGAAACAGATGTTTTGGATACCATGCTCAGAGGTGCCTAATTTTTCCCATGCTCTATATAGGTTTTGAACTCCCCTCTAGAAACCCAGTACTGAAATCCCAAACTCACTTTGGCACTGTGAGGATCCCTTATTGGACCTTCTCCTCAGGCTGTCACCTCAAAAATGTATTTCAGAGATGCACTTTCTCCATCACATTTCACTTCCCAGTGTATTTGGCACTGGCATTTTTTTGTATTCCTTCTTACAAGTGCTCCATTATTCTTTTGGCTCTTCAAGATAGCTTTAAAATTAAAGGCTTCAAAAATCAGGTCAGACTTTAACTTTGACTAAGGGTACATTTTTTGGTTTATAGTTGACCTGCTAGAGAATGCAGCCATTTTCCCGTTACAGAAGCTTGACTATGCCTTTTTTCAGATAACAAGTTGTTTTTCTATCAAAAACGTTTGAGATACAGTTTGGTGTTTTATGCATTTCCCCAAAAGAGTGCCTAGATTGGAAGAAATGCACACCTTCCAGATGAAGTTTTGGGGAGAAAAACTGACTGTGGAAAATGTTTGAAGAAAACCACGGGAACCACCCCCCCCCCCCCTTTTTTTTTTTTTAAACCAGAACATTTTCAATATGATTGGCTTTTTGGGAGTTCAGTTTCTGGCCTAAACTTCTACAGTTCTGCCGGAACTTTATTTAAGGAAATTTGAGGAAATCCTTAAACCTGACTGGTTCAGCATTCTGATGGGGAGAGGTAGGAAGGGATATACATGCAGTTTTTCATCACCAGAGGTGGCTCACTGGTATGAAGGACATTTGGAAGTGGGTTATGGTGGCAACAGGAGTAGCAGAACAGCAGCGAGGGCCAGCAGTAGCAGACGATTTTCAGATACAGTATCGTATTTAAGAAATGAGGGTTTATTTCTGACAAATCGAGGAATGGATGAAATAAAAAAAGGTATTTCCAATTTGGATTGTGTGTCAGTAGGGTTGGATTGTATGCTTAGGTATGGATTGTCAGCCTCTCTCCTATCTCTGAATACCCTGACAGTTCTGTTTTTAACACAGCAAAAACAGTGTGGGCTGGTGTTGTGAATTACCAGGGTGATGAGTTTGTTGTTTTCACCTGCTTTCAGGTGGACAACTGTGTATGTCTGACAGGTTTATAGACAAGAAGGCTTCTAGGTGGGATGAGGAAATGGGAACAGAGAACAAGACCAAATGTTTCGACTTACAAGCATGTTTAATGGAGAATTTCAATACAAAATCCAAACTTTTGGACCTGGTTTTCTCGGGGAGCCTTAGGAAAGAGCATTAGGTGCCTTTCAGAATTACCGTGCCCTGATACAGCTGCTTGAATGTGCACCGCCAGCCTAGAGCAGGGTTACTCTTTGCTGGCCTGGTGCTGTGAGGTCTTATTCTACTCTTTGTGTGAATGGTTCTAATGGTGGTGACAGATGTTTCATCCAGTTGTAGAAACTGCAGCTGGGGCTGGTGTTTCAGAGAGCATTTTTGAGGTGGTGAGAAGAGCTACTATCACAGGAGGAATTGGCTATAGAATAGGTTTCTGTAGTGCCAGAGCAGTCTCTCTTTTGGCCAGGCCACGGCATCTCATCTGGTCTCTGGACTTGCCAAGACAGAGAGGAAAGAATTTTACTTCTGTGGTTCAGAAATTACACAGGTGCCAGTATGTCCTTTCCAGTCCCTGTTCTGGAAGCAGCTCCTCCATCTCCAGTTACATATGAGCACTGTAACATGCTTTATTACTTTCTCAAGCTGCAGCTTATTTCCCAGGTTCATTTGTATCATTTTCCTGGATAGAACCTGTTCCAAACGTAATAGTATGCTGGCTTTAGCCCCATCCAGCATTCAGCTTGAGAAGAAATTATAGGCATGGGCAGTGGGAAGAGGACAGGATGGGGCCTTGTTTTGGTTACAAGATCTAGGCAAACAACTGAGTAGTTTTTTGAACATTTGTTCAATAAAAAGTATGACTAGGGGAAAGGCAACTCACAACAGATATGATTCCAGAGCTCTGAAATCCTGTCAGAGGAAAGGAAAGAGAGATATGTTTCCAGGTGCATTTCAAAGCCTCAATTATCGCACATGGATGATGAAACTTTAATTGGAGATTTGAACATGCCTGGGGTCAGGAATAAATGGCACTCAGAATATTTCTATTTTCCACTATATACAGGAATGCAAGAGAACCAATATTTACAGCTGTACCAGGTAGACAGTTTTATGTTATTTCATCCCAAAACATAGAAACAAACCATAATCTGAAGAAACACAGCCAGTCTGGAGGAGGAGACAGTAGCTGTTCAACTGTACAATAGATTAACACCATAAAACAGGACAGAGACCCAAAACCTCCCCTTGTCCTGCGTAAACACAGTTTAAGAACAGAATATAGTTAACCAGCTTTGAATTTTAGAGAGATACTAAATTTGATACTTGCAGATTTGTCGGAAATGTCCTGGGAACATTATAAAGGTCAAATGTCCAATTGGTTAATTTTATTTCTCATTCAAAGGGGTCCACATCCAACAGCACAGGCACAACTTTAAGATTTTTATTGGAAGTGATGAATTTTAACAAGCCTTTCAGGACCCCAAGTTTCCCTTGGTCTTTTATCAAAGGGCTGTTGATGCTACTTAGCCTGTGAACCATAATAATAACAAATGGGGAAGATAGTCAGGATTTATATACATTTATATTTAATATGGGGAGTTTCTAGAAGGAGTCTGTAAGTAGGGACTGTTGCCCAGACTCCAAGCTTTGGCCAAGCAGCTCTTGGCAGGCCTCAAAGAGGGTGGTGAAAATGCAGCTTTAAGCCATCCTTGCATCATCCTGGGGTTGTCTCCCTGCCAGTGTGGTCTCTAGTGTAAACTGTAACACCAGCAGAGCTACTGTATTTTGCACCGGCTACCACTGGACCCAAGAAACTTGTCTGGTGACTGGGGATCTGTGAGAAATAGGCTTGGTTTAGCCACTTCTGAACTGTATGTCTTTCATAAGGACTCGAGAAATGAAGAGCCATTGCAGTCCCTGCAGTGGCTGCAACCAGCTGAGGCTTTGTCATATCTGCACTGGCGGATGCGCAAGTAGCTGGCTGAGCTGCCTCACAGACTCCATTGCATTGATTATGTGACAATAAACCAGCTTTCAGTGTCTGGAGGATCTGGCCCACATGTCTATGTGTGCATATGCAGATGTATGTGATGTCAGTGAATGTCCCCACTCACTGCAAAGGTCACTTTGTCTGAGATTTTTCATTTGCTTCAGAATAAAGCAACCTCGAGAATGTAATGAAGGAAATGAGGTCTGAAATTTGTTTCCTAACATCCATGAATTGCAGCACCGAGCTAAGGGGAAAGCATTCAAATCCTTCTCTGCCCTCTTGGATAGGATTCTGTTTGTAGCTCTGCAATAATCAGCAGACATCAGTGTCTGCTACAACTGAATATTTTTGGTATCTAATTGCCACTTAGATACCAACGTGATAGGAGCTTTAGAAATAGCTGAAGCAGATAAATATTGCTTCATCTTTTCATGTGTGTATGTCTGTAACGTCTGTGTGAAGCTGTATATTAATGTGAAACATTCCCTGTTGATTTTAATGGGATGCATCTCTCTGCAGAGAATTTGCTTCATTCTAAGCTGCAGTAACATATAGAAGGGATAATTTTTTTTCTTTGTGCTGTGAACATCTAGATCAAATTCCCAAAGTATTATTTGTGCAGAAACTGTGAATGCTCCCAGCTTGCAAATGAAGTCAAACCCTTGTTAATGTTAATGTTTACAGTAAAACAGCTGTTCTCAGCATTTCTCCCTGAGCCTCAGCTACTTTAGCTCTACCATACTCAGCCTTACATCATAGCAGCTGCAATAATAAGAGGCTGAAAGAGGTCAGAAGCAGCCAGTCCTGCTAAACCACACCTTTGTTTAAAAGAGATTTTGGATTGTAAAATGTCTCAACTGCTGAATTTTTCAGCCTGACTGGACTCCATGCATGGGCTAGGTCTTCAAAGACCTAGCTCACCAAAAGCACACAGGCACTGCCAGCACAGAGTAAAGCAGAACACAGGCTCTTTATACATTTTCCCGGGAAATTTTCTATAGATCCAGACTGGGAAATGTTCCAAAGCTTCACAGAACTAAAGATAACAGTAATAAAAAAATGGACTAGAGCACACTGACTTTTAAAAGAAATAGCTGAACCTATTATATTTGCGTGGCAAAGCCTTAGTAATTTGTGCAGCAAGACTTTGCTAATTTACACTAATAAAAGTAAGATCACTACAGATTACTGAATTTTAGCAATTAGCAGGTATGTAAACAACATTCCAGGAAAAGAAAAAAGCATCAGCATGTAGGTCACTTTCACAACTATAATTTCTTTGGAAATATTTATGATTGCTCAAATAATAAATGCTATTGGATATATTTTTCAAAATACTTAGGTGTTAGCAGAATGTAAAATAGAGCACTCCCCTGCTCAGTCTTCTTTTCAGAAGAGAGGGGCCATATTTTTTCTGCTAGGTATGAAGCATACAGTCTATTGAGTTTCTGCAGTATCCACCTTGTAGCAGTACATGAATTAATAGGAGTTTAAAGTGAATTTAAGAACATTTTAACAGTAGTCGTCCTACACGTGATTCACTGAAACTGTTTCTTCTGTTGAGTAGCAGTAGGAGATACATGGGTTTTAGCACATAAGAGAAAATAGGTTCATTGCTGATTTATTGCACTGTGCTGAGATTGTATAAAATTTGTCATTTTCATTTTACTGAAAATAGAAATCTGAAAATCAAAGTAGAGGAGAAAGTATGATTTGTACAGTTGAAAAGTTTCCAGACAGATTCTATATACAAGGGGTTATTTTAGCAGCATTTTCACAGTTAAAATCAAGTGTGAACATTGCAGTTGCATGCCAAATGCTACCTGTGACACCTTTAAAATTCATGGTGACTAACGAACAGCAACTTTTTCTGGTCTTGTGATTCACAGGGTGATGTCACAGACTGTCAGATGATGTCACAGATTTTCCAGATTATGGCAATAGGTTGTGGCAGAGGGGCTGTCACAGCTGGAATGCTCACTGAGTTTAGCAGATTCCACAGCGTGACGCCATCAAAAGGACTTAGTAAGAAATCCCAAATGTGCTTTCCAGTACAAGAAAGAGAAAGAAGAAAAAAGCAATAGAGGTCAGAGAGCAGAATTTGCAGATTCGATTGATACCTTGGAAAGACAGCATATAGAGGAAATTATTTGGTCTAAATTGTAATAAATTGGACTATAGTTTCACTTAGGACTCTTAATGGTGGTGAATTATTTGCCTTGAAATAATTCTTTGAGATCCTAATGATGTCAAAGTATAGTTATATGAGGCATTGACTAACACAGTAAAATACATACCCTTTCTTGAAAAGTGTAGAGGCTAAATGTACAAAGACTAGACAAAGGAAGTAATGTGGGGGGTGATATTCAAGCTAATTATTTAAAGTAACGGTAGATACATATGGTAGCTCTGTGCATTTACCATAAAAATCATGTAGTGTCTGTGGGTGAACCACTGCCCCCAAAAAAAGCAAGTTTATGTACCGTCATACATGTATATTATATACACATCTATAATATGTCTATATATATTCTCTATGCATAATCTAAACTGAGTGCTTTTAAAAAATGTACACATCAATGACACAAAACCCTTTGTAACTACGCAAGAAGCTAAATATTACATAGCAATATGTATTTTTCTTTGGTTTCACTGGTGCATTCAAAGCATGATCAGTTTGTTTCTTCTGGCATAAATTGTCACCCAAGTCCCTGAATAAAAATATTGCTTCTACTCTGTCATATAGAGAGAATATATTCTCTCTCTCTCTCTCTCTAGGTACAAATGTGTCTGTCATGTTTGAAAAGGCAACAGTTAAATACATGTTTCTGCTGTCAGAAATGCAGCAGTTAAACCCTAAATAATATCTATAGGATTAAGATCCAAGTACTTTACAAGAAATCTATAAGCAGTTATCTTTCCACATTTCCTCTCTATCCCCTGTCATAGACTATGAAAGATAATATAAGAAGTGCTGTACTACGTATGCTTATCTCATTATCTCCATTTTCAGGTAAGTAGAGCAAACGGTTTCACCCTAGTAGATTTGTAGCAAAGTAATATACATTCCTCTATGCTAGAGGAATGAAAAAAGCAGGATTGAGCTCAGAACGGGGGCAGAGGGCGAGAGACGGGAGGGTTTTTTAAAAGAGTTTTCTGAATAATCAGGAAATCCAGTGAGACAAACAGAATGTGTAGAGAGCAAGCCAGAATTATCAAATTACCATGACAACCGTAGGCAAGAACCCAGAGAGAATCAGGTAAAGAAATTACAGTAGAATTACAGTTAACTTCAAATTTATTTATTAAAAAAAAAAAAAATCCAAAGCAGTCAGGAAGAAATATTTCCTTTGGCCTAGCTTGATATGGTGCAAAGGCTTGTGAAATGCAGCCTTGTTTGCAATTTTGAAATTGCTTTGCACATGTACACAACTAGCTTTTATCTAAATTTGCATATGCAGATTGTTTTAACCAGCAGGATTTGATGTCAGATACAAAACTTAGAATCACAGATGCCTTAATTTGTTTGAAAACAGAAGCTAAAAGAGAATTCAGAAAAGGTAAAGGGTGCATGTGTGTGTATATGTGTGTGTACACATGTATAGTGTGTATTTCTGTGTCATTTCTAAAACATTCTCCCTTCTATGTTTTTTAAATGACCACTTTCTTCATTCAAACCTTTGCATAACACATTCACAACCAAAAAGCTTTTGAACAAGGAATACAGTAAAAAATAAGTGAAACTAAAGTGAAGTGAAACTGAAATAAGAGTGGTGGTATTTATTTTTAAAAGCTACAGGTTAACCATCAAGTGGTTAACCAGATTATCTGTCCAGTTTGGGTTGGAATTCTCTTTATTCAGTTTTAACATGCCATTTCATATAATACCATTCACATATATTGGAAAGATCCAAGTATACAATTCTGAAAGGCGGCCAGCCATGAAGGGGGGATTTGTTCACGTGGGGGGGTGGCTCATTTTTTTCCCAGTTTTGAACAAAAGCCCTCCAACTGCTAACACTCCAGTATATAAACAAAATTCTCCCCCTGCTTTATCTTTCCTGTTTTATGCCACTATCTGAATGCTTATTGAGTTTTATATGCACTCTGTAAACACAGATCCATGCCCATATTGATCTTTTTAAACGCTGCCCTGAAGTTTGCTGCATGGTCAGGGAGAGGAGTGATGCACTCCATTGTTCCCCGCTATGATGTCATGCTCAGACTTCGCCTTGGTTAAACAGAATTCAGTTTACTGAACTGCAGCAAAATGTCTTTAGGGAACCCAAATTTATTGCTGTAGCAGAGATGGAAAGAAATAACATGTAAAAAACGAAGACATAGGAAAAAGGGCATAAATTCTGGCTGCAGTATTTGCCGCCTGTATTTTTCTCTACACTTTTTCAGAAGTAGATATGCACACTCATTTATATACACACTGAAACTGCGCGTAGCTGAAGGGTGTGTTTATTTTAATCTTGGGAGCCAGGATGAGCCGAAATTCTCTCGCTCGAAGGACTTGCATCTTCACTAAGATCTCTGTTAAATATGCAGGTTTGCATGACACTTCATTCTTTTTACTCACATTAACCACACACACAGAGTGCACATAATGGGTCTAATCCTGCTAGCTGTCCAATGATGTTAATGAGAGCTAAAGACATCGGGTGTGTTACAAGATCCAGTGGTAAACTGATTAATTTCCACCAGCATCTGCAAACTGTATGTGGGGATAGTGAGGGGAAGAGAGGGGATGGCCTTTTAATTATGCTGCAACATCCTGAATGGGAAGAGAAATCTGAAGGGACTGAGTGGGGAGAAGGAGGTCTCTCCTTCTCCTCCCTCCCTCCTGGCCTTAAAAAAATCCCTGGAGCCAGTCCTTCCCAAACAGGGACAGTTGGCAGGTATGTGTTAATCTTGTTCCCAGCACTTTGGAGGAGCCATGCACAGAGAGGCTCACCCTGTCCGTTCAAACCACCGCTTCCTGTCCTTCAAGAGTTAACCTTCTCTAGAACATTTATTTCACCATCTCAGGGAAAAAAAAAAAAAAAAAAAACCCTGCAGAGCTGAGAGGCTGCAGATCACAAGGCCATTCTGATAGCCTCCTGTCCCCATGGCAACAGCAACGGCATTTATCAGTTCCTTATGAGAGCAGGCACAGCAAATCTGCATTGCACATGGCAGCCTTCCAGCCTTTCAAATGAAAGAGCACTTTGAACTGCTGCCAAGTGTGGAAGGAGCAGAGCTGTCAGGACTGCTTAATGCTGGCAGTTTGTACTTGGGAGCCTTTCAGTTCCCAGAATCCTTCAGCTGTGGCAGCCTGCCAGGTACTTAGCGGAAGCTAAAAACTAACCCCCAGACCATTCACTGCAGTGCACTCAAAATTTTCCACATGTACCATGTCACAAGTGCAGACTGTACAATGAAAGCAAACGCCTTCTGCTCGGGATTCTAATTTTATTAATAATCTAGGAAAAAGCAATTGGAGATTAGCTGGCTGACAGCACTACAGTATAGCCACTGTTTATTACTCGGGGCATGTAAGTCAAATGTGTATTTTTCATCCCTCAGAAACAGAATCAGCTCTGGCCACAGGGGCTGCCCAGCCCCAAATCTATATGCAGTACCTGAGCGTGGGGAGACTGGTGTTAGCAGAAGGGAGAGTGTGGTTATTTACAGTGGAGTACTTTTTTAGCAATCATCATCAAATGTATAGCAGTGAGAAGTGGAATAGAAAAAGAAGACAGTATTGCTGGCTGGTAAATATTTTCAGCCCTTACCCTCTGTATTTTGCTGACATTGTGAGAATCTCGGAAACTGGCTGATGCATGTAGCAGAGATACATGGCTCTTGGTGGGTTTCCTTTCAATGGAGAGTTTTCATGTGAACTTTTTATTGTTTTGCATTACCCTAAGCACAAGGGCTTCTATTGGCAGAGGAAACAAATTGGCACAGTTCTGCTTTTTTTTTTTTTTTTAAATCTGCACTGAGATCAAGGGCAAGGGCTTCATTTTCCAGCACTAGTCATAAGCCTTTAGCACAAATAGAATGAAAATTGTCTGTCGCTCAGGCAGTTGGACAGGGTTCAGGAAAACTATGTCTGGCACTAATTCCAAAGGGAAGGTTTGGTTCAATCCAGCATCATTAATTTCAGTAAACTGTTTTCACTAGTCTATATCCCACTGTTCAAGAGCTGTTTATTATCTTTTACTAAATAATGTCTTTTGGAGTACAGAGTAATGAAAAATACCTTATATGACTTATGCATATATACTATCACATGTATGTATACATATAAATAGATAGAGTTTACATGGTTGCACTCACTTTTTTTGCTTTTCTGTTTTTTCTTAACAATTGCTTGCTTCTTACCTTGCTGTCCCATTACAAAACACATTTATAATGCCAAATATAAAATAGTAAAATAGCCCAGAAGGCAAAAGAGAGAGAGAGAGAGATGAAAAAAACCCTGGAGCAAAGACAATCTCCACAAATTTGTGAGTTTCACCACAAAACAAGGAAATGTAGTGCCTCTTTTTCAGCTTGCAGCTATCTTTGGCTGCTGCTTGAAGACTTGACTTAATTCACCCAGGCAGTAGTGTCTAAAAGTAATACACCAAGACAGTTAATTTTGGCACTTAGTCTCCCTTAGGAATTTTACCAACAGTCCTTGAAAAGAAAGTAAATGATCTTTTTTTTTCTCTTGTTTCCCCCCAATAGCTCATCTTGATATGTGCTAATAAAAGAAACACACACCCCACCCCACCCCTGCTTCTCACCCTTATCCTGTGTCCATATCATCCTTCTTTCAATAACAATGTTCGTCAGCATTTATAACATGGTCTTGGAGAAAAAGTGGTTTAGGTCTTTTCAGATGGCCTAGTTACAGAGGAAAAGAAGGTTATGCCATGTGAAGTAACTTAAGATAGTGCAGTTTCTTTTCCTTTCCCTTCCTTCCTTTCCTTCTCTTTCTTTCTTGCTTAACCCCCACTCCCTCCTTCCCACCTCCCCCATTTTTTGGAAAACACAGTAAAGTTTTGTTCAGTTCTCAAGTGTTATTAATCACCGGTGGAGGCCAAAAGCAGGGATATTTTTCTTGGCAGCACATTTTGATAAACAATCTGTGTATGGGGTGAAGGCTGGGGGGAGCCTGGCTTGCTGGTAACTAAGCTAATGTTTGGCAGATTCTTAACTGTCATGAAAGTGCAAGTGGCTCTCAGTGGGAATAGCCTCAAAAAATGTACCGATTCAGTTGATTCATTATTGTTGATTGTTTACTACGTCCACAGGATGTAAGATGAAAACAGTGCAGGGATAAAGTAAAAATAACAACAGCGGACCCAGCCTCTGCATGTCCCAGCCTAAAACATGCTACCCAGTCACTAGTCCCTTGCGGAGTGAGCAGAATTAATTACAAGTGTCTTATTTTGCACTGTAAGATTTCACAAAGGTTAACATGCGGAAATCTGGGCTTGCCGGCAGGTTTTAAAACCATAAAGACAGCTGCAGGAAAATCGATTTGGGGCAGGTCTCAAAGAGGAGCCCTAACTGCTTTCCGGGGCAGAAGCGAGTGGTTGGTGGGGTTAGGGGGCTGCAGACCTGCCTCAGCTGGACATGCGGCAATCCAGCTTCAGCAGCTGGTGGCCTGCAGGCAGGGCAGCCTCCCACCCGGCTGTACTCTGGGCTCCCTGCTCCAGCAGCAATGTGGAAATGGGACCGGTAAAGCTGGCAGACATGACAGGCAATGTTCATTAAGAAATGTCTCTGCACAGCAGACCAAGGAAAGAAAAAAAGGAAGGAAGGAAGGAAGGAAGGAAGGAAAGAGGGAAGAGTTCCTAGGTGGGGAAGAGGCTCGGTATGTCAGCAAGGCTCACTGCCTGAAGAATGGTAGGAAAAAACAGAATTACAATGAGATGAGAACTGAAATGATAAACAGAAACACGTAATTACATTCTATTCTTTGTAACTAGGTGTTTTGACACTTCCTGGCAGCTCCTAGTAGAAGACAATGTTGTTTAACTTTTAATTTGACAAAATTATGCAACTCCTTCCTGAAGTGTTTGTGTTTTGATTTGCTGCACACACTCCTGAGTGTTCTGTTCACTGCTAATCTCTGCATTGTTTTGAAGCCAGTAATTTGATTGTGACGGATTTTATTTGATCTGCTGTAGTGAGGTAAATCCACGTAAATCACACTCTGGAGAGCGCACTTCTTTTCCAGTTCTTGTATTTTTTTCCAGCTGTAGCTGCTGTTTTGACCACTGAGGGAAGAGCCATTTCTGTAGGTGAGCATCTACAGAAGGAAGCAGCTGCTCTGACTGCTGCACCGATCAGTGCCAGAACTTTGCAGGAAAGAGTTAAATGTATTCCCAGGTTGTGAGCATTTATAGCCAGACCAGACTGTTCATTCCCAAGCTACCAAGATCATGGGCTCCTAACTATTACTGCTTGCAAACTTTGAGGCTGTCCTATATTCTACATAATTAACACTGGGCTGCTGATTGATAATCAACAGTACTCCTCTTGCATCCATATCAACAATAATCCCCGTATTTTGGGAGCTCACACACGGCAATGGCATGGAGCAGAGCCTGGCAGACCTGGGGCGTAGCCAGGCACCTGGGTTTTGTTGCTTCTTTCTTTGTGGTGCGTTGCACCTCTGGCTTCCCATACCTGCTGGTGGCACTCAGAAAGGTGCTGGCTGGCTTCTGCACCCCGTGTTTTGTAGGATTGTTTTAATTCCTTCATTTAAATCAAAGCTTCACCTGCTGTTTTAATGTTACACAAATGTGTACATGAGTGTGTACTTCTAAATAAAGAGGGAATAAAAATAAAGGGAAAGGGATTATCGGATGGCAGTATTTATCCTAGCACTGAAAGGAAGGAGTTAGTAGATTTCACTTCTGACAGTGAAAATTATATTCCTTGTCCCTTGGGACTACTGGCAGGTCGTAAACTTCGGGCAATCTCCACAGAATCCCTAATGCTGCATCCAAAGTGCTGACTCGTGTTCCTGCGCAAGAAGCAGTAGCTGGCTAGCAATTGTTCACAACCGCAGCTCCATCCCTCCTTGTGCTCCCCTCCATCTTATTAAACAAGCTACTGTCTGGGGGGTTCTTACACTATTTTTTGTTTGCTTACTTCTTTCAGTTAGCCAGATCAGGCACCTGAATGGCTTCATTGTTTGGGCTTCCTCTTTTCCTCCTCTAAACGTAATTTTAATTCCTGGATTATTTCAGAGCTAAATAAACACCAGACGTGTTTAGTATAAATCCAGCAAGACTGATCTGGATCGCTCCTGCCCTGCCATTCGCATAGCAAAGGAGAGGAAAGACGGAAGGTGAGCAGGAAAGCACGCTGCTACCCTCGCAGGGACAGTGCTGCCATAGATTGGCGCTTTGTTACATTGCTACCGTTCAATCTATTTTCCCCTACCAGATTAGATTGATACTGACAACTCATTCCCTGTGAAGGTGCCACAGCGTGGCATTTATTTGCATTTACATTGCAGTTCTCTTCATCAGTCAGCTTTGCAGAGATCACCACTGCTGCTGGCCATATTGTTGCTATGCTGACACTTCATCCTTAAGTGCTGCTTGCGTAATGGTACAGTACGTGCCCATGACCAAAGTTTAAATCAAAGTTTAATCATTACGGAAAAACAAACATATTTCCGCGACTGTGTATCCTGCAAGTAAAAGTAAAGGCAGTTTGGTCGGGTCACAGATGCTAATCTCTTTTTTTCTATTCACAAACTATAAAGGGAGTTGACAGCACCTGTAAATGGTTTTCTGAGGCTAGATTATATCTAAGGTGATTATTATTTACACCCACTATAAAGAGTGCTCTTGTGAGCCAAGAAGTCTGTTCCTGTGAGGTGAGTGTTACCAAAAAAGGGCTTTCTTGCAGGAGGATTCAGTGGAGCGAGGAGCCAGGGTGAGGGGCGGTTCAAGCACATGGAGTGCCTTGTCATGTGTTGGGTTTGTATAACCCAGGGGCTGAAATACAGTCGGGATATGCTGCAGTTCTGCATTCCCAGACACTCGGGATGAAGGGGAAAGCCTCAGCTTGCTCAACCTGAGTGTTTTCAGCAAGGGCTGACCTTTTCCCACCGCCCAGTTCTACTCGGATGAAGATCAAGACGGGGCAGTAAAAGGATAGGAAAGGAGTTGATCTTCCAGTATGAATCAGAGTGAACACATGCTTGTTTAGTCAAGTAAAGTCATATCAATGTAGAAATCCTGCAGCCATCACTAAATCACTGTGGCTGGAAGCAAAGACTTCTACTTTGAACCAGCTTTCATCTGCCTTTCTGGAAGCTTGCTTCTGTGAAGCCTCTATGATGTCCACAGTTTAGGTGTGAAATTTCTAAGTGTGAATTCCACTCTCCTTTAGCGCATCTTCTTCAGCCAATTTGCATGTAGGAGAGTCACATAATTCAAAGACTTTTCCATTTCTGCTCACTGCTTCTGCAAGCTTTCCCCGAAAGAGTCACTTTGTCAGGATTGATTTTCTTACTGTATTTTATCTGGTCTTACCATTTCTGTAACTTCAGCGTATGCATTTCATTAAGTCTTCCCTGTGAAGTAATTCTGCTCACATACATACCGAATTTGTTTGCCAGCTTTATAGATTATAACCAGACACGTATAAGACGTTTTAGACAACTAAAAATGGAAATGAGACACACTGGTGGTATGAAACGAATTATTTAAGGCAACAACTTTTTGTCGCGTGCATTTTGAAACATTATTGACCGAATCCAAGGTATCTTTCCTGCTCAGTGCCGCATCGCTGCTGGGCGTGTGTATGTGTAAAGGAGCCGTGGCACCACGCCACAGAAACCCCAAGTCCCTTGAAAGCACAGAGGGAAGCCTGTAATGGACGGGGTTTTCGGCGTTTCTAGCAACAAAGGAATCAGGAAGAGGTACTGAAAGAAAGAAATCCATCCAACAGAGCCCAGCCGGGAGAGGCTCCGCATTCGCGGAACGTGCGAACGCTCCCCCCGCTGCGCGCTGCTTCCGCGGGCACCCGCCGGCCCGGCCGGGTGCCAGGGGCGCGATGCCGGCCGCCCCCGCTCGCAGCTCGCCGGTGCCTGCCGGACCGTGTCCCCGCAGGCAGCGTTCGGTACTCTCTGGACGCGGACGGCGATGTCGGTGCTCGCAGAAACGGCCATCGACTGCAGCGAGAGGAAAAGCAGGCGGCGCACAGCCCCTCCTGGCGAGCAGGGGCACCGGCGTGGCCGCGGGGGGATGGCGGCCGGGAGAAGGCAGGCTTCGCGCTTTTTGGATTTTGTTTTCCTCCCAGTGGAATGAATTGTCGGCTTATTTGCATGAGCCGAAGTTGTTTTGAGTCATTTGCCTGTTAGCAGTGTTATGCAAATGTTAGCCAGCTATTTAAAGGGGGAAAGGGGGGGGGAGAAAAAAAAAAAAAAGCAGCCGTGTGTTCTCACAGCGGCGGGGAAATCCTACGTCCCTTTGCATTAGCGAGATGAGATCGCAGCGATTACTCACCTGCCTGGCCTCTCCTACACCCTTGAGCAACGCACAGCTCTATCTTTCCCAGCCCAACCTTAAACACTCGGCAAACATGGCCGATTTAAACAAATCAAAAGTGGAAGAGGTTCTGATGCAGTCACGGGCTTACAGAAACTGTGTCATTCTGTCACCGGCATCACTGAAAGAGAAACACGAAATCGGATATTAAGGCGGGATCCCCCCCATTTGCCTCAGCAGCCGGAGCGCACGGGAATCCCACCGCCAAGCCTCGGTGGCAGGACGCCGCGCAGTCGTCACGGAGGCAAAGCGGTGCGATCCGCGGGTTTACAAAATCCTGAAAACGAGACATTTGAACTTAGAAAGCCCAGCCAAGGGGGGGGCCGGGCCGGGACAACAACCCCCCCGCCCCGCGCCGCGCCCCCTCCGCCGTGCATGCGCGCCTCCTGCCCGCGGCTCAGGGCCCGCGGCGCGCGCTGGGGCGCAGGGCGAGGGCGCGATCCGCGCTCCGGTTTCCAAACATAGCCCCGCCGCGCCCCGGCGGCCGGCCGCGCAGGGGGGGCCGGGCAGCGCGCCGGGCATGCGCGCCCCGCGCAACAAGTGGGCTCCGCGCCGCCGGCTGGGGGGAGGGGAGCGAGGAGCGGGCGCTCGGCGGTGACGCGGGGCCCCGCCCGGGTGCAGCCGAGCCGAGGCGAGCCGGGAGCGCGGCGCGGAGGAGGGGAGGGGCGGCGCGGCGCGGCGCGGGGGGAGCGCGGCGCGGCGGAGGGGGCGCGCAGGCACAGGCGGCGGCGCGCAGCACCCGGCGCTCGGACTGCGAGCAGCGGCGAGGATGTGAGTGAGGAGCAGGCGGCGCCGCTCGCCACGCTGCTGCCGCCGCTGCCCCCCGCTGCCCCCGCCCCGGGCCGCTACCGCCCCGCCGGCGCTCGGGGAAGCCGCCGCAGCCGGGACCGGACAGCTCCGTGCGGGTGCCCCTGTTTCGCTCGCGGCGGTGGATCGGCACGTACCCAAGTGCGAGCTCGCGAGGCAGCCGCGGCGGGTGGAAGGTGACCCCCCCATCTTCCTCCGTGCACCTCCGCCTCCTCCCGGAGGAGGAGCAGCGGCAGCGGAGAGCTAGAGAGCGCAGGGAAACAGAAGCGGCTAGAAGGCGACCCCCACCCAGCCCCCCGGAGGAGCAGTAGGAGCGGTTCCCACCCCGCTGGGACAGCAGCGGCAGGATCAGGTAGAGGAAGCCCTCTCCGGCGACAGGAGCGAACGAAAAGCAGGCGATCCCCCTGCTGAAAGGGGCGACAGGAACAGGTACGGAGAGCCGCCCCCCCCGCCCCCTGCAGCTCGGGGGGGAACACTGAGCCAGCCCCGACCCCGGCGGCAGCAGCTTCCCCGGCCAGCAGCACCATGTCCGCCGCGCAGGTGTCGTCGTCCCGGAGACAGTCATGTTACCTGTGTGACCTGCCCCGCATGCCCTGGGCCATGATCTGGGACTTCACGGAGCCCGTCTGCCGGGGCTGCGTCAACTACGAGGGCGCCGACCGCATCGAGTTCGTGATCGAGACGGCCCGGCAGCTGAAGCGGGCGCACGGCTGCTTCCAGGACGGCCGCTCCCCGGGCCCCCCGCCGCCGGTCGGCGTCAAGGCAGTGCCGCTCTCCGCCAAAGAAGCGGCGGCGGCGGCGGCGGCCCAGCAGCAGCTCAACCATGTGGACGCCTCCTCCAAGGCAGCCTCGGCGGGGCTGACCCAGTCCAGCCTGGACCGCTACGGGCTCAGCGCCGCCGCGGCGGAGCAGCGCAGCCGCTTCGAGTACCCGCCGCCGCCGGGCAGCCTGGGCAGCAGCCACGGCGCCCGCTTGCCCAACGGGCTGGGGGGACCCAACGGTTTCCCCAAGCCGCCTGAGGACGGGCCGCCGGAGCTGAATCGACAGAGCCCCAACTCCTCCTCTTCCTCTTCCCGCCGCGGGGCGCACGGGGGGCTGGTGTCCGGCCTGCCCCCAGGGGCCGCCGGTGCCCAGATGAACGTGCCCCCCAACCTGCTGCCGCAGACCTTGCTCAACGGGCCCGCCGCCTCTGGCGTGGCCCTGCCCCCGCCGCACGGGGGCCTGAGCGGCCGCGGCGGCGGGGGTCCCCCGGCTCCCTCTGCCTCCTCCCAGGGGGGCACCTGCGGCGGCGGCGCCGGGGGAGGCGGCGGCTCGTCCTCCGAGGCCTGCGGCAAGCGGCCGGGCTCGGTATCCAGCAGCGACCAGGAGCGGGAGCTGAAGGAGAAGCAGCGCAACGCGGAGGCGCTGGCCGAGCTCAGCGAGAGCTTGCGGAACCGGGCCGAGGAGTGGGCCAGCAAGCCCAAGATCGTGCGGGACACACTGCTCACTCTGGCCGGCTGCACCCCCTACGAGGTGCGCTTCAAGAAGGATCACGCCCTGCTGGGCCGCGTCTTTGCCTTCGACGCTGTCTCCAAGCCGGGCATGGACTATGAGCTGAAGCTCTTCATCGAGTACCCCAGCGGCTCCGGCACCGTCTTCTCCAGCGCCTCTGGCGTGGCCAAGCAGATGTACCAGGACTGCATGAAGGACTTCGGCCGCGGCCTCTCCTCGGGCTTCAAGTACCTGGAGTACGAGAAGAAGCACGGCTCCGGTGACTGGCGGCTCCTGGGGGACCTGCTGCCCGAGTCCGTGCGCTTCTTCAAGGAGCTGGTGGGCGCCGACATGCTGCCGCAGCCCTACCTGGACGCCAGCTGCCCCATGCTGCCCACAGCGCTGGTGAGTCTCCCGCGGCCGGGGGCCGGGGCCGGCGGGGCGCAGGGCACGGCCGCCGCCTCTAGGGGACCCGGCGGCGGCGGCGGCGGCGGCGGCGGGGCAATGCGCAAGAGGAAAGCTTCTCCCGAGCCCTCGGACTCGGCCGAGGGGGCTCTGAAGCTCAGCGACGAGCAGCAGCGGCAGCAGTGGATGGCCAGCCAGAGCGAAGCGCTCAAGCTCACCATGTCGGCCGGGGGCTTCGGGGCGGTGCACGGCGGGGGCCCCCCGCCGCCGCCGCCGCCGCCCCTCGGGCCTCACTCCAACCGGACCACGCCGCCCGAGTCCGCCCCCCAGAACGGACAGTCCCCCATGGCCGCACTCATGTCGGTGGCCGACACGCTGGGCAATGCCCACTCGCCCAAGGATGGCAGCTCGGTGCACTCCACCACGTCCACCCGCAGGAACAGCAGCAGCCCCGTGTCGCCGGCCTCGGTGCCGGGCCAGCGCCGCCTGGCCTCTCGCAATGGGGACATGAACCTGCAAGTGGCCCCTCCTCCCCCCAGCGCCCACCCCGCCATGGACCAAGTGCACCCCCAAAACATTCCGGACTCCCCCATGGCCAACAGCGGGCCCCTGTGCTGCACCATTTGCCACGAACGCTTGGAGGACACCCACTTTGTTCAGTGCCCCTCTGTGCCCAGCCACAAGTTCTGCTTCCCTTGTTCCAGAGAGAGCATCAAGGCCCAAGGGGCGACTGGCGAAGTCTACTGCCCCAGCGGAGAGAAATGCCCCCTAGTCGGTTCCAATGTGCCTTGGGCGTTTATGCAGGGCGAGATCGCGACCATTTTAGCTGGGGACGTTAAAGTGAAAAAGGAGAGAGACCCTTGAGTAGGAAATCCAATCCCTTCAGACTCCTGAAGATGTAGAATTGTGAATATAAAAAACTGCAAAAGTTAGTCTTATGTATAGACATTATTTTCGTCGTATGTTTCTATATTTTGAAACAAAGGTATGTACTCTTCTTCATTTGAAGGATAGAGCTGGTTTTTGTTAAACAGAATATAATATTGTTTGGTTACTACATAATACCTGTTCTCATTTCTTTGGCAGTGTGTTGGCTAGGTACAAAGTTAATAGCCCTTAGCGATTACCTGCTGCTGGTGTGTATTTTTGTAAATGTATGCACTTCTCTGAAAGAAGAAGAAAAACACAAAAAAAAAAATTTTTTTTTTTGCCAAGGCCAGTGTTGATGCCTAAAAAATTGCTACAAAAATGGTGACAGCTTATGTTTTACAAGCCCTGAGTGTTAGTCTTTCACTTTATTTTTTCGGTTTTGTTTTTTGTTTGCAAAACGGTGGGGTGGCTCTTGGGGGGAGGGTGCTTTTTGTTGCAAGTTTGTAAGGAAAATGTTTCAGTTTGTTTCTATTGATCTGAACGTTTTTAATCTTCATGTGTTTTTTGTTTTTGCTTTTATTGATGCACGGATGCTTTTGAACAGTAGAGCAAAATGCTGTACATGAAAAACATGCTCTGTTTGTCCTTTATACATTTCTGTAGTTAACAGAACACTGTAATGTGCCTTGGAGCTTAGTAAATTGTAATAAATTCAATTGATATTAATACTTTCGAGTAGCAAGTTTTATTTTCTCAGAGCTTAGGCAGCATGCGCGAGCCATGTTGCCTGTTTTAGTCTCCATTATACCAAGAGCCTGCAGTTCGTTGTGATAATTGTTGCACTTGTATGCACATTTTCACATATATGTAGTAAGATGATGATGTTGATGGTGTTATCAAACTTACCTAAACCTTGGCACTGTGCCTATTTACATTTCACCTTTAATGTTGCAGTAACAGTTGCTGACTAAGCATTTTCTATTTACTGTTTCTGCATCTCATTTCCTCCTCCCTTCTCCCCCCCCCCCCCCCCCAGCTCTCCAGCTGCAAACAGTGTTTGCAATACAGGATGCATCCATTGCCTGCGCAGTTTAATATGGTTTGAGATTTGAAACGAAGCCCTCTTTCACCAAAAAACCCTAGCATCACGTGGTTATTCATTTTAGTTGATTTTAAGAGTGGAGTGGTTGTCTAAGCTCGACATCAGCCATAGACTCTTGGTAAGGCAGGATGGTAGTTGAGCGCAGCTCAAAAAAGGGTAGTGGGAAATAACAGCTTCTACAGTTGGTGTTGCAGCTGGTGGGTAGCTACCCCATTTAGGCAATGACTTTTCATAACTGAGTTGGTGAGCAGTTCAGAGGCTGTGTTGTGTTCTCAGGTGAGGAAGCTTGCTTAAAGCGCTGAAGTTAAATGCTTTCCTTTTGGCAATGATCAGATGTGATTCTTTGTATAATTAACTATTTTATGTGACACTGGCATTTTCTGGAGATAAGGGAGCAGTGCAATACCTGTTAGGTGATCAACAGGCAAAGTAAATACACAGGCCTCACACTAGCTAGAAAATGCAAACAAACCTAATGTGAACTTTGTCCTTTCCAGTGAGGCAAATGGAGGAAAGAGAGAAAACCTGAAACAAAAACAGCAGCACTGCAGAAATCCTTTGCAGTTTGACCGGCAGAACACAGAGCTGTTCGAAATGCAACAGTGTCTTAGGTTATGAACTCTGAGTTTTATTGAATATTAAGGATCCCCGCCCCCAACCCCCATAATTGTGTAAAGAAGTGCTTTTTTAAAAGTCTGGGTGGCATTTGGTACCTGCTTGCTCTTAATAAGCCATTTTTCATTTGTGTTCCTGGTGGAAAGCATGGTAGAAGCCTTGAGACTTACCTGCATAGTGTGCCTACAGATCTTTGCTCTCTTGTATAAGTACATATTCTGGCTATTCTGGGTGGGGAGGTTATGTTTTGAGATTCAGTCTTTGACATCACTGTCTGTGATTTCAGACAATGACTTTGTGTGTGTATATGTATTTTATTTTTTTCTGCCAAGTGATATACTGGTGTTTAAAACTCAGAGCATACTGTCCTTATGTAATGAATTGGAGGGAATAATGCAGAAAATGCACATTTTGAGTTAATTATTAGATCCAACCTATATGTTTTGAGTTAATCTGGGTACAACCTATACATTTTTTAGAGTATAGATATGTACTGATCCTATTTTCAATTATTTCTGAGCATGCAGATCCCACACAGCAGTTTATTTCTAAATCACGAGATAGAGGAACTAATATTGTGAGCTCATGACTGGCAGAGAAAAAAATTGTACAGATGGGTGAAATTTGAGTTTAAACCTAATGAGAAGTAATATTCATGTGTGAATTGCAACTGCCTTTAAAAGAGAAAGACTACTGGCTCTTCAACATTTAATTATGTCATGGAAGCGTGAATACCCTGATTTATATAAACAGAACCACTCCTGTAATCTTGAAATCAGTCATCAGTAGTTGGAGTTAGAAAGAGCCCCATTTGGTGGATTTCTTTAATTGCAGAGCATTCTTGAAAAGCTCTTGCCAGTCAGAATTTTGGAAACATAACCCAGTTACGAGATTCATCAGGTTGGTTTTTAGCAACCAAAGGAAAGGTAAGGGGCAGTAGACATAGGTGGAAAATATGCTTGAAGTGAATTGTAATACTGCAGTTAATTACAGTTAACTGTAGCTACAGGGCATTTGTTGTATGGAGGTTTTTTGTAACCATGTGACCTTCTCTTTTACTCTGGCTCATTAAGCAGCCAGTCTGGGCATATTAGCCAGCATTTCTTTGAACCCACTCCATAGATTTTTCTCTTTCTGAAGATGTCCATAGCTGACAAACAAGCTGTAGCCTTTTTTTTTTTTTTTTCTGAGGAGGAGGAAAAGGGAGCTGCTGAGCAAGTCTTATGTGCAGAGATTCAGCTGATTTCTGTATTTTACAGTAATGCTCCCCTCCCTCATATTTGCCAGTTATTTAAGGTAAAACCCAATGTTTGCTTGAATAAATTGTGTAAGGGAGTTTATTTGTCCAGGTGGTCATTTGTTGTGCTCTCATTCCTTCTTGTAATGGGGAAGTATTTTAATGGTTTATTTTCCCAAGGAGAGTTGTTGTGTTGAGGTTGTTTTTTTTCCACTTAGATTATTCTCGACATTTCTTTTAATAGCCTTGTAGCCTATTTTCTAAGAAATGGGTTAGAACATGTGTGTCACTGGTTTTTGTTTTGTTTTGTTTTGTTTTTAAGTATTGGCAGCTCTATGTGAGTTGGAGATGGAAGTGTTTGTTCAGTGAAGAAATGCTATGTCCATTTGGGGGAAATACTACACAGTTTCATCAGGAGCTCGAGTTCACCAATGCTAACTGGTGTCATTTAGTACAAGCCTTGTTATCTTTTTTATTTGCTTAGCAATGTTGTGCATATAAGCATGGTCCCCCCCGCTGCCCCTCCCCTCCCTTAACATTTGAACTCCAAACTAGTTGGGACTAACATTGTTTTGAAACTGCAATCTCTTCAAATAGGCTGGATGCCAGCATAGTTTTGCAGAGCTGCAGCAGTCACTGGAAAAAAAGGGTTGTCTGCTTCTTTACAAGTCTTGTGAGCTGAGTTTTTCTTCCCCTCAAAGGAAAGGGCTTTTGTGTCCTCAGAGCTCTCAGGTTCCCAGCTTACTATGCAGTAGTCAGTAGTCGCTTTGCAGCTTCCCTCTTCCTAGGTCTTTCCATTTTCTTTTTTTTTTTTTTTTTTTTTTTTTTTTTTGTGGTATGCAGCCATTCTCCATTCATAGTAGGATGGTTTGTGTTGTGCATTAGCAGCCTCTTTCTCTGCCAAAGTGACACATCCTGTAGATTTGCAGCAGAGTACTGAACTGTCACTGTAATGCTGACTCTTGTAAGGCTATTCTTGAAGCAGAACAGCTTCCCCCTTGGCATTCAGCCATCAGAATCCATTACAGCATGCATTTTCTACCCAAAACATAGCTTTGTACCTACATACATCGCCTGGAAGATGTGGAGGGCATAGTTATACCCTCCTTCATAGAACCAGGCACTGCCGGGTTTATTTTCAAAGTGTCTGAAAACCAAGTACTGAGCTTTTGTTGTTTCAGCCCCTGCCTTAAAACCTGTAATGCAGCCTGGGAAGGGGAATGCCTCTGCTGATGGGGTGACATGAAAAGAACTGCAGACAAGGTCTTTTACCGGGTGTATGTCTTAAAAGAAGGATTAGGGGGGTGTGCGCTGAGCGGGGCTACTACTAGGATCCTCTGATGAGCCAGCCGAATGTCTCTCTCTCCACGTGCTCCCCACAGGGCAGCCCAGCCCCACGCTGCCAGCCCTGACTGGGAGGCTCTGCGGGAACCCAGCTCTTCTCCCTGGGAACGGGCTTGCCTCTACCTCTGTGAGAAGAAACACGGAAGATTACATGTCACTTCAAGTTTCTGACAGCAAACCCACTCTCTTTCAGCCATTCAGAGAACTGTGGAGTGAATAGCAGACGGGAGCAGTTAGACATGTGAATGGGAGGGGGAGGATGCTCGTCACCAGTCTGTCCGGCCAGTACGGTCTCTGACTGGTTGGACTGGCTGAGCTACTTGGTAGGTTCAAGATTGCACAGCCTGACTACCGTGCTGGTGTCGACAACACGAACCTTGCCGGTATCAGCGTGCGCTGCTGCCGGCAGCTGCAGCTACCCCGAGGTGTCCTTCCCTCTGCCCCGTCAGCGACACGCAGGCACACAGCCCTGCCTGCCGCTGGGCTGAGATTGCATTCCCCTCGCTGCTGCTGCCCGATGCGCCCTTGTAAGGGTATTTGGAGGCGGTGGGAGCAGGGGTGGAGGTGAGGAAGGTCAAGCTTCTTAGGTTTCAGCTGATTTGGCATCCGCTCACAGCCCTCCCCCCCGCAGCCCTGCGCGGCCATATGCGCTCGCTGCTGCTTTTATGACCCTTTGCAAAGGAACCTCAAAGATGTGAGCTGCTGGCGAATAGCAACTGATTTTCGGGAAAACACCCCTTTCCCCCACTGATCAGCTTTAACAGCAGGAAGACTGGTTTGTTTTTTTCCTTGTCCCCAAAGAGAGCTATAATGGGGAGCCACCGCTTTCTCTCCGGCTGGCACTGCTCTCCCAGCAGTACCGGCTGTGCCAGCGTGACGGGCCCCCCCAGTCTGCATCACTGGGGTCTTTCCCCCCGATTTTTGGCCAGCGCGAAGGCCCTTTGCTTTTGTTCAGCGCCCTGCGAATGGAGGAGGCTGAGCCTGGCAACCCCGCAGCTTGGCACGGCTGCGGCGCGGCGGCTCAGGCTGGGACACCGAGCCGGCGAACCGGGCCGGGCCGGGCCGGGCGGGGCCGGGGGGGGGGAGGGGGCAGCGGGCAGCCCCGGCATGCTATTGCCGCTGGCCTGGGCCTGGCCTAGACGGCCATGTGATCCCCCGCCTGCCTGCCTGTCGGCCGGCCCGCCTCTGCGCAGGGGATGGGAATGGGGACATGAAACATGTCTGTGCAGCTTCAAGGAGCCGAGCAGAATTCCCCACTGTCATCATCCTCCTCCCCTCCCTCCCTGCAGGCTGCCAGAGGGGAGGGCTGATTACAGCTCCGCTATTGTTCAAGTAACCTACAAATGGATTTGCATGGAGGCAGGTTGGGAGGGGCAGAGGGGTGGGATTTATTAGCAGCAGCTAAATTCGTCGGGATTACTATTAGGCTGAGAGCTTCTCAATGGGAATGATCCCTGGGTGAACGGTGGGGTGGAGGGGAGGGACTGGAAAGCTCCTTTTCTGCAAATAGGTGAAGGGGTGGTTGGCTCCAGCCGAGTAGGGGAGGCAGGCAGGGTGCAGCTGGCTGGGGATGGAGCTTCACCTCGGTTTAAACTGTAACCCTCTATTCTGAGCACGCAGCTCCTGGCAGCGCCGCTCATACCAAAGCCTTGACTCAGGGTTATCTGCATGCTGGGTAATAAGCGTCACCAGAGGAATGTGCAGAGAAAGCAGCCATGCTGCTGCAAGCCTCCGCTCGCTCCTCAGGCAAACCACTGATTTAGCAGCCTGCTTCTGCCTCTGGACTGCCGAAGACTGGCGAGGGGTGGGGGGGCTTCTCCCGGGGGGGGTGGGGGGTGTAGCCCTAAGTCGGTTTTGAAGCCAAAACTGCATTTTACCCTTCCATGAGTAAGTGCTTTTTTTTATGCCAAGCTGGCTGGGACTTTGCTAACCATAATTAAGGACTGTGCCCAGGAAAGGGTGAAGTTACTCCTCAAGTTGCTACATTAGTTTATCCATTCTCCAGATGGGTAATCTCAAGTGTTTTAGCCAAGGTCACACAGCAAACAGCTATCAAAATGGGGGAGACCGTGGGCTTTGGTTACTGCCCCAACAGCTAGTCTCCCTTCCTCTGGGATAAAAGCATGTTGTTACAACAACTGTGTACAGCTGAACTCAAAAGCACTTGTGGGACGCAGGTGTTTGGGAACAACAACATTCAGTGCCAGGCCATTTGCCTGTCCTTCACTCAGATAGCTCCAAGGCTGGAGGCTGTTGCTGTTCTTGCTGATGCAACATACCAAGAGCTGGGGTGAAGGAGAGTGCATACCTGTGTGTCAGAGGTAGGAGCTCCCCTTTGGCTATGATGGAAAGCACAGCACATCCAAATCAAAGACAGGATGGGGTTGCTTTGAATTGCTCTATTCCAGACCTATCTGAGGCAATCTTACTCTTCACTGCATGCATCATGGTAACAAGAGACAGGATCTAGCATAGCCCAGGTTTTCATTTGAACGAGTCCAGGCTGGCACACAGTTGGGGTAAGGACAATATGCTTTTGTAGGTTTGATTTGTGTCAGAGCTAGGGGCAGAACTAAGGAGTGAGTAGGAAGCCTGAATATCTGGTCTGCTACTGGAAAACATAGGCCACTGACTTGGAGATGTTGCAGGTTTATTTGATCTATCTTGATACACTAGACATTTTCTCTTAGAACTTTCTTCCTCGGTGCCTGTGACATATTTCTGTAAAATAAAAAGAGAAGGTACAAAACATCTGGGATTAAAACAACTGAAAGCTCTTGTCTTCCTGCAGCAGTGAATTTTGGAGTATTTTTTATTACTTGCTCAGTGTTGTTGATGTGCTTGACTCCCTGTTACATGCAAAGATAATTCCTCCGTGAACAACTCAGACTGCATTGATAAAAAAGGCCAGTTGGTGCATCTATTTTATCCCACCGCCTTCAGTGAAAGATTATGCCATGTATCTTATCAAAAGGATGCAGCCTTTCAAGAAATGTGCCTTAGTAAGTATACATACTCATTTTTGGCAAACATTTGCTGTGTGTTTTAGTGGTTCTCTTCCTCAGCCTGCACACACACACCCCCCCCGCCCTCCCCCAGTCAGCTCCTCTCTTCATCCAACTGTACTCATTCAGCTGTGCTCATTGCATCATTTCAGCTGCAGGGGAGGTGGCAAGAGGTGCAGCCATCAGGGATCATATCAATTGTGTGATCTGTGGACATCTAGTCACCTTGTGCTAACAAGGACCTGCAGCCTAAGATAGATTCATTAGTCAGCATCCTTGATAGGATGTCTACTGGCTTGTGTGACAGTTACATACTGGGAAATGATGTGGGAATTCACATGCTCTTGTGTACCTGTCTTTTCTCATGCTAGAAGAGACGACAGTGTTTCTTGAAAACTGCACTGCACATGCTTAATACAAAGAGCAGCTCCTTTCAGCTTTTTGCATGATTAGTTGCAGCTGTCTGCCTAGATCTTCCTTGTTCTGGTGACTGGATTTTCACAGTAGTGTGTTGTACATATTTTGCAAGTTACAGCTTGAAACTTCCTCCTCATAGAAGGTTCTGTCATTTGAAGGAACCCCACCCTGCTCTCCCTTGAAGATGTGCAATCCCAGGCTGTGTTTGAGCATGCCTGGGGAGGCAGGTGCAGCCTGGCTGGATCCTCAACATTACCTACAAATAAACACTGTTTAAACAAATTGGACTAATAAGAACATCCAAGATTCATGTAATAATCAGAACAGGTTTTGCGCTGTAGTCTTCATTCTGTGCTTTTTCTATCCCCTCTTTCTCTGAGTTGTAATCCAGAATATATGACATGATCACACTGCTGTGGAAATCAATTACAATGTAACTTGATAGAACTATATAACAGTAACAGTTGTTAATAGCACCTTTGTTGAAAACACCAACATCAGGTTAAAGCCATGTTAAAACCTCCCACATTTCCTTCCCACTGTTGCAGATAAGGGTTTACATAAAATTAAAGATTTCTTTTCTAATATTTTAAGGAAAAAAAATCCTTCCAGCATAGAGCCTGTAAATACAGGTGTATTCTTCCTCATTTGCCCAGAACTTGTGCAGCAATCAGGTCTGTCCTCAGCCCAGAAAAGATGGCAAATGCTTAAAGTGAGTACAAATTCTTCAAACCTTAGAACCGAGGGACCAGGCCAGAGCAAGATTATTTCTCCGCTCAAAGCAGGCCCTTTGTCCTCCTATCTTGGTCCAAGTCTGTGGGAACTGTAGGCTGTCACCTGCTCCACACAGTTTTGTCCTCAGATGAGCATTTTGTAGAGTCACTTGATTACTTCCCAGCGCTGTGAGAGTCACCATATTACTTGCTGCAAGCATTTAAGGATTCAATCCTCAGCAGCACACACATGATTACCCTCAGGGTCTTGTCCAAACTAGTTCTATGGTTTGATGGGGACCTGTCTCATTACCATACAGACTTCTCAATGATGTTCCATTTCTGGGTTGTCAAGTCTGCATACTGATACACCAGCTTTCCTTGATGCTTAAAGATGTCTGGGCCTGGGTAGCTCTTTTCACAGAGCTTCTTAAACCTTTTTGGTTGTTGTTCCCTAAGGAAGCCTGGCAATGTACTCACCAGACTTCTCTTGATTTTTCATTTGGGCAACAGTGGAGTTCCCACACAATCTGAGACCATTTGATCTCAATTCAACCTTTTACCCCTCACTTACTACCCAACACTTTCTCTGGCTGCCTCATGCAGACTGCTGTGTTGAACAGAGACCACCACCTATGGCTCAAATGGCTCATGACACGTATCTATGTATGCTGGGCACGTATCTATATATGTGCCAGTGAACAATCTCTTCACGTGTGCAAGTTTGCATACCAGCTACATATTACTAGAATTTCCCTGCTCTCAGGAGGACCTTCTGTAAGCTGATGCAGGACTAGTAATTCTTCCAAAGCTTTTTGGCAGGCTACAAGTCTTCCTTGCCTTTTGTAGCAGAATGCTGTAGTCTGTCACATGAATTCATTCCTTCCACCTCTATGTTCTCCGTGTTACTTGTAGAGTAGTGTCTGGAGTGACAATCAGTTTAAGCTGTAGCAGCAGACTACCATTCCAAAGCTACGATTATCTCTGAACATACAGGTAGTGATGCTCCCTGGCTGGCTGATCGCTATAAATGAGCACATTCCCCATGAATGTAGTGCAGCCCAGATGCAATGACAGTATGCCTCTGGAGCCAGTCTCAACCTGGCCAGAAGAGAGCCAAATAGCTCAGCACTCTGTGTTGCATGGCCCCCTCTCATTAGGGAGTTCTCTGTAGCTACTCCATTTTAACCCTCCGCACCAGCAGCACTAGGCATTCAGAGATGCAGATGGGCGTTTGAGGGTAATGGTTTAGCTCCATCAGCACAGAGCTAAGCCAGCCCCAGCTACCTTCTGCCAGTCCAGCAGTACTCCCCAGACCCCATGTCAGCATACATTGCAGCAATTTCTCCTGCTGAGATGCAAGCTGCAAATCCCGTTGCTTTTGTTGACTACAGGAGGGGTGCCTAGTCTACTGCTGGTTTTTCAGCAGCAGATACACAATATTTCTGCCCTTCCCCTCCACAACAGACAAATCCATTGAGATATACCTACCTATTGGTTTTGTCATTATCTTTTATGTAGCTGCTCTAGTTTTCTCTTAGTGACACAGTCCATTTGTCTGTCAGTGTGCTTCATGGTGCACAAGCTTCTTGTTTACTTTCCCCAAGGATTATTCTGTCTCAGGGCCCCATGTCCATTCAGTCAGCAGTTTGTCCCCCTTTAAGCACATAGCTAGAGGGGCCTGGTTGCCCCAGCAAGGCAAACCACACAAACTCTCCCATTTAATTTGCTCCCACTTCTAAGTCCTTTCTGTAATTCCTCTGGCTCCTTCCCTGCTGGCTCTGATAACCTCACACAGTTGGTTTGTTCCAGGTCCATGGGTCCTTAGAGAGGCAGGTTACACTTAGCAGTTTGTTTGCAATTACATCAAGGAAGCTTTGCATGTGGTGTGAGTATAGCATCTCCTACAAAATGCTCTTTTCCTCTTTGGAAATTTGTGAGGTTAGACTAGATACATGTGACAAACACGAACGATGGAAGGTTCTGAGTCCTTTCTAAGTATCATTGTTTATTTGGAAGCGTGGTAATGTTAGGGTTAGAATGAAGTACACCTTACTTGAGACAGAAGAGCTACTGTTGTTTTTTACCTCCATAGCTTGAAATACATATCACTTACAGATACACTTAATGTTCTTGACCTGCATGGCTTTCCAGTGCCTCTTAAAAATTCTTGAGCTTACAAAGGTGGTGCTGACTTGCTACTGTATTTATTTCCTTATAGTAATGAAACTGCTGAGTATGGGAAGGGATGGTTGCTGTCAGGAAAGATCAAGAAATGGAAATGTACCTCTTTTGGGACATGTGTCAAGGAGATCTAGAGACCCTTAGCCTGAAATAGAGGATGAAGTAAAAACAAGTGCCAGAGGCAAAGGCAAGAAAGGAAAACTAGACAAGCTCTATCCTTCAGCAGGCAGGGATGAAAAAGAGAGGGAGACGTGGAGTTTTTTTGGTTTTAAATGTTTGGGAGATGCTCTAAAGCTTTTGTGATGGACAGATAAATAAGAGCCAAGTAGTTGCATAGTTCTGAGCAGCAAAACTTTGTAGAGCAGCAAAGGCACTGGAAATAAAAAGATAAGTTGACCAATAGGTTGTGAGGTGAAGAGTCCCTCATTACCAATTCGTCCATGAATAAGAAATAGCAAGAAGTTCATTAAATGAGAGGCAACAGGTTATCAACGGCAAGATTGTCATGAGATGACGACTCTTAAATCTGGATCTTTTCAAATATCTAGATGGTCTTTATTGTTATGTTCTCGTATCAGCCAAAGATGTGCAACATAGGTTTTAGAAGACACACAGCCTTTTCAGAAATGCTTACGATGTAAATACTGAAGGAGAAAGAACAAGAGGGGATGTTGAAAAGTTTAAAAGTGCTGTTTGAACATAAAAAATTCAAACCAGTAGGACTTGGCACACGGGTGATAGGTGAATGAGCCAGATAGTAGCAGGTGAAATTTATGACATATGCAGGTGCACACACTGTGAAGAAAGTGTTTGCCTCAGCATTTTGCCTAGTTTTAAATTAAAGGTACGAGAATATTTGGGGGAAGACCTGATTGCCACTGGATAGCATACTGGAAGCTCACGTCTGTAAAATGGGCATCTTTGATCAGAAACCAAATGCCAGGATACACGAGGAATGAAACGCTGAATGCTGCGTGGAGCTTTGTACCACCATTACAGGATCTGAGTATCTCTCCCTATCTGAAAGAGTATTGGTGACCCCGTCTTAAAAATTATAATGAACCGCTTAAAGGGGTTTGGAGGTAAGCCCATGAGAACAGTTAGAGACATGCAAAAATGTCTCCGCACCACAGCAGAAGTGCAGTTAGTGTTTATTTATTCTACAGCTAAAGTCCCTTAGTATGCATAAGACTTTGTAGACAAATAGGACAGGTCTGTGCCTGAGGAGTTTGCCTTCTGAGCAAGACAGAGCACAGCAAAGGGAAGCAAACCAAAAGAAGTGTGTTGGTACATGTGCAGAACAGCAAGGCAGTGGGAGGCAGGGAGAGCCACCAGAGAGGAGAGGTCAGGGTCAAGGGTGTCACCAGAGCCCTCCCAGGGTGTGCACTTATGTTGCAGTAAGGCAGGCCCCTCTGGTGTTGCTGTGCCAAGGGAAAGCTGCTTGTTTCATTATCCATGAGGTGTGCCCTGTCTGCTTACAACTGCAGTCCTGTAGGAAATACCCTCCAGACGCCGCAGACTCTAGTTTTCACTGGCTTCTTTTTCTACATATGCAGTTGCTTTTACAGCAGCTCTATATTTGTATGCACGGGAAAGCAGCTGGATTGCACAAACAGCAAAAAAATTTCAATTAATATTTGAATTCAAAAGCAAATTTGGGGGGCAACTGGGCTTTAATATTCATGCACTCAAGATTTGTTTGTGCAAATGAATTTTAAGTCAGATTCTAAATGTGAAAAAGGTGGAATTGTATGTTTTGTTGTAAAATTCATGTAGGTTACCAAACGTGGTACAAAATCGGTATCATTTGATATATGTAATTAGCCAGCGCATCAGTAGACCTAGAAATGTTCGTCAAATAGACTAATCATTTTGGGTGATGAAAATCTTGAGATTTCCTAATCCAGTTGCAGCTAATTTCAGAACAGAATAAAATAATATTAATAGAATATGTTTTTGTTGCCTATTACTTGCTTGGTTCTAACATTATGTATGCAAATCAGGTAATTTTGTACCTAATTGCCTGATTTGCATGCATAAATGTAGGTTGCACATGTGCAAATGATTTCATTCAAATTTAGTATATGCCTAATATGTGGAACGGCTGAAAACTTGAATCTGTGTATCTGAATCACTCAGGATTTTCACTTAAGGAAAAAAAGCAAAATTTGTCACTAGTTTTGGAGGTCAGCTGAAGTAGTGGGCTTCTTTGGATGATTTTACAGGGGCAGTAACCCTGGAGCTGTGCATTCTTCTTGAGAAATGAGCAATGATGTGAATGTTCAGAGAGATAAGTAAATAAAAGAGATCCTGTTGCTTTAAATGCCATAAGAAAATCACATAAAAATGTGACGCTTGCCAAGTGGAAAAAGAGAGACTCACTCACAAGGAAATGTGGCTTTCGAAGTCTGAGATGGTTTAACAGACAATGAAACCTAAGATGAAAAGTGTAAAAATACAATGCTAAAATCTAGGTGCATTAAAAATTCTTTCAGGTAATTTCATGGCTGTGAAAGGAATTGGACTGACAGTTCTTGTGAATGAAGTTATGTGACCTTGGGAGAAGGAGACCACGGGCAAGGGATAAAAAAGCTTCATTTGTTCTGCCATGTCATGCGTTTCACCTCTGATCTAGAAAAGAAGAAAAATCTGGACCTGGAATATTAGCAGAAAAAGAAAAAATCGAGCTTGAGAGCCTGTTATGGGTCTCTGTGAGGAGCTTCCCATACTGGGATCAGATGCATTGTCACCAGCAGTTTTCATAATGATGTAGAAGGGCAGGAAGTGTCCCTGAGGAAGGGAACTAAAATTACCAACAGCATTTTTTACTGTGGCATCAGCTGTAGTCTAATAAACAGTGGTAGGCTGTTTTCTCCCTATTACTCAGAACTCCTCTGCAAGCTTTATTTGCATACACATGGGTGACAAATACTACTAAAATAAGCATGTAGAAAAATTAGAAGCAATTTGGAGGCACATATGGACTCACAGTTCCAAATTCTTATCCACACTAGTATGAAGCGCAAGCAGGGTCAAAACAGGTATGATATATGCTCCTTCCAAGGTTCCTTCATGCTGGCAAGAACTGTAAAGAATTGAGGGTGTGAATTAGAATTTGGCACAAAATTCCGTTCTGTCCCTCTAAAAGTAGGTTTGTCATAGCCCTGCTGACAGGAGTATGATATCAGATGATTTCTGACCAGCATGGCTTTGCTAGTAAGAATTTCTAGTGTTGTGTTTATAATGGCAAACTTGTGCTTTTCTTGGAATAAGTTATTTCACTTGAGAAAGGGAGACAAGCTGGAGTAAATTTTACTTTCCGTAGGAAGATACAGCGGCAGGTGGGGAGGGGAAGGTAAGGAGGGTTCCAAAGCACTTTTACACAGTGTGACTGGAAGACTGTGCTCTGTGTGGGGAGCCATAGGAGAGCCAGGGCTGCAGCTCCTTCAGCATCCTCACCTAGTAAGCCTGCTCCTGATACAACAGAAGCATGGCTCGCCTGTGTAAGCTCCAACTACATCTGTAGTGCTTTCCCAGATTGCCTATCCCAGACAAGTGCTCCCTAATACAGACTTGACTTTGCACTCCTTTTTTTTGCTCCCAGGTGTACAAAAGTGTTTTAATGTAAATGAGAATCAAACTCATCTTTTTTCCTCCTGTTCTATCAGTGGGAGAGAGAGCACTGCTTGACTAACAGTGTCTTGCCTTTTTGTGTGCTAACCTCATCAGAGCAGCACATGCAGAGCTCTGTACAAAATAAATAAATAAACCCTGGGCTGTATTCCCAGCTCACTCTCTGAGACTTTAGCTAAAGCACAACTTCTGTTAGATTGGAGAGGTGCTCTGTTATTTGACTAAATACTGTTATTTCTACTTATTTTCTTTCCATCATAGGGTAAAAAGACACTTTCTATTTTCCAATTTTTCAGTAGGAGTGAAAAGCACTGCCTGATAATCTTGGAGATTGAAGGTTTCTTGTTTTTCACAGAATGTGTATCACTGGGGTAATATTAACTTCCTCTTCTCGACAGCTTCCTGTTCCTCCCCAGTTTAATGTTCAGGATTGATTCCATTCTTGATCTCTTTTCTGTGCCTTTTACTTTGGGTGTTTTCTGCAATTTGAGGCGATTACTGCTTGTTGCAATGCAGGGGTTTGTGGTGGGCAGCAGTTCTGTGAAACTGAACTGAAACTGCAAGTCCATCTCAGCAGTGCAGAGCATACAGAACAGGCATTGTATTTCAGTGGCCATCAGACAGAATTAAGATCTGGAGGCAGGCAAGAGAGTCAGCACATCACATACCTGGTTACCTGAACCATTGCTTTCCACAAAGCAAGGCCACCACGAAGGGGATGACACCGTAACTGTACTAGGACAGGACAAAGTCGTACCAGAATCCCAGAAGGGGAAGAGCATTTCCATTGTTCATCTTTTTGTTGTTGTTTTGGAGATTATAGTTTCTTGACTCAGATCTTACATTAGTTCATAATAGATTTTTGCAGAGAGATACAGCTTTCTCCTGATTGCCACCCCCCCCCCACCCCCCCCCCCACCCCCACCCCCCCGCCTTGTAATGCCTGGTTGGCAGCTAAAGCAGTCTAACATTTCTATATAACTGATAAGAGAAATGATTGCCAAGGAGAGAATTGTTTCTTGAGTACATCCCTCCCCTTGGGTTAAATATAGGTTGCAGCATCCCAGTATAATGAAAAGATTGGAAAGCGTTTAGGTGCTGGTGTAGTTTCTGCTTGGTAGTAACGGAGTAAAACATTCACAATTGTGAAAGTCATACCTGCAAAGACAAGTTTAGTCAGCCTCCGCCTTACTGTATTCAGTCCATACACTGAAATATTTCCCATTTAAACCAAATCCTCTAGCCTTTGTGTTTTATTGCATTGTGATATGCTGTTGGCTACAGCATACTGGTTTATTATCTTACCATGTGCACTGCGGTACTTGATTTTGTACTGCAGGATCGCATGGGGTGCTGGACCAGGAATGTCCAATCCTTTTGACTGTAAAATATGAAAGCAAATCTGGAGAGGTTTTACCGCTATGTAAAATTAGATCTGTATTGTATTGTTGTCGCCAAAGGTACTCGATTTAGAACACATTTGCAGTTGCCATAATCTCTTTGCTTTATAACCTGAAATCATCTGTATCGCTAGTATGAAAATCTTTAGATTCAGGAAGTGCTTAAAATTTAAACTGTAAAATAAAGCCTGAGAAACATTTAGCCTTTTTAATTCAAACACAATCTCCATATCTTTTCTACATATGCACATGTATGCACATGCATTCCCAATCTTGCATATACATTTACAAGCTCACACATTCACAAGCTTGCACACATTCACAGGCGCTCACACAGAGGATGTGTTCTGCAGTATAGCTGGTACACAGGGTATTTTTGAAGACAGAACAAGATGACTGTAAATTGACATTTCCACCCACTAATGAAAAAAAGCCAAGAAAACCTCAGTAGAGAATGAGGTTTATAATTAATGCTGAACAATTTTCATTGACAAAGCAAAAAGAAGCAAGTGGATAGCCGATTTAAATGTTGAATGATTAATGCACAGAGAGGCGGCTGAGGAAAAAGACAAATTCAGGAGCAACTATGGAAATTTATGTATGAGAGAGTCAGCACCATATTCTGATCTCGGTTACACAGTTGTAAATCTGTTATCTTAATGGAAGTATTCAGCTTTTATATTTGCATAGCATAAGTGAAAATAGAATTTAACCCAGAATACATTTGTGATTATGTATTTGCGTGACTGAAAGGGAAGAGATGTGTATGTTTGCATGTGATAAACTGCAAATGCATGAGACTTTTTGTATCTCTCAGTGAGAAATGTAGAGAATGAATGTGTGTGTGATTGTGTACGTGCATGCCAGTTGTGGGGCTGTCTGACAGTGAGTGGGAGGGTGAGAATGTATTTGTTCCTAGACTCCCTGGTTGAGTGAAAATGGCTCCTGGAAATGCCGTTTCAGATTAGAGAGCAACGGCTAGAGAGGTGGAGATTTCATTACCTTCCTCTTTGTATGATGTTTTGAGCTGGTAATGTAAAAGCAGAGCTATAAATAATCCGGTCACACCTGTGGTGTCCTCAAGATTTATAGTGCCTGCTAATGCAAGAATCTTCGGGGTGTTTCACTACGCAAAGCAAAATGAGAAATAATCACTCCTCAAACACCAAGGCAATGCAGACCCCACCTGTCTTTTCTCATGTGCCAGGCAAGGAGAAATTCTCCTTCCTACCAGACGTCCAGGTTTATTCCTAAATTTGTGTATAATGCCCATCACCACTCTCTCTCGTTCTTGCCTTGAAGGCTGGGGCTCATCACCACCTGCCTTGGCTGTATGTGCTGGGAGAAGAGGGTGTGGAGGTCACAGGCAGCAGTTTGCTGTGTGCAAGCTTTTGAGATGCAGGGGCTGTATTTTTAGCTGCTCCAGATTCTCTCCTGGCTGGGCTATGATGCTGAGGAGTTTATTGCCGTAAGGATGTGCCTAGAATACCAGGCAGCCTCAGAAATTTACTGTGCCGCAGAGCCCTGACTCAGTGCTGCTCTGTGACTTTCCTGTGTTGCTTCTGCGCTGGAAAGAGAGAAAAAATGGTTCCTTGTGTTCCCGGCTGCTGCTGGCACTGGAGGGACAGCTGCTGTGATTTAGTGAGAAGCTCCGTTGCAGGGAAGGACAACAGCTCTAGGTCTGGCTAAACTGTAGTTTGCTCAATGAAGCTGCCCCAGATTTCTTCTCAAATACTACTCTACATTTTTGTCTGAACAGTAGGAATAAACACATGCTGCCTTTCTTTTTGCATTTCCTAAGCATGTCTATAATGCCCCTGTAAGTAGTTTTTTGCAGCTGTACACACTAAATGCTTCCAACACACCAGGGACATTTCACAGGTAGTTTGTCTGTGTGGCATTTCGGGGGAGGACATGGAGAGACGACCATGGGTGGATGGATGTCTGTACACCCGGCTGCAGGGAAGGTGGACCTACCCCCTGTAGCCAGAGGGGTAAAGATTTGCTAGGGAAATTTGTTGTGGTGAATCCAGTAGAAAATTCAATTAAATTCCTGGTTCTTCTGTTCCAGTGGTGCGGGTGCACCTGCAGATTTGAAATCAAGGTTTCTACCCCTAAACCCACTTGAATTGTGAGACCCAGTACATTTGCAAATTAAATTTATATATATATGAAAGATCAGCATCTGACTTCTTGACAATCTAAATCCTGAGGAGTCTAGCTGGTCCCTTATGAGTCTGGTGAAACAGCATAAATGCTAGATGAAGAAAGATGATTTGTACGGTCAGATTTTTTAGAAGCGAGAAATGAGAGATATGCTGAAGAGACCTAACAGGACACTCCCAGTCCGTCTGCTTCTGAAACACGGTAAGACCCCATGTATTCCCCTAGGGCTTGGCTGTATCATGCTGCTCAAGGAGTGGGCTTTCCTCCATCACTGCCCCAAGGAGCCTGGAAATAAGGAGCTGAAGCCCATCTGCTCTTGCCTGATTCTAAGCTCTGCTCGAGGCTCCCTGCTGCCCCCTTGTTGCTGGAAATAACACTGGAAATAGGCGGACTACTTTTTTCACATTGTGATGTGAGCCTGACTAATATCCTCACATTTGGGGGAAAATCGTAGACCTCACATAGGAATGTCTGTCTCATTGCTGTGGTATCCGGAATAATAAATACAGCAATCGCAGCTGTAATGCCTAGTGCTTGTCTGAACTGCTGCGTTCTCGGAAGCACAAACATGAATGAGGGGCAAGCTACAGAGAGGCGAGGTTTGTAGGCAGAAGCAATATCTTTTTTCAACTTCTCAGTCTTGTGCAATACAGATGAGCTTTCAGCCCTAAAAGGTCTCCCATCACACACTTTTCTTGTGTGCTTAGGTCACCACAGCTACAAAAATCTACTGCTCTAGTAAATGCTAGAGAGCGAGGCTGCAGTGACGAGAGTGTTTCCTTTCCAAAGTGGCCCCACCAAACACCCCACACACAAAGCCTGGAGCAGCTCTGTGTGGGTATGGGATAGCTCACATTTTAATTTTGTGTTATTCATTCTCTACTTTCCTTGGGTCACTAGTGCTCAAAAGTTGTTGCCATCCACATTGTATACAGGAAATCTATTTGAAATTATTTTAGTGGCTCATAGCTCAGTTCCTGCTTGGTTTGCTGGTTGGTTTCTCTTCTGAAAAAAAATAATCAAATTGGATTCTAAATTGCTCCTTGTTTGCAAAGGCCAGTGGCTATGAATGGGATACGGAGAATGAACTCTACTCTGTCCAGTCATGAATGGTAGTCAGGTCAGGGCTGAGCCGCATTGGCAGGAGGCAGTGATGTGGGAAGCTTGCCCTGCCATTATCTATTCTGCAGACAAGCAGCGGATTTAATTCTCAGAGGATCTCAAGCCTATAATAAAATCTCAATGGGAATAAAAAACCCTGACCCAGAAGGCGGTGGCATGTTCTAGTTGTCCTCTATAGTCATGAGTGTGGCTGTGCATCAAGGGAGCTGTGTGACAATTTTGTGGAGCCAGGGTAGCAGAAGAAATCCATCCTCCAGTGTTCTGCTGGAGTCTCTGAGAGGTACATATTTATACTGCTAGTGAAAAACAGAAGGAAAAACCAGAGTGTCTCTAACACATGTAATCTGCAGAAAAAATACACATTTGCATGTCTGTTTTAAGCAAGTAATCTTTGCTGCTAAGGGAATAGCGGTGTGCATGCTTTTTCTGTCTTGCATGCTGTTTTCTAGGCCCATTTCCACGAATATGCATTGAAAACCTGGAATTTTTCTTGAGCTGGCATCGCTGGGTGACCTCATGCACCTGCTTGTCATCTCAGCAGTTTCAGCTTCAGTGTTTCTCCTTAGATTCATTAAGAAAATATTTAGCATCCAAAGAAAGGAGGGCACCCTGTGGCCTGCTGTGCTTTCCACAGCCAGTAAAAACAGAGCCCCAGAGTGCTTTCTAAGGGTGCAGGGGTGATTCCAGGGCACTTCTGTCCCCTTGGAAATGGGAGAAGCAGGTCAAAGCTACAAAAAGTGACCAAACCCCAATCACAGTGACCTTCCACATCTGAGGATGATTAGAAGAATCTTTGCAAGGTGATTAACTTAAAAAAAAAAATAATCTTAATTTCTAATACATCGCCAGTTTTAAAGGATTCTGGGAGGCTGAGGTGAAAATCTGCTTCCCTTTAGTTTTGGGGTTTGTAGTTTTTTTCCCTACAAGCCTCTTTTTAATCACACGTGCACAAGCTGGTTATCAGAAAAGCTGCTGAGGACTCCTGAACCTTTTAGCACTAATGTTGTATGCGCCTGTTTTTTTGTAAAGGAAAACGAAATGGAAGCTATTATCTGAAGGGAGCTTTCATCGTAGCAGCAAGGCGGGTAGCTGCTCAAATATATTAACACAAAATGCGAGACAAATGTTGCCTCCTCCAAGCCAGCTCCTGACCTCAGCGGTGAGAGCTTTCCACTAAGCTGGCTGTTTATAGCCCCTGCTCCGGCATCCATCTTGAGGTTTGGGGGATGCAGTTTCCATTCCCGTCCCTCTGTCCGATTGGGCACGAGCCGCATAAATTCCTCTGCCTTCAACCCCATTTCCAAGGTATGCTGACATCTTGCTTCCCACCCCCCCGGCCCCCCGCCTCCCCCAGCCCAGCGAGGAAGCTGGGAGAACGATTTACAGAGCAGTGAGAGGGCCTGGCGCCTGGGAGCCACCCTGCTGCTCTGTGGGGAAAGCTACGTTTGGGAAGCGGGATTTCGCCTGTATCACCAGGCCCGGGTGGGCAGCACCATCTCCCCGTGACTCTGCAAAGCAAATTACCTTGCTCGCCTGCTCTTCCTCTCCTCTCCCTCCCCTCCCAGGGAAAAAAGCCACCGAGTGAGGCAGCAGGAGCTGATTCAGGCAACCAGTGTTCGGTCCCTTCAGAAAATGGGGCTTGGAGGGATGATGGAGGAGGGGTTGCAGAGCATGCTGCTGACCTGCTGAATTATGACTTTAATGCAGTCGCTTTAATAACTTGCTGTAGCTCCAACCACCAGATGCAATTTATGGCAAAGCAGGCGCCCAGGCATTTTTCTTTCTATGAAGACTAAGCAGATCTCTGATTACCACCCCCTCCCCCAAACCCATTACCTTCCCCCGCTTGCTCTGCTAATGGAAAAATGTTATGTGTCTGTGTGCTTTTTCCCCAAGCCCTGTTTTCAGGAAATGGTGGAGAATGAGAAACTAAAACATGCACACACACATGCATTTGCGGGAAAGATCACTTTCTCTCTCTGTTCTTCAACCACGCAAAATTCCTCCTGCTAGCAGAATTGCTGATTCTTTTTCTAAAACCTTACAACCTCAGCCAGAAGTGAGACAAATTCCAGGATTGATTTGTAGGGAAAAAGAAGAACCCTCTCCCTCCATCTGACCAAAGTCATCTGAAGTCTGGGTGATTTCACTTCATAATACAAACCCCACTGCCTCCCAGATCTCTCTACTGTAACAAGGGCTTGAATACAACCCACAAACAAACAAACAAACAAACAAAAAAACTGAACCTGGGAATGATGAATATGCAAACTGAATTCAATTTTGTATTTGATGGTTGTATACAATAGATGGGTGTGTTAAAAAAGCAATGCGCAGATAGGCAGGCAGATACCCTGCCAGTTCTTCTATTTTAAAAACCCATTCATTTTCTGTCTAAGGGATGAATTCTTCCTCCCACTCTCCTCCTCGCTCTCCTTTTCTGTGATTTGCATGATCATTTGCTACATATATTATGAATTACCGTTTATCTTAGTCCATGGCTTCAGAGCAATTTCCCAAATAAATTTCACTGGATCAATAAACTCAGATTCTGTTTTCTTTTCTAAATTGAGGGAAAGAAAAATAGCGAGAAGTAAATGTTTTCTTTTTAGCCAAATGGAACAAAAATCTGAGTTAAACAGATGTGCCCATTTCTGAATTCTGAGGGCTCACACAGAAGCCCTGTGATTCAACTGTTTTGTACCTTATTTTTGCCTTCCCTTTCTGAAAAAAAAAAAAAAAGAAGTGTATTTGGAACTGCAGCCCTGAAAAATGGCATGTACTGCTTTGAACCCGTTGAAAGAGTGTCTATACAAGGAATAGAAGATCAGTCCTTTGTGACTGTTAAATATTTATCAGCAAGGCAAATTCCTCCTAGGTTACAGCAAGTACAGTTTGCAACGACCTGCCCCTGCACTTTCAAAAATGAGTAGCAGACCCCTGCAAAATATCCAGCTCCTCACCCAGCTAGAATAGTGTTTTCCTCTCAAGCTTTGAGATAGCTAGATGAATATGTAGCACAGACTGCAAATTTTAGTGAAGAAGTAGCAACATATGGGAGCATTCAAGTTCCAGAGAGAAGAGTATAAATTGGACATTTCCACATGAATTTGGTCTGCTGTGTCTGTCTAGCTGTGCTTACAGTGACCTTCCCTCAGCCTGTACCAGGATCATGTTACTGTCTCCAGTACCGCAAGATGCACCTGCATGCACGTGCTAAGCCATGCAGGTATTTGTTTTACGTGTGATGAGTTGTCTTTGAACAATTGAATTTATCTCTGCTGACTACAGAGGGAGCCGAGACCAGATTCCTGACTTTCGGAGGGTTAGGCTTAGGTGAAATGAATCTTTGCTCAAGCATTCAACCACAGCTCCTTGGCTTGTGCCGTTAGCTTCCTGAATTCCCAGATGATCTCCCGCTACAGCTTAGCCAGGCCTGGAACTGCTTATTTTCTCAGAAGGGATGAGGTGAGATGCAGTTAGTTCAGCAAAGCCATTGGCATTTCAAAGTTGTATGTAAAAGTATGTATTTGTACTTTTGATTTTCAAATGATGCCGTAAATATGCCTAATACTTAACAGGCTTGAAGCACTCTGTCCAGTTACGATCATTAAAAAAAAAAAAACCTAGTCACATTTTTATATAAGCCATAATGAAAAGCACCCATACAACAATATGTAAGTCAGTAGTACATGCGCACATCAGCAGGTAGATGCTTTAATTCATGCTTGCTGCCCACGGGGCAGTACCGAGTCCGAGTATTGCTCAAGAGGGAGCAAGGAGAGCCAGCTCTGGCCGAGGGGACGGTGTGATGGCTGTGCCAGCTTTGCCACCACTTCGTGTTGTGGATTTGCCCAGGGTGGCTGTGCCAGGGCTGAGCCTGAGTCTAGAAATTCGGGGAGTTATTATGTAGCCACGAAACGGTGTGGAGATTGTAATGGTAGAGGCATGTGATTGCAGGTATGCTTCGTGACAGTACAGCTCATTCTGGAGGCTCCTCTGATTCTGCTATGTTTTTCTTTTTTGAACCTGGCCTTTGATTAAAAATGCCTCTCTTCCAGCTCACATTGCCTTTTAAATGGCTCTGCAAAGCCCTCTCGCGGTTCCCAGCTCGTATCAGAAGCAGGGCTGGAAGTGTTTCACTGCAGAATAAACATATGGGCTGTAAATCCTGTGATTCAGAAGATTCGCCTGCAATATTCCTCTCTGCTGTTGCCATAGGTAACCGGGCTCTGCAAAACACCATTTACCCTGGAATGCAAGGAGACACGGAGCTCAGCAAGGGCACTCCGGTTAACCCTTTCCTAGCAAAAAAAAAAAATCCCTCTGGTGATTCCAGCAGAAACTGCTCCAAGCTCTTACTCCTGTAGATTCACACACAAACAAACCTGCACCATATAAACTAAGGCAAACTACCGAAACGCTTGCACAAGCCCCAGCGATATGCACATCCACTCCGGGGGATGGTGGGTTTCTTCTCACATCCGTAGAGCAGGGCAGACATTGAACATGTCGGGGTGCTGTGTTTCCGTGACTGCTGACTCATGGGGACTGTGGCTCACTGCCCTCTGCCCTGAGACCCAGGGGACAGGTTAAATTCCTCCCTGGTCTGCATTCCAATTCCAAGGTTCCTGACATGGTATTTGTCGAATTACTTAAGACAACCTTAGAGAGGAAGACTTTTGAGTTCACAGTCACCACATGGCTTTTTTTTCTTTTCTTTTCTTTTCTTTCTTTTTTTTTTTTTTTTTTTTTTTTTTTTTTTTTTTTTAGCTGACAGGGGATCCCTAAGATGTACAAGGTTTTGCCAATACCACCTAATGGAGACCTAAGTCTGACACTGAATGCAAGGCTAACACCATTCTTTCCTGCCTCACACTAGTTTGCAGCCAAGGCACTCTTAACATCTCCTAATGGCCTGTCTTTTACTCCATCAGCTGAGGCACTGAATGTGGACAATCAATAGTTATGTTCATGGGCTGTGCCTGGGGCAGGGTGTGGAGAGAGGCCATGATGCTGTGCTTCAGCCAGAGGATGTGCAGGCAACAAGACCCCTTGTGCTCAAAGGGGACTTCCTAAGTATCCTAGTATCGTGCTGAACTCCCTCCTACCTTATGGACGCAGTCACCATCAAAGGCCTTAGAGCTGTTTCATGCACTGGAGGAGACACCCTGGGGGGGTCTGAACATACCTCTCTTACACACTGGAACTGAAACCATGCTTAATGTCCACATATTGTCTGTGTGCCTATCCACAGAAGCATCTGACGTACATTTATGTCACCAAACTGTGTGTTGCACAGAACGTGTTGGATTCATTCATTGGATACAGTCATACAAATGTCACTTGACAACAAATTAAACAGATGGGGACAGAGTTCAGGATGAGCTGAATTTGCATTTGCTGCAGCTTAGAACAGGGGCAGAAAGTGTCCCCCAGTTTATTTTTTTGCTCCTCTAATTCTGACCTGCCTGTGGGCTAAGGTGGACCCTGGCAGAGGAGAAGGAGCTGAAGCGATGTACTACATCCGAGCAGTGTTTGTTGCTGCAGTCCCAACAGCAATGCTGCCTGGAGAACAGGCATGTGCTCAGCCTTTGCCCTTCTCCCCACATGGAGCTGAGGAGGATGTGTGTGTGAAGAGTAAATGCATAGCCCTGAGTTCATACAGTGTCTAATTTATACAGCAGAGGAGCTGCAGGTGAAACTGAGGATCTGTCTCATTTTCAGTTTCACAAATCCTGTTACAAAACCCCTAAATATGTTGTATTTCAAACCATTGTTGTCTTCTTCCTCATACTTCCCTCTGCAGTTCAATGCACACAGATACACACCACCAAATTATTATTTATTTTATAACAGTATTACTCTAGGATCATCTACAGATAGGTAAACATGCAAAATTCCTCCTTCAAAGAGTTAACCATGTCAGTTACTTTTATATCAATACAATGACGGGAATACAGAGGAGTAAGGAGATGTGGATAAGGCTGAAATTACATTCATAAAAGATCTTGCAGTGGTTGGGAATCCCAGCCCATGCATGGACAAACCTGTACTGAGACCGCTGTAATCCCTGGGCAGAACAGGGGGGAGTGAAGGAGAGGTCAGTGTGCTTTGTGGGATTCTCTGGCATTACTGGGGCAAGGGGAGTTAGTCCCTCTCTGTTATTTGAACAGTGAGCAAGTATTTTTCTAAGGATCTTTTTTATGTTGCTAGAGTAAAAAGGAACAAGCAAGAGAAAATGACCCCAAATCATTAGGGGATTGCTGTCTGTGCAACAGTGCAAACAGAGAATGAAATTGTTTTCCTGCAAAATCCTTTTTTTCATGGCTTGTTTCCATGCCACCACAGAGAAGAATGGTGAAGAAAAGGGCTGATGTACAAGGAAAAGGGGCTTTTAAAGATTCCTAAGAGCTACTGAATGAGTGTTGCTGGTTCAAATTCTCCAAATTGCTATTACATCAGTCTGGATGGTGGAGATAAACTGTCAGAGAGCTTAAAAGCCATGGAGCAATGCATGTATGCTCTGACTCCTTGGATTTATAGGGTTATTTTGCATACTCCCTTGACATTGCCAGAGCTTCTCTGCAGACCTAACACTTGATCCTCTGTTGTGCTGAGAGTCCCCTGGGAGCTGCTGCAACAATGTCTAACTCCAGTGACATTGTGGGTACCTGCTGAGGTGTGGGGGACAGGTTTTGTGGGTGGGGAGAGGGAAGCATGAGGAGCTCAGAAACAGGGGTGCCTGCGGGGCAGAGTGGAGCGGTACCTGGGCCAGTTGCACCTTAGCCATTACCCAAAGGTCAGAAAAACAGAAAACCGCTGGAAGCACTGAAGATGCAGAGGCTGGAGCCTGGTCCTTTCCCTGGGTTTATACGGTTGCCTTGAGTCAAGGGTATTTAAATGTCAAGATTTTATGTAGTTCCTAAATTTATTTAGGTTTGGGTGTTCATAGCAGAATGTTGGTATCCTTGTGCACTCCTATCTCTGTATTTGAATAATAAATGCCAAGGCTTGCTTTCAGGGCTTGTGTTTTTCCACAGTCCAGGTGACACACTCCCCTTATGTTTAACCTTCTCCCCCAAGAGCTGATACAATTTATTTCTTTTCGAAAGAAAATAGCAGAGCGTAAGCAGGCCCGAAGCAATTTGCTTTGAAGGCTGTGCTGGCTGGGACTGCAGAACCAGTGACAAAGAGGAGATTGTGGAAGAGCGCGCTAGATGGGAGCTCAGGCAGGAAAGGGTTACTGCCTGCACAGCTTTCTGTGTCTGCAGCTCCAGGCAAAACCCAGAGAGAGACAATGATGTCAGCACTACCTCCAGGCCCAGGGCCCCTTGCCTGACAATGTGGGCAATCCAACACATTCCCATCTGCCACAACAAGAGCATTCATGCTCCTATTTCCTGACCTCTTTGGATTAAAACATGTGGAGTTAAATATACATCCAGCCCCATGCTCTTGTACTTGCATTGCACCAGAAATAGACTTATGGGAAACTGGCTGCAGCTTTTGCCACCCGACACTCAGGATCTGTGTCAATGCTGTCATCGAGAAAAGCACACGTTGATCTGGTTGGGAGATTGTAGTCGTGTACACATAGCTGAAATACAGTTGGCTTTTGTGCCTTGCAACGCTGCATGTAATCAGCGTGCAATCAGAAAGGGGGGGGGGGGGGAAGGGGAGCTTAAATAGAAAATGAAGATTAGTCAGAGGCAATGATTTCAGCCTTTTAACCATGTGAAACTTGCTGAGATTTTTAGTACCGCATAAAAAGTTCTGACAGCAAAGGCAGACCTTGGTCAAGCTAGGTGTCTGCACTCCAGGCTGGTGGAAGAGGGAGAGCATGCAGCAGCCTTTGCATGCTGCCTTGCTGGGCTGGCAGGCACAGGGAGCATGGAGCTAACAAGGAGAAGCTTTTTGTTTGCTTTACAGTGAAGCTGGTCTGGTAGTATGTATGCTAGTAATGGAAGGATTTTATTGCTGCTTTTATTCATGATGCCAGGGGGGTGTCTGTTGCATGCACATGGGTATCACGTTGTTTCTTTTTCACCTCTGTGTGTTCTGTGTATCTGTGGCTGTATGCCCATATGTATCTGTGTGCCTCCATATTTATCTGTCATTCTGTGTTTGCATTGCTCAGTCTTTTTCCTTTTAAGTGTAGGAGTTGCATTTCTTTCTGTGCATAGACAAATTTTCCTTTACTATACACTGAGGGGAAAGGAAATGTCAGGATAGCTCACATTTTGTTGATGTCTTGCTAGCCAAAGGACTTCACAATTCAGAAATACGAATAAAGAAGAAAAGAAGACTATTTCTTTTCCTTCCTCTCTCTATCTTGTCTACAGTCTTCTGTCTTCTCTTCCCAGTCCTTTATTTTCTCTACCTTTTCCCCCATCAGACTGCAAAATCTTGCTGCTATAACAAATGTTTTAAATGTAATCTATCCTACCTGCACAGTCAGGCCCCTTTTCATAGTGTGTTTCTTGTACAGTCTTCTCTTTCTTTTTTCCTTTTTTTTTTTGTAACTCACAGTGGGCCTCAGCACAGCAAATTCCTGTGGGAAGTTTGTTTTAGCCTCTCTCCCCTTCATTTGGCCCCTGCCTATAGCACTCAGAATCACAGAGAGCACAACACAGGGAAGCAGAACAAAAATAAGCTCCCCAAAATCTGTAGTTCCCCAATGGCTCACAAGGTCTTGGGAGAAGGTTTAGCTGGTAAAATCCTTATTGGGTGCTTGGAGGGGTGAGGCCAAATGGTTAATGTAGGATAAAAATTGCACACCTCTTAATTCTCTTAGTGTTTGGCTTAACCTTGCCTTGACTCTGAAGAGATGGCAGTAAGTAAGGATGAGCTTGTATTAGAAACAGGATTCTCTCTTTCTGCCCAGCCTCTGCCGTGGCAGTTCCAGTATTACAGGGCATCAGTGGTACAAACTTCTCTATCAGTTTGGAACCACCTCACTTCTCAATGTAATCAAAGCCAAGACCCTGGCATCTTTCCCAAGAGCTTCCTCACCCCTGTGAAACAGAGAATACTGAAAACCAGTTAGAAAAAGTGGAGCCAGACTGTAGCAAGCATTGGATTTCACCAGTGGTACAATAAGGAAGCTGCCTCTAGCGTCAGCCTCTCTAAATGAGACATACAGACAAGTTAAAGTGGTAACAAGCATAATGTCTGTCACCCAGATATTTCAGAGCATATAATAAGCTGTGATTATATCATTAAACTGAAGAACTTCAAAGGGGTCTGTCTGTGCAGACTGACGATCTACATGCAAGAAATCTCTGGTCTTTTTTCCACCTTGGTACCTGGTTTGCCACTGGTCTATCTGCTTTAAACTAGTCATTTCACACTGATGTTTAATTTTCCCATCAGTAACACCAGGGGTTAATAATACTTAAGAAAAGCAGTGCCTCTTACAGATCTGTTTGGAAGGAAAAGGAGCCTCTTATTGAAGGAGCCTCTGTGTGAAGGCTCACTTGATAGGAGCTTGCGTGCCAGTTTGAAGTTCTTCAGGAGCAAAGTGGAAGAAACATGTTCAGCATGAGATCAGCACTGAGCTCCTCAGCGCCGTAAGGCATAAAGGTCTGCAAGCACCCGGATAAATACAATGTGAAAAACAAGAGCCCTGCATAGTGTTCAGGGACCCTAAATTAGGCTGTGGAACCTAGGAAGAGTTAGATTTGCAGTTTTGGACTGAGACATATGCAATGCTTACAATCCATTCTTGGTGCCTGATGGATCTCTGCTTTTGTTGCTTGTCCCAGCTTCACAGTCAATAAAATAGATGAGAACAGAATCTTTATGTCCTGACACCCCATCTCTTGCCATGAGTACCAGACCAGGCACCAAAAATGTGGAGAGTATGTCCCCAGGTTCCTCTGCTTTGATTAAGACCATTATTTTGATGGGGAGCTTTAATTTTTCCATAAGAATCAAGTAGTTTCTCTGTGTTTATGGCTACATATGCATCTGATACGGCTCTTACCCCAGAAATGAGCAGCCTTGTGAGAAGTGCTCAGCAGCTGGTTTGGAGTTGGGCAGAGGAAGGGAGGAAGCCTGCAAGTCACATCCTCCTGACCGCCTTCCCCTTCACTGGTGTGTTCAGTCACACTGCCCAAAGGGGCCATTTGAGGAGATTTGAGAATGTATGGAGCAAGTGCTCCTTTTCATTTACGGTCAAGATAAACAAGGCTGTCAGCTGAAGCAGAGCTGCTGAGGTGTTCTGTGTACTTCAGTGCCAGTCAGTAGTGGCTGCTGCTTAGGAGATGGATTTATTAAGATTATTCGTAAGTGTTATTTGGAGGTGACTGAAATCGCTGGGTGAACTCCAGAGGATTAGCTTTCCAAAGATAGCAAATGCAAAAAAAAGCAACCCCAAACAAACAAGCCACCAGGACCAGTTGTGTTTATTTAATAAAGTCTCCGCACAGGATTAGTTCACAAGCATTTGCTTGTTTTTGTAGCTGGAGATATGGGGGATGGGTAGGAGGAACCATTTTAGCATGTAATTCCCCAAGTAAAAGCAAAGCTGCAGCAGTGTCTGGCACAGTTCAGGGAGTAGGTGACAACCTGCTGTGAGCAGGGCACCAGAGGAGGAATCACCTCTTCCTGGATTGCACTGGATTTAAGGAGCCTAGCGTGCAGCAGCTCCAATACAGAAATAACCTGGGTGAGGAAGGCTCTGCTCAGGAAACATCACATCCCCTTATAAAGGGCACAAGAGCCTTAGGCAGGGCATCACACTGACCCGAGCCTGAGAAATGGCCTGTGGGAGAGAGAGCAGCAATCAAAGTAGTCATCCTCTGTTCTCTATCGAGACCATAAGAGGACCTCAAATTGCTTGTAGACATGAATTCACCAAATATCACCCCCACAAGCCCATCCCTGCGGGATGGAGGTTGGTTTTACTAACCCCAGATGGCAAACCAGAGGCAGTGAGAGGGTGTCCAAGGTCCCACAGAGAGCAGGCCAGATGGGAACACAGGGAGGGCAGCAAGAGGGGATGAAAAAATCAGGAAAAAGCCATCCCTCGGAAAAAACTGAGGAGGAAATGGGCTTTGAAGATGAATGTAGCCCATGTTTTAATGTTTTAGTGCCTGGATACTGTTCCTAGATGAGTTCCTCCAAAATGCTGCTGGTTGGTGTGCAGAGCAAATGAGTCAGTTCTGCAGTGTAGCTCAGCTGTCCCTGCTTCAGCACAACTGCCCAGAAGTGGGGCCATGTGGGAGCCTCCCACTGACCCTTCAGCCTTGCCCAGCACTGCACTACTGGAGCGTGGTCGCCCAAAGGAGAAGCATTTTGTTGTTGCTTTAGTGACTCATTGGGGCCCCTTTGGGAAGTGGCAGGAGAGACTGAAGGATCCTCTGTTTAAGCCAATGTACTGAAAAGGGGACCGTGAAGCTTGATGCCCTTTCAGTTTCCAGTGATATTGCTTGTTTTCTTTCATGAGAAGCTGTTTACTTGTCTCCTAAATCCACAGGAGTTGCACTGGCTCCTCTTCCCTCCTTCAGAAAAGTCTCTTATGCAGAGCTGGGTTTGGTTTGCTATTGGCTGTGGTTCCTAAGGCTTTCCTGGACGCTTCAACAGCAGCAGCAGAACTTCCAGATTTTGTAAACCTGTTCAGACAGGAAAGGCCTTTAATTTTACACAGTCACAGAGCAGAATGGGACATATAAATATAATGTAGCAATGTCGTTCCTCAGCCAGGGGAAGAGGACAGTGCACTAAACTCTTTTGGGATAAGCTATCACAAGTGGAAAAAGGAGGAGGGAAAGGCTGCAACTCACTCAAGTAGAAGAAAAGGGGTGGGAACCCAGTGATGCAGTTTTATACTGAGTGGACAGAATCATCTGGTAACCTGTGAGCTTAATCCCATGCCAAGAGTGCAGGATATGTCAGCAGTAATTAAAACAGAAGCTGTGTGGGAGGTATAGAGTCCTGGATCCAAACTACCCAGCTTTTACAGAAGATGTCTTTGGTGCTAAAATCAGTGTTACTGAAATCCTTGATTCCTGCTAAAGAGAAAGTAAGAGAATGTTGCACTCAGAGGCAGAGGAAAAGGGAAGAAAAAAAGAAAGAAAAAAGAGAGGGAGAAGGAGAAAGAGACTGTAGCATTTCAGGGTCACGTCCTCATCTCTTTCTATTGGGCTCCAAATTTTTGATAGCATCGTAACTTCCACGTGAGAAGCTGATGGTTGAAGAAGCTATTTTCCTTCATAGATAAAATGAAAGTACATTAAAATAAAAAAGTCAGGGTTTTCCTTTTCCATGAGTTCTTCATCCATTAGAGAAACATCCTCCATTCTCATGAAAGGGAACAAAAGCTAGCATTTATTTAGAAAATTGGAACCTGTTTTGCAGTAGTAATAAAAGAGACTACAGGTCTGGTCAGCTCTAACTTTGATTTACAGAGCAGTCCAAGGAGCTTATTGCTTTCACTCTCTGAGACTGGTTGAGCAGGTGCAGGTTGCAATGCTGTGGTGGTGAATAGATGGATCCCCAGCCCAGGCCCTAGACTGACTTTGGAGGAGCTCACCCCTCCAAACAGAGAGGAGTGCTGTGGCACATGTCTTACTGCCAGGCTATGTGAACCCATCCAAGGTAAAGGGACCTGGCTCTATGCCTGTGTGTGACTGATTCACAACATCTCCAGAAAAAAATCAAGCCCCTTTAGTGAGACTAGAGAACCTTTAGAGGCTGCTCTAGTTTACATCAGAGAACCCAGCACCCCATGACTGGTGACACCAGAGGTGGTTTAAGGCCACCTCCGTCCTTGGACTTAATACATACATAAAGCATAGCCAAGACTAAGGAAGGGTCTGTCTGTCTCTGTGATAAATATCCACTTTTATGGGATTGTGGCCATGAGTCCAATTTAACATTATAAAATAGTTTTCTGTGACAATTCAGATCCCAACTTCATCACTCCCATCTTTTTCTCTCTCTGATATATTTTAGTGTTTGGTATTATGCCTAATATGGAGAGATTGCAATGAACTGGATGAGGCATTTAATAAAGGAGATGTCTGGACAGTGAGAAGGTTTTTATCTCTGAAAAAGTCTTCCAGTGATTTGTTGGAACATCCTATTTCCAAATGGGTTTGGCTTAGAAGGGCCACATTTGTGTGATTTGTCCTCAATAGAAATTAGAGCCTCTCGGTATTTTTATGCAGCTGAATGATTATATTTTTTTGAGTGATTCATTATAGACTTCTGAACCTCTCAGGAGTTCATGCGCTCTTTATGAGCTATATTAAAGGATGCAGACTCACTATCAGAGAGAGAAATTCCCAGGAGGAGAGAGATTTGTAACTGAACTGAGATGGACAGAAAGAAATGGAGAAGGTAAACTTCAGAAAGCCTGAAATAAAAGAAAGTTCTTTAAAAGCCTAATAACCATCCAGACTCCTGCAAGTCAGCAACAGAGCAGGCTATACTGAGAATGTTTAGAAAAAAGCACAGGACTATCCTGCAAAGTTTTATTTCATATCTCATTTGGCAGCAGGTGAAAGATAGAAGAAGGTTTGTTTTCTAGGGTTTTCTCAAAACAGTGACCCTGAAAGAAACATGCCTGCTATCTTTAGAGGACCTACTCGTATTATTGACATGCAGGATACTCTCAAAAAAAATTTATTCCAAATAGTCTGTTGACAGTCAGCAGGGCATACAGGTCAAAGCAAAAAAGAGCAAAATCACTGTTTCTGAGGAGCTACAAACCAGAGAATTTAAGGAAAATACACAGACAGAAGCTGTACATACTGTAAATGCCTAGGCCTCTTAATAAGCACCTTTGGGATTCCCAGGGTGGTTTGGAAAACATTGCATAGCAAAGCTCTTTCTTACAAAGAGACAATTAGATAAATGATTGCGAAACTGGCTAAAACTTGGTGGGATCCATGTGTCTTAAAGGATCCAGCTTATTTTCCTACCTGGGAATGAAGTCCGATAGAGCTGTATAGTAAATGGAATGGAACATAGCCAAAGCTTGCTAAATAATGGAAACGTATTTGTGAATATTTATTCAGCAAAAATATTGCCAAAATTCACAATATTATTGATAATGAATCATTTAATCAGCTCCAGATGAAACTCCAACAGAATCCCTGGCTGTACCATTATGCCAACAAGTATTATGCATGCATAACACTCCCTCCGCAGCAACTGCAGAAATGCACTCTGCTTGCCTGGCTCCAAGAAAGGAATGAACTTTGCTGCTGTCAGCTGAGTCAAAGTTTCACAGTCCCGATAGAACTACACAGTGAGGGATGGCCTGAGTCAGGCCCGTGGGCAGAGCTGGGCATGCTGATGGGTATGCTCGGGACAAAGATACGTACCAGTGTGCCCATACAGAAATGGGTGCATATGGGATATCTGTTAGTGCGTGGCAGCGTTTCTCCCTCCATGTAGATGCGTGCTGTGTAGAAGTGTCTATGGGCTCATGCAGCTGTGGTGCAGTGAGGGGCTCTGTACGTTTTAAGCAGCTGCATGTTAAGATGTGCATGTGCTATATCGACTGTCCCCCCTGTGCCCTTTGAGGCACCGTTCTCCACGAACCTGCTGGGGGAAGGCAGTTCCACAGGGCCCTGTCTTTGTTCTCATCCTCTACTTTCTCTGCCTCTCACTTTCAGGTAACCTTTTCCAGGAACAGGTACTTTCATTGCCAGGGTGTTGGGATGCCTGTATAGAACTGCAGATGTCTTTGTGGAGCAGCTGCAGGTGCTTGTCCTCCTGCCTGCAGCATCAGCCCAGGGATGCCTGTGACTCTTCCCATGCCAAGCGCAGTTTACCAGCAGGAGTTTCTCCCTTTGGCCAGAGGACTTTTGCCTGGGCTCAGGCCCAGATCTGCTGTTTAAGCAACGGGTAGAGGCAATGCTCAGTAAGGAAGTCCTGCATATTTCAGGCAGGTTTAGGGATGTTTGTTCCAGTCAGCGCCTAGTTTGTTGATCTCACTTCTCTTTATCCCATGCAACGCACATAATTCAGGTCAGCCTTCTTCCCTCTGCCCTGGTCTGCTTGTGCACATGCTATTTCCAGATCAGGTCACACATTCCCCACCCCCTCTCTCCTGCCACCATTGAGCCTGTTCTTTCCATTAGGGTTTAATGAGAGGCCCACCAGCCATGGCAATCCCAGCCCTCCAGTCACTGCTGCAGCCAAGGTCAAGCCCGGGGCAGGAATTGTCCACAAATACAGACAGGGGAACGAAAGGAAGGAAAGAACAATAAGAGCCTTTTACTTCCCAATGCACTTGAGTGCTTGAGAGAAACTGTCCCCCCAGATTGCTGAGTCAGCAGTGGCTGACAAATTAGTCAACAGGATGACTGGGCCTCAGCTCCTGGCAATTAGCATCGACAAAGCTTTGTGTGTGTCTGTGTGTTTTCCCATTAGCTGTGGCTTGCACGCCTGAGGAGGGAGGAGGGACTGGGGAAGGAAATTGCTTGCTTTGACTTCGCAAACACATGGAATTTGCATTCCCAAGGTTGCACAGCAGTCATTTGGCTTCCTGTTTCAGCATCTTCCGAAGGCTGCAGCCGTTATGAATAAAGTATGCTGAGAGCCTCTTAGGAGGGAGGTGCATCAACACAGCTGGAGGAAGGGCGAGCCCTGGATTGCAGTAGCAGAGGCCATTTATATTGGGAGCGGTGTAGTTTAACCCATCAATGTGGTTAACAAGGCCAGGTATTGTGGGGGCTGAGGAGTGCTGGCAATGGTCAAGACAGAAGAGTTTACTGGTGAGAATGGCATTGCTAATACTAGTATTCAGTATTGGAACGAGAAGGCTGTCACAGACCCAGAGTGAGAGGCTTTGGCAGAGCTCAGAGCAATGAAATGATAGATGAAGACAGAGGGGGATAAGGACTGGAATAAAAGAGGATTCTGTAGGTCAGGAGTTCAGTGTCTTGTCAAAGCGATTTGGGAAGCCGGGGGCTAAAAGGTGGAGCTGCAGGTCAGGATTAAGCTAACCTAAGAGCTGAGTTCTGTCACCGTTTGGCAGAGGTCATTGCCTCCAAAGCAAGCAGCAGGGGTCATGGCCCATGCTGTGAACAATGACATTTCCTGGATTCAGCTTTAGTGGAACTACAAACACACTTTGTTGTTAAAATCCCGTGCCTCTCCTCTTGCCTCCCCATCTTTGAGGCTGGGTCACCGGTGCTTTTGGACAGGGTGCGAGTTGAAAGCCCTCAGAGGACCCTGGAAGAGAGGTCAAGTACATCTGCTTTTTTAGCCTCACCTTCATCTACCGTGTATCCATCTCCCTGGTAAGCCAGGCACTACCATATTATCATCCTCATTCACGATGATTTAGCCAAAGTTCAGTGGTGCCCCCAGCTCTGAAAGACCTAGCTGTGACCCGTGAAGGTTTACTGGGCTTTGTTCTGGGCGCTCGGAGACCTGTCTCTCTGCTTACAGGCTTTCACAAAAGTTGAGCTCAACTGAGAGCAGCAGAAGCATTCAAGCTATCAGTCCTCCTGTTTGCGAGGGTGAGGGTGAGAGACACCATCTTTGTAACCAGGGCACCACAACATGCTCCTTTGCTGAGCATAACTGGAATCCCTGGACTTCAAATCCTGCTGCTGAGAGCCTAGCAACAAGTGAATGTAGCTACTTAAGCTTTTAAGGAAGGAGTAGGTTAATGGAGGTGAAAGTAGGTCAGAATGTTTTATTTTCAGAGTTTGTTGGGTTTCTTTCTAGGAACAGTAAAGCTCTGCTTGTAAGTCTTCTTTGTATCCAGAGCCTAGCAGCACCATATCCATTTACACTCCTTTATGCCACACTAAACTTGAGACAGTTCACTCCCCTTCTGTTGATGGACAGGCTGCCTCACACCACTTCACCTTTACCAAAGGAGAAGAATGTGCACTGAGGTGCTTACTGTGGAGCCACTGACACCCAGCAGCTTGCTGTTCCTGCGGTGACCTCTCCTCATCATCAGCCCCTGGGATTTTCTGCTTGGTTGTAGGCTGATTTAGGGCAGATTTTTACTGATCTCTTAGCTGCTGAACAGTGTTTTCTGAAAATACCAGCTGGCATCTATCTGCATCATTAGGTGTCTAAACAGCTTTTGAATCTGGGTCTCTGTTCCTCCATGCTTCAATTCTTTACCTAATAACAGGGTCTAACTGTAGTTTGGGCTTGGGTCAGGGCTGTAGGTCTGCGCATGAATGTGGCTATGGAGGAGCTGTGGCCATTGAATTGCTCCTGTCTAGGAACGTGGCTGGGGCCTTCCTTCTGCCCCTTCTGACATGGTGGTCATTAAACAGCACTGTGGTTATGCCCGACTACTGCTGCTGGGCCTCGGCTTCAAAACTTTAACCTATGAATTTTGCAATCCTGCCAGCCTACAAGGAGTAAATCCATTTCATCCAGGACTCAAATCATTACAGATGCAAGGAAGTAGTGAGTCCTGAATTGCTCGGGTTTGGACTTCTGCGGTACCAAGAATCTTCAGAGAAGCCTTGTTGCCATGGTCTTACATCTTGTAGAAAAAAACAGGGCTGTCTCATCCATGTAACACACATAATTTATCAGATATGGATCCCTTAAGGAACCATGGACAAAGATCAACTGAGTTCTCTCTCTGTTCACTCATTTAACCTTCCCAGTGAATGCCAGAAAGTGGATTATCACTTATTACAAGTGATAAAGTTCAGGGCAGCTTCACAGCAAATTCAGGCCCTCAGTTTCAGTTCCATCATTTTGCGTCACTTACCTCTATTCTCTTTCAGTGTCAGATCTCAGTGATCCCCTTGTCTGACGGCAGGATGGAACAGGAAAAGAAAGCGGCCAGACCTTGTGCTCGTAGGACATGCCACTATTCAAATTCTTGGTTCACGGGAAATCTGCTCACCTTTCCTCAGCGTTATGCTTTGGATCTAGCTTTTCCACCTTTGGGAGGGAAGTACCCCAATCTCTGAGTGATACCAGCAATACTGCTTCTTTGCATTGTTCTGAGCTGGTCCTGCATTCCCATCAAAAACAGAACTAGTAGTGATATACCCTATAATAACTGTTCTTTGAGATATTATACTTCACACGGGCCTTGTGACTGCATTGACACAACTGCAAGCTAACACAGCCATCAGACTATGGAGGGAACAGAAAGTTTCACCTGTTCTGCTTTTTCTCCCCTACTTCAGAGTACCAGAACCACATGGTTTACGCACAGCCATGCCAAACAGTTTTTTACAAAATCCAGACTTTGTTCACATGAGGTACATGTGCAACTGCAGCAAGATCCATGCTGACTGAAGTATTTGAAAGAACACCTGAAGGGACACCTCATCAGGGCATCATAAGGAAAAATATGCCAAGGACCAGGTAGTGCCAAGGTGTCACAGGGAGGGCACAAAGGTGTCTAAGATAAGAGTCAGCTTCATCTGTCTAGCCATGTTTTATTCCAAATGAGCTATGGTTCGTTCAGCAAACGAGCTAGGGATGGATGCAGTGCTGGGGTGCAGAAGTATTTTAGTAACGCTGAGCTATGACAGATTGTTACTAGCAGTAATTCCCATTTCTTTCCTGAGACACACTTCTAAGAGCAGCTACCTTCAGGAACCTGCCTGCATAACGTACTCTCCCTGTCTGGCCGATACCCACTGTCTCTCCTCTACCCTTTAAAGTGGGTATTTTTCTGATGGAAGGCACGCCGTTAACTTTGGAGTCTAAAAGGGACAGGACAGAGCAAGTTTCTTTAACATGCCCCTGACATTATTCTTCCTGCCCTCCTGGAAGTAACGTGTCTGAGGAATGCAGTGGCCTCTTTTCTGAGCTGGCAAGCAGTGCCATTTGTAGTGTTGATACTTGTCCCAGTGGGACTTGGGTTGAGATTTTTCCATCCTTCCCTTGCCCAGTTCGTTTTGTTCAGAGTGCCAAAAAGCTGTCAAATGGCGTTTTTGCAATTATCAATCTAGACGGGGCTGGACCTGGTGACATGGAGGTGAAAGGATCTGGAGTCTGTTCTCCTGGCCTAGCCAATATCTCCTTGTGGTTATTCAGGAGGTTAGCTCTGATAATGTCAGTATGAATATTTTGCTGCCATTTAGCTAACAGCTACATTTCCCATTGCAAAATCATGTAAAGGGAAGTAAGGGAAAAAGAACTGCTGTGGCGGGAGACAAAGGCACAATTCAGTGGCTGGTTTAAGGTATGCTCATGCCATAGCCCAATTCCTGTTTAACGGCAGGTCTGACATAATGTTATCCAACTGCATTGAGCAAATATCCCTGAAAAGATGTTTTTACAAACCAAATCCTTGAGATTATAATTTCGCCATTTCTCTCCAGCTGTTCTTTGCTCTCAGATACCATATGCAGAGCAGATCCAACTCAAAAAGAATGAAAGGACTATAGTATATCAATAAGAAGCAGTTAAACACCCCCTCCCGCCCCCACTCCCCCCCAATATCAATGGTAAAAATAATTAAGTCTTTCTACTTCTCTAGTGTGTTCCATCTGAGGGTCTCAAAGCATTTTACAAGCATTAATTAATTAAACTTTTCATCTCCTCCCTGAGGCTTTTTCTGTGCTGGAGGTGGTTCAGTCCAGTTTGGTAGATGTGGCTGTGGAAATCACAGTTGATTCTCAAACCAGCAGTTAAAAACTGCCTCCGGAAATCTTCAGTTCTTACAACTCCTGCCCTTTCATCCGGCAACTGTGCTTCCCAGTCTTAGTTTGGTGGATGATTTCTCTTCCTCTGGCCCATGAGTGCTCAGATCTGCAGGTCCCATCTCCTAGCTCTGCCCTGTCCCAGACGGGTGATGCCACTGGCACAATGCCCAGGAACTAAACTGACCCTCCACTAGCCCCAGAATTACTGAAGATTTTAAGTAGCTTAAAGCCACAGTTAGACCAGGGGATCTGGACTAGAAAGAAATGAAAAGAGGAGGAATAAGGATCACTAAGTGCAAATATTTGGAAAGTAACTTTTTAGGAAACATTTTAATTTGAAATATGCCAAATGTTTACAAGTGAAATATAGAAAGTGCTTATCCCATTGCTGAAATCCAGTTATTCTTAGGGCTGAATGTGACAATTATTTAACAGTACAGAGCAGCACTTGCATTGTCTTTTAAGGAAAGGAGGAATCAGATTATATCCAGCTGAAGCTGGAGCAGAAGCTGGAGAAGGTAGAAATTAACTACTTAAACATGGAATTAGTCATTGGGATTCAGTTCCCATCTTAAAGGAAATATATTAGAGAATCTGTAATCATAATTAATATGTTGTATTACTTGACTTTTTAAAAACAGTGATAATAAAAATAGTAAAAGTAACAAATAAACAACTATGCTAAGTATACAGCAAGCCTAGGGGCTTTTGTTGGCAAGAGAAACTGTTGAAATGCTTTTGCACTGATATTTATGTAACATCTTTTGTCTTGGGGATCCCAAACTGTATCACCAACTGCAGCATTGAAAAGCTTGTGAACAGGGCAAGCCATATGTTGTTTTGTTAACAATATCATTTTGGAAATCATCTGTAGCATTTCTAATTAGAAGTATGTAGTGTAAAGTATTTGATTTCATTAATTTGAGTTCAGTACTGTGCATTCCTCACCTAGAAACCAAAGCAACTGGCACATTATAAATATGCTGGCATACAGAATAGTAGGATGAATTAATAATTTAATAATGTGTGCTGCTAACTGTTTCTTTCCAAGCAAAGTGCTTTAGAAAGGCTGGTGGTAATAAAGAATAAGCCTTTCAGTTAATTAGAAATGTGTACTTTGTTCCTGAGATACACAATTATCCATTCATTGAATTCTACAGTTCCCTTGTGTTTAGTGCATTTTACTGCCTGCATTTTACAGGTAAATAGAAGGGATACATTAAACCCTACAGTCAGTGGCAAGGCAGGGACAAATTCAATTCTCTTGATCCTCTCTCTCAACATTGAAAACATTGTTCCTCTCTCCGTTTCACTGGGCAAGGAACACAGGACTGGAAGAAAGGCTTTTCTCAGATGACCTTCTGGGTCATCCCCTCCTGTCTCCTGCCATCAAGGGCAACATGTCCTATCTGGCTTTTGTGACTGTGACAAAGAAAGAATGAGTCACACTTCTCTGCTGGACACCAGACTGCTCATTGATACAGTTCAGGTTGCCTTTCTGAAAAAAGGCAAGGGTGGTATCTTAATGGAGTTTGCAGTGGGAAAAGGTTGGTCTGGTTTGTGCTCTGGGATTAGAGGAGAATGGCAGCCTTCCAGGTTCAGGTGCTGGGAATTGAAAATAAAGCTGCTGCTGAGTAGGCTTTTTCTCATAGACTTGGCTTCAGCTCTGCACTTCCCCAGCCATGTCAAACAGGACTTTCTTAAGGCTATAAGACCCTCTTTAAAATGCAAGAGAAAATAAATTCATGAAGCATCTTGTAAGAGCATCCTTCAGACTACCTTTTAAACTGCTGCCTGAATTTAGTTGTGTTGGTCACAGGATTGGAAGGTAGGATTACAAAATCATTCCATTCATCCCCTTATTCCCAACAGGATAGTACTCCTGGCAAATGTTACCTGAACTGTTCCTGAGGCTCTCTGATGAAAGACTCCACATACTTCTCTTGGGTCCTCTCTAGGCTTGCTCACCATAACAGCTTATCATCTCCCTTGCCATGATTACTGGGCCATTTTGTCCCTTCTCTGTGCTCCGTGCGAGCTAGCCCTGCCTGAAGAGCTGGGCTAGGTGAGTTATCTGTCCACGAGTCCCTGCATGTGTTTGGTCTAGTTTCCCTCACCTTTACATCGTATCCGTGGATGTGCGCAGGTATCAGCAGGGCCATTAGGGAAGAGTTCAGGGAACACAGTGGGAACATCCTCGCTCTGAGAGCTGGGAAGTCTCAGCTTGTCTGAACTTCGAGACTGGTTTTCTTTATGATTTACAGTGCTCAGCAGGCTGATAACACATGGGAAGTAGCCAATTCTGCAGCCAATTTTATTCTTTCTCATTTTGCTGTCAGGGGGAGGGGAATTCACAAAAATTGTAAGTATCTCACCTAATTCCCCTCCCCACTGCAGAGCTGCTGATCTATTTTTGTTTCAGAATATAAATAGTCACAGAAAAAAAGCTCCCCAAACCTTGAAGTGAATCCCAGCATGTAGTACCATACATGGCAAATGGATGTGCTCATGCTTCTCATCACTGTTGCCTCCATCCTCTGCACCTGGTCTGGTATCCTTTGCTTCCTGTCTTAAGCTGTCTCTCTAAGGCTTCTGAACGTGCAAAGAGCAGCAGTTGGATGGCAGGGACAGGCAAGAAAACGGTGTAGAAGATAGGGAAATAGGTGAGTGACAGCAGAAGGGTCACAGGAACACTGGTGAAGCTGGGAAAAGCATATGCAATCACAGAAGCACTCTCCTATGGAATCTGGATCAGAATTCATTATACCTGCATGCTGACATTTCTCATCTGTCAGCTTGCAGCTGTGAAATCCGCTGGCAAGGTGTGCATCACTGTCTTTAGTAGTACATGGAACTGAAAAAACGTCAAGCCATCTAACGGTACTGAATCCCTCGTCCATAAAATCAGGCTATAGGAAGACTGGAGAGGGAAAATGGACATTGAAATCTGAGTTTGGTTCAGTTCGCTGGGCTGGAAGGAAGCTTGATGGTGTCCTTGTTCACAGAACACTTCAGGATACCTGGTATAGTGAATAGGCAGGGATCTGAGGGAAGGGAAATGAGAATAAAAGACTGGATTGCTGCACAGGCATTTCTCACCTCTTTATTCTTGAGTGCTGGCCTCTGCAGTCTTTACACTTAAATGTGGGGTTTTAAAATACTATTTATAATGTGTTTAAATTAGTAGTACTACTGTCATTTCCCCAGCCACCTCAGAAACACCTGCCTCTGCTTTGTGTTTTTTACTCCTTAATGCTCATTCAAGATGGTGAAATTGTTACGCAAGTTGCGGGTTAGGACAGTCAAAATATATCGAGTCTTCATCCTTCTTTTTGTTTCCATAGTTAGATGTTACCAAATACCAGATGTTGTGCCATGGTGTTTTGTAATCTTCATGGCTTCACCCCTATATGCCATTCTGAATCAGACCTGGATGGATCCCTGAAGGGGTGACAGCCCTGTGTTCAAAGCAGAGGCTGTTGAGAGCTGTGTCTCTGTCTGTTGGGTCTAAGGAGAATTTCCTATCTGAATATGCTTGACTGAAATAGGCTGGAGGGGGTAATCTGGCACTAACTCCTCCTTCTCCCACTCCCCTGGTTGGAGAGTTGGTGAAAACTAATAGGTCTTTTCCTGCCTAACATGTCTGATTCACAAAACTTTCTGTGGCTGATGAGGTGCCAAGAGGCAGAGGGGTTATTTTGGGGCAGATTCCTTTTCATTTGTTTTGTTTTCCTCTTTCTATAGCAGTGTGGCAATCCCGGTCCTGGCAGCAGGGATGCCCTGAGGGAAGGGAGAGGAGCTGCTGCTGGAGACAGAGAGAGTACTTCATGGTTACTTGTCCTCTCTTTGACTGCGGCATCAGCTGGGGGCTGGGGGAGGAGAAGTGCCTCAGGCTCATTCAGAGTTGACCCATGGTTATTTTTAGCTCCTTAATGCTCTTTCCAAGCACCCTCTCCACCACCTCCCCCCCCTTCCCAGCTTATTTCTCTCCTCTTGGCAAATGGCTCTTTGTGAGCTACTCAGTCACAGGTTAGGAAGCACTGCAAAAGTCAAAGGGCAGGCGACTGAGGTACTTCTCCGAGAGAGGCACTTGAAAGGTCAGGAAGTGCCTGGGCCGTGGGCAGGAGCCCCTCCTAGCCTAGCTCTGCTTATTAAGCAGGCTTGCCAGCCTATGCAGACAACATGCCGGGGCTCAGATCTGAAAGAGTATGTGAAGGGGGCAGAGGAAGAAAGAGAAGAGGCTGAAGAAAGAGAAAGGAAGAGCAGGAAAAGAGATGGGGAGATAGGATAAGCAGGGGTCGTGGTATACAAAGGGCACTGAGGTGAAGGAGGATGTGCGCTGTTGAAGCATGGCTGAGAAAAAGAGGAAACAGAAACGGAGAGCAATTTTACTTCTCTCAGATTACAAGCCTGGAGGATCTTTGGCCAAAGGGCCATGGGCTTCCTTTTCCCCTGGGGAGTTCCTACACTACATGTCAAAGCCAGGCCCACATCCTACAGGCGTCAGAAGACACGTAGGCAGCCCCACTTGGAAGACACACCTCTGACCTTCCTGTCCGATGGGAGTTGCCAGTGAAGAAGCTGGCAAACAGGAGGACGCTGCCCCTTGGAGCAAGACAGGTGTTAGTCTTTAGGGAGAGAACCAAGACAGCCACCGTGGAGAGGCTTTTCCTGTGCTTTGCAGAGCTGCTGGCAGCCCAGCCTAGCTGCCAGATAGTAAAGCATCAGGCGGCATCTGAAGCTGGGCCCAAATTCTAGGACCTTGGTCAAAGCAGGAGTGCAGGATCTGAAACTCACCTGCATTTTGTGCCAGTAGAAAGCAACGGAGCTGTTATTCTTGTAATAAATAAAATACTAACTCCCGAGGTGCTTGGCTGTGGAGGACCTGAGCATGGGGCGCTCCAAGGGCTCCTGGCATCTCTGCCTGGGTATGCCAGTGGGTCTGTCCATCCATTTATGGCTTTGGCCCTTAACATGTGCAGGATTTGTGGTTTCCAATGAAAACAGGACTTCTCCTCACCATGCCCTGGGAGGCTGGGTTACAGTGTACTTACTCTCCCCCTCCTTCCACAGGAGCTGGGGAATGGCTCCTGCAAGAGGCAGGGCAAGCCTTTCTCCACCAGAGTCATGTGGGAGGGTGAAGAAGCCGCTCCCTTTCCCTTCTCTCAGTGGAGACCCGGAAAGTAGCAGCTGGGTGGCTCCATTGGCTACTGTAGCTGGGCCCAGTGTCACGCTGATGCCAAGGCAGAAATAACCTGCTTAAAATAAGATGGCTCCCCCCCCTGCACCATATCCCCCACCCCCTGCCTCCTCCCAGTAGCCCACTCTTTACAGTAGCTTCTTCTTAGTTTTCCAAAGTCCCAGCTGTGTGTACTTGTCTCAGGCAGGGGAAGTGGGTTGCCTGGATACAGTCCCTTTGATGAGCAGCGCAGTCCCCCTGGAAATCAGGCTGCGGTCCCTCCCCTCCCCTTGCCCAGCATCGCTGCTCAGTGTGAAAGATGGGTTTAGGTCCCCGGAGGGCTTCTGAGTGCAAAAAAGGGATGGGGGAAAAGGCAAAGCATCACAAAAGTCAGCATTCCCCCCCTCACCCCAAAGAAACAGCCAGGTGTAAGGATCAGAGAGACAAGCAGGACCATGAAACTATTCCACCCATTGCTGGAGGCCAGCATGAAGCTGGTCCTAACCTGATAAAAGAGGATCCCACACCTGAACTGAGCCAAGAAGCCACTCAGAAATGTGCATCACGAGCAATGGAGATTAGGACTAATTGATATACTCCAGCAAGGGCAAGCCCAAGTGAGCTTACCCAGCTGTCAGGATAATCATCGCTCTGAAAATGAAGTTGCACAGAATGGGGCAGGGTTGAGAGGGGATAAAATAATTCCCATTTGTCTTGGTGTGTGAAGGGATAAAACAATTCCCATTCCTCTTGGTGTGTCTTGCTTCACAGTTTCGCAATTACACAGCTTCCTTGGCACCAAACAGCCTTTGGCTGATGCTGCTAGAAAATAGGCTAATGTGGAAAAGCACAGTGATGTGCTTACAGGTGTCTAAACTCTAAAGACCACAAGAAAATGTTCACGTTGTTTCAAAAGACTTTAACCAGGAAGAATATGAGAAAGATGAAAGAGCATTTACTATCAATATCAGGAAAAAAAACCTGAAATCAGTCTATTTTTCTTTATTCCCTAATTTTCTCAATGCAAAAAGCCATACTTGCTCCATTTCTAGATAGCAAGTACATATACCGAAAATCCCTACAAAGGATCATTTCTCAGCAACATTACAGTCTCCACAAAATAAAATTATGTAATTGAAAACTACCGTCTGTATTACTGAAAGCATTCTTGTACTTAAGCCATCTGTTTTCAGTGGTGTGTCTCCACCTTCCCCGTAAGCCTCTGACGTGGGCCAATTTCAGAGAAAAGGTGACAGAATAATCAGATTAAACTAGCTGGTTCCAGCAGGAGAGTTCCTGCTCCAGAAGTCCAGTAAAGGAGGTGGCTCTTGTAGCAGAGCCTAAAATACAACAGATTAAATGTAAAATACAAATATGTTTCAGGACCAGAAGGAGAAAAAAATCCCTAAACTAAGCCTCTTTTAGGGGGGTTGCCCTTCCAGGAGCGCTCACCCTCTTTTCCGTACAGGCAGGGCATCAGTGAAAGTGCCTCTGCTGACTATGGCGCTGCAGGATCTCGGTGGGAGGTAGGTATCTCTCGGTTACACAGGTCTCACTCAGGCTCTATTGAACCAAACAAACATTTCACATTCCCCAAGAAAAGCAATGGCCTCCCACTGCAGTTTGGCGAGCAGCGGTAGTTCCTAGTGAGAAAGTCTCTTTAGCTGGCAGTCATCTGCATTCTGCAGTAGTTTCAGTTTCTCAGTGCATTTAGAGTACATCCCCTGATGCAGTGCTTTCAAGTGCATTGAGCATGACATAATTCATAGATGACAGTAGGGATTTCTGCTCCGAGAGGATTGGCTGCAACCTTTTAGCCACAATAAGATAAAAAAATGCAGTCTTGGACATTGGCATGTATGGTAATCTAAAATAATCCTGGGCTTTGAGAGCTACCCTGTGGGGCAAACCAATGTGCCAGTAAGACAGGTCCCAGCAATCAAAGGCTCATGCCAGCCCTGCCATTCTCCTTGTTTGCTTTCTTCAATCTATCATCAGCACCTCTGTCATCTCTTGATGTGATACCGGAGAGTTACAGTCAGGCAACCGTGGGTTAAGGCATTCAGCTGCATCATATGCAGCAAATCGAAAAAGGCTAACCACAAAACTGGGATTCGTGCCTGTATACAGAGTGCCACAAGTCATGCCTTCTTGCTGGCTCTTCTATTAATCCCATATGAATATCAAGTAATGAAAGTAGCAAGACAGAACTACAGAGCACCCAGCAAGGGAAAAGCTCTGGAGCAATTGCCACTAATATCCTCTGGATGCTCCTAAGATAGGTGTGGAAGCTTCTCAGGGCAAATGTTCTAAGGGCAGGGCAGAGCAGGGAAAGGAGAAAGAGAAGATAGTACAGATCTCTGGCAAGGGCAAAGAGGATGCACAGATGGGGTGTGTGTGTGTTCTTTCTTTAATCTCAGAAATTAGGAATAATCAGTACATAACAGCACAACACTGATGGGACTTCATAACAATAATGGCTCCTGTGCTCCATTTTCTTCGGCATCAGACACACTGAAATCAAGAGACCACATGTAGATGTCATTGAGAATTGGGGTCTGACTGAGGAGGGAAGAAGGAAAAAGGGAGCAAGATATCTAAGCACAGGTTCTTTTTGTTTTTTCTCTCATCCCCATTTCAAAGACAGAGAAAAGCAAAAAGACCCATCTAGAGGAAGAGAGCGTGAATCATTTAACATTGAGGAGCAGGGAGTTGGACTCGATGATCCTTATGGGTCCCTTCCAACTTAAGATATTCTACTATTCTATGAATTTTGCTTGAATGAGGACTGACATAAGTGTGTAAAACAGGAAGGAAATGTATGAATAATGCAGAGCAAGGCTCTGTGCAGATGGAAGACTGTTATTGTGTCCCTGTTTACAGCTTCTGAAAGCACAATCAAATAGATACAGGAGGAGTGCAAAAAGCCTGCATGGTCATCTCATGTTGAAAAGGTGTTAAAATACATTGCGGATTGCCAAATAACACCTCTCAATCACTGCACTGAATTATCTGCTCACACCAAGACAAAGAAGAGGAGATGGTGTTGCTTTAAGTTAGAAGTGAGTGGAATTACTCATGTGCAGGTTAGGCTTGCTCTGAACTGCGCCCAAGCTGAGTGGCTGCTACAGTAGACTAAGGCAGAAACACTGGGGGGGGGGGAATACCCTGAGCAGCTCTCCCATGCAGACTTTACCATGCATGCCTGGGAGAAGGGTTTGTAGAACTACAGAAAAGAGATTTTTTTATGAAGACGACCCCTGAAAGAATTCATACCTGCCCTTCTGCTTATTTATAGTTGGTGTGTGCAAGAAGCTGAACTCATTTCTTATTCCTTTTATGGGAGAAAGTATGGCTAGGAACTAGCACACTCTCCCAGGATGCTTGGGACAGCTGGTTTCCATTTGTGGTCCTGCCACTGGCTGGTTTTGGCCAAGCATCATCATTTTTGTGCCACTGGTGAAGCACTTTGAATTCTTCTAACAAAAAGCAGCATGTAAAAGCTGGATATTAATTCTGATTATTCTAAGAAGCCCATCATCATACCGTGTGGTCTCTTGCATTCTGTAATTAAGGCACACTTCTGCCCTAAGGAGGGTATTCTTATTCCTTCTCTTGCTTTATACCACTTCTGGATGGAATTTGCAATAATTTCTGAGGTAGCCTGTTGGATCCCCTCCACATGTCTGGTCCTTTTCCAAATCACAGTCCATGAGTTCATCTGAGTAGTGATGGGAGACTCTGGCCTTATTGTGTGCCTCAAGAATTCAGCAGCAGCAGAACTCACACAGTCATCCATAGCTGCTGAAGATTTCTCAGAAAGCTTTAAGAAAAAAGGCTGACATACTGAATGACTCTTTCTCTAATACATTGCTGTATTAGACTAGCAAGAGATATAGTACATTACATAGGTTTATGGAGATGACTGGAGGATATTTTTTGACAATATAGAGAAGCTTACCTGGAGGTCTAAAGAAGGGCAGGATTCCAGGGAGAAATAGAAGGTAAGGGACAAAGCCAGGAGACTAGGACATAAAGCAAGGGATATTCAGAACCACTGGTGTTAAACTTTGGATCGCAAAGAAACAGAAAGAAGGAAGAGGCAGTGTCTTTGAGGGCAAGAGTGTAGGAGACATGAGAGCCTTGGAAGAGAAGGAAACTATTTGTGGAATTATCCTATTTGTAATAGAAATACTCTTTGCATGCAAATAGGTATTCTCACATTCAGCCTGTCCACCTAGCTAACCCAGTATCACATAAAAGGTCAGACTCCGAAAAGCCCTATTGCACACAGGCACACGCACAGTTTTAAGTCCAGCACTACAAGCAGCCAGCATGGAGAAGCAGTGATGCTGATGCAATGCAGTGATGAAAATAAATATGCTTGATACTTCAGGGATGGAAAAGGCACGTTCCACCTTCTGCCTCCTAGAAATCTGCTGCAGCCTTTCATCAGCCAAAAGAAACAGCGGGTCTGAGTCAAAACCAGTCTGCTTTTGTTTCCTCACCCCATGCTTGCCCATTTCCCCTTGGTGCCCAGGAAAAAGAAGAGGCCAGCAGGGGTTGTCATGTTTTCAATACACTGTATTTCTATGGCGATATTAAAGTGTCCTCTATTTGCTTTTTTTCTTTTCACCTTGAAATGGGAGCTGCAGGTGCTTGTATAGTGTGTAGCATTGCACATAATGAAAAGTGACAAGGCAGTTCAGTCTCTGGGGTCCTTTCAGTCCATAGGCTCCCTGCTGAGAAATCCAGCAAGGTGGGCACTTGGCTTGGTATTTTTTCCTAAGTTGTTGTGACATATCTCCTCCAGGAATTGTACTGATGCCCCCTAACTCATATCATGCAGCCCCTCTGGCTGCATCAACTAGCATTTACTTCTGGTCACTGATAATCTGAGCTCCTATCAAATCAGTAACCTAAATATGAAAGGCTCCCTGCTGGGGTGTCCACAGCACTGCAAACAGTCCTGGGGAGGTAAATGTTTAATAGATGATTAGAGGACAGGTTGCACTCTTTTCAGCTGGGCTTTGAGTTCTTTTGAGGGAAGATGATATGAAGGACGGTGATTAGTGTCTTTTGGAGACAAAGACAACAAGCTTTAGGCCTGGATTAGCAGCAGTAAAATGCAGTGAGATCAGCTATTTCCGCAGATCGTTGTGATGCTGCCAAGAAAAATCGTGCCAGTAGCAGACCTGGTGTAGAATTTGCTTGGGATCTCATGCCATCTCCTGCTTTCTTCATAGCAACATACCCACTACCCCTGCTTCACTATGCTCTGAGGAGCACTGTAAAGAAATGCCTCCTTTTCAGACATTCATATAGGCTGCCAAAATGTTGTGGTCCTGGAATATATCATACCCTTTTCTCTACTCCTAAAATTAATTTACAGTTCATATTATCTCTCTATAAAGCACAAAAAGGAACAGTGAATCCAGCTTTTGTAAATGAGGGAGAACACCACCAAATCTACATCTGCATAAATGAAGAACTGCCTTGAGACCATCTCCTGTAAAGGAAGATGTATTACACTGAATCCAGGGGCTTCCACACACTTCGGGTCAAATTGAATCTGCACGTCTCGTAAATGGGAAGGCACAGACAGACTTCTGAGTCAGGAAGGTCTATCATGCAGAGTCCATAATCCTGTATAGTGAACCTGCCCTTGTCTTTCCAGACCTCATGTTAAGCTGAACTGCTTGCATCCCTGTGTTAGCTGGGGAACTATATGGTGTCCAAGCCTTAAATATATGAAGACTATGCTGAATCATCTCTACATACATGGAGAGCAATATTCTGTCAATTTGCTCTAAAAGCAGGTGAACCTTATTCAGTCCAACACACCACCCACTTTAATGAAGGTTGAGATATTGATCACCCCAGTAAATCAAGGTGAGATCTATAGATCCCTCCCAATAAATGATGGCGGCTGTATTGATTCTTTACTTCCCACCTCCCATAAGTGAAAGCAAGACATATTAGTTCCTCCCCATTAAATGAAAGCGATCTGTATTGAGGCCACCCTCATAAATAAAGGGTGGGCCATGCTGACTTAGACCTTAACCACATAAATGGAGGTGAAATGCATTGATTCCATCTTCTGTAATTGAAGGAGCACTGTATTATGGTCCTCCTTCCAATATAAATGATGGCAAAGCATATTGATTCCATCATTCTTGAAGTGAAAGGTGAGTTTTGTTGAATATCCCCAAAATAAGGAAGGAAAGCCACACAGAACTTAGCAACTTATCTAGAAATTTATTTTGATCTTCTATTTGCACATTGAGGGGCTTTTCTGGGCACAAAATGAAGTGTTAAGGCACCAGGGTTTCAGCAAAGGGACGTGATGGCTAAGCAGAAGGCCTGCTAAGTTCCATTCCTTGCGTTCATGTAGATGACCTGCATCTGGGCAAGTTTCCTGGCTTTTACGTGCCTTGTCTACCTAGTAAGGATAATGATCTTCCTCTGACATTAGGTAGTACAATAGATTTGTTCATGATGTTCATTGTCCTACAACATTTTGTTGGTTAGTGCAACCAGGTAAGTTCTGGAGATAACAGTGAAAGTGGATGGATCATTATAGGGCAAAAGGGTTAAAAAACAAGGTATACTGTATATGCCTTGTGCCTTAAGAGAGGCTAGGTCTGTACACTGCAGAGAAATAATTAACAGCAGCTGCCTGGAGCCTGTGGTGATTTTTTCTCTTTAATTATTCCTACTCCTTCCCACTCTTTTCTACCAACAGCATTGGTTTTAAATGGTCTTTGCTGATGGGAAAGATACCAAAGGTACCTCATCTCAAAACCACGCACTAGCTCAGGAATTCAGACCTTCAGACTGTGACTGCTGCAAGGCAGCCAGGGCAGTGCGCATCTGCAAAGCAAAACATTTAGATTCAACTATAGCCTTCCAGGAGATCATGTTCAGCCCAGCAGCATGACAAAACCCAGAACAGTGCTGGGACAGCTACTGGTGGCAAAAAAGAGAGGTGTGAACTCCTTGCTTCCCCAAGGAAACATACTAATTTCCCCCACAATACTCCACTGCACAGTTGTTGTTTTTTGTTACCTGTTATGAACATTGTAATCCTTGGGGAAGCTATGGAAGACAAGAGAAGAGAACAGAACCAGCGGAGCCTTGCAGAGAGGCCTGTCTGTCATTCTTCCTGATTCGTCCCAGAAGTAGCAACAAGATAGAAAAAAGAAAAACAAACAAAAAGACAAAGAACAAAGCAAAGTCATGCACATATAGACGACACAAGGAATTTAAAGTCAAGAACAAAGCATCCCTTAAACATCCCACACAATAAATCACACCGTTGTCACTTTTTTTCCCAGTGTCACAGAAAAGAAACACACCTCTGGTACCATGTCTGATGATAAGCAGGCAGAGTGATGGCGTCCCGTGGTTTGTTGCCATGTGTCTCCACATATGGGGTGGTATGCACGCAGAGATAGGGATATGAGATGGACAATTAAAGGAAAGTATGATTTTTGTGTGAATCTGTGGCATTATACGTCTAAGAGGGACCTAGGCATCTTACCTTGGCCATATCCTAGGATACAATCATGAGTAATGCAAGCTTTGATCTTTTCTTTAGGATGAAATACCAAGGTATGTTTTACCATGTGTTTCTTAACACATAATAATTTCTCTTAAGATCTTACAGAAAACAAGATGTGATAGCTTTTATGTGAATTAGCTGTTCCTGGTAAACCTTGTGTTCTTCCCATGTGGGTATTTCCAAGCATAATGCTTTGCCCAGAACAGAATTTAAAAATGCCAATCAAGTGCCAGCCCCCCGCAAGCCCATGAATGGAAAAGCCCAATTTTCTTTGCAATTCTGTCATATCACCGGCTGTCTAAAACCCTCTCCAAGAGGATTTAGATCGGATGTTGTGCTGATTTTATACAGTTGTCTTATGTCTTCCCCATGAGTGGTGGAAGAGATTTGTTCCATACAGCATTGGGGATGCAAATATCTTTACTGTTTCACTGCATCGTTTGAAAGGAGGACCAGACAGTTGCCATGGCAACAGCACATCTGAGCCAGCTGTAGTTGCCATGGAAACAGAAACGATGGGAGCCAGGAAAAATAGTCCCAGAGGACAAACCATTTTAAAAAACACACAAAAATTCCCTTAAACTAAAAATCTTACTTTGAAATTCTAGGGCCTCAGAAACAAGGGGCAAACCAGAGGAGAATGCTTTCCTTTTTCACATTTTTGAGAGACAAGGGAGAAGTCATTGGAAGTCATCCAGTGACTGCTAGAAAGGAGGTTAAAGTAAACTCGACCACACCTTTGGCCCGGTCTGCTGACCCTGTGGGAATGCGAATGCTGTGCATTGATAACTCCGCACCACGGAGGCACAAATCAGTACTCCAGTCAGGTATCCCTCTCGTCTGCAGCAGGCTCTCCTCCTATAAAGCTAACCGTTCTCCACACAAGTGCTTTCAAATAATGATGTTATATTTTTGGAGACTCTTTAGACCCTGCAAGAGGCATAGTTTCTATCATTAAATAGAGGGCAAGATGCACTGTTTGAGATGTCCAAGGCTTAAGTCTGGGAATCTCAAGCAATGGCTGGATGCCTGTCAGCACTGCAACCTGCTCTCTGGCCTTCAGGGTTGGGCCACTTATCTGTTTGATAAGTACCAAAGAGAGGACTCGACAAAATCCTGTGTCTTGTTGGGGTGTGTTGTTACTGTTTATCTGTAACTCTTTTTTTTTTTTTTTTTTTTTTTTTAGCTTTAATGTCATAGTTAGTCAGAGAGAATGATTAAAATGAGAAATGAATGATGCTGTAGAAGACAGGAAGGCAAACAGCTTCAGCATCCACACAGAGATGTGTGGATTTGACATCTCCTGAGAATATAATAGGGTAAACACAAGGTCTGAGACTGGGAGTGGAGGAAGAGAAGAGAGCAGGTGGAGGGAGAAACTGATGGGAATAAATGGAGTAATAGGGGAAGGTGATGCAGGAGACCCTCAAACTGGGAAATGATAGGGATAAGGGAGGATGTTGGAGCTGAGCACGTGCAGTAAAATGAAAAGCAGTGAGAAGGTGAGCAGGAGAGCAGGTGAAGCCTGTGGCAGAGGGTAAGGATGGAAGCAGGCAGAGATCAGAGGGCAGAAGGGAGCAAGATGGCAGACCACAGGATATGAGGGTGGACAAGCTGAGAGCAACACATTTGGCACAGCAGTATGGGACAGGACAGGGAGGGAGATGAAGTGTTTCTCAGTAAGTACAGGGGCAAGGAAAGGCAAAGAAAAGCAGGAGGTGTGGAGGCCAGATAGGGCACAAGATGGTTTGCAGGGTAACACACTTCGTGCTGTTATTTGTAATATTGCTGTACTTCAGCAGATTTCCCTGGCTTTTCTAGAATCCCTGCATATGTAAATACTTTTGTTAGCTGGTTCACTCATTGCACTGTGGTGAGGGCTGCTTAATCCAATGTAGTGTTGAACTTAGGTTTTCCAAGTATTTTTTTCCTTGCTCTTTATCAACAGCTAATGTTATCAAATCTTTCCATGCTTTCAAGGCGCAGACTTTCATTATTTTCTTACCGAAAGCAGATTTAGAAAAGCAGTTCAGCATCTCAGGTGCCTTTGGATTGCGACTGCATTTTCTGCCTTCTCATTTTATGATCACAGTTCCTGCCCTTTTGTTTCAGTCTCACTCCTCTCTTTCTGTCTATAAAAAGAGAAGGATGCAGCAGTCTGCACACACCTGTAATTTCTGTTGAAGCCAAGGGAATCTGCATGCATGTAACTAACAGGACTGGAGGACTTGGCTAAGGATTCCTGTTTAAAGGAATAATAAACTGTTCACGTTTACTGAGAAGGAGAAAGAAAAAAGTCTTTATTCAAAATGTAAATCTCTTCCTGCTGAGGAGCGAACCCAAAAGTCAGCCTTCAGGATATAAATATTTATGCCTTTTGCATAAACAGCAGATGTAACATTTCCAATTAACTGTCGATCTTTCCATTTCTCTGGCTGCTGCTGCTTTCTCTCACAATATCAGAATGAGCAGTCCTCTTGATTTGCCTGACTTCAGATCTGTCACAAATTTCCACAGTCTGCAAGATGAAATTGTTCCTGAAAATGTTTATTTATCAGGGCCTAACAATTTCCCCGTATTTTTTATTCCTTGTACTCAATGTAAGATGAATTCTATTCTGCTGAAAGATGTGAGATTCACTGCCCAGGTAAGAGGGCAACAGAGAAGGAGCAGAAGAAGGCATAGGTGAGAGCATGCACTCAGCCATTGCAGCACACTTCAGCCCAGCCCTTGAAGAAGCCCTCATGACCTAGAGATGCCAGTCTCTGACCCATTTGGCCCCTGGCCTTTCTACCAAGGCTGCCAGCCTGGGGCTAGGTAGCACTGAGTTTAAGAGGTTTTATGATGTAGCCACCTGCTCATGAGAACTGCCTGCATCACTTCTTTAGTGTCAGGTTTCTCAGGTGTCTGATATTCAATCCTGCTAATGGCAGCCTCCTGCTTCCACAAATTCTTTGTCTCCTGGAGAAAGTGTGAACTGTGGAAGCATGAAAATGAACCCTGCTAGAGCTGGTAAACATCAGTTTTCATTGTCATCATGCCTACAAAGCAGAAAATTTTGCCGGAGCACTGGAAGGAGGGTAAGAGCAAAAATCAACAGCAGAGAGGCAGTAGCAGGTAAAAACCTGCCAGAAGGCAGGTGCAAGGGGAAGGAAAAACACTTGTCTGGTAATGTGTCAGAAAGTGGGGATCCCCCTGTTCCCTTATGCTTTTGTATGTTCTCCTGTTCTCTGAGCTGTCCTGCAACACCATGAAGTTTAGCTCAGCATCTCTTCATTTCCTGGGAATCCAAAAATTGTTTGGATTTGAATTGTGGCTTCAAACCAGGAGCTGCTCTTCAGCTGATCCAGCTTTCACTAGGGGCTCAGGTGAAGAGCTCTTGGCCTTCCTGCTTCTGGGGAAAGCACTGCCCTGGGAGCCGCACAGCTAGCCCGGGATGGGGCTTTGTGCTGCTGGCTGGGTTAGTGTGGGAGGTCAGCCTTGTTCTTTACCTTCCTCAGGATCCGCATCCCTGCGGCTGGCAGCTCTGGCAGGTGCTGTTGCTATGGGAACTGGCTCTACTTTAAAACCATCCATGTGGCAGTGCAGGCATGGAGGCATCTGCAATCCTGACTGCTTAGGGGTGCACCCTCCTCACACACTTCTGCTACCTGCCGCCTGCTTTTCTTCAGGTTCCTGGCACTTTGAGCTGCATTTTTGCCCTCTCCCCAGGCTCTTCTGTCTGCTGTATCCTCCCTGGCTCTGGATTCTTGCTGGTGTGAACAGCTGGCCTCTTGCAAAGCATGAGAAATCATCAAACGCTAATCCAGAAAAAAGGGTCCAAATTCACAACTAACTGGAAGTTTAATTGCATAATAAGCACAATTTTCACCGTTCTATGCTGTGCCCAGAAGGCATATATAGTAGTTCTCATCTATATTCAAGTATAGTCCTACCTCAAGGATCTGTGATGATTGATCAGGTTATCTGCACCGTAAAACCCCCCAAAATCACCAGCGTTTGCTTCAGGCGAGCTAAATGAAGTGCATTTTGATTACAAGTAGAAGCTAAATTCACTTGGTTCGCTTACTGTAAATCTCTGCATGTGTAGGATTCCATCAGCAGTGGAGCAGGTGTACTAACATAGCTGAAGTTACTACTGGCTGTGTGCTACCTTCCTCTTCTTCATATCAACCTCTCAGTTTGATCAGTTATATCTAAAAGAACCTGAGGTAGCACTGGCAAAATATCCAGGCTTTGCTTTCCCACCAGGAACTGGAGTCAGGGTAGCACCAGTGTTGACTGGCTCCTCTGTCATGCTCTGTCCTTGCTGGGACTCACACTGTTCCTCCTGCCTGGGGAGCTGCACAGGCACGAGGCTGCCCTACCAACTTTCTTAACATGGATCAATGTGGATTAACAATTTAGAATGGAGCAATCTCGAAAGGAGACTGAAAGTCAGTTTTCTTTAACCACAAGCATTTATTTCCTTTTTTTTGGTTTAGGCCCTTGGCTGTGGCAGACTGTCCAATGTTTCTCTTGAGTTTCCACTGCTGGCTGAAGAGGCTCTCTGGTTTAATGGCATTCATTAATCATACAACAATGCATCTTTGCAGCACCAGAGCTTAGAATTCAAGTTACATTACTGATGGGTGTTGGCCTGGCTTCTCAGGTTGAGGGTGCTCTAAGGTCAAGTCAGATACTTCAGGCTCTGTGTGCATTTTGGGTACAATGTAGGACAGCCAGGATTTAGGCAGCTGCTTGTTCAGGCACAGGAACAGCCTTTCAGCTGAGCATGCTGAGTGCTCCAGGTCACAAGTCACTCTTGAGGCAAAGGGAATTAAGCCACTGTCACACTCCCTGGATTTGGAAGAGATATGAGAGCTGCAATGACCCTCCCAAAAATTGTCCTGATCTTTATCAGTTATGGCAGGTTCTTACAACGCCCAGTATCTGTCTCAGGCCCATTGGCTGCTCTTCTAAAAGCAGATGATCTCCCTATGCACTCTTTGTTCTCTGTGTTTTCCCTAGAACAGTTTGTCAGGTTGTTACCAAGGTATCCAGTTTTTCCAGTGCTAAAGAGCCCAAAGTCAGTACTGTTCTCTCTCACATGCCTTAGGGACGCTGTGATGACCTGTAGGCACAGTCAGAAGCAACATCCCAGTCTATCCTCTCCCTCCTAGCTGGACACAAGAGCAATTGCAGAGCCTGTGGCTAGAGTTTGCAGGAATGCACTAATAAATGGCCTTCAAGGTCTTCCTTAATCACCCTTCCCTAGCTCTTCTGTTGTCAAGATGGTATTCAAAGGAAAATGCCAAGGCCTGATCCCAGCCCACAGCCCACCAGTCAGACAACTCAGCGCTAGACACTCGCAGATTTGCTTTATGATCCTTGTTTTAAGGCCTCGGGTAAGCATTCTGGTATGCACCATAGAATGGCAGCATTGATACCTTTCATCTAGTGTGGGACTGCAGCTGTTTTTCTCACTTTTTAGGATACAGGATCTTTTGTGTTACCATAGCCCTGTGTTTTACCATTGACAGAGCTTGACTTACCTCTACTGCTTTTGCTTCAGGGAGGAGTCCATTCCCTGCTAGGAAGGCTCCTGTGCAAATACCTATAAAGTGGCATTTTAGTAAGTGACCTGAATTTTGACTGGACGCTGCCTGCAAGGTCCCCAATACAGCTGTGAAAGTGCACTAGTGCAGAAGCAGGTGATATAATGCCCTTTTAAAGCTCCCATGTAGCTTCAGAGAGACCTTCAAGGAAGGTCCCTTTCGAGGAAGACATAGGCTGTTTGTGCATTACATCATTCCCCTTGCACATATGCTCACAGAGCGTTTGGATTACCTCATTCTTCCCAGAATTTAGACTACATTTCAGTGGCAAGGCCCTTGAATTTGTACATTAAACAACAGCAAAACTCACTGAGCTGATTCTCTGGAGCCCTGCTGATGTGTAAGAGATCCATCCTGCCTTTCCCATGTCTTCCACGTACCCTGTTACTTTCCCCACCTGTGTCAGGCATAATGATTCAGCAAATAGATAATGCTTCTTGTTGGCAGGTAGTCCAGGCATTTAGCTTGATAGCGACGCTGAATATTGTATGTCCTTTTATTTATTTTGCCCGAGTGCAAATCTGACTACAGGCTGTTCCGTTGTCTATATAATATTTTGTCCAACCTTCTGGCTTCTTTCTAGAGAGGACGCAGTCTGCAGGTGCTGCAAACACTTTTTGTTCCTTTATGACTAGAAGAAACTGTTCCTCTAAGGCTTTTAGTCTGACTTGATTCTGGCTCGCCCACCTGCCTGCTTTCTCTGGAGAACTGGCAGGTGAATATTTTCAATAATTTACTTTAGAGATGTTCTATCACCCTGCTATTTATTTCTGCTATAAATTATGCCCAGAGGTTAGGAAGCTCTTATCTTCCCACTCACAAAGGAACCAAAGGAAAATATTCTGTAGGGCACAGAGGCATCTGTGGATGGTTCGTAAATATTTCCAGAGGCAGATATACTGGGGAGCAAAAAGAACTGTAGTCCCTACCCTGTTGGTATCGCCTGATATAGCCTGCATCTTCTAGGTTATGCAACAGGGAGCAGTTGTGCTCACACAGCCCCCTCTTCCTACTGTGATTTACATCCAGCGTCTGTGAGATACACCTGCTAGTGCTTCAAAGCATGAAAAGGAAATAATAAAAAAAAGGCCTTGAGAGATGATAGCTTACTCCTTGCACAGTGGTTTGACTCATTAAAATCGGTGGAGCAATTTTCAGTGACTTCTTTGGGATGTGGATCAGACCCTAAAAGCACATGCCCCGAGTGCTGGACTGCAGCCAGCTAACTTAAGAGAAGCAGAATTCCAAGCAAATGAGTTTTCATTTTTAATTCAGAAGCTAAATAAAATTGAACTGCAGTACATTTGGATGGGATAGCTCCGAGAAAAATCCAAGGAACTGAAGGAAGTGATACTTCTGGTGTGTTTGCCTCTTCTTAGCAATACCCTAAGGGGCTAGTTGCTCCACAAAGCAATATCAATTACCCAGCAATGGATGCTACTGCTCTTATTATTACTATATGCCTAAATGCTCATTGTAGACCAGGACTCCAGCAAGCTGGACAATAGACAAGTATAGAGCAAACAGATGGTCCTTGCCTCCCAGAACATCTCGAATTCTAGATTTACCATTTCATGCTTAGAGTTTGCTGATGGGTGTTGCACCACACAGAGTGGCATTGTTTTTTCCCTGTTGAAGTCAATTAGGTTCTTAGTGCCCCGGGGAGGTGATAGGGAGGTTTGTGCTGCTTGCTTTGATAGAAGATATAAAACATAAGTCCTGGGTTTGCCAGCCAAATTCCACTATGTTTTGTTCGAAAATGCCTGCAGAAGCTTATTCAGCATGAGGGTGAACTTGGTTTTATCGTACAGGCTTGTTTACAAAATGCAGCGCTGCCTGCCTGAAGGTCAAGCCAGTAGCTTCTGCCAGGGCTCCCTGCCCAGCTCTAGGTAGAAATGGAGGATTAGCCTACACTATCTCAGTGCTTCATGAATATGTGCATTCCTTGGAAAGATCCCTTTTTCTGCATTTTCCTCTTTTTTTTTTCTCAGCATGCCCTGATTTCCTGCTCTTTCCTCTGCTACCTCTCTCTCTCTCTTTTCTTCTCTGATAGCATCACCTGGTCACCCTCTGTGGATAACTCCTCTGGAGAACAGCAGACTTACAAAAATAACAGTTGTAAATCTCTCCCTGTAACTCACATGGCTTGTGAGGTGCAAAACCAGACTTAACTATTTAATTGGGGGGGGGAGGGGAGGGCTACTGTGCTTTTTGTGTTCAGATGAGCCGTACTTATGTTCCCCCAGACCCAGCCAGAAACAGAAGCTCTAAAAATCCCGTAAGAAAACGTTGTCCTTGTTTCCAGCTTCCCCCATCAAAACCTCTGCCAGTGTGAGATGAAAATCCCAGTTATGACCAAAGAAAGGAGAGGAGAGGGAAAGTGGCTCAGAAACTTGAGGGCAGTCCTGGCTCTGCTCCAGCAGCTGGTGCTCATCTTTGACAGGTACAGGGAGAAATCGGTCTGAAGTGGGGATCTCAAGCAAGAAAACAAACAAATCAACTAAATGAACAAACTGGGTGATAAAGTAGAGCTGAGAATCAGTAGCTAACGAACACATCTCTATCGCAGCACCGCTTTCTCCTGGGTAGAAGGGGAGTCAATTACCCACCTTCCAACAAGCTATTGATCAAGCTGCTGCCATGTATCGAATCAGAGCCCCGGCCACCCTGCGTGTGGCTCTTTGATTTTCTCTCCCTCTGTAGCAGCACGTGGATGGAAGCCAGATGAACCAGCACAGGACTATCGATCAATCCGCCTCCCTCCTCCTCCTCCTCTTCTTCACTCCCTGTAGCCATGACAACCACGGCTGCTGCAGCAGCAGCAGCACTGTTTACCTGGCCCATTTATTTTCCTTTTCAATATCTTTCCCTTCCCCCCACTGCTCTCACCTTGGCATGATATTGGCAAAGCACTCAGCAGTTGTAAAAAGGATGCATTTTTATGACTCTGAGGAGGACAATGCAGTTCTTGGCTCTACTTTATCACCCAGTTTGTTCATTTAGTTGATTTGTTTGTGAGGAATCATTGCCTATAAACACCAGATATCTCAGTCACCAACTAGGTCGTGCTCCAGTCATGGAGGAGGACCTGTCATTCCAAAATACAGGTCTTCGTCATATGGTTTAAATGTGCCACTACGCTTTCTTCTTATATATTGCCCTAGAGGGGCAACAAGATAACTTATTCCAGATATGCCATCTTTTACCAGCCGTTAATCTCACACAAGCCCTGGGACTGTATAACATAACTATTGGGTGCATTAGAATTTCTTTCAGGACTTCAGCCACCCTGATACCTTCTGTTGAGGGCACTGTGTCCAACGGGGCCAGCTGCTGTGGAAGGAGCTGTGGAACAGGCTCAGTGTCACCTCCCAGTAGAAGGCCTTTGCAGTTTGCTCAGCACAGCTTCCAGCTGCATACGCTGAGTGTTCCAGTTCCTGGCTTTGCCCAGTTTTACAGTACTTTCCATCATCCCTGCAATCCTCCCAAGTGCCAGCGCAGTCTTGTCCCATGCCTTTCCTCATACTGCTGCCACTGCCTGAAATTGCCTTCCTGTTCCTCGGCAGGACGGCAGTCATGCTACACAGACAAAATGGTACATAAAGGAGCAATGTTTAAGGAGTAGCCCATTTCCCCCCTCTTAAATGTTTTATTTGTTGTGCCGAATCATCCATCTGCAGATTCTCAGTGTAGGATTCTCTGCTGAAATGTAAGACAAAGAGGCTTTGTGCAGGGGTATGCAATATAAGATATACAAATAAAAGATATCTCTTAAAATATAATACAGGTGTCTACCTTGTCTCAAAGGTCTTCCTGGCTTCCTTTTAATTGAAATTCTTCACCAAGTCTCACATTCCTGATTCTTTCCACAGTAAAGCTGTCAAACCCCTTCGAGAAGCCTCCTAGTTTTCCTTATAATTCAGTATGATTGATACAGGATGTAAAAAATTGCTTTATGTTATCAAGCACAAGATTATCCCTCCTTGAAGCAGAAAGCTACAGGATAAACTGTGGAATTTGCTACTGCACAATATTAGGGAAGCAAATACTATATTTTGAAGAGGAAACAGACATCTATAAAAAAATGAAAGGCACTGGCAATTGAGTGCAAGGAAGTTTCAAGCCCCAATGCTGGGAGGCACGGGAGGACGGGGGCCACTAAGGAGTCCCGCTTCATCCTTCTATTTTGCCTATCCTTGAGTAGTGCCATGCTGGGAATACGACAGACCTGTCATCCCTTCCTCTGAACAGTTCAGCAAGTCTCACTGTCAGATACATTACCGGGCTTGATTAGCCAGGAGCGTCTCTTTATACAGCAAAAACTCAGATCTGAGGTTGGCTGGGTGATGGATTCACTTGGAACAAGCAAGCCTTGGACAGACTCTGCAAAATAAGACTGGGTTTGAGGGTCCAGCCACCACCACACGTGAGGCCCTGGCCTCGCTGGGGGACAATTAATTCCGAGTGCCATGAGGAAGAGGGGTATGTTTGACTGGCTGGAGCAGTGGTCTGATGTGACATGGCAGGAAGCATGATACTAATACAAATTGTTAGTACTTATTAACTAATTAAATTGTTGTTATGCCCATAAGGCCTTTAACACTTTCCAGGCACAGAAGACAGCCCAGTCCCTGCCCTCAGGAGTAGAAGATCTAAAAAGGCATGCACAGAGGAATGGTGAAAGGAAAAAAATTAGCATAAAAGGGTGTAATGAGAAGCAGCACTTGGTTTTGCAGTTACAATTTATGTCTGGCTCTGCAAAGAAAGTTTTATGTGATCACAAGATCTTTGGTGGGGGAGCATCTATGACATCTCCATGACATTGTATGTCTGTCAGATGCCTGTATAATTTTTGACACATTGGTCAACTAAAAGCAAATTGGATGGATGAGAAGCTGGCTCAGGTATACTTAATTTCATTAAAAGCCAGGAGAGGGGAAGAGAAGACCCTTTTATTCAGCTCAGAAGGCTGCAATAGGAGTTCGTATTTTCTCAGACTTCAGAAAAACCGCATGGGCTGCAGCTCTTAAAAATACGCAGTTAGAAGGAAAGGCTTTAACTGGTGCCTAGAGTCAACGAAACAAACCTGTAGAAAATTAGACTACCTTAGCTGCAGAGAGCTGACCTAGGTAGAGATGCTGCTGCAAAAGGTGGGGCAAAAAGAGGTGTGTATTGGAGAGATGGCAGAAAAGTTATGAGAAGACTGGCAGGGCTGGTGAGAGCTCACGTTATTAGTGGAGGAGACAGGGAGAAACATACTGGAAAAGATGGATGAGCAGTCTGGCACAGGTGACTTTCATTATAACAAGTTCCTTAAACTCCATGTTAAGTAGGAAGTAGCGGATAAATTGAAGACAGGAACGGGATGATATGGTGTGCTGCAGAGATGACCTCTGTAGCTCCATTTGCTGCGTACTGCAGGGAGGAAAGGTGCACTTCAGACCTGGGATGTGAATGTCATAGCAATAAAGATGAGAGCTGCAGAGCTCTTGGTATGATGGCTATAGGAGAAAGATCTGTTGAATACTGAGTGTGAAGAAAAATTAAAGTATGTCTACAGATGGGATGGATGGAATGAGTGAGGAATTGTAATGTCTAAGCCACAGGGGCTGACTGCGGGGTCTACAAGGACAGCCGTAAAGAGTGAGTGTAAAGGAAGGATTTTTTATCCAGAATTGTAATTAATGGCAAGATGTGCAAGAGGGAGTATGCATCCAGGATACCTAATGACAGTCTGACCCAGCCAAGCCCGTCTCTTCTGCAAAGCGTGAGAGTTTCAATAAACACACATTGCTCTGTTGTTTCATCAGACACGCTGCTCTGGTGTGTATCATATGATATGGCAGCCGCTCAGCCAGGCGGGGAGCGGCGCAGGCTATAATTTCCTGGTCATATGTAACTGGGTGGGGAAGCGCCTGATCCCGGGGGTGAGTAATGCTGGAATCGCACCATGTGGCACCCGGCTCTTTGCTGCTCAAGGCATGCGAGGTGTTGCTCTTGCTATTCAGGCAGACATTCCCCAGGGCACCTGAATTGCTCTTACGCCCTCCTACACTGAAAACACCCTCCCGTAACCTGTTCGGCTGTGCAGCCAGATCACTTTCCCACATTCCCAGCCTCTTCCCGGGGCTGGCCGCTCCGCAGCCCGCGGCCGGGAGCGAGGCACGTTCGCTTCCCTCTGGCCTGGGGCCAGGGCCGCGGCTGGGCGCTGGGCTGGCAGCGGGGCCGTGCCCGCCCGCCGCCTGTGCCGGGCACCGCGGCCGCCTGCCTCCGCGGCCCGCACGGCGTTTACTTTGGAACAGCTCCGGGCTGTTACGGGAAGGGGGAGGCCAGGCCGGCCCGGGCCGCCCCGCTCCCCCCCGCCCCAGCCCCAGCCCCAGCGCCGCCGCGCTCCCCGCCGCGCCGGCCCGCACCGGCCGGCTCCGGCCCTCCCGCAAACCGCGCCGGGCCACGCTTGGGGTGGTTCCTTGGTTGGGTTTCTTTTTTTTCCCCCTCCTTTTTTTTTTTGTTCCTCCTGCCCCGAGACATTTTCCTACGTGTATTTTTCTCCTGCAGAGCTGATTTACGAGCTGGGTTTGGCGAGGGCCGGGGCTGCCGGCCCCAGCCCGGGGGCGGGGGGTGGGGGGTAGGGGCTCCCGCTGGGCTCCCCGGCCCGGGGAACGCACGGCCCCCCCGGCCGACATGAGCTGTAATTTCCGGCAGACATTTGAGGTCCCCGACATCTGCATAAGGCGCGGCAGCCGCCCCGCAGCCCCCGCCGCTGCCCGGCCCGGAGGGGCGGCCATCCCCGCGGCTCGGGGCGGCCCCTCCTGCCTCCTCCCCAGTCATTTATGTTTTACTCATTTCCTGCTCTCGGTAATGAGGCCGGCGCTGCCGGGGTGGCGGCGGTGCTGCTGAGAAGGCAGATTGTTACACGCACACACGCACACGGATGTTTTTGTTTCAGGGTGAATTTTTAGTGCTCGTGAAAAGGAGGGGCCAAGCCGCGCTGGCCGGAGCCTGGCACAGGACCAGCAAGCTTCCCGGCAGCTCTTTGCCAAAAAAAATCCAGACAAACAGCTCCCCCCCCCCCCCCCCCCCCCCCCGGCTCCTGCAGCCCCCCCTTACCCATTCCCCCCCTCCGCCCCTTCGGGGGCCCCTCTCCCGGCTGCAGCGCGGCCCTCCTACCCCGCAGACCCTCTCCCATCCAAGCCCCCTCATCTCAGTCCTGACCCGTGACTCCTTAATCCCAATCTCTCGCTGGTCTGTGGAATTACTGCAGGAGGGTGGGGAGCCTGGGATACAAACATCATCCTCCGAGGTAAAAACAACTCGAGGCCAAACAGATTCGTTGCACTAGTGACTTAACTAGGTGAAATGTCGACAGAGTTACTCAACATGACATTCACAAACTCTTGGTACATAAAATAAACAAACCTTCTAGTGATGTTTTGTATAGTCTCCAGCCCCGCCCCAACCCCATGGATCTGCTGCATTTCCCAAGGGGCAGCAGGGACCTGGGTCTCCCAGTTTGCAACCACTTTCCCCTAAACATCCCCCACGGATGAACTCTGCCATTTGTCTCCTCTGTTACAATGTACTAACAGGATTCTTCAGGTTTTGTTCAGTTTTGGTTTTGGGTGGTGTTTTTTTGGGGGGTTTTTTTGTTTGTTTTTTTTTTTAAATTTGTCGTTAACGAAAAAAAGAGAACAAAAACTTTTTTGGCTGCAGATATCAGCTCATTTTTGGTTGCTTTCTAATGCCAAGGCCAGCAGGATCCAGGAATTCATCTACTGGTGCCAGCAAGAAAGCACTGACCCAAACAAGGGAGCCAGAACTTGGACTGCAGTCCTTGCCAGGGATCAGCAAGAGGCCAGAGAGACCATGCTGCTGAGTCATCACCGCTCCAGCTGCTACAAGCCTTTTCTGGGGACGCGGCTGTTGCTAAGATTCCTGGGAGCTGAGTGATTGCTCCTTCTATAGTCATGTAACACACACACACACAGGCACACATACACGTCAAAGGAGTGTGGAGCAGCAGCTGGGGCCAGCTCGCAGCGAGAGCAGCCAGCCGGCCGCCCGCAGCCGGGCTCGGTGCCTGTGCGGGTGGGCAGCCGTGCCTCACAGGAGCTGCTGGACATAGCTCCGGGCTCCTCTCGCAGGGCTCAAGCTACCTCCTTCCCAGGGAGCCTCTCCCGTGGCCTGCTCGGGGAGGTGTTTCAAAAGGCAAACAGTCCAGGCAGTAGCTATGTACGAAGTTTTCTTTCTGTTTGTACTTGCACGTTTCATCACGTTTGCTTTAGATCAGAGAGCCAAAGACGTTAAGAACTAGGAACATGCTTAAAACCCATGCATTGCATTCCTTGCAGGGCCACTGTTGGGTCATTCTCTTCCTACAGTAAATAAATATGTTCAATCAGCAGGCAAGTAAAGCGAGCACTTTCCAGTTCTGAGGCCCAGAACTGAAATTAATGACATTTCTCATTAAGCCCTGTCAAGTTTGAGAGCATTTTGCAGCCTCACATATTGCACAGGCAGGGAACGCTTCTTTGTGTGCATCATGCATTTTCCTTCACCCAATTTAATCTTTTTAATCTTTCTAATCTTTTTATTCTCCTGCCTTTTATCTGCCTCAGGTACTTGCCTCCCTCAGATGCTGCAGTTACCCTTGTTTCCTGCTCCACATCTGACACTCAGCAAACTAGATGTACTCTGGCTTTTAGATCTCGCGACTCACATCTCAGTTGTTAAAGCCTTAGGGTACAGGACCTGTCTTCTCTCTCTGAACGTTAGACACATCACTGATTCCAAAGCAACAACTAATCATACTAACATTTAATAATAAAACTAATAATTCCAGAGCCCTGTCTCCCTGCTGCTCTTTATCGAGTGTCTGTTGAGGTGCCAAGCTCAGAATTACAAATTGTCAAATGAGGTTTCAGAGCTCTTGGGTTTCATGGTCACTTTTTTCCGGTAGCACCTCAGAGTCCTAACCATGGACCGAGACCCCTGTACACCATAATACTGAAAAAGGGCCTCTGCTCCAAAGTGTTCACAGTCTAACAGACAAGCAATGGGCAGAGATAGAGAGGGGAGGCCCAGCAGGCAGTGAATTTGTTTTGGCCAGTGTGGCAGGAGGTAGTCTTCACAAACAAGCAAACCAACTGAATTTTAGAGCAGATTCAGATCAGAAAGGAGGGAGTCTCTGAGATCCTCAAAAAGACAGGTATCAGCTCCATAGCTCCTTTTTGCAAGAGAGGATAGGCACCTGTGGCCATTTCCCAAAAGGAGCTTTAAGTATTGCATGAGGTCAGTAGCACATTTAAATCCACTTCTGGCCAAACCAGCACAGAAACAGTCTCTCAGCATATGAAATCTGTTTTATGTAGACAAATGTAGGTATAGCCAAATGCAGACATGGGTAAATTTACCTGTTAAGTGTTTTGAGAGAGCTGATAAGAAATCCTCTACATACCAGTATAGAAGTAAGTAAATTCTAAATTACTTAAAGTGGATGTGGGCTATTTTCATCACACCAAATGTAAGAAAAGCCTGAGGGACACAGTGGAAGTGCTAGTGAAAAAAAGTGCTTGGGGACTTCACTGGGAGAAGCCACCCTGGACTCATTGTAAAGGGACAGATTAAATGGGATCAGATACAATTTTTCTAACTTCAATTTATACAGTGAATTTTAGGTACTGTAGAAAACAGAGGGGGAAAAAGCACTACGCACAATAAGTTTCTAATTACTTGCATACGCAGATCTGGAAGCTGCGTTTGGCTGGTAGTAAGGCATTGCAGTGCTCTGACTGTGCCTGCATGGATGGGGAAAGCCATGTATGGTGAGGCTCATCCCCTCCACTCCATGCAGCTACAGGCATGCTGTCCTTAAAACAGTTACAACATCTGAATCATGCTTTTCTGTTAACCATGAGTGTTTATATGCCCCTAGAGTGACTTCTTTTCATAGTACAGGGAACTTTGTCGAGTATTGCTTGCAGAAGCTCACCATTGACAAAACTATGAAGAAACTACACCCTGAATTAAAGATGCTACACAACATCCCCCATTCTCCAATTCAGGGCGTTTTAGTATCACAAGACCCCTTAGATGTCTTGTAAAGCATCAGTTACCACTTGGATTTCAGACCTATGTCTGCTATGGCTGGGACAGCCAGTAAAGGATGCCTGGGGCAGCTTAGGCTGCAGCTGACAGGAAATGTTAACACTGCCTTTGAAGAAGAGGTCAAGCTCTGCTCTGCTCGGAGCCATGCTGTTGTGCAGCCAGTCCTACTGATACCATCTCTGGGGCAATCAGATCTTCCAAGCTACTAATTGGTGTCAAACCTCCCATATTCAAGCAAGGTGGTAGAATGGCCCATGAAGAGTTGCTGCCTGTGCACCTACCCATCACTGAAATCTTGGACAGTCCTTAGCAGAGGTTCAGGCTTGGTGGTGGGATGGAGAGTGCTGGCAGCACAGGCAAATGACCTCCTTCAAACGCACAGACTGGGAGAGTACTTCTGTATTCATCCGACCAGGTCTGCAGCCTCTTACCCCAGACACTAGTGATATTTAGAACGCCTGTGCAATGGACCCTTTCTGTTCGTAAGAATGTTTGTTTGCACGAGATGGTCATGGTTAGCTGCTTCCTCTGCCTTCAAGGAAGTCATGTGAAGAGCCCCAGAAGGCTTCGGCCTCCCTCCCAATACTTTCTACATCAGTTTTAGGTCTTGATATTTATTTTCAAGGCCTTCTGTGAAACTATCCAAGAATATCTTAGAAAAGCCTCTTTCTTTGCATGTTGATAGCACTGTTCCTCTGGACCCTGGGATAATGAGAGACAAGGCGTTCTCTGCAGCAGGGTCATGGCTTTACAGATCACTCTGCTTGAAGATATAAATCTCCCTTCTCTGGCTTTACTGAAGACAGATCTGAAAACAGCAAAGAAAGAACAAAAAGCTGAAAGAAAAAAAGAGATAAAAAGAAAGCATGAGTGAAAAGAGCTAAAGCAGTGAGGGAGAGGGAGTGAGGAAAGAAACAGCTTGAAAATTACAATTAAATCCGTTATAATGAAGAAAAATATTTTACCTTTTTTGAGATGTGGGAAAGAAAATGGCCCAGTGGGATGCCATGCATTGCTCTGCTCCCAGATACTCTAGAGGGAGAGTTTATGAGCACAAGGAGAAAGGAATTCCATGCAGTACAAACAGATGCTTATATAGGTGATGTCCCTGCTTATGGAGCTTAGACCAGTCTAGCTCTGTGCAGATGTTCAGTCTAATATCTAAACAAAATAAAGTCCTGTGCCACAGGGTTCCCAGCTGTTTTCTAATGTCATTCACAGAGCATTTGACTTGATGGCAGCACAGATCCATGTGGCATCGCACCCCAAATCACAAGACTTCTATGTCATGTAATTTTTAGCCTTGCTTACGTTTCCATCCTGCAGCTTTAAAATGACATTGCCTCCAGTGCACTGTAGTGATATACTCTTCCCAAGGTCATGCCACGGCTCTCAATATACCAATACTAAACAACTCCAATATCTACAAATGCTGGGCAGCTCTCAAGGCCACGGTGAGATTATATTAATGACAGTGTAAGGGGTCTGCCATGAGGAGAGATATCTCCGCTCCCATGCGCATCCTTTTGAAGGCCCACAAACCTTTAGTCCAAGAGGCTTAATAGGATTGTAATAGGACTGTAATTCTTGGAAGTGTCGTGGCACTGCTTTAGTGTCAGTGTCATAAAGGTTTTAAAAAAGGTAGTTAATCATTAATTGGTTCGTGATACTCAAACACACTATCAATTAAAATTAAAACATAAAAATCTAAATAAAACACACATATCCACCAGCATTTTACAGTGCTGATCGTTAAATTAACGGTAGCTCGGTGGCTGCTACATTCTCTTATTCAACCGCCTTCTGACAGTGCAAGCCTGACAGTGCTGTTTGTAGCACTTCAGCCTTACCAACGGACAAAATACTTTTCCAGATTTCTTTGCATTAGCAGTTTTAATTTCACCTATGGTAGGACCATCTCCTTTATTTTGTCTGTACTATATTATAATTCACTTAACTTCTTTCCCTCTTCCATATATACAGTAGTCCACTTGCAAAATCATGGTGCATCCCCATTCCTCAGCAAGGGTTCACTTGCAAAACACTTTGGTGAATTTTGATGTTGGCAAGATCTAGTTTTACAGACCATATTGCACTACATTTAGAAAGACATTTGAAACTAAACCTTAACTGTTGTTCTGAAATAAATAAGCAAAAGATGTTTCTGAAGGCTTGGCGACTCACAGGGTTCAGTAATACACAACAGGGCTCTAAGTGAGGAATGTATTAACAAGTGATGCCTCACAGTGGAGTGTGTGATACTGGTTGATTGCAGCATCACTGCTGAGCAGAGTACTTAATCACTTGCTCAGCATTAATACATGTATAGAGAGGTTAAAGAGAATTAATAGAGGGCAGGGAAGCATCCAGCTTAAAAAGGGGCAAAAGCAGACTTTGACATTGTAAGCAAGTCAGCTAGCTTCAATATCTGAAAGAACACCAGAATAAATTACCAAATAATCAATTCATAAGCACCTAGAGGATATCAAGGTAATCTAGGACAACCTGCGTTCATTTGTTAAGAACAAATAATGTCAAAGCAATCTAAATCCCTTTTTGACAGTGTAACTGCCTAACAGTGAATGGCAAAATAATAGGTATTTATGTCTGGATTTCAGTAAGGATTTGAACAATGTGCCATCTGACCTTCATCTAAGCATATGGCAGAAATATGATGTAAATTAAATCGTCATGAAGTAGGAGCACAGTTTGTGGAGATACATTTTTAAGGAAGAGTTCTAGGTAAGTAATTTGCTGTCAAATGAGTGGCTAGCATTTAAAGAGGAGCCTCCATAGAGGTCTGTGCTTGTCCCAGTCGAAGATGAGAATTTGTAAGGTTCTGGTTAATGGAGAAATGGCCAAAACTTGATTCAGTAAAAGCAAGTGGCATCCCTTTCTTTGTGTTGGCATAAAATAGACAGAGCTCTGTGAGCACTTGTTGAGATATACTGCCTCAGAACGCGAGCAATCTCTGAGAGCCCTTCCAGTCCTACATGTCTTTACTTTCTATTTATTTAACTATTTGGCTGGAATTAGACTTTTCTGCTTGATGTTTTTATTAAAGAGCAATTTTAAAAGGCTATTTTCTTTTCAATAGCCCTATAGAATTTTTCTTATCACCTCAGAATAGGGGCACATGAACAGGTTAAAATGAGGTTGTTGATTTGTCTCTTAAAATGATATAGTCCCTCTCCTGGTTTGACCAGAGGGTTACTCATGCATGTGGGCCAGGACAGAGCCTGCGCAGGCTTCCAAGCTCCGGAGCTGCCTGCTTCTGTGCAGCTACTGTGGCAAGGTCTATGCATCAAGCTTTGCCTTTCTAACTCCATGTCTCTAGCCCAGGAAAATGTTTAATAAATTGTATATGTGAACTGATTTTGTTATGCAAATATAATATCTCTGGAAGAGGGAATATATTTTTGCTTATGGCACTAGATTTTTAACCTTATCTTTGTGTGTCACAACCGTAAAACAGGAGTTTGGGCAGCTGAAGGGAAAGATGGATCAAGAAAGTTTTCAGGAATAAAGGGATTAAGTACATGTGAGCCAGCAGCTATCAGGTTTTCTGCCACAGCCAGTCTTAGGGATGAAAGAGTGATTCTTGCCTTGATGTGTGTCCCAGATTCTTGTTGGCAAAACCTGTAGCCACACACTTATCATTTTGGGTGTCCTGTCATGCTGAGAGTGGAGACTAGACTGAAGTGTGTGCGCTGGAGCTTGTGACAGCAACAGCAATAACAACTAAAAAAACCCCAGCCCACATCAAATCCCAGAATCAGAATGATGCAAAGATTAACTCATTTCAATGGGCTGCATGGTGTCTGACTCGAGGTCATTTCAAATCAGCAGTCACAGCTGTCATAGTCAGGTTCTATAAAACATAAAAGGAGCAGAAGAAATCCCTGCATGTACACACATGCACACACACTTCATGTCACACGTTCATCAGGAATTCAGAGAGGAAAGAGAGTTACACAAATATATGCAAATACTCTCCCCTGGACACAAGTAAAGAGCTGCTCACACCCCTACCCACCCACCCCACACCCCCTACAGTGTTACTTTCAAATGTCTGATGCATTTCCATATAGCAATTCTAATATTTGCTAACACTCAACATGCACACGCACCCTGACAAACACACACATACAGTGTGACTTTCAAATGTCGGATGCATTTCCATATAGCAATTTTAGTATTTTCCCTCCTCGATAACCTGCCTATGACTCCATGGCTGCAGCTCTCACTGTGTCACCCTCCCAGTCAATAAGGGCACAAGTCCTAGCTGTGGAAAAGCCACAAGTCAGAGGCTTTGCAGTTCTGCCACCTTCTTCCCCAACCAGATTGTGCACAGTCATGGGCACGCAGGGCCTGGTTGTGGCACAGATGCTTTGAGTACACAGGGGTTGTAGCAGAAGGAAATAACTGTTGATTTATTAAAGTATGAAAAATCTGTATCTTAGATAATTACGGTCAGTATCTGCGATCTTACATCAGGTTCCTAAATTCGTGTTTACACCTCTTGACAAAGATGTTAAGTTGTCCTTGGCCTGGGACAGGGCTACAAGAGGTTAATGTACTGCCCCAAGATAAGGGTCATTATTCACTTACTCCAGAGGCTCCTATTAAAAGATTCAGAAAAAAATTACTTTGTCAAAATTGTCTCTCACTACTGAACAGAGAGTTCTGAATGACTTCAGTGATGGACATAATTGCCTACTCTGATAAGCCATTGTAGGTAAGGGAGTGAGCTGGGTGTTTTGCGTCTCCATCACATCCATGGCAGCTGGCTTGTGATGGTGGTTCAGGATAGGCAGGGCTTAACCAGGCTGGAGAGAGACTGTGCAGTGAAGCCCAGGGAGGGAGAGGGGATCAGCCTCTTTTCTGACCATGTTGTGTTCTCCTGAATTCAATACTCCTCTATTTGGGATCCTTGTTCAACTTAGTGAACTGGTGGTGTGAGGATACTCAGCTGCCACCCCTCTCCCCGTGTCTTTTAACACTAACTGTCCCACAAGTGACCAGCTGAAGAATGTAAAGATCACAGAGGTCATTTTGTGCTGGGGGTAGCACAAACCATAGAACCTTACCAGATGTTTCTAGATCAGTCATGTAAGGGATGATCCAGGGCTGAGTGGGAGCGTATTCTTAATCTCTCTCTCGAGTTAAAGAATTTAAACAGCAGAAATTTGACTGTGAGACAAGATAATTGACCTCACTGTTAAAGTTTTTTCGTGTTTATCTGAATCTGCCTTGTGCCTGATTCAAACCACCAAGTATTGATACGCCTTTTTCTTAAAACTGGTACAGTCAAGTACTGTCAGAACTCTTCCCTGTATATCCACTTAGACACTGTAAACAAACTACCTTAAATAAATAGATTAAGCATCCCACTCTGTCACGGAGGGATCTGTTTTACAGTTCTTATATTATCCTTGTTTCTTGCTTCAGAATCATTCCCAGCTGATCAGCATCCTTTCTTCAGATGTGTGTATTTGGTTTCATCATATCTAAATATTTTTCCAGGTCCTTGCAGTCCTGGAGGCACTCCCATTTGGAAACTCTTGTGCTAGATACATGACTTCGCAGTTGACTAGTCACACACATGTTGTTTGGATAAGCCCACCATACAAAGCTCTCCAGATGGATCTTTGTAACTACCATGTCCCATTATTTATTTCTCTGTCACACAAATGAATTATCCATTTTTCTTTTAGTTAATTGATAGACATATCAAGTAGTTTTGCACCCAGAACAGATTTCTTAGGTGCTCAGTAGAGTAACTCACATATAACGATGATTTCCCATTTACAGTTACTTATTTATGATATATCTAGTGGGAATTGAATTTGTTTGATAAGGGCAACATCGATTTGCATAGTGCTATTTTTCATTAAATGCCAGAAAAGACAAAGTTAGCTGCTTTACAGAAACCTAAATATATTATATCAATACTAGTTACTTCATCAACCAAATTTGTAAATGCATTAAAAACAAAATTAAGGTTTTTTGATGGGACAAGATATTCCATATTGTCATGTTGTTTGGTGTCACAGCACTCTCCAAACTAGCTGGCTACAATAAGGTCTTTTACCATCTCATACCAACACACTCTTCATGCCAGTCCCTCTGCTGCCTTCTCCTAATCTCACCTCATCCAGGGCCAGCTCACTCACACTCTCCATCTTCCTCCTCTCTCTTCCTTGGCTGCTCCGTCTTCCTTGGCTGCCCAGCCTCTTAACAGAAGCAGCCACACCTGCACTTTATCTACATCAGCCAACACCCGGCCCCTGAAGCCAGCCCACAGCTGTATATCATCAATGTTAATCAACCCAGATTCATTCCTCTACAGTTTGGTATCAGTCAGGCCATGTTCTTATACATCACTGACTGCTTCCCAGTTTCATAGAACTAATGCCAGGTTAAGCAGTGCAGAAGCCACACAGGATGCTGTTTAGCTTTGTAAATATTTGCACACATCAGGTTATTTTTTCCAGTATGCTAGAAATGTCTTGGTATTCTGAAATTTATTAAACAGAAATAAAAATTAAAGATGCAGGCATACACCTTGCCTAACATAAGCTTTCTAAACCCTAGGACCTTGTGTAAATTAGTCACCTAGGTGTCTTCTGTGGTCTGTGCTAAGAGGGCAGTTTGCCTGCTTGTAAAGTGTATTTCTGAGTAGGTGAGATGAAATGCCAGAGGATGAGATATCCCTTGGAGTGCTGTTCTGTTTCTTGAACTATGAAATGCATGAGGTGAGGAGTTTATTTCATCTCTTGGGTAGCTGGTCAGTTGAGATGCTTGCCAGCTTCAGAAAGTTCCTCATTCCTTCTTTTAATAGCCTTGTTCCCAGACATGCATGATCATTTTTGCTCATATGACCAGACCATGTGGGCTCTAAATACTTCCTTAGCTGGGCATATAGCTTCTCATTTTCATCCCACAAACTAACACAGATACACTGGCATATCTCTGTTACATGCTTTTGCAGAGGCATTTAGGTGTCCAGGCAAAGCAACAGATGACTTAGGGACAGAGCCTGTGGCCTTTGGCTGAAGGAAAGAGATCATATGGCCCTTCATTTGGGTTTATTCATACAAAGAATGGCTGCAGGCTGCACAGTCTACGCATCGCATGGCATAGGCCAACATGCAGTGCCTACGTCATTACCAGTGGTGGCATCAGGAAGTTAAAAAGACAGTAAAAATGACTGCGGTATGGTATAAAGCAAAAGGCAAAGGAATAAAGAATGGTTACAAAAAAGTTGAGGTTTCATGGATTGCTGTTACAAAAAAAGACATGTCCTTTTATCTGAATTTAAATCTCTCTGTGTTAACCAAATCCAATAGCAATGGATTTAATAAATATAAAGGGCTTTTACAGTTTTCCAAACCTATGTAACAGTATAAGAAATGTCCCACTGCGTCAGACTAACGGTCCACCTAGCTTAGTTTTCTGCTTCCAGCATTGCCAACTGGAGACTGCATTTAGGGAAAGCACTTGAATATTTGATCAAAAGAGGTGTTATGCAAATCAGCATTGCCTTTATTAACCAAATCTGGTTCCTTGTGGGCCACCTCGGGGAGGAAACTGCTGAGGCAGTTGCCCTCCTATTTGCTGGTTTGGTACCTCCTTATGGACATTTTGGAAAGCACAGGACAACCTCTTTTTGTGCAGTGGTTCTTCAAGCTGCTGTTCCTGGAGTCATGAGACTGTGCTTTCGGGATTTTTTATATGGACACATCCTCGTGACAGCAGATAAAAGATGGAGGAATTGAACCCTTAAAAATTTCAGAAATCAGAAAATGAACAGCACTGTTAGTATTTGAAAATGTCTTGTTATTTTACTCCTTGACTTTTGGTGTATGAATGCTTAGCACAGGCTAGTGGCTATGGTTAGTCCCCCCATGCCTCCATTTCCTAACTTTAAAATGCAGAGAGTAAAATCTGCCTCCTTCATGGGGTATTGTCATTATAAATATTTTAAAGATTATGAGATGCTCAGATACTGAGAAATAGGCTCTATCCAACAATCTGACCTGGAGATATGCAAGATAAAGAGATTTCCAAGGGCTGGAATCTTTTCTTAAAGGGAAGGAAAACAAATCACCATCTGAGGAGTCTGTTAGAGCACTGGGAAAATGAGCAAAATGTGAGCGTGACCATTACAAAATAAGAATGTGGAGACATCAGAAGGAAGATTAAAAGGAGGCTTTAAACAGGACGTTTTCACAGATGTGGTTATGAGGGAGCTCACATGGGAGTGGGAGAATTCTGCCCAGAGCTGGAAGACCCAGTCAAGTCTTTTCTGCTTTCAAATTCCAATGTCACCATTGACTGGCTGTGTGGCTCTGTGTAAGTCATACCATGCATACATTAGGCACCATCCTCTGGGTTGGTGACACAGGGGTAACAGGGGCCCTGACAGGGCGATGCGAGATTAGAGACACGGGGAGATTACATTAATTGTCGTCTGAAACACTGTAGGCTCTTTGTGGGGATATATTAGAGGAAGATCAAAAATACTACCATTTGTTAGTCGTAATGTTGACCAGAAAAAATTTGGAAAAGCATGGACTCTGTTGTTATTTTAAAAGTAGAATGGATGTTGTGATTGATGGAAGACAGAGAAGTGACACAGGGACAATAGTTCTGGTGCAGGGGTGTATCACCCATCTGATCCTTTCAGTGTTCGGTATCAGTGAGAGGTACCCCGTGTCCTTCTCCTTAATAAAGCAGGGACAGAAACAATTGTCATCTCCAGTTGTGCCTCAGCCCAGCCCTGGAGCCACCTGAGGAGGAACAGTTTATTCAGCCTCAGACTGCTCCTTTGAGAGGAAGAAGTGCCAGGTGTGATGTGGCTTTCAGAAGGTGGGAACTACACTGAGAACAGATAGTGCATTTCTGCTGGTCAGCAGAGAGACATTGCCTGTGGTCTCTGCCCTCCTGGGCAGTGTTAGGACAGGCAATTCATGCTGGAAAGCACCGCGAGGAGATTGCAGAGCACCTGTACTGTCCAGAGTTACACCAGACTTTTTCCAGGTGGAGATGCGTTCTCCCCTCCTTACTTTGATTAACTTAAATATGCCTTCAGCTGATGTGTTTCATGAGTCAAATCATGGATATCTGGCCCCTGTATGAACCATCTGACTGAATTAGAAGAACCAGAGTGCATCGTAAAGACTTTTAAGCAAACCTGCTTGTTGGCAGATAGCTCAGAGGCTGCCCTGGTGGTAGCCAGCCGTTGTTGGTCTGCATTCCTAGCAACTTTCCCCTGTCTCTGACACCAGCGCTTCTTTTCCCCCTCTATTCCCATTGTAGCTGGGAAACTCTTCGTTTCTTGGGCAGGGCCCATTCTTTTCTTCTGTGTTTGCACACTGGCTAACACAGTGGGCTACTGGTCCATGACCAGGACTACTGGGTACTATGCTAATGATTATAATGGCAGTAATTAATAATGCTTTGTTCTTTGATCTCTGGGCTTGCCGAGGCAGTCAGCTGCTGCAATTGTTCTCTGCCCTAGGGCTCAGTGTGCAGTCAGGTTGCTTTTTTGGCTATCTGGTGGTTTGATCTTGGTGCCCTCTCCTGTGTGCTGACCCTACCTTCAGACCGGCAGACTGGAGTCGCCTAAAATGGTTTTGAGGGCAGTGAGCCAGGATCTGCTCCTTCCATTGGGAATAGCTTGTATTCCCTTGTATGTTCTGCTGCTAGTGATACCTTTCTCAGTGCTCACACCAGCTCCTAAATAAGGTGTTCAAATTTCTCTGCTGTGCTGCTGCCTTGTCATGATACAGCAGTGGTTTTTACACTGGTAAATATATGGAATATTCATACATATTACTTCCAAGTCCTTATATCCATACACAACTTCTGTTGGTTGACTGGGGATTTCAGTGTTAGAAATCATAAGCAATAAATATCTCTGAATTACTACTCTGAACATCTCAGGTGATCTGAGGAGGAAATCTGAGAGAATAAAATGGTATGGATTTCTGTTTCATGTCACAAATCATACATGCTTGTGCATTTTTTTTTTGGGGGGGATGCGCTACCAGCAAAAGTTGTATGTGCAGTCCTGGAAATCTCAGTGGAGATTGCATGAGTCCCCTGTGCAGCCTTGAGGGACAGAGGGAGACTCCTTAGACCCTGAGCGAATGGCTTCTTCAAAGCAAATCGCTTTTTCATTTAGTGCTTAAATTCCCCTCATAACAGAAATGATGAAAATACTAACCACAGTGGGAATGGGCGGTTCATTTGCCTTTCCCTCCCCCTTTTTTCACCTTTTTAAAAATCATTCTAAGGCCATTACTGGCCCCTTAGCAATGGAAAAGGCTCCCAACTAACTATCCCACTAGGCAGCTGAACTGTATCCTGCTGATGCCAGCCGTGCTGCCAGGGTCCGAGCGGAGTCACTGGGACAAGCCAGCTAAAAATAATGTGGATATCTGAGGTCCTAAAGAGAGGCTAGAGATAGGTGTGGCCTCTTCTCTCCAGCAAGACCTCTCAACACTTTCTCCAGAAGTGGAGTGGTGCCATCGGCTTGGAAGGCTTCTGCAGCTGTGATACCATTTAAATCCCTGTGTACAGCATGCCACCGGGAGGCAGAGTGTGAGGAGGTAAGAGTCTGGAAAAATGGGAGCTGAAACCCTCTTGCCCTTATTCCAGCCTCTGTCAAAATAATTTCCAAGCCACGCAGAACAGCCTGAATACTGCACAGGTCTAACATCTAAAGAGGAAACTAAACTAGTGAGTCACTCCAGGAGTGTTGGATTAAGGCAGCAAAGCTGGAAACTTCATCCCTTCATCAAAGCCACAGGAGACCAGGGTATGGCCTTGACTAGCAGGATTAGAAATACAAGGGTGTTAGAGAACACGGCAAAAGACCTAATCCAACTTTTGGTGACCTGCCTGAACAAACAGCTATGACAGAGAGCTGAGAAATACAATACTTATGCTTGTGTGAGAACCAGCCCGGTGGAATGGTTATTATCGTCTGCTGAATTGGACAGAGCATGGTGGAAAGTTAGGATGAATCTCTTCTAGCTGGAGAATGTGACCTATCAAAAAATGATTGATTGTTTCTCAGGACTTGCAAAGTTTTCCAAGTTATTTAACATCACTTCAGCGGCAGTAGTGGAGAGGACAAAAAGACTCTTGCAGTGAACCCATTTGTTGACTTTGGAGTTCTAGAGCAGGTCATATCTGACACAAAGCTTCAGTTTTCTTGTGAGGTCTTCTGAGGCGTTTGCAAGCACCTTGTTACATCCAGGTCCCATTTTGCTTGGGGAAAATGTTTTCTGCAGTGAACACAATCAAAGATTTCCTTTCTGAATTCTCATACTCCCATCACCTCCTCTTGGCAAAGCAATCTATACCTCTAGCAATGGATTCAGCCTTGCAGATGAACTGTGGGAAGAGAGCTGAGGCCCAAACATCTCACCCTGCCAGATCCTTGCTGGCTGGACTCCTTAAGTCTACAAAAGAAGGAAGATCAACATAAAACAGCTGAAAAGCAGAACCTGGAACAGTCAGCTTTTTCTGAATACTAAACTCCCAAGAGTTTCTTTTCCGAACAAGATGGGGCAGTGCAGGGAAGAGCCAGAAACCTTCAATTCCATTTTATTAGTGCGTTAGCAAGAATCACCCATTAGCTCATTCTCATATTGCTGCTTCACTTAATGGATTTCAGATACACTCTGATGTCTACCCTGAGACTAACGCTGACCCCTTCTGATCCCTAGCCTGTCTTCCAGATCCATTCCTTGCAGCTAGGAAAAGAGAGACATCTTCCTGCAATCTTGGAAGAATTGAAAGATCCAAGTGCATTTAAATGCTGGTAGGCAGATATTGTTAAAGGGCAGAATAAACCCTGATGCAGGGTTACACCATTGTGCATAGGGCTATTCATTCTTCTGCTGTACCGATGTTTCATTCCCATTATTTTTTTTTTTTTTGTTTAATGAAAGGTTCACAGTCCTTCCCTTTTCATAAAGGGACTGCGGTATTTATTATGAGCATTTAGACTCCCTGCTCAGGGGACAGTTAATGAGCAAGTAGTAAACAAGTAGGAGCCTGTGTAAACAAAAAAATAAAGATAATTCTTTATTCACCTCAACCACAGAGTCCTGAGCCTCTGAAATCTTGGCAACCCCCAAACTCAGAGTTCCTCCCTCCACCAGGATGAGACATTAGCTAGTGTATCAAGCAATTACTTGGGGTATTTTTTTCTGCAGAGCTGTGACATCATGCCTGGCAGCTCCCCAAGGCACCAGATCCAATTACCTGAGTCACCAGCAAAGGGAAATTGCCAAGGGGCTGTCACTGAATTCAGCTCTGGTGAATGCAAGAGCAGAAAAAGCCAAGTGAAATGGCTGACAGCAGACAGGGGGAGGGAGAGGGGAGGAAAGGAGCAGCAGCAGCAGTTCCTCATCAGAGAGATGGAAGGGGAAATGCATAAGGAAAGGATGAAAGAAATCCAGGGAGAAGCAGCTAAGAAAGAGCCACAGGGGAAACTCTGTAAGGGGAATTTCCAAGTATTCCCTCTGTCCCACATAAGAGATGAACAGAACCATGAGATTGGCACAGCCAAATGCTTTTGGAGGGAGTTTTTTTGGTATGTAATTTAAAAATTAATCTTCACTGTCAAAGGAACCGATGCCCTTTTTTTTTTGCGATCCCATCTGGAACCTCCTTTTCTAATTTACTGTGTTTTCCAGCTTTCTGTTAAAGCTGTTTCCAAGGACTGAGAAACGAACCTCCTCGTTGCTCACCATTCTCAGCCCTGGGTTATGTTCCCTTTGCAGCTGCAATATCTTCCTTGCCTGGAGGAGTTTGCAAGGCGTACAAGGTTCCTCTGAAGCTGGCACGTGGAGCCTTGTTTTTGTAACCAGGCCTCTGGAGGCTTCTGTTAATTACTTCACCAGAATTCTTATATATAGCAGCAAAATGAAATTCCCTCAACACTGGGAAGAAATATAGGCCTCCATTGCCTAAGGAGCCGGCACTGAAGTGGTGACTTTAACACGTACAAAAGTATACCGGCTGGTATCAAAACCCCAGCATAAATAGGTTCCATATACAGATCACGTTTGCAAAGCGGGAGGTACTCACAGGGTGAATTTCACCTGTGTGCAGCATAACCAGCTGCAGTCACAGAAGGAAGTTTTGTGTGCTGGGCACAGGCAGCACACACACTCAGAATTAGACAGAAATGCAAGCACATGCATATATACCAGGTAAGATGAAGAAAGAGAGTCCATAAACCACAGAAATACACACTGCTCACAAGCGCAGATTGAAGCACTGTGCATACACAAAAGCTATTAAGATGTAGATGCAGCCTCATTAATCTGGGCTGTTTTACAAACCTTATTCCCTAGCTTTCATAGGGGATTTAGGTGATAAATGAGGCCATTTTGAAATCTGGCAAAATGCCTCCTTCCTCAGAGCATACTACAGAATAAAATTCTTATATAATGTGTAAAGCATAAGGGGGAGGGGGCATCTCCAGGAAGGAACACATGTCGGGGCGTGTGTTTGCATGTAAACTATTAGCTTTATCTCCACTGCAGTGCGTTTGTGGAAGTATTCTGTGTGCCTGTGCTCTGTGTGGGGCCATGGATGTACTGCTGAGGCTTTATGAACTGATTTGTGCATCAGATAGGAAGAGAAAGGACCTTTGAACGTGGATGTCATACCTGCCCCCATCCCCAGGTCAGAAGACTTGGTCTGGCTGACCTTCAGGGTCTACTACAAAGGTTATGGGTTAAGCAGGAATAAGGGCCTTAATTTATCATGGGTGGGTTGGGGAGCTGTCTAGCAATAAAGATATCTTGTCAGCATCATGACCTTTACTTTGTGTTTGTGAACTTCCACTACTGGTACCCTAGGGGTTTAGGAGAAATGAAGGATATGAGCAGACATATGGGTATGGGTATGATATGACTATCTTGTTCATTAATTGTGGAATCATGTGCTAAAAATATTTGCATACATTTTTTTCCTTTCACCTCCTGCATTAATTTCAGGGTTATGGACACTCAGGAACTTAGAGATCAGTCTTTATCGAGATTGCCTCTGGTAGTGCAGACCCTCAAGCAGCTTTGAAGAGGTGCCACTGGCAGAATCTTCTGTAAGCAAGTGATGCTCTGTCTCCTGTAGTCTTACATCCTTCTCCCTAAATTGTACAGTAGCCCATGCCATCTCTACATCTTTATGGCACCCCATTTGGGTAGGAAACTGCACATACACAAGTTCCTTATGTGCTGACTGGGCATCAGTACAGGCGGGCTGACTGGTCAGCTGGCTGCTACCAGACTGCACCACAGTTAGATTCTGCCCCGCTTCCGCTCTGTGGAAACACTAGTCTGGGTTGCTGTACTTTATCCAACCATTTATTTTCATGAAACTTATTGTATGAGATTTTTCCTGGGATTTAGTTGCCTGAGAATTCTGCAAATTGGACTGCAACTGATCACAGTGTTAAAAAGGTAACAAAGGAGAGAGGTGTGTAGGCAGCACACTCACGTAAGCTTGCTTTCCTTGGGATTGTAGTCTAAAGAAGATTTACCTCTATCACCAAGCAGAATTTACCTGGCCTAAGACTGAAGTTAGGCAAGATTCAGATCTGTAACACCAGCAGTCTTCAAGTCTGAAATCTCCCTGCAGGGTAAAAAAAAAAAAAAAAAAAAATAAAGACAGCTTTATCCTATTGGAAAGTTATCGCCAAGGAATTATGGTGCAGGAAAGAGTTGATTTATTTTTTTGAGATTATCTCCCCCCACCTCACTTTCAGATAATAATTTCCATGTCTGAAATAACTGACCTATCTAATATCGTAGCCTGTCTTTCACCGGTTTTCTCTGGGCATACTCTTCTAACTGGATTTGTGGAGTGTATTTGCAGAATGCAGAGGCACACCTAAGCTAGCTTTCCTTGGGTTAATTCTGATTAACCCACTGCTGCTGAAGAAATGTGATCCATAGGTAGCTGCCTCAATAATTACCCCACTCCCAGGAATTCCCGCTGCCTCTGTAGCCATCCATCCTGCTGCGCTTCCCTTCTCTTCCTCCCCATGTGCACGAGGTTTAAATTATGCCCCTTTCATTTCTCTCTCGCAGAAACGTGTTTGCCTGCAAGTGCAGTTCCAGTTCTGCAGCTGCCAGGGCAGAAGGCAGAGCACTGCAGCAGGGCGAGCATGGTGGGCGTGCGGGGCACACTGGGGCCTGTGGTCCAGCCAGGCACACACCATCCTCCACGTGCACAGGGATGGCGCGGGGCAGTGGCGATGCTCAGGGCACACGCTCTCCATCTGTGTGTGCCTGGAGCGCCTTCCACCTGCCTATGGGTAAAGTGGCCGCTTGCTCAGGACTGCCTGGCATCAGGCACATTGTCAGAGCTGTGGTGGGAACAGGGGGCTGCCCCCAGACAAATAGCCTTGTTCCTCTCTTCTTACTTGTGCAAAATTTCTGGGTGAAAATATGTTGAGGAACCAAAGACAGTTCAAGTGCACACTGCGATGTGTTTATACGTGCTGTTTACAGGATGGATTTAGTCCCTGAGTATATCGACAGCCCGGTCCCAGGAGGGAACCTTCAGCAGAGCCCCTCAAACAGCCTGGCTCGGGTGCTTGAGCAGTCCGGCTGCAGCAGCACCCAGCTCGACTCACAAGGATTCGCTGTGCTTGCTTTGTCATGTACAGGTTTGGTTTTGTTTTGAATCAGACTGTTCATCACATGTCTCTTCATTTGAATTCAGTGTCCCCAGTGTAATGGCATCTGGATCCTGAATAGGTCCTTGAGGTGTCGCTACTGCGACAATAATGCCAATAATGATAATAACAGCAAGGGAGGATCACAAGTGCAGCACAAAGTACTTGCTTCTAGCCTTCAGAAAGATCAATACTCTGACCTTCAAAGTCAAGGCATATTTATCTACTGAAGACCTTTTTAATACTTATTTGGAATTTTAATGTGTTTTTATACTGCCCCTCTGCAACTTCATCAATTCAGTTTGTTGGTACCAGGGTATCTTTGTGGCTTGGCAAGTAGAGGCATTCAAAGTACCCTCGGTAAAAGGTTTCAGAAAGCTTCACACTCATTCTAAAATGGCTGCTCTGTAGCACACATATCTTAGAAGGAATAAATGGTGATAGGTGGTTAGAGATTTGTCTGCAGTGACCTGCATGATTCATTGACAACAGGGGAGTGTGTGAGCGGTGCAGAGAAAGCCATGCAGCTCAGCCTGCCTGTGAGCCTGCCGCTGACCAGGGAGTTCTGCGCTGTCCCCCTGTACTCAAACCCCGTCGCCAAAAGCCCCAGAGCCTGGCTGTTCAAGCCTGCTTTATCCTCCCTGGCCCAGGTGTCAGCCAGCCTGGTGGGTGTCACATAGGCAGGACCTTATCTGGGATGCATCTTGTGCAGCTGGGCTGAGCTTCAGCTGGCTGTGACTGCATGTCGCGGTCTGTGTCCCCGGGGTGCCTGATCTGCAGAGGATGCTGGGCTCGCTCCTCTGTCTGCGACTTCAGCTCAGGCAGCTTTAGAGACTTGCACTTTACATTTTGGAGACAGGCACTGTAGTCCCAAGGGGGAGACAAAACGGCTGTCGTGGGTATTTGCATATATCCCTATTTATATGTGGCGTTTTAGGCACAGACAATGTACAGTGCAATGCAACCTGTACGTGCATAAATGGAGCCTGCTTTCAGCTTCAGCGCGCACAGCAGCATGCACTCAGCCTTTTCTTTACGGTGGTGCTGGTCCCCAGCTCTGGCCTGCGTGCAGCGCATTCCAGCGAGGAGTGAGATTTCACAGCTGAACCCCCCGAGGTGGCCCTATTCTCCTGCCTCCTGTTGCACAATAAGGGATGGGGTGTCTAACCGAGACTTCAGTTCTCATGTTGCTGGCAGGGGAGTGGAAACAGCAGCAGTGTGATTTCTAATGAAATGTACCCCATGACCTGTTCTGTCTAAAGCAGGAAGCCGTTCCCCAGGGCCCCCCTCCCGTCCCTGTGTCCCTGGGCTAGCAGGGGGGCTCTTTGTGGTAGGCTTGGGACCCCCAAAGCGGATGAATTCTCTGTGTTATGTACACAGCCTGCTTCCTCCTTTTAAAGGATGCAAAACATGTGCCAGGGGCTGGGTCTGCAGTGTTCCCAGGAAGACGGCATACACGGCTGCATGTGTGGTGGTGGGGTGGGGGGCGAGTTGATGGGGAGGGAGCAGAGGGTAGAGAAGATTCCCCTTTCGCCAAGTGAAATCTGTCCTACTTCCTCCTCTCTCCCTGTCCTCCCCCCTTCCTTCATATTTTGGTATCTCCACATCTGTGCAGAATTTCAGGCACTTGGGGCTCCCAGGAGATAGCGTCATTTTTGTGTTAAAGATGCTTATTGAATTTGACAAACGATGATTTATGACAGGGCAACCCGCATGGGGCGCGGTGAGGAGTCTCAGCGCCTCGTCACGGACCGGGAATCTGTTTCATTCCCATCTCAGCTCCTCGCCTGCCTCTCATTGGAGCTCGGAGCAGATCAGACCCGACAGATGCTGGGAATGTATTGCTTAGCAGAGACCATGACAGAAACAAAGAAAGCAGAGTGAGGAGCTGATCTCCCAGTGTCTCTCCCTTTAACCCATGACCACACCTCCAAGACCTTGTAGGACACTCAATAAATAAATTAGCTTTAACTGCCCTGGTAGCCCAGGTTTAAATCCAACTTCACTGAATGTTCTGTATGTCATGACAGTCTAAACTCAGTTTTCAGGCCCCGTTTCCTGTCCTCTGGGCCAGCTCAGGGCTGGATCTTCTGGATGCAGTTTACCCAGATCTGCAGCAGTCCCTCCTTGCTCTTGTCTGCTTTGGCCGTTCCGCTTCCACTGCGCTCCTTTGTCCTCCAGCATCCTTGCTGTTCTGGTCCCAGAGCCCACACACAGCTCTGCCTCTGCACTTCAGTCCCCGCTGCAGATGCAGAGAAAGTTGAGGCAGGCCAGGTCCAGCAGGACTTGAAAACCCAGGCTTTGTGCTGCGCTGTGAGGCTATGGCTGTGCTGCTTCCAGAACTGATTCACATCTCTGAGTGGCTTTGCCGCTTCTGCAAAATGCAGAGCCCCACCTGATAAACCCGCCCCAGGCAGAACCAGCGGGGTTGTTTCAGGAGCATGCTGCTGGAACTGCGAGGGCTGGGAACTACGGTGCAGAGACACCTGAGAGTTTTCACACAAATCCTGCTGGATCTAGCAGGGCCTGTTAAGTCTGGCTTAGCACCAGCCTGGCCAGACCCCGGGCTCCCTTGGAGCCAAGCAAGTGTCTTTCCACTGTGCTCTGAGCATGGTGAAGCTCCCTTAGTTCAAGCACGATATAGATGCAGAAAGGCAGCTCATGTCTGGCATCATGCCCAAGCTAATAAACCCTCCCAAACCCAGAGTGCTGGGAAGCACAATGTGGAGACACTTGAGTGGTCCTGTTGGGAAGCAGCCCAGGTCCAGCAGGGTTGATGCTGAGCCAGAGCTAATAATCCCCGCTGGACTCAGACTGAGCTTGTGCAGAATGACTGGGTGTCCCTGCATCACATTTCCAGCACATCCTGTGGGCCCCACATTAATGGGGCTTTCCACTGTCTGAGGTATATCCCAGCCCCCTTATCTTGGGTCATGGAAACTTGACAGTAATGTCTTGGGGAGAGACGGCGCATGCACCAGTCCTCTCGGTGACAGCAGCAGCGTGTGAGAGGCAGGAGGGTGGGAAGGTCTGGAGGGAGACACTCCTCTGCTGGCAGCATGGTGAGGGGGAGGCTGGGCAGCACATGGCTGCTCCAGATGGAAACCATTAACCGGGAATGTCTGTGATGTGGTCTGGAGCAGTGTAAACAAGAGCCATGAATTATCCAGCACCTTGTAAGCAGGGCTGGAAAGGATCTGCTGCCATCCTCTCCTCCCCTCCCTCTTTTCCTATCTCCCTCCTTCCTTTCACCTCTTCTGCCTTGAATTCCCCATATTGCTGTAGACGTTTCTGTGTTTCCATGTGTGGTTAAGTAAAGGCTGTGCTTTCTTCAGTCCTCCTGCTTTTAACCCATGCCGCTGTTCTGGAGAGAAGGGGGAAAGCTAAAGGTGGAGAGGGGCCAAGGTCTCACATACTCCTTCTGAGCTAAATCAGCCCTCGGGTGGCTTGCTGCGTACACCCACCTCCCCAGACAGTCCTGCCAGCAGCGATGCCCTCCCAGTAGCCCTGCCAGTGGCTGGTGTCTGACTGGTTCCTTTGCTCTGTTATTGCCCGCTGGGCTGACTCCTGAGGAAGGAGAACATCATCAGCCTGCTGAAGGTGTAAACCAACTCAATGTTCTGTCACAGAGTCTAAAACACAGCTTACGACAGCGCTAGTGAAGTATCCTGTCTTCTTCAGGCTACAGAATAGTGTCTGTCAGGCCACCTGAACAGAAAGATCAGTGGAAAGGGTTGAGGAGAGAGTGGCTGGGCAGAAATATCCTCTACCTGGCAGGTTCCAGTGGAGTGGCTAAGCTGACCATACTAGATGATCCTCCCTATTAACTGCTTTTTCTCCAGACAGCAAAACCAAAACATAGATGTTTATGCATCTCGGTGATCCCAGCTAGAAGCTCTAGAAACTATAAATACTAGGATCTTTTCGCTCACTATTAAAATGTAGCTATTTCTGGCAAGGAAGAAGGAAGTTATTTAACAGAGCATAGCAACACTATGCAACATTTGAAGTAGCAGGATGCTGCATCCAGCCATCTATGATATGGAAAATTTAGGAAGCATAATGAAATCGGTCAAATCGGAATACCAATTAACACCACAGTTCTCCAGCAGAGCCATGTGTTATTTCAGGGACAGGAAAGAAATTACCGTTTTGAAAACAAGATGAGTCCTAGCTATACCATGTGCCCAACACAGCGCTGGTTTGTGGCATCACTCCTCACCACCTGCTGAATTCTCAGTGCCCCATCCTGTAGCACCTATTTACCTTGGACTCCTCTGTGAAAGTGTCATCCAGTTAGACACCTCTGCGTCTGAGCCCTGATGGGAACACTCTCCTGCATTAGGTAACTTCAGAGGAAATGTCACGAGTGTCTGCGTTTCTAATTCTGCATTAGCAAATTACGACTTTGTTCCGTTTTAGCCAGCCAAATGCAGAGTATCTCCATGGGGGGGCAAGATCTACAATGTTTCTGAATAGAGGTGTTGTAACCCCCCCCCAGTCTTTGCTGTTGGGGTGGATGTCATCTCTCCAGGACAATGGATGGGGCATGGTGGGCCCCCTGCAGCCACCCATATCCCAGGAAGCTACTCAGCTTGGTGGCAAAATGGCTTTTGACGGAATCTAATATAGATGGCAGTACCTCAGAAAGCAGATGTCAGGAGGAATAAGCTCCGGCCAGCTGGACTGCTGCATGATTTAGACAGCAGCCTAATGTCTGTTCCTTACCACCTCCAGGAGGGTGTCTCTGCTAATAGGGCTTCGTCCTGTCAACAGCCATTCTCAGTTTCTTGAACAGTAATGAAGCAAAACTGCTTTGGGGAGAAAAATGTAGACAGGAGTGGGCAACACTCCAAACCTTTCCCAGAGTTCTTGTGAGCACATCCAGAAGGTCACATCTCATCACACAATTCCTCTAGCAATCCTATGGCTGGATCTTCATTAGTGGGGTTACCCTGTACACTTTGTGGATCCCTGTCCTACTGTCTACTGCAGAGCCTAAGAGTCAGAGTAATGTGACAGTTCGGCTGATTTCTGTGGGTTTGATTAGGATGCATCATTTTACACTGGGGATGAGAGTGGCCCACTTATTAGATCTGGGCTGTAAAATGGTCTGGATAATTTCAATCACTAGTAGTAGCTGCCTGGGAAAGGAGTGATACTCAAATACAGTAAATACAGTATACACTTTAAACGAATAGAAGTTTCAGGTTTTAGGGATCACTGCCCTGGTTCAAGGAAATGTCTTTTGCTGTATACAGCAATATACTCACGGCCAGATGGATTACCTGCTATTCTCACTGTCCTCTGAGGCTTCATCAAGTGGACACTGTTAAGACTGGCCTTCATAAACAGATATTCCCAGTCGATCTGGTAACTCTGTGCTCATGTTTTCAGATACTTTAAGGACAGAACAGATGATCTACTCTGCCTTTTTACATAATGCAAGCCCTGATTTTAATTCAGCTGGGGCGCACCCTATTCATTTTCACTTTCAAAGATAATAAGGATAAAGTATGTCTTTGCACAGTCCTCATATTTAGAGCTGGAGAAGCCCTAATTGGTCTCATTTCATGTGTCTCCTGGGGACCGACAGAAGATCATTTCCTTTACCAAGTGCAGATATAAGTTCTAAATGATTCAGAAGATGGAGTTTCCACTGCTTTCCTGGAAAAAACACCCTCCTTCTGCAAAAAGATCTTGCTTAGTTTCTCTACTGTTCCTAGTGCCATCCCTATAAATACAATAATTCAAACCTCTGAAAATGTTTTCATCTCAAAAGAGGCTACTGGCTTTCTTTGTGCACTGCCTCTCAGGGGTCTGCACAGCTTTTGCCTGCCTCCAAATTCACTTTAGTCTCATCTTGACATTTCTTTTCCGGCGTAAAATCTCCAGATCTTTGGATCCACCACTTTCTAATTTTCTTGGCCACCTCGAGAAAGCCCTGCCTGTCATCCAAGCTGAACCCTCTGCTTTGGAGCATGCCCAGCAGTGAGTAGCTTGCAAAAGCACCAGGCCTTGGGCGTCTCGGCAGCCAGGAAGCTGCTGCCGCCCACTAGGTACATCAGTGCCAGAGATACTGTCTCCATAGCAACGCAGGGCTTTTTGTTTTTCTGACGAACAGTTTCAAAGAATAGAAAAAGCACATCTGGAGCTGCCATATCAGCTGTCGTCTCCCCTTCCCCAGCCTGCCAGAGTCAACAAGAGACAATACCTTGGTCTTAGCAGGCTGAGGGCTGAACATCCCAGGAGACAGAATGAGAGTGAGGTGTACAAGAGAGAGGAGAGGTGTAGTAGGGTATATTATTGATTTAAGGGTGGGTTTGGGTTAATTACCTTACTACTTTCATATGAGGGGCTTTACGTGGGAATAGCTCAACCACACCAGCCGGCTGTGTATTCTCTACCTGCTACATGTGTTGCTGAACATTTGAGTAGCACTAATTTTTGTATCCCTCATTTGTAGAGCCAGAGTTTCTAAGTGCCCCTAGTTCAACTGCACATGTTTTAGAGGGCAGAAAATGATCATCTAATGTTTTTCACTCACGGCCTGAAAAAGATTCTTTAGCTATGTCATTATTTTCGTTTTCTATGTCTAGTGCTAGCAGCAAGTACGTTGCTGCTGTTGACTGCTGTGTGGGAAAGCCTCTTTTTGCAGCACTTAACGTCTTATGGGGTATGAGACAGGAAAGCTGTTACTGCCATGGGACCGTACACAGCCCATTCTGGACTGTACGTGGTTTCTTTAACTTCTTTGACTCCTTACAGATCATCCTTCAGGTCTTTTTCTGCTCCGTTCTTAGAAGGGAGAGCAGATGATCCTGTTCCTTCCCAGCCCCACTCCAGTTTGTTGCATACAGCGGTTTTAGCAGACAATTCAAAAAAAGAGGTGATGCTGGCTGGCTGCGTCCGGCACAGGAAAAGGCAGAGGAGTCAGGCTCCCTGCCATCAACCTCTAACTTCAGCAGGCGGGATGTGGGAAAAAGCAAAGCCCAACCCCAGCCAAATAAAGCTGGCCTGCAAAAGACCTTCATTCCTGAGGAATTTTTGAATTAAATACTGGCTACAACCAGCCAGATTCCACTGCAAATGACTATGTCAACTGGTTTTAAATAACAGTCTTTCATGTATATGTTTTTTATGTTGCTTCCCATTGTCTGTTGATTTCCCTGTAGACACTGGGAAATAAAATCTTTTGCTCAACACACTTTTGTTCCTTCTTACTGGGCAAACATGGATTTTTGAGTCTGACTGGAAACAAGATGGCTGGCTATGCATCACTCGCCATCCGCTCCCCGAATGGCCGGTGGGAGGAGGTGGCGGCTGCCTTTGTGCAGCCGACAAAACCAGCGCCTCCTTTGGGTTTTCTAGATGCCTCTTCCCTGTAGCAGTCCCTGTTACCCTTCCTACTATTTCAGTAGTGCTGCGAGAGTCCCACTGTATTGCGTATGGAACAAGCCAGTCCTGACTACACTAGGTTTCCTTTGTAAATAAGCAATTAATTTCTAAACCTCCTCCTAAGAGTGCCAGCTCCAGTGTGCAACAGTAGACAAAGACTGCAGGATTATTTTTGTAACTTACCTGCCTCCAGTGTTGGGCCAGGAAATGAGAATTAGTCCCTCCTGGGGACACAGTGCCCTTATTACACTGTATTAGAAGAAATATAATTTCTTTGGGAAAAAAATGGAACAACTAAAGCCACCTGAATCCCTCTGTCTGGAAGAAAGTCTGACAGAGACTTGGAAAAGGCAGCTACAGTATTCCTTGAAATTACTGAAAGCAAATGCTAATGAGGAGCAGCTGGAAAGAATGAAACCTTCCGCATGGCTATACGTGCCATCCATATTGGCCCAGATTCTATGGCTATAGCCTGAAAATAAAGACAGATCCCTTACAAGCACCCTTGCATTCCATACCATTGCTATGGATTTATTTTTAATGGCACCCAGAGTGCCATGAGAAAGCTCGCAAGGCTGCCTCCCCACAGGACGAGTCTGTTGCTGTTGATGTTACTGCAGCACCTAAGAGTTGGTGGTTCTCCTGCTGCCAGAGTAGATGTCTTCTTCTCAGGGTCAGGAGCACGTGGCACTGTTATTCAAATATTTCTGTAATACTGTAGGTCTTGAACATGGTTGGGTGTCTTCCATCTGTGTCACTGCTTTGATATATAACGCGATAGGTGAGCATAGTGTGCCTCTGGCTTTAGACTGGCAAAGATAAAACAAGATTCTACAGCCCAGCACTGTATGGAAAGACCTTCAGGGCAAACTGAAGCCTCCCCTTAGACCTCACCAGTATATCTTCTGGCTTGGCCTGGGCCTCCTTTGCCTGGAAAAAGTGCCTCAGTCATGATCTGCCATTTGATCTGCTGATTTATTTCAGTATCTTGGATTTAAGTGAGCAGGTAAGGAGGAAGACAGGAGGGTTGACTGCATGACCTCTAGCACCAAAATCTGGCAGAGGTGGGCTTTTCTAAAGGTTTCTAATCTCTGAACTTGGAAGGTTTTTCTCCAGAATGCTTGATTCCTAAAGTGTTCCCTAGGGTGTGGAGTAAAGTCATCTGTAACTACCACATCACACTTGGAGAGAGACACAAACCTAGGAATGTCATTTATTTGAGGTTGTCTCACTTACTATGCCAACTATTTATAAATACATAGGAAGTAAAACAAAACTTAGTGGGTTCACTATCTTTAAATTATTAGAGTTGGTATCTTATTCACAGAGACACCACAGCAGAAGGTGAGCTGAGAAACAGTTTGAAGGAAGACAGGATCACAGTATCCTCTTCGTAGCAAGAAAGAACCATATTGATACTTGCCAGAAGGACACAAAGTGGGAAGCGAGAGGTATTCAGAAGAGGAATAGACAACACAATAAACCCAGACCTTCCTCATGGGGTGAGGGGGTAGCTGGTCTTTTAAATCCAAAAGCAGTTTCTGTTTCTGCCAGGAATTAAGGGTATGCCTTATATTCAGTTATGCCTTTGAGAACATAGTCTGGGCTTAGAGGAGGAGGACGATGACCATAGTTATGATTGGTTTTGCTTTACAGTGTAGTAGGGGTGGCATTAGCTGGTCATTTTCAGAGTTTGTCCTTTCTTCTTAACATCTTGACCTGTAGGGAAGAGCCTGTAGGAAAGGCAGCAGCTACTGAGCATAGAGGAGCTGGCACCAGGGGACAGCAAGGGCTGGTGGCTCCCTGGGGATGGGGTGCAGGGAGCTGCAGGGGACCCGGTGGGGTGGCAGGGCAGGGCTTGCCAGCCCAGGCTTGTCCCACCACCACAGCCAGGGACACCAGGGCAGGCCCAGCCCTGGGCATTGGGCACCTCCCTGGGGATGGGGACAGGCCGAGGCTGGGCTGTAGATGAGCATCCTATGGTGTCGCTTATGCAGGGACTGATGGCCCAGAGTGGACTGAAACAGGGTCCTGAGCCATGGGCAGGATAGGGGGAGCCCCAGGTGAGGGTATCAGGGCCTTGGTACTCAGAATTAAACCACTGTGAGCTGCTTAAAAACAGCATCAGAAACTTCATGCCATTTTCCTGGTTTGGGGTTGCCCGCTGGCTGGGGCTGGATATGGGCTCCCTGAGCATGCTCCTGCTCTTTCTTTAGTCTGAGTGAGTTTGTTCTGAGTTAGTTAACTGTGTCTTAAGTCTTTTATGCACCAGTTTCGTGTGACTTCATTGTCAATCTAGAAGGCTTCTTCTAAGTAAATTCCATCTGTAAATAAAATGTGGTCCTGGCACACTTCTGGTAGAGAGAGCCTGCGTAGCACCAAACGGTAGCATACAGAAGTGCTCAAAATTAGATAGGAGAGCTAATTTGGGTCCGGAGACAAATGTAGCTGTGTTAGGTGCATGCATTCAAAAGAGAGGGTAAGGGGCCCAGTGAGAGAAGAGTGTTAATGTGACTACATTGCTTTGGGTAGTAGCGTTGACTCGGACACCTCTTAACTGCGCTGTATGGTGGACACCCCTTAGAGGCTTCAGTTTTACATTTCTAGCTGTGTACAACCCTCGGGTGCTTTAAACCGCTTCTGATGCAGAAGAAATATTCCCTACTGAGTCACCCTTTTCACTTCCACAGTGCCACAGCTCTGGGCCTGTGTGGGATCAGCAGGGACTGACACAGACTCTTTAGCAGCAGCACCCCAATGAATCACTCCCATGGAAACAGTCAGGAATTCTGCGTGTGACATTTGCAGAATTTCCAAAGATGTAGCTCTAACTACATTCAGCCCAGGCCACGCACATATCCGTGAGGTTTCCACTGTCTTCTGCCTAGGGTGCCATGTGTGTGAAATTGTTCAGGCTCCTGTTTTGACTAGAGGAGTCCTAGCCAGTTGCAAACTAAGAATAGCTAAAATACAACTGTCAGCATTAAAAAAAATATATACGCACACATAAAAAAATTAACTGCTAGTAAAAGAATGTAAAAAATGGAGCGTGTCAGGAAAATATTTTGGCCTTTCATTGGTATAAATACCCAGACTCCCTAAGCACTTTCAATGCATAATCTAGATTTACTGCCTTTTTGAGATGGCTGAAGTGGTAGATTCTTTAAAGCTTGACATGACTGACCATAAGCATGAATTGTACAAATCCAGAGTTACAATTTTATGGCCTGTGTGAACACTTTTAACTGTGTGCTTTAGAGATTTATTGAGGTTCTCTATGTTTGAAGTGTTTTTGTGAAGAAAATTAGAATGTCAGTTAAAAATGTGAAAATGACCAATAAATTCTCTTCGGTTTTGGGAGGTCGAAGGAAAAAATCTGTTGGTTTGTATCTCAAATAAAAGCCCACCTGAAAGGAAAATAAATTTTCCCCCCTCATCTTCTCTCTTATTTTTTGAAGCTGATTCAACTTGATGAAGGTTACCAGGCCAAGAACTTTAGACCTGGAGGATGAAAAATGTCTAAGCTTCACACAGCCAGGAAAATACGAGTAGCGACAGGACAAGCTTCCTCTGTGTGCTGTTCTCCAGCCAGCGTGTTGGTGCTTTCATTCATGCTGTTCTCGGCTTCCTAGACTACTGCCTTCATGAGGTTAGCTAGTTATTGGATGGGAACCCTGTAACTCATTTCAAGAGAGCGTACAACAGCCATCACCTTTCAGCATCAAGAAGACCTGAACTGGTGACTTAAACAGGAGCCACATCTACATACATGCTTCTAGTGCAAGGAACCGTATTTCAGACTTGACTCAGCTCATCACCTCCCACCCTTATTGCCTCAGATTCCTGCTAAGACTGACTGCAGAACGATGAAAATAGCGAGACAAGGCATTTTGTGTTATATTTCTGATCTGTAAGGAAAAGCAAAGGATGGGAAATGTCAGGAGTAAAGCCAGCCTTAGGAGATATCCCCTTCCCAGACAAAAGAGGTTTGGAAACACAACCATCCTTATTTTAATGCCTTTCTGAATAAAACATCTGAATCTCTTGATGCATGGGCCACCACTAATGTGATCAAATTATACTCAGACTGTCTGTGGATTTCTAAAGCACCTATCACTGCCGCAGCTAGGTGACAGATTACAAAAATTAGAAGAGACATCACTGCAGTTCCATTTATACCATATTCTCTGTCCCCCCTAAGGCACTTTAAGATGGATTCTCTGGTCTCTGCTAAATTTGCTTTGCACTGGTTATGGAGCATAGAGAGAACTCAAACAGGCAGGAGATTCCCACAGGAAAATTCCCTTAATATAAGGGAGTATTGTGCCAGTTGTATAGCTGTCTCTTCTCTGCTGGCTGTCCCTCTACTCTCAGCAGGAAAAGGATGAAACAAAGTGCTATATTATAACAGATCTTTCTCTGGTATAAGGTCCATTATCTTGTTTGTGATGGTGGCGTAAACTGGAGTGTGTGATTTATTGTTATAGCTTCCAGTTGGATAAGGCAGCTAAGATTTGGACATCTGCCTCTCCAGCATGCCTTAGTCAAGAGGGGTCAAGGTCTCTCTTATTCTGTTTTGCAGGATAGCCACAGGGAAAGACACTGACTGTCTGGTTGGCAGATGACTTCATAGAGAAGGATTACTGCATGCAGGAGCACCATGTATTGGTCTCAGCCTGAGGTCAGGCTGAGCTGTTACTCCACTGGAGAACATGACAAGATGTTCTCATAGCTGAAGGTTTTCTGGCTCGAGATCTTTGTGCCTCTGAGGATGGCAAAAAAAACCCTGTGGGCTTCCCAATCTCAACCTGCTCACAGGAAAACCAATCATTATTTCCTTCCTCCTTTTCTCTTGCCTATGTTTTCACACAAATTATTCACAGACTCTTTTTACTAGCTGTTGTTGACAATCTCCTTCTGCCCCCCCAAACACCTCTAAACCAAGTCAGCCAGCCTAGTCATTGGAAGAGGGTTAGTTTCAGGTTCCAGTTTTACCTGCATTGGTAATCTGCCTGCTATGCAATTAAGGTGCAGTTGAAACTTCTCAGGTTTTATTAGTCTTCCAGATCTTTCCCACCTTGCTCCTACTGTAGCCAAAACTCATCCTGTACTTACTGCAGCCCAGAGAACCTCAGGACGTTCCTTCTGGCTTCTCAAGTCCAGCTCCTTCCTTTCACAGCCAGCCATTTCATACAATCAACCAGTTGAGTAAATGTGTCTAACTGCCTCTTAAAACCAGCTTGGTTTTTGGCCTTACTAAACCCATTGGGAGGCCTTCACAGGGCGTAGATGCCTTCAGCATTAGAAACCTGACAATCCCTAGCCTAAATGTATACATGGCTAGTTTATACCCATTTGTTCTTGTGCCAGCATTGTCCTTTATCTTTAAATAGCTCTTTCCTCCTCCCCATGTGTTCACCCCCTGAAGTATTTATTTATAGACTGCAATTATATCCCCCTTTGCTAGGCTAAACAAGCCAGGCTCCTTAGTTAATTAAGCTCTGGTGAATGATGCAAGGCCAAGCATCGTGGATTCCCAAAATCTGCCTCAGTCAGGGCTACATTAACAGATCATCAGGAGCCAAAAAGGACACACCTAATTTTTACCGGAGCTGATTCTAACTGCCCTCCTATTTAATGGGAAGCTTCTTAGTTTTCGATCAGGTCTTCAGTAGCCAGTCCTCTGTTTTGTCTTTAAGGTAACGCAGATGTGGGCTGCCTTTGAGGCACCCTGTTCCATCCCGCTTGACATACCCAGGCAGCTGGGTAATCCATACTACATTAGTCATGTTGGGGTTTATTTTTAAAGTAGACTTAAGGAGTGAAAATACACGAACCTCAGTTGCTTGCTTGTTCAAAACATGTCCAGACAGAAACAGGAAACATGTGAGAGGCACCAGTCCTGCATCAGCTCTGGGAGATGGGCTGGAGGAGTTAACGGGGCTTTTCCATCTCTGGACAGCAGGACTGTTGTAATTCATCATTTCTATAGCACCATAAATTAGACGGCACTTCGCAAGCACAGAGGCAGTTCATGCTTTCCTGAAAGTCTATAGCAGGACTCTCAGGATGGGGTGCCTGGCTGAGGCACACTCTTCCCCAGAAAGGCTTCCACTGTGAGTACCGTGCCTACAGGACTATGTGACAATACTGCCCCATTGTCCCCTTTCGAGTGGGAGTAAAGAAGCTGGGGAAGGCAGAGGGCTTTTTTCCCAACTCCCCCGTATCACAGCTGGACTTCTCGTCTCTCCACGGCCTGTTTTAGCATTGCCCGGATGGAGAATAGGCTTCTTGGGGCTTTGCTTCAGCCTGGCTGTCCTCCAGCAATATCCACAGTACTCCCTCCCCTCCCATATGCTCTCCATTAACATCCTCCTGTCTGCTGAATAAGGAAAGAATAACTCTCCCAGCCCCAGCCAGAGCCCCTGAGCCAGGGGAGTTCATCAGTCAGACTGGTTTCTCCTGAACCCAGAATAGGCCTCGTTAATGGGCCAGGAGGGGATTTTATTTTGCCTTTCAGCTAGTGGCTGCCCTGAGCCAGGAGTAGAGTCAAGTTACTGTGTCCGGGAATCTCAGCTATTCCAAGAGTAGGAGCAAGTGAGCTGCTGACTCAGGAGGTTTCCTAGTATTTTCAAGCAGGGCTCGGTCCTGTCAGAGCAAACTGAACTGTTGGTCTTGCTTTCTTCTAGCCCCAGGACAGGGATTAACAAAAGTCACAGCCGACTGGAACAGGCTGGGGAATGGAACTGGAACAGGACTGTGGATCACACCCTTTCCTGGCATGGACACAGGTCCTTGCAAAGACTTATATTAGTCCTTTACCCTTTTTTTACTCCTCTCCTTGGAGGGCTGTTTAGTATAGAACAGACATCTACGGGCTATGAGGCAGCTGAGCTTTATTTGCACCATTTTCTAAAAGGCAATACAAAACCAGAGGGAAAAACAGACTTATGAGGCAAAATGTTTCATTGCAAATCAGTGTCAAAAAGGAGATTGATGTTCAGGAATGCCTGCCTCCCTGCACCCTGCTGTCACCCAGAGACCACCTTGCTTCTGTTTTGTACAGGTATGCGGGAGGATCCCTCCTGTGTAGCTAAATCTTCCTTCGGGCTTCCCAGAGCCTGGAACGGAGTCCCAGCCTGTGTCTGGGACAAGCAGTTAGAAGTCATGCTGAGTTCAGGATTCTTGTTCTCATTTCAAGTCTGCCTACATGCTCTCATCTCTCCAAATGGAACCAGTTTCTAGGGGTTAGCGGAGAAGATGAGGCTACCAAAGCAGCCCCCCACATTCAACTGCCGTGAAGCAGCGCATAATCCTTTGCACTGAGAGTGAAGCCATTGGAGAGCATATGTCTGCACACTCGCACCCCTCCATCTCCCAGCACCACCGTGACTCCAGCCAGCCTGTTAAAACACATCTCCTTTCAGCCCCTGCAAAAGTTCTGTCAGCAGAGAGAGCCTCAGCTCTCTTCTTCCATGTCAGTCCTTTCTTCTTTGCTGCCTCTCTCTGTGGGCCGTTTTCTCTTGCTGTCCTATTCCCTTCCTCAAACTCACTTCAGCAATGAATAACCAGCCCAGTATGTAAAGGGCAGTGGGGTACAAGCTGACATTTATAAAGCAGAAGGTTTCTATCTGCCTGCAGCTATTGGCATGCCTATCCCAGCCACATCCTCTAGGACTAGGATCTGATATAGGGACAAAGTCAGGTAAGAACTTCTCTTACTTTCTTTCAGTCTAGAAGATATGAAGGTCTCCAGTTTGAACAGCTAAGGAGCTCTTGGCTTCTGGCCCAAATGCCACCTGCGTCTGCAGTATAGGCCAGATGGGTAGGATGCCTCTCAGCTAGCATCTCACATGGATTTCCCTATGTAAGGAGAATTTTCAGCTACCTTTTGTAAGGGCTTAATATCCCTTTAGAGGTGCCTAACATTACAACAGTGACAAGCTGCAGACTAAGGTTCTAGCCCCCTTACCTTTGCCATGCTGCTTTTTTGAGATCATGAGCTCTGTAGATGTCTACAGATGGTGCCCGGGAGTTGCGATGGGTACAGAGAAGCAGCCAGGGAGGAAGGCCGGGGTCCAGGACATTTTCTTTTCTGGAAAATTGACAAGTGTTGGTTTTTCTCCCTCATTTCTTAACACACCATTTGGATTAGGATGGAAGTCTCATCTACAGGGTTTGTTCATTGAACAATGACCTCAAGAAATCTAGGTGTCTTCCTCCAAACATCTTTGAGTCAGAGGGGACTGAACTGTTTCATTTCAGCTAACCAGAGCATAAATTAAGTATGTGAGACTGGAATAGAGTAAAAAAAAAAAACCTGTAGAAAGCAAAGCCTGTAGGAATAGATTGCATTTGGCCTGCTTGCTACCTGTGAAATGGATTCCTGTAAAAAAGGCAGGACAAACCTGCTCTGATAAATATGACCAGGTGAAATAACTTATTACTCTGTCATCTAGTTCTGTGAGTCACATGTGGTATCTCTAGAGAGTTGGCAACTCCCCAGAAGTCACTAACTTAATACATGTTTAACTGAGGTCTTGCCTCATATTTAATAGCAACTCCAACTGAGCTTGCATGACAATCTAGAGAAGGGTGAGGAATACCAACATGACCTGAATTAGTGCTCTTACTAATAACCCTTTAGTATCCAAGATGCCTAAGAAAAAGTCAGCAGAGCATTTGTATTTGCAGCCAAGGCTTATTTGCAAAAAGTGATAGAAATGTGATAAATAAAACACTATGCTACATTTGTATCGGCTATAACGCAGGAATCCAGGCTGAAGGCAAAGGATGGACACAGAGAGATGGTGTGGATGCCCTGAACAGGATGGCTGCCATCTGAGGGAAACATTCAGAAGATGCTGTGAGCTCCAAAGGTCCAGCTTCAGAGACAAAGGCTCTCTTGATGGTGCCTGGATAAACACAGCAAAGCTATCATCAGGATGCTTTATTTCCTCAGAGGGAGGGAGCCCAAATGCTGCAGCGTTGCAGGCAGCCAGAATTGCATGTGCTGTGTGACATGAAATGTTTAAGCGCACATGGGCTCTGTGCCTTTTTCTGCCAATATGCAAGTATCAGTGTGGTGACTTGTAGTGCCAGGAGCTGGGTTAAAGAGAGGAGTTCCCCGGTGAGCATAACCTAGGTGCCATCCTACACAGGGCATGTGGCTGAAAGGCATGACTCGGCTGTAGGGAAACCCTACACACTGTCCCTTCCAAAAATATAAATAAATGTACCTGCCCCACCTCTGTATTTCAGAGAGTCCTGCGTCTCCTGCTTGTCTAGCAGCTATACACCTGAGGAAACAAATACTCTCCAAATTCCCCAACTTTCCCCAGCTGTGCAGAGGAGTGGCTGTGACAGGGGAGTACAGCATGTAAGGCCTATATCCTGTGCCCACAGACTGCCCTTCCCTCTGGATGACTTCTCCCCCATATGCAGAGGTGACTCCTGGTGAGGCAGTCATCCCCCTGCTTCAGGTGATGCACATGTGCCCACTTGACTCTCTCCTGGAAAACCTCATGCCTTCGTTAAGGGTTGCTCACACCCATCCCTACACATACACATGTAAACAGCATGGTACCACATTAACGCCGTTGAGACCTATGATAATGGCAATGAAACTTGAAAGCTTCTCGCCTCATCCTTGTTTTTCTGGTTTGAAAGAGCAGGGTGTGAGCCCCCGAGTGGATGGGAGAGGGGAAGGTGCTCCTGACAACTTAGCAGCCCTGCTCCAGCGCTGCCTGGCAAGGCAGCTGCACTGCAACTGCTTGTATGCAACTCAAGAGCTTCAGGTCGCTTCTGACCCGAGGTGGCACTTAGTGTCGCTGCTAATTGTTACTTCCTTGCACAAAGCAAACAAAAATTCCTGCTGCACCAGCGCAGTCACCTGCTGTGGTTTGCCTGGGGGGAAAGCAGTGGGCAGTCATGGCCTGGCTGATGCAAGAGAGGCTGCTCCGTGCTGCTGGTGCCTTTTGGGGAGATTAGGGGCATCCAAAATGTTTCAGAGTGCACATTCTCTCCTGTATGTGGCCACCCCACACTAAACACGGGAACTGTCTAGCTGACAGTCTTGTGGAAGGAGGTAAATTGGAGTGCTTATAGGCGTGTGTGACTGGAGTGGGACACGCAGACATCCCTTCCCTCCCAGGCCAACAGGGAGGGTGGGTGGAAGGGGCTGCCGGTGGGGAGGGGGAATTACCCACTGAAGATAATCGGGATCTGTAAGGGTGCAAACCAGCTTTTTGCAAATGGCTTCCTCCACTCCGAACACCAAGCGCCTGAGAAGTGAGAGGAGGTAAATGCCATTTGCAGAAGAGACAGGATTTTTTCGCCTTGTTGCAGGCAGGACCAGCTGCGTTCCAAACCGGTGACTGCAGCCGCCATGACCCCTCTGCAGGGAAATCTGAGCCCGCAAGCAGTTGTGCTGGGGAGGGCTGGCTCTCACGTTTCTCTGTTTTGTTTTGAAGTCTCTGATAAGTAGTGGGCTTGCTTTTTTCCTTCCTTTCCTTTCTTTCTCTCTGTCTCTCTTTTTTTCTGACCGTATTTCCACAGCCTCAAGGAAGGAATTAAAAAAAAAAAAAAGGGGGGGGGGGGGGGGAAGGGTTCTGGAATGGGAACAAGTATGTTTCAAATTACAGAAAGGATGTGAAAGGTTCAAGAATTTGAGCCCTGACTCCGCCTGTGTCTGTCTCCACCCCCCCAGAGAGCAGCTCGCATTGTGGCTTTTCCACGGCGCTGCACAATAACGTGGCAGCGGGGTCCGGGGGGCGGTGGGTGCCCTTCGCCCGGCCGGGCGCCCCCGCCGCCCCCCAGCCGCCCCCTTGCCCGGCTGGGCTTGCGGGGCTTTCCACAAGCCTCAGCGCGCAGTTTGGTTTGAGCTTGGGGGGTTTCTTTCTTTTTTTTTCTTTTTTTTTTCTTTTTTTTTTTTTTTATTTTTTTTTTGTGTCTTCTAGGGTGTGTATGTGTGCCTGTAAGTGTGTGCGCGCAAGACTTTTGCCTTCCAGTGGTTAAGCTCCATCCCAGGAATGTGCTGAGGACCCACTTCTGGGAGCGGAGCGCCCTCTGCTCGGTGGAGAGGGAGGAGAAGCAGGCGCAGGTGCTGCTGCGCTGGGGAAGCCAGTTCAGAGCCTTGCACACTGGGAGAAGCCCGTGCGTGGTGCGTGGCCACCCCAGTGCCCGCACGGCGGCTCGAGGGGAGGGCTGGTGGCTGTGCTGTGAGTTGTACAGCACGCCCTAAACCCAGTCTGGTTCTAAGTGTCCTGCTTGGACTTCCCAGCACACGTCCCCGGTGTAACTGGCTCCTGTAACAGCTCCACAGAGACTGGGTGGGGAGAAACCACTGGCAAAGAGGACTGTTGAAACGGCTTGATCTTCCCTGACCAAGTGATTGGGTCTAGTCTCGGCCCCTTATCCTGGAGACCACCTCCATCATATGACCACTTTATCTTATGACCCCAAATGCAAACAGAGACCATCAGGGAATGCACATACTCAGTTTCCTGGAAGGCGGATCCAGTGAACAACATTATATGCCAGGACACTATTTCCTTGTCCTCCTGTGACATGATCAGATACCCCTCCCCTTGAGGCTGTGAAAGCTGGTGTATTTGTCCCTTGACACAGCCGGCTTACTTGTCCCTTGAGAGAGGTACAACAAATAGCATGTCAATGGAGGAACTAAGGTCCTCATGAAGCGTCTGGAACAGAGAAGACACCAGAGCAATCTCCAGCCTGTGGCTTGTGTCTGGCTGCCATCTCAGCAGCCTGCAAGAAAGAGGGTGGCAAGGAATGAAGTATGGGTTGATTGCATTCTTCTGGTGGGCCAAATTCAGAACACAATCCTTTGGCTGGGCTCTCTGGATTAAGAAACTATGAAATAGTTTCAGTATTGTTAAGAGATAAGGAGTCAGCCATGTAAGAAGAAAAGAACTATAACATAAATTTTCAAGAACTGAGATGTCCATTATGATCTTGAGCAGTGTCTTGTAAAAACCATTAGCATCAGTTCATTGACCCAAATCTGCTGCCTCATGCTGAAAAAAAATTTTTATCTTTGCAAACTTTCACTCCGTCATCTCTTCAGATTCTATAACGTTGCTGTGACAGATCCAAGCGAGGTTTTACTCAGTGAATGGATGGACAGGGAACTTAAGCTTCTCAGTTGCACTGACCAGTATATCATGCATGGCATGCTCCCAGTCTCATGAAGCTTGATTTTCTGCATGGCTGCAGGATCCCCTTTGCATAAGGTGTATGCCCACTGATATACACTGAACACCTTTTGATATACTCATTGTATGGATGGGAGGCCACTGGAACAAAGAACTATTGATGCAAGTTTAAAAGATGAAGACTAGTATCAGTGTACCCACTTCAGCAGCCCATGAGATTTCTCCTTTGAAAGTAAAGCCAAAAACCTTTAGGCCAGTTTAGCTAGACAGATCAAAGATCTTCAACGTGAACAAGCTGAGATAGTTTGGCATATAATGTTAGTCTTTATACTTTGAGATTCTGACTAGTGATGTCTTTTTTAATGCAATGATATATTGTCCTAAGTGTTGCAGTGGCGCCTAGGAAATCGGTCTGAATCGGGTCTCATTCTGCTGGATGAGATCCACAACAAAAAGATGATTTTGCTTGCAAGAGATCCAAAGATTCATCTAAACTAGCTAACACATTAAATACTCTGCTATGCATGCTGTGTTTTCAAAACATGTTACTTAGTGTTATTTTCTTTCTAATATTGAAGAGATCTGACAATGTCACTTGGCTGTGTCACTCTCACAAGCCGTGGAAGATACAGAGATTATGTTTAGCGAGCTTTCTGCGCTGTCTAATTTTGTGCTGGCAGACTGAATTCCTGAGGTATGTTAGATGAGTCTCAGAGCTGCCTTAATTTATGCTGGCCAAACCATTTCCTTCTGCGCCATTTCACAGGTGCAGGATCAGCAGAGCAATTCATGTTCCACTCCCTGACTGCCCGGGCTCAGTATCTACCACAGTTTATCCCTGAATTCCCATCAAGGGGACAAATGCTGCCACCAAGCTTAAAAAAGCTTTAATGATCTGAGAGTGCTCAGAGACTCTGCAACAATACGCACAGCAACTACATCCCTCCACGCCGCTTGCATGTGAATTTTCACTAGCACACCCATTTTTTTGCTAGTATTTTAATTACATCAGGCCACATAGTAGGACTGAAGGTTGCATCTAGTTCATTCCCACAGATCCAATCTCTTTTGATTTTTTGTTTGGCAAAATAGGTAATTTGTATTTATCAAGCCCTTCTGGAATGAAAATTTGGGCTCAAAATTTTCAGCTGAAAGAAACCATCCAATCTCCCTGCAGGCTTTTCCTGGTGTAAAGGTACAATCTAGTTGCCACATCATTGTTGAGTCTCGAGTTTAAGGGAACACTCAAATAAATAAAAGCCACGCCTGCCACGGACCAGTACCCATCTCTATTTGATTATGTTGTTTTCTTACAGAAGATTTTTGATGGCTGTAGCTAATCTAGAATCTTAAGGGTGATAATTGGACAAATCAGTTTAGTTGGGCAGCTGATTCTGTGCAAATCTAAGCGGAATAGGAATGCGTGACTAATACACAACAGCACTCTGCATGAGATAAAGATGCGTGTGTAACATATGCAACACAAACCCAAGACATTGTGGGAAGACAAGGATATCTGCCAGTGTACACGTGCTACTCCTCCATTCCAAAGTGCGCCCTTTTCTGCAGAACACAGTGCTTCAGGGACAGGGAAACATGACCTTTGCTCTCTGCCATGAGGTACCCCAAGATCCCGTTGTTCTCTCTTCCATGTTTTCCAGTCTGGAAACAAGTAGGAAACTTCTCACCTCTGATCCAGCTTAACTGACCACAGAGCATCTGCCTGCTGATAAGCCAAGAGGCTCATTTTTGAGGAAAATCTGGAATGCTATAAATCTTGTTGTCTGTTAGTTAACAATAGTTGCTAGTCATGCCAAAAAAAAACCCCACTCTTTTTTTTGTGTGCAAATATAAAAAGATTAGGTGTTCCCAGCCCCCTGGCCTTAATTCTTAGCCTGCTCGTGTTGGTATTTACATTGTATGCCTCTTAAGATGAAAAAAAAAACCTCAAAAAATGATTTCTTGGGGCTGTGGGGGGGAGAGAGACATAGATGCTTTACACTGGCATAGTCAGTGAATGATGAACACTTGGTTGACAGACTGGTTGGTGGCCACTGAAGAACATCCTAGAAGATGACCTGTTTTAAATAACAGTGCCTTCCAGAAATGATGAGTAACTACACTTGGGCCAGTGGATCATGTGTAATTTCAGTGGATCCAAGAGGTACTAGAACTGTCCTGCAGCAGTGATACCTCTCTGTACACATCACAAATGTAGGGCAAACAAGCGATGTCAAGAGCTGCCACATGGATAGGGACCACTGTCTGGTATCTCCAGTCCCTGAACCTCTGATGCAGTGAGTTCAGCACAAAATGTGCCACATCCGCTGCTCACCAACCCACTGGTCCTGGAGCAGGATGGTGGAGGAATGTCTTAAGCAGTTAAAATGATGCTTCTGCTGGTAGCACTTTTCAGAAAGAAGGAACAAAGCAGTTTGTCAGAAGAAGAGCTTAAAGCAGGCTCCGAGCAAAGCCAGTGAGTCCCAGGGGGTTTAGGCCCTGTGGGGTGGGTGCTGGTGTGTCCCCCTGCCTCTCACTGCTACTCAGCAGCGCCCATGGGTGCTTGCCCAGCCTGGTACAGCAGTGCTCTTCCCTCTCACAGGAGTGCTGTGTTGGTAGGTCTTTCCGAGGTTTAAGTGGGCTCGAATTGTAAAATGACAGGCACGGACTGCTCCCTCACCTTCCCTGAGGCTTAGTGTTCAGGAGTAAGATCTTGCAGGTTTGGTGTACACTTCTAGGAAGACATACCTCAGTGCTTAGGAACAGTCAGGAAAAGGTAAATTACATTTTAGGAATGATTAGGAAAAGAACAGAAAATCCCACAGTGTTATACTCTCACATGTGCAAACTACCAAACATCTCAAATACTTTCTGCTGCTCTGATTCTTCATCTCAAAACCCACATATTCCATAGGTGAAGGGGGCACTGACTGCAATCACAAGTAAATTCTGGAAGAGTCACAGGCATCACAGAACATGGACCTGCTGGGGTAATGAGTTAAAGCCTACTGAAGATGACTACTGAACAGCCATACCAATGCCATCATGTCAACAGTCATCATGTTGACTTCTGGTGAGGCACTGGAGGCACCTGACCTCGAATTCAAAGTTTTTTTCCCCATGTGGGAATTCTGCTGGGAGAGACTTACTAGATGGTAACTAGCTGCTTCTTTTCCTTTCCACTGAAGGCTGGTCTTCCCAAAGTGGCCAACATTTCCCAGTTCTCCAAGGTTCTTGGTGTATAGTCTATATTGACAGCTGCTCACGTGGCAAAATATACTTCCTGTGGATCTGCTCATCTGTACATGTTTACATTTTCTAAATTCTGTTTATTTGTAAATATTAATATATGCAAGGCTTTCATTCCTTCTTAAGAGTTGTTGAAATATTATTTTCTTTTAATGTTGGTTTTAAAAAAGAAGTTCAGTATCTAAGCTGTTTGAATTCTGTTATGGCTTCTATCCTTCTAGCATATTTTTTCCCATGGAGATATTATATAAAATTCCTTTTACCCATAACTTTTTAAGCAACATGAGCTGTAGTTTCTCATGAATTTAATTCTTCTCCTCCTGCAAAGATCTTTGTGTCAGAAATACTAAGTCTGATAGCAGGTGTCTGCAGGGCACTTGCTTCAGTCTTTGTCCATGTGCTCTCCCTCAAAAGGGAATAATAACAATATATGAGTGTCTTAGTTTACCAGTTCCCACTTTTTGTCTCCATCTTTGCAAAGAAGTTCAGTATTGTTGGCATACAGAGCAAGACAGATTTGGTAACCGGGTCTAAAGGAGCAATCTTTCCTTAACCAAAAGGGCCAGACTGTGTAGGACATGCTGTGTAGTGGCAAACCAACTTTATTTCTACATTCAATAACTTCGACTATCAGAGCTTCCCAGCGTTGGGCCTTCCCAAGCCCAGGGCCACTCTGAGCTGTCTGACCTGCCTCCTTGCTTCATTCTTACAGTTCTTCCTTCTCTTCCTCCTCAATTTCCCCTTCCACAGGCTTCTGTACTGGCTTCTGCTTTTTTAAGTGACTTATTGAAAAGAAGGAGGTGAACCAATATTAATCTAGTAAAGTGAAACTTCCCTGTCAGGTATCTTAAAGCTGCTGAGTGGGCCTTGAGGAAACAGCCCGAGATAGGAACAGTAAAGACAGCAAAAGTTATGACCCTTCTGACCCTTGTCTACAAGGTGAATATTACCACCACCACATATGCTACAGCGCTAAAATGCATTAAGAAGCTAGATAAGGAGTAGACATCTTTATTTTTCCTCACATTATCAACTCAGCCACATGAATGTCACCAAATGGAGTCTTTGCCAGCCACTGGGTTTCAGCAGTTCCTAATCTGCTTACTACTTACCCACAGCTCCGCTTAAAGTACTTGGGGACCCCACGTAACCTCTGATTCAAGATTAACCAGGCTAAGGCCCACCTAGTGTCTGAGCGTGGATGCTTTTAGTGTGGCACCGATGTATGTGAAGGAATAAAGACCTGACCTAACGAAGTAACTCGCTTCTCTTTGAAAACATTAGGAGACTAAGAGGGGAAGGGATTTGCAAAACTGACCCATTGCTTCTAGCCTTAAAACTAGACTACAGCATATATTTAAACCCATCAGTATGTGCTGAGGGATGGGAATATTCGGGCATGATTAATAGGTCTTTCAGCTGATGAGTCACATGTCAGAACTGACTGAAAATCTAGAGGGAATTTTGGGTCCAATGACAAGCGGTTTAGCCTGCAGCGACTGACAACCTCCAAGGAGTTTGCTGCTGACTGCTCAGGCTCTCAGAACTTGGACATGATTGCTACAGGCACTACGGAAGAGGCACTTTCAAGAGAATGAAAAGTTCTGTAGTTTGAAGGCGGGTTTCCAGGGAAAACTAGGTCTCCTAAGAAGAAGGATCAGAGAGAAGGAAAAAAAACAAGAGTCCCTGAGGATGGAGGAAAAGGTCTGAAGGCACAGATACGCTGTCTTTGCAAATCTTACCCTGGCTTCAGAGGGAGGACAGTGTTGAGCTGATGCTTTTCAGACAGGCTTATGAGAATGAATGAAAATGCCATTCAGCTTTGAGATCCCTGCACTCTCACAGCAAGTTTATCAAATAGAAAGATAAGTCTGATTTCTAGTTTGACCCAACAGAGCTTGTAAGCATAAAGGTGTTTTTTTTCATCTACCTTTTACTCGGGTAGTTGACTGGCCGAAAACATATGTCCCTTCACCTCCTAAGGTGAAAAAGGTTATGTTTATTTGGTGTTGAGCCAAATCAAAAAGAGAAAGACAAGCAGGAGTAAGCCCAGTGTGGAGTTGCTTGCCTATAGTCCACAATCTCTCTCTGATTCCAGTCTAGCTTGTGCACTAGCTCCCCAATTTGGACTCAGTTCAGTGGGGTGCTTGGTTGCTAAAAGGAGAAGAGAAATGCTAGTAAACCTGGGTACCTTTAAGCAGAAAAATCCTCCATATCAAACTGAGGCTTGGCCACCTTTTAATAGGTGAGCAGTTGGCCTGGTGCATTGAGGAAGGGATGGAAAATATCCAGAGTGATGATGGTGAGGTAATTCCACTCTTTCAGGATTAAAGGTATTTTTTTTTTTGCATTTTTGGTAAGAGAGCATCATGGCTGGCTGACCATTGCTAGTGATCCCCAAGCACCATGGTGGTTTTGGCAGGAAAAGAACTGGCAACTCAGTGTGTAAAGGCAAGGGTTTAAATGCCTTTTTTTTCTACTTTCCTGTAGCAATAAGATATAAGTATTGATAAAGATCCTGAATAACCTATACAAACAGCAGACCTCTGATATTCTAAATTTGATACATTGTCACTGACAGCATCTGCAGTATTTATTGGATGCCATAGCATTTCTGTTGGCCTTATTCAGGGCTCAACTTTTGCAATGGGTGAATTTAGCCTTTTAGCCTGAACAATGTCATCTGCAAGGCTCACTGATGGCTGTGCTGCCCCAGAGAAGTTTCCCTAGAGCAGCACCCTGCCAGAAGAGTATCCTGGGCATGCTTTCAGAGGACCACCTGCATCACGGCTTTTCAGAAGGCTGCCACAGGGATCTTCATGTTCCCATCCTTGTCAATATTCCTAAAAAAGTCCCAGAGTCATAGGTTGTGCTCTTTCAAATAGTTCTCAGAGAAGCAGAAATAAAACATGGGCATAACCATGAAACAGCCACTGAAACCTGTGTCCAGATCTCCCTTTATTCTTCCATCTGTCACCTTGCCTTTACTCAACCCATCACTGATATATGTGAGTCTTTTACTCCTTGTGCAGCCACCCTATTGTCAGAACAAAATCCTTTTGTTCAGGTCATTCCCATTCTTCTCAGTTATACCTCTTTCTCCCCCTACCTTGAAATGAGACTCAGTAGTAAAACTGTTTCTTCTGATAATTGCATATGGTTATTTGGCCCCCATCCCAGCAGCCACTGCTTGGCTAGGCTGTCTAATCCAGAGGCAGTCCTCTCCCCCAGATCTCTCACCACCTTAGTTGCTCTTCTCTGAATTCCTGTCTGTTTAAATGAGGACACATCTGAGTATCATAATGGCTGGTACAAACTGCAGAGCATGCCAGCGTGAGCATTGCTAGCTGTGAAGCACAGCAGCACTATTTGATGTGAACTAACAGGCCAAGCTTTTGCTTAAGTTCACCTGAATCCCTATCTACAGTAAAGTCTCACTCAATTAGCTGAAAATGTGCACAGCAGCTAAGAAACACAGTGAAGCTGTTAGTGCAGAAGGGTTATTTAACTCAGCAATGCTCAAGTGCTCGCTCTGCCTTCCAGCAAGGAGGACAGCACCATCTGCTGCTCTCCAGAAACATTGCAGACCTTGAAAAGCTAAATAGTTTCTTTGTGGGACAGTAGTTGCTTGTACTACCATATCCTACTTTTACGAAGCACATTAATTTCGATGCTAAAGCATAACCGGCAGTGAAGGGGTCTATGAAAGCTAGATATAGTTGTGGGCTTGGGATGAGGATGGACACTTGTTTGGATCACACCTGAAATCAATGTTTGTTTTACACAGTGAGCAAACATCTATTCAGATTCTATTCCCTCCCACCCCGTGCTCTCAGATCCCAAGGCATTAGCTTCTTCTGAAAATCAAAGGATTTGCTTAGTCAGTCTGCACGGACTGAGGTATGCAAACATTGTGACAGTCTTTGTGAATATACTTTCCTGAAGGAACTTGGCTGAATTTCCCTCTTGGAAGAAAGCTTACCCCTTTCCAACCTCCATCCTTCCAAGTGCTTGGAGCAGATGTACTGTGTACAGGGCAGCTATGGACCCAAATTCAGTAGCTCACCTGAATTACTTTCACAGGATTTGGATGCTTCTTGGGGATCTTGGTGATATAGCTTTCAACCTCACTATAGATGACACCTAGTTCAGGACTCATTTAACACACCAAATCCAGCAACTTGATGAAAGTTTCATTCACCAACACATTCTGGTACATAGGAGGAAGGAAAGTGCAGTCAGCGTGGACACCCAAATAACAACAAAGACTTGTCTGTATTCACAAATCCACCTAAAGTCATTAACCATTCCCTCCGAAGGGTGGTGCCTTCTATCTCGGCTCTTCACTTTCAGGAATCCTATGGAGGCCTGACCCTAAATAAGCTTCTTTCTCTTTTCCCATGTCTGAGACAGAAAAGGCTCTGTGAATTTATATAGAAATTAGCTTAATTCAAAGGAGGTGTTCATCAGGTAAATGTCTGCACCAAAGACCTCTTATATTAGGTGATTCAAGCGATCCATGCTCATCGCTGAGGCAGTTCTAGATGGGTCTCCTCTCCATTTGGTTAAGATGCACACTGCAAGTTGAACAGTTAATGGCCAAAATGTGCCACAGAGTTCTGAAAAAAATGAAAAAAAAAATAATACAAAAATCATCCAAGGCCTAAAAGGATTAGTATCTCCAGTAGTGTAGCTTTATAGCCCAGCAAAGAAAGATGCACCAATCTGGGATGGGTCTGGGTGTCTCCAGATAAAAAGAACTTTTGGAAAAGTTCTGTTCCATTGTGTAACCCTAATAGGAAGCTCCAGTCAGCGGTACAGGACTTGGCATTTGTTTTTTAAGAATTTCAAACCAGGTAGTGACAGAGCAGCATTTCAGAGCTCACACTCTGAATTTTCTGTGTTAGCATTTACAGAACGGGCACCAGCAGTGTCCTGATTTAGGGTTTGGGGACATTAGACAGCAAGCTATCAAGGCAAACAGTATTGATGTCATTGTAATTTGTTCTTCTAAATTATATACCAAATATAACTTCTAATAAAAGTATTCTAAAAAACTTCTAAATAAGTTATGACAAATTATGCCTGTGCCTTGACTGATCTCTTGAAAATATGATTATGATTTCGTTCATAACCATGACAGGGGTATTGTTCATGTTTTATGTCAGTTATGTACTTAATTGTTGGAAGTTTCAAAACAGTTCCAGAAATTAATGAAAGCTGCTGTTTTCTGTCATTGTGGGAGCATCCTGCGGCATGAAGCACCATATTTTTCCCCAAAGTTTGTTTACAAAGTCTCCCAATGCATTCTTAGAGCTTTTTTTTAGAAGCTAAAGATCCATTGCTCTTAAGATCCATCTAGAAGCTTATAGCCTACTCTGAAGTGAGCTCTTGACTGTTACTACTTGAAGACAGTCTTGAATGAGTCTGGATCTGGCTGAGTTTACCAGCTTTCATTCAGCACCAAGTTTTATGGCTGCAGAGTAAGTCTCTGAAGAAGTTATTCAGATGTCCTTGCACTATGCACACTAGCAGAGTGTCCTAGCCCTGGGAACACAACACAGGAGAGCTCTCCCCAAGGCTTGCCAGCCTGGGTTTGACCCCATGAGAAAGTCAGTGGACCACCAGTGCGGCCTCAGAAGCAGCGTGGCCAAAGCCCTGTGTCTGGCCTAGGAAACCATGCTGGGGTCAGGCGGCACCTGGGGGGAGCCAGCTTGTGCCTTTCTGCATGTTTGACACAGGCAGCCCACAGTCCGGAAAAACAACACACGGACAGCTGAAAAGCAACAGCGTTCTCTTTTGTGCTGTGATGGTGAAGATGGGCATGTGCCGGCTATTTTGGTTTATGCCTTCTATAAAGTGTTTTATAGTACCTGCAAGTTGAAACCCTATAAAGAGTAGATTATGAAAAGAATGTAGGGAAAGTCATGCTTAGAAATAGTTGTCAGAGGCAATAAATTGTTAAAAATGTGCCTTTCTATTGTTTTGCCTTTGCTAGTTCTGTCAAATCCATGCAAAGGTTTCTAGATATGATCCTTATTCCAAATTCCTCTTACAGACACACTAATTACTCATTCTTTCAAAGTCAAGATAAGCATTTGTCATTGGGAAAAGGGGAAGAAGAGGCTTTTGGTTTTGTCTTCCCTTAAGTTTCCTATAAAAGATTAAAACGTTCTCTAATTTCTTAAAGGTTTAAGAACAGCATAAGATCTTTGGAGCTGTGTATTTGCAAATACTCTTGATTTGAAATGCAAGACTCCCTACATCACAGGTGGAATGACGTCTGTCAGACAGATTAGATGTTTGCCTACAAGCATTTGATTGGGATACTGAAATGTCATTGTGAATTTATGCCATTGACCATTTATCTTGTGAAATGCCAGGTAATTTAGACTTTTTGAAGGCTGAGGTGAAGAAAGCATCTGTTAACGCTAAAAAGCAGAAATTCGTAGCAAGATTTGGGTTGGATTGAAGGTTCTTAATATTAATTAACTCCTTGCCTCAAAATTTCTTGAGTGAGTGCCTCCTTTTAAATGAATGTGTTTCAATAATTTCTTTAATTGCTCCAAATTTAGCTAAAATACATTACTCTTTCCAAGTTTATGATTTGTTTAGGTTATTACTAATAAAACTAGCAGAACCATGTAATGAGGTCCTTTACCCCCACACAGCACATTTTAGTTTTCCTTTACAGAATGAGGCCTGACTCCTGGCAGACTTGGCAAATAATTCTCTTTGATCTTAATTTATGCAGGAAAAAATTGTCTGCCCTAGAGGAATGCCTGTTCTTCAGATGATCTCTGTTGAAAGCCCTAGGTTCTCTCAGGAAAGACCATAGATTCATATTATTTATTCTGCTTTGTTTTAGTTTCTTTAATATGATAACCAGAGGAAAAGAAACACATGCAGACATAACTTAGACACAACACACTACACAAGTCTCCAAAACTGCCCACAAACCTGTTTTTTAGCTTGTTTCAAACGTGAACATATCATTTATGTTCCAAGTCCCAAACCTAATCCTTGTACAAATGCTCTTTCCTTTAATCGTGGTACTCCCAAAGGTGGACGGAAGGCCCTGAGGCCCTTGACACGTTCTGGAACTGCTCCCATGAAGGACCAGTGCATGGATGGGAGGGCCAGGAGAGGACTGATGTGTGCCCACGTCTCTCCCTGGTATTGGTCTGCAATGCCACCCCTGCCCTCACTCAGGAGTTCAGAGGTATTTCTGGGTCTCCCATTTTAGAAGCAGCATATGAGGTTACAACAATACGTGTCGTGCTTCTGACTTGCTGCGGAGTAGCACACTAAGATTTGGCCTCTTTGATGTTATTTTTTTTTTTCCTTTCACAACCAGCCCTTTAATGTTTGGTTGTTGTTGGTTTTGGTTTTCATTTTTGTTTTTTAAATAAAATTGCTTTGCTTTCAATGCCTTGAAGCATCCATCTTCTTCTGTTCCTCATACATACTGACAGGGTATCAAAGCACTTCACAGTATCTAGCATCTTAGGCTACCCTGGAGGGACACAGCTCAAGGGATGAAAAGAATTCATCCTCCAGTGGGAATTCACTCCTTATTCTTGTTCTGCTATTGCGAAATGGAAAGGAGTGGAACATGGTGATACTACAGGCACCTCTTCCAGAGCCAGACCAAAGCCCTGTAATTTCCACATGGCTCCTAGAAGGGATGTCAAATAGTAGCCTCTATTTATTAATAGCTGTGCATAAATGAAACAAACAGCAAGTCTCAAAACAGCTTTGGAAGGGGGCAGCTCTGTGATACAGCCGGCTCCTAAAAGTGTGTAGTGTATGGTCCTTTCCAGCACATGAGCTCTTACTGAGATGTTGATCTCCAGCATGGATTTGGGGTTCTTTCTGACAGGTGTGACTAGCGCAGTGGCACCTTCCATGGTCAGGGGATTACTGGCCATCTGTGGAAGAAGAGACATAGATCCAGAGATGGTGAGAATGAGGATTTCATGCGTGACAGAAGGTATGCTGTAACCTCAGGGATGACCCTTTCTTCCTTCTTCAGCAGGGCTGTAAAATAACTGTGGTCCCTTTCGATCAGTTTGTCTGTTATCTCACCACCTCTTCTCTCTGTCCCACAAAACTCTGCAATGCAGCTTCCCAGTGGAGTTGCCTTCTCAGCTTCTCTCTGTGTCCTTGTGTGAAATTCCATGTGTCAGGTCACGCAGGAGTGTGTGATGTGGATAATGTTCAGCCATGTGATGGGGAGAGGCTGAGGCAATGGGCTGCATTTGAATGTGTTGAGCGTGTGCTTGCTAGTAGGGTCCCTCTGGATGGTGGTACGCCCCTCCAGACTTTTCCCATACTCTTGGCTCCTCTTGGCAGCACAGCAGATCAGAGCTTAGGCTGACTGGCTGCCTCTGGCATACAAGGTCTAGCTACCTGCGGGGTTGGCGTTGCCATGTGCATCTTTTAGTGTGTGAACAATGCCTCTCCCCCACCTTGGACTTCATGTGCAGTTCCCACTCCCATTATCTGAAAGAAAACTTCCTTGGTTAACACTGGCCAGCAGAAGACATGTCATCCTTTAAGTCCTTTGTGTTATCAGCTCCTGAGACAATCTGTGCAGCTACACAGAAAGAGGAAAGCTTTGGTGTGAGCTAGTGACCATACCTCAAGCCAGGTTAAGAGCAAGGCAAACAGACGCATTTATTTACACCACCTGAAACAGCAGTCCCAAAGACTGGCGTGGTTGCGGTGATTTCCAAGGACAGGCCTACATGGACATAAAGATGCCCCTCATCCACTATACTGCCCTATGCAGGTTTTCAGGGTGGTGATGTCAGATCTAACTGAGAATGCAGCTCATAAGCAAGCTGACTTTCCTGAGCTGAATTCCTAGACAACGATCCTGGATTGAGAAGCCATGCTAGCTCTCAACCCTAACCTCTGAAGCCAGCTTGGCTGCTTGTTCAGTTTTGCCCTTTCCAGGATCCCTAGCTTACTAGAAGGCAGTTTTGGCTTTCTTTTTCCAGGACTTGATAATACTCCTCTTCTGTAGGTGGTGCTGTGGCATTGCCCTGACACGGCAATGAGTGTATTCTGAGTTTGAATAAATTTTTTAGCAAATCATTAACACGCTGAGAAAGGCACACTTGCCTACCTGCAAACTTCAGTGTGAACCTTTGCCTTAAGTTGAAATGTATGTTATGTGTACATATGTACCTTCACAACTACATTGTATGTGTATATGCAGACCTGTTGAATGCCTAGGTTCTCTGCTGGACGTGTTGAATGCCTAGGTTCTCACTTGACTGTGACTAGACATGACAGGAATCAATCCCTCTGGGGTGATAATGGGTGTGGGGTTACGTCAAGCCAGTTCCTGGGTGATTTTCTGAGGGAACACAGTGCAATTTAGTTGCCCTGAAGAAACCCACAGGATAGAATTTCCTTCTGCTCAGCTCACCATCAACCCAGAGCGATACTCATTCCCTTCAGTTCTAGCTGAGGCAGCTCACCTCTTGCCTTCTGTTCCTCCTGACACAGATCTTTCTGCTTGCTCTGTTTTATTCCTCCAGCCCTGCCTGTTTTGTTTTACCTTCAGGATTTTGAGGTTTCCATTGACTTCAAGGCCCCTGCAGAGCTTCTTGGCTCCCTTGTTGTTGATCTGGTTGCTGCTGATGTCCAGGTGAACCAGCACGTTATTGAGTTTGAGAGCTTCTCCTACAGCCAGTGCTCTCTTGTTGCCGATCCCATTCCAAGAAAGTTTGAGTATTTTCAGTGCACCATTGCCTATCAGAGAGAAAAGAGGGATCTTAGCTACCGCATGCCCATCTTCTGTACCACTCTACCCTTTCTTGCCTGGCTGAGCCTGGAGCATCCCCCAAGTCACACCCAGGCAGCCCAATGGATCCAACATCTCTGCAATGTCACCAGGGTCTCTCCATCCACGTAAGTCACCAGACCTGCTCACTGATTTAGTCTTTCTCCTGGCACTGACTGCCACTGTCAGTGGGATGAGCCTTGCTAGAGATACAGAATCCTGCTCAGACCTCAGGGATGTGAGTTCCCAACCAGTGTTTCAACCAACTCGTGGTAATAATCACTGTGAAGAGTATCACGAAACAGGGATGTTCCTACCCTGGGGCCTGTGCCCAGTGCCCTTCCTCCTCAGGTGGTTCCAGCTCAGGTCCAGAATCTCCAGTGTTGCTGGCTAGGACAGAGAAACTGGGATTTAGCTCCTGAAGAGTGGTCTGGACACAGCTGCTGACCCACTTAGGGACTAAGAGAAAGTTTGGTGGGCTTTTAGCTACAGCCTTCATTGATTGCAGTACTAGGAATGTGTACCTACAGTCTTTGCGGTCCACAGCACCCAAAGAACAGAGAATGAGCTGTTGATTGCAAGCAGAAAGGGAACACAGTTTTTTTTTCTGGCTTAATCAAAGAATACGTTGTGAAGGAGGAAAGTAGAGAGAGAGGATTTCTTATATTAATAGACACTGTTTTGCTCACTGTGAAAAATGGCTGGATTCTCCTTGCCACATCTAAAATATCGACTCACTCTGCGTATGTTTGATCAACAGAGGAGAGCAGAAGATTCAGCCTCATACAGTAGCTGTGCCCAGCTGTATATGTGCCAGTGCCAATTCACATGCATAGCACACCTCACAGTGTAAGTTCTACTTGGATCAGGGTATGTGTGAATTCATTTGTGTCTACTGCAACACTGGAAGGGGTGGGACTTGCTGCCAACACTTGCTTCTCATTCTCAGAGAGAATTTCTCATCCAGATTTTCCATGGATGGAAGGTTGGGTGGAGGCAGATGGCGAGTTTAGCTGACTTAAAAATATTCCTTTCAGAAACAAAACAGGAAAGTAACAGATTCTGCAGAAATCTCTACTGCTCCTGCCTCAAGTGAGCTGGAAGGAGAGAAGAGCTGTCAGACCTTTCATTTTGGAGAGGCATTTTTCTGGGCTAGGAGGGTCACAAGTTTTAGTACTGAACTCTGCATTGCCTGCAGGCTTGTCCAAGGAGGGGGCACAGTGTCTTGTCCTCAGTACACTTTTAATTGATCCATCTTTTAAAGACACAGACTGTGATTAGGGATACATATCAGTAGCAATACTGAACCAGGAGAAGGAAAGTGGTAATTAAACTTAAAGCATTGTGTTAACGAAGTGCTCAAGGAGCCCTGGATGCTCACAGCACACACTTGTGAACGTTTTGGTAGCAGGTGTGTTGGACATGCTGAGGGAAGAAGAGCCATCAGATATTCATGCACATCTTTCCCAGTGCACTAATAGTACCTGAGATTACTGAAAGACTAACTGTTTTGTTTGCTTTACCTCTCCAGGGCTACTAGCACACTGTGGATCTCACTTTGCCTGAAGAGATGAACTGGGCAGCCTAATTGTATTTCTTCCTAATCTGTTTGTCTTGCTGCTTGCCGTGCAATGACTCAAACCATTAGGGTTTGGGCTACTTAAGAAAAATTGATGTCACTCCTGAACTTCGTAATCAAAAGCTTAAAACAAACACCCGTTCTGATCCTATTAGATTTTAGTAAAGTGCAGTTTTCTGCTTTATACTCCCTGAGGGGCCTCTGTCAGCTCCCTTCCCTCTGACATAGACTGCTCTGTTAGTGTGGTTTCTCGTCCTATGTTTGTTTCAGTACATTGGTCGCAGTTGCTAGAGTCACCTGTGAGGATGATGCTGAGCTTGTGGACCAGGCAGAAAGGTCTAAATCTGGGCACCATGTCTTTTGTACTACACACCTGGTCATGGGGTTTTTTTGCTGGAGAAGGAAATACGTGTTCACTGTGCTGACACCCTCAAGTCCGCCACTGCCTGTACGTCTGGCTTTGCAGGAAGTAATGTTACCAAGCCTCTGTCCCAGGAGCTGCCCTCCCTTCTCAGAGAACTCATTGTGGCTGAGGTCCAGCTCCTTCACTTGGTAATTGCCCTGCAGAAGACAAATGTGCAGAGACAATGAGATCTTCCAGCCAGCTGCAACCAGATGCCACGCCAACGCCCCCACATGAGGATGAAACAGAGGGGTATCAGACCGAAATCTTCCGTATGTGGGAGGTCATCAGCATGGAAATCGCAGCACTGCATGTTCCAAAACAAAGCTTTGTCAGGCATGTAACATCACAGTGATAATCTTCCCAAAACAGCGAAAGCAATGAGACTTTGTGTTGTGCAAACTTCCCTCACGCAGCTCACGTCTGGCCTACAACACACCCTGCAATTCTGTTCCTGCCCCTGTTTCACTCCCACCACTGTACCCTGGCCAAGAGCACTTTCTGATATCAGGTCAAGGCCTTGCTTCAGGGCAGCTTCTGGTGGTGCCAACTGATGCAGAGGCTTTGAGACAGGAACTAACCAGAGAAGTCAAGTGTCTTTATTTTTACTGGACAGTGGCAAAATAATATGAAGTTGGATTACTTACACTTCTTAAAAATTGTTTGTCACCCAGATGTTGTTCTGTTACACAGTTCTGAAAGTTGCTTCTCAGCCAAACTCACAGAGCTGTCCTGAGAAAATGTTAATGTAGTCCATCCTGCTGTGTGTCCTCCCAGCCTTTCTCATTTCTGAAGTAAGCGAGAGGCACTTAGCAGAATTATGCCAGGAAATCTATGGGCATTGCCAAGTGAGATCATACCGAGTGAGTAGCAGCTTCAAGATGAGGAGAGTCTGTTACACAGCCAGGGCTGCAAATGACCTTGGATTTCAGGTAAAAGTCACCATTAATGCCTCAGCAAAATATGGTGTGATCTCTTCTCCAAATTTGTTTCCTGGGGAAGAAAAGTATGTTAACAGTGCTCTGATGTCTCCCTTGGTGTTGTGCCGGAGTCTGCAGGAAGCTGTGCTTTCAGGCAAACCCTCCAGTTAATCATGGCCCATATCTGGCAGTAAGTTGTGGTGGGTTGAACTCGGTTGGATGCCAGGTGCCCACCAAGCCAGTCTATCACTCCCCTCCTCAGCAGAATGCAGGGGGAGAACATAAGATAGAAAAAACACTTGTGGGTCAAGAAAAAAGCAGTTTAATAAAGCAAAAGCAAAGGCCACCCACAGAAGCAACGGAAAGCAAAGATTTATTCTCTGCTTCCCATCAGCAGGTGATGTCCAGCCACTTTCGGGAAGTGGGTTTTCAGGACCTGTAATGCTTGCTCTGGAAGGCAAATGTCATAATAACAAATGCACCCCACCTCCTCCTTTCTTTTAGCTTTTATTGCTGAGCAGACGTCACATGGTATGGAATATCCCTTGGGTCACTTTGGGCCAGCTGTCCTGGCTGTGTCCCCTCCCAAGAGCTTGCCCACCCCCAGCCTGCTGGTGATGGGCAATGTCAGAGGGGCAGCCGCGGTGCTGTGCCAGCGCTGCTCAGCAGTAGCTGAAGCACTTTCTAGCTAGTGATACAAAGCACAGCGCTATGAGGGCTGCTGTGGGGAAAATTAACTCCCCCTCAGACCCAATACAGAAATAAGTCACTACTCCACTTTACCCCAGGATGTGGGACACACTCCAGCAATTATCTACATTTCTCATGAGGGACTTGTTTTCAGAGGTGCTGAAGGTTGAGCTGGCCAAATATTTAATCACATCACTATAAATCTAGATTTCCACTGTTACTCTGGGTTCCTGACAGAGACATAGCTGGGAGACTGATTTTGCCCATAGTCTGACTAATATTCTCAGGATGAGAGACTGGAATGAAGCACATGTTATTTCGCTTCCATTGCCATCACTGTTCGGGTGCACACAGCCCCCCTGAGAGCTGAAGAGTGTGAGATAGGACACGTTATCCAAAAGCAACCTGGCAATGGCTTCAGCTCCTGCTGTGTCTAGCTGGTTACTGGAAATGTTCTGGAAGGAAAGAAGGGAAGATAAGAAGGACGTGTCCAAAGAATGAATCTGCTTTATTTTCTTCTTAATGCCCAAGATATCAAGGGAATAATGCAAGACGAGCAACATGAGAAATGTCAGCCAGACAGTAATTAACATATGAGTTATAGGTGTGTTTAATCCTGTATCCTTCCTAACAAGAACAAAGCCCTAGAGCCATCAGTTTCACATGGGTCTTTGTCTTCAGTGAACCAAGAGGCATTTGGCCAAGAGTCTTCTCTTTCAATATAACACAAATCCCATGGACTATCAAAATGCATTTTCTATACCCCAGGTTCAGATTGAAGGAACATTCCTACCAGTTCATATCTGAAAGTTTTGCATTATTCCCTTAAACTATTTAGAAAAGTTTCCCCGTGACATATTGGAGAATGAAAGTTCATGAACAAAACATTTTTCTGTTGGCTAAGCGTGAACTAGAAAGACTTAGTTATGGTAATTATTGTCACATCTGCTAATGAAAGGAACAGTTCCAGACTCACCAGACTTCCATCACATGCACACTTCTGCTTTTCAGAAGCTTGTACTTTTAAAAAGAAGAGCAGCATAAAGTATCATGACTTTCAGAATGTGAATGTTTTTACATGGGAACAAAGGTTATTTGGTTAAAAATGTAATGGAATGAATTGGTTTTCCTTCAGATGATTGAACTCAGTGAGCAATAATTTTGGCTACAAACTATGTCAGATTGGGTACCAGTTCTTGAAGGGAGGAATTCTCTCATAGCATCTCTGCTATGCATTATGGCTCCTTCTGCCAGAATGCACTTGTCTTCCAACTCTAGATGGGTGACAGCTGCATTGGACTGGGAAGACACAAAGGTAAACAAAGGCACACAAAATATTGCTGAAAAGTTAATGAAAGGGATAGTTTCCTCAGTTCACCAGACACTGGATAGTTCCTCCAAACCTCAGAACACATTGCAGCTTCTGAGCAGGGCAGTGATCAGGGGATGTGACAGAGCCATGGCAGTGGGAATTGGCATGCAAAAGAGATTTTTTGGGGGGAGGTTTTGAGTGGGTAGGACCTTCCGTTGCTTTCTGCTAGCCTGGAGACCCAGGCTTGGATTCAAGCTCCAATTCAGGCATCTTGGGCCTGTCCATTTATGAGTGTAGCACATCTCTATGCAGAACCCAGAGAGGGGGATACCAATCCCTCCAGCCCTACCTCTGGCCCTGTAGGGGTCAGGAGCACTTTTGTCCCATTGAAGAGCATCAGTTTGCTCTTGAGAGTAACTCCAGCAAAGGCCACCAGTTGCCACACAAGACTTTCCTGTGCAGGGCATTAGAAACATGAGGGATGCTCAGAGCTCCCGTGGGGAAGATGCATGGCTTTTTCTCCCATACTGTGTACTCAGTGACAGCATCCAGGCCTGAGAGAGACCTAAAATGCCTTTTGTTCTTGAGAAGAGTGGCCCCACTCTTACTGGCTACTCACCACCAGAGCAATAGCAATGGCTTTGACATGGTCCTAGACCGTGGTGGTTCAGGTTTAGATAAGGGTTGGCCAAGTTCTGAATAAAGTGTGTGACAGGCACCACCTCCACCGGCCTGCATGCTTCCAAGTACAGCTCTGTGCCCATCATGCCTGCAAAGGCCATCTCAGCATCTACAGAGAAAAAGTATATCAAGGAGTGCTGCATTCAGTGTCCTTCCTCTTCTTCCAAATAAATTCAGTAACTTAATAAAGCTAAATAACACTATGCAACAACAGCAGGGTTTTCCTCTTGAAGGATTATCATCCCCTTGTTCTCCCCTACCCTTTATCCTAGACCTCCAAGAGCTAATGTATCTCCTTGCTTTTCCATTTGGCATCCAGTGACTTGCTGCAGCTTCTCACCACTCTGCAATGTGACTAAACCTTTCTTGGTGTAACTGAGAATTCTTGACATCAGGCGAAAACATTTTAATTTTTTTTTTAATCTTAATTGAAGCATGCAGGTGATACTGCCAGCAGAGCTAGGGCAGCTCAGAACATTTTGGCTTATAACCAGCAGAAAGAATCCCAGCATTCTCATCTTGGCCATTGGGTGTGTTGACACAGCTGCAGTGATACAAATCAGTGCAGCTGGTGGCTGTATGTCCACAAAAACCTGTCATTTGGAATTCCTTCATAAAACCCCATATTTAGAGCTCATATTTCTCCATGTTGTTATATGCATTCAATGGTCTGACCTCAAGAGAAATTCCCCTCTCATCAAAGCCATTTTCCAGTTCAATCTGAGGCCTCTAACAAAACAGTCTTTTGTTCTTGCATTTTTATGGTTTTTGATTTTCCTTCCATTTATAACTAGTCAAAAAGTTCTCATCCTAAATTATGGACAAGTCCTACTGTTACAAAAATGAGTGCAAGGCTTGTTTAGCCAGAGGAATGTTCATGAGGCAGAAGATAAGAGGAGAGCCACTAGAAAAGTCTAGGACAGCTGTGGCAAGCCTATGGTACACAGACCGCAACTGCTGTGCGGCGTTTCATCAGGAGCACACGAAGAGGCTTCAGTCCCATCCCTGGTTTCAGCTCGCTGCTGCTGCTGCCAGGGCAGTGTTCTGGGCTGGTGGTGTTCGTTATTAAGGACTAAGGGAGAGAAGAAGGAACAAAGGAATAGCCATGGGGTATAGAAAGCAGTTGAAGGAAGGTGCTTGACATCAAAGCGAGAGTTCTTTGAGGGAAATTCATCTTTTCCCACCTTTATCAATTGCCAGAGTACATGTGGTTGTCAGGACCATGGCAGGGTTGTGTCTTTGGTCTCCATTCCGGATACATACCAGTCAGTAGGTACAGCTTTGACTGTAAGGGAAAGGCTGGTGAGGGCAGATGGTCAGAAAACATCCACTTTCAACCTCTAGGTCAGCGTCAGAGCCTTGCGTGGCCTTCTCTGCGGAGGTGCCAGCCACCGACAGATTCCTGAGACTCACTGATTTCACACATCTCTTCATTCTGGTCTGCCACGAAGCCAAACAAATTAATTTTGTCAATGCCAGCCCAGCAGAGATGTGACAGACTTCCCACTGTTCTCACTGAAGCCTGTGCCCCTCTTCACCATGCTGTGGCTGCGCTCCTTGCCCAGCCTCGCTCCGTGCCCACTGCTCCCTGTGCACTGCACCCATGCGGTGCTGGGCCTGGCGTGGGGGTGGGCTCATCCTGGGGCTGCAGGTCTGCAGACTGGCTGTAGCCTGGCAGCTTTTGGAAAGAGCAGCCCCCCCCAAATCCTGCAGCCCATGTGTGGGGACTCACAGTTCTCCTGCATTAGGTCTTTGTTCCCTCATGAGCTGCCTTTCTCCACTTTTGCCATTTCTGAGCCCACCAGGCAAAGCAAATTTCCCCTCTTCACCCCATTTCCTCACATACCTACAAGCCAAACCCACCCATGCCAGTTCCTCCTAGCTCTCCTGAAGTGAGTCACACTTCCCCAGGCACAGGCAGGACACCGTTGGGTGACTCTGCCATCAAACTGGGAATGCTTTGTAATACTCTTTATGCGTGGCAGAAGAGAAAGCATTTGAATGCTATTGTATATTCAGACTGAGTGTAACTAGACCCACTGGAAGTGATACAACTTCTCTTGCCTACAATTCATAATTTATTTTATAGTTAGAGGGAGAATTTGGAAAATTCCTTTTTAAGAGGAATAAATACATAAAAAATAATGAAGAGTAATTTTGCCAAAATAATTCCTGGCTAATAACATAATATATAATTTTTCCCCAGTCTGAATCTTCCTTTTCATTCCCTGTCACTGCTTTTACTACCTTCTTCCCTTACTCCTTATTTCCTTTTAGAGCTCCAGGCTATCGACCTGTAATTTTGTACTCTTCTTGGGTGTCACTCCATTGATGCATGTCGTGGAGCTTGCAGTTTGGCTGTTCAATCAGATCTCTGTGAGGTAAAGACTGGCCAGCTGGCAGCCTCGTCACCACATTTCAACCAGCCCTGCAGCTGCAGTGCCTTCATTAAACCTTTTCCTTCTGCCAGACTTCTGTTCAAATGATGGGTTTACGTGCTTTAATTTAGTGCGAGAAAGACAAAAGAAAGGGTAAAAATAGGTCTAAATCCTGTGTAAAGAACTCACGAGACAAGTAGAACCAAAGATTTGGGACATTATGACAGTACCCACGGATGCTCTTTGCTTAATGGCCCTACAGTGCTGGACATCCTGATAAAAATAAACTTCCCACGCTGCGGAACAGGCTGTGCTATACAAAACCCATCCAGACTGTATCATCCCCTGATAACATGGCTGTCATGTGCCCAGTATGTCAGCCAGTCCTCCAGTGTGTGCACCCAGCCTTCTGAGGTAGATCCAGAAGTGGTCCCTGCATCCCTGCAGAGCTGTAGAGGTTGGCACTGATACAGATGATAATGCTGTCATTCAAGCAGAAATCTGAAAAGCAATGAATCATGATTTTTGGTGTTAAAACCGATGCAGTGGAAAGAAATGGATCTGGAGACTCCTTATCACCCTCTCCTTCCCCCAGGTGCTGGGGTTGCAGACCCAGTTTTCTGGGCAGCCTGCCTTACACACAGCTTGTACCAGTCACGCACCAGGAGCTAAGAGGGAGGTTCACTCCATGGTTTGACGTTCAACCTGTAAGGGACACATCCAGATAACTGCAAATCCCTTCTCTCATGCCAGGTTAACAATGCCTGTTTCCTGGTTACGTTGCTTTATGTGGTCCCCTCATTTGTGTTATACTGGTATTCAATAAATCAGACCAGCAATTTATACGTTAATAGCTCTGTGGGGTAGAGAAAATGCTTATCTTTTGCCTAGCATTGCAACAAGGTCCTAGGTCATGCTGCTAAACTAATGAACTGGTGCCTCTTAGAATCACTAGTGATGGACATAAAGGTCAGATGAAGATTTTAATAAATTGTTCTCCTCCTCTGCCAGGATAAAATCTAATTGATATATACTCAGGAACTTCAGCTGTGAAAGGAAGCGACCAAGGTCGTCCTCTCTTCTTTCGTTCTGAATGTCTGGCATAAGAAATACATCAGAATAACAGCTCAACTGGGGCAACTCATAAAATGGAACATAGCATTTTGCAGTATGCAGACAAAATGATACTAAAGCAAACGCTCAAATATAAGCATTTTTTTACGTTCCGTAAGGAATCAGTTAATCTAGTGATGTGTCAAACTATATGATTACACTAAGTTTTATGTATTAAGAGTTGAAGGAATCTAAGGAAATGGCTGTGAGACGTGACTTTGTGTCTAAGCAAAGTATTTAGGAACTAATATCCTAAATGCTTTCACCTACTGAAAAACTGAGAAATCAGGTTTATTGTGGTTTGGAAAAAACTGTGTGTGCCTTAGCTTGCTCATCTAGTCAAGGGTATCAGATCTTTATCTCCTATTTTAAGACATGCCACTGTGGATATCAAAAGACTTCTAGAGAAATTATAAAAACAATGTTAGATATTTGTGGAAATAATAAATAAAATATTGATTTTTCCCCCCTCCATCCTAATATGAATAATTTAGATGGAGAAAAAAGCAAAACAACCAGTTGTTGGAGGCTGGTACTAGCAAGCCCTCTTCTGATGCATTTTGTTTTTTCCAAGCCGCTCCCGGATGGCAGCTCCCACCTCTGGGCACTGGCACCCTGGGTCCCCGCTTGCCACCTTTCTCCTTGCTGCCGCCTGGCCTGGGGAAGGGAAGCCTTCCCATCTGGCGATCAGCCTGCTGCTGCAGCTGTTCCTCTTGGGTGCTGGTGATTTTCCATTGGCCGTTTCTGACTAGTTTTGAAGTGAGTTCGCTAGGAACTAAACACCGCACCTGTGTCCTTCTCAGACTCATTCTCTGTGTCACCACCAGTGAGCGGTGGGTTCATTTACTTTTTCTCTTCCGTAAATGAGGAGTTCACAGCCACCTCCTAAGCCCTGTAAGTTCCTCACACCTACACACAAAAAGCACAGCCGCTTGGCTACGATTAAAACATTTCCAGTAGGAATGGTGCCACTTGTAAGATCTGTGTTCTTGGTTTACGCTGCCTACAAACAGGAGAATCCCGTTTCCTGCTTGCAGGGACTGGCCAGGTGTCACGAGAAAGCCCTGTGGAGCCTGCAGCTACCCCATCTGGCCACCCCCCTTCTGTGCCCTCACCTGCACCTTCCAACTCCAAGGGGGGGACATTCAGTGCTGGAAACCCTGTCACTCTGGGATCCCATCAACTTGCTCGTAACTGAGAAAAGAACAGCTGCGGGTTTGGCCATGAACCCCCCCAGATATATCAGAGTTGTGCCAGGCTGCTGTGAAGAGTTCTCCTCTCCTTTGAGTTTGTATTCCAGTTTGTACAATTTCATGAGAAAGCCACGCTGTGGCTGTTACGGTCTTAAAGGAGATGAGGCTAGAAGGAATGTATTTACCTTATTAGCCCTGAACAGCTTCAGACTTCCCTACTGCCAAATTCCCGGCACGTTCGGTAATAAACTGTGGCTTGTAAACATGTCAGCACTTAATGGGGCCTCGAATCAAGTACTCATTCATCCCACCAGCTACTGTTGGTGCCAAAACTGGTTCAGTGCTTATTATTTTACATCATTTATACTGAGGACTTTGTGACCTTTCCTAAGGGGCTAAAACCAAAACTGTAACACAAGAGGCTTTCTGATAAAGGTTAACTAACACATACAATTAGAAATCTCTCCGTTATGGGTGATGCTCAGTGAACCTAATCTTTTGTACACACCTTGAAGTTTATGTAGCCTACATGGTGTAATATGGGCTGTATGGAGAGGAAGACAAAATCCATTTCCCCAAGGATAGGGTATTTTTGGTGGTTTGAGTCCCCGAGTTTCTACATAGTTCTCATAGTTCTCAAGTAGTCCAGTCACTAGAGACCATGGTAGGGTTATATTCAGATACAGAACAAAATGCCACAAAAGCCAGTGGAAGGTTTGACCCTGAAGCAGAGGATCGTTGTCAGCTTTGATTTTATTGCCAAAGTTTGTAAATATTTTTTCTAGTGTAGGCCAAACAACTGTGGCTATCTGCATACTTGCTTGTTTGTGGCACCGGCTAACATTCTTCTCTGATTTCAGCCTGGTTATCTTAATGTGGGTTGGGTATGAAGACACTTTCTTAGACCTTTCCTTTTAAAGAATAGCCTTGTTTTAATTGCCTGAGTCATCGGCCCTTAACGTTGCAGATCCTTCCTCTGGAGAACACCCTCCATTTTCTGACTAGTAACCAACGATGGTTTCTAGAGATTTGCTTACTGCAGCAGGAGATGGGAGACCACAGCCCAGTTCTGTGCTTTGCCAGAGGCATCTGTGGGACATCCATGAGACTTGAGACAAGTCACTGTGTCTATGCTCTGCCGTGTTTTATAACTGGGGATTTGAAAACGAGACTGGTGGGGCTATTTATATACATTATAATATCAGCTCACATCCTACCTGTGGATGGCCATTTTGCTAATCACCGTACACAAATAGGGTAACAAAGAGGCAGGTTGTCCCTCAAAAACTATTTGGTCTCAGTATAACCCGTGAGACAGCAGCTGGTCACCATCAAGGGAGCAGTTTGGCTGCACTCGTCAGCGCAAAAGGCAGGGTTGGCATGGGTGTTGACTTCGTTCCAAGTGCCCATCTTAGAGTTTGGAAGGTGGCCACCGATTAGAAGAGCATGTTCGGTGTAAAAAGCTGTAGCCGCGTTCAGTGTGATCTGTTTGCCTTTGGGTGTTGTACACATTTGAACATGGGATGAAGCAAAACATTAACAACATGGACTTCAACCAGGACTTCTTGTTTCACATGAAACCGTCCGCTTTCAGCACGCAACAGGTCTCGGCTTGCACAGGCCACGGCATGCTGACAGCGGGGTGTGAGGGGCTGGTTTTGCAGGACTGCTATGACTGAGGGAGCCTGGCCCGCATCTCACCGTCACACCAGCACCCGGCTGCAGCACCTTGGCTGTTGTCACCCGTGTTTGCAAAACCTGTGTAATTATTAACTCATCCGGAGCAAATGGGCCTTTATTTGCTCCGTGGCTTTCCAGGGGGGAAAAAACTCCTGGAAATTTTCCTTTCTGTTTAGATTTCTGCAGGATGGCGGGTGCGCGTCTGAAAACGCATTTTTCAGGGTGGCAGGGCCAGACAGCTGCCGGCATCCCGGCCAGGGTCACGTCATCCCGCCCGGGGTCACAGCTCCTGAGCCCCGGCCGCGCCCCTGCCCCACAGCGGCCCAAGCCGCCCCACCCCGGCCGGGCCCGCAGCGAGGGGGCGGCCCCACAGCAGCGTCAGGCCGGGCCGTAGCCGCCCTCCAGGCCGCAGCCGCCCGCTAGGCCCCGGCCGTCCCTAGCGCGGCCCCAGCGCGGAGCCGGCCCGCCGCGCTGAGTGCGTGCGCAATGGCGGGGCCCGCACCGCGGCCGCGCCGTCAGGTCGTTGCTGAGGCGGGGCCGGCGCGTCGCGTCGCCTCGCTGGGGCCGGGCCGGGGGCGGCGGAGGCCGGGCAGCGCCGGGCGGTATGATCGGCACCGTGCTCTGCTACGTGCTGCTGCCGGCGGCGCGGCTCCTCCGGGCCCTCCGAGGTAACCCGGCCCCGGGCGGGTGGCGGCGGCGGCGGCGGGGGCCGGCAGGAGCGGGGGGCGGGTGCCCCTCGGCTCCCGGCGGCCCGGCCTGAGGCGTTACGGCCCGGGGGGCCTGGGCGGCCGGCAGCCAGCGCCCTCGCGTAGCGCCGCGGCCCGCCGGGTCGCCCGGCCTGGGCAGAGGCGCGGCGGGCGGGCCCGGGGCCGCTGCCCGCGGGCGGCGGTGCCGGGCCGGGGCCGCTGGGGCCGGGGCTGCTGGGGCCGGGCTGGGGGCAGCTGCCGGCTGCTGCGGCGCAGTGCAGGTGGCGGGGTGCGTGGGGCTGCAGCCTCCCGCCCGCACTTGCGCTGCAGGCCAGGGGGGATCTGTGGAGCTGCGCTGCGCGGAGGCCTGCGCCTCCACAAGGACCTGCGGGTGGCTCATGGGTGGGCTTTGTGCGCATCAGCATTGCTCAGAGCTCCGAGACCCTGCTGCTTCTTCACAGCCCCTGGTGACTGCGGTGGGGCAAAGCCGCCCTTCTGCCCGAACCTGCCCCCGGGCCTGTGGCAGCTGCTGCGAGCTGCTTGAGTCCTCTCACATTCAGCTCTTGTTCTGCAGTAACAGGCTCTTGGCACAGCCTGGCTGGCGTTGTGTGAAAATAATTACCTTGGTGCATTGGTGTTTTTGATGTTCGTCAGCTTAGTTACAAAACTACAGAGGGGACTGTGGTTTGTAAAGCTCCGTTTCTGACACCTACAGAAAGCTTTGTCGCGCAGTGTACAGTAAAAGCGCACAGGGATGTTGCTGACTCCTGTATGTTACTGCTGTGGCTGACTGGCACAGTGACAGCAGAGAAAAAGTGATTTGTAGAAACAGAAATTGCTAGTCAATGGTAGGGACTAGTGTCTGCACAGAATTCATAGCAAAATGTAAATGCCATCAACTCTTGTACAGATGCAAATAAAGAGTCCCAGTCTTTTTCTGCTTTACCCCACCAGTATTCATATATTGAAGCGTGACATTAACAGCAGGGATTTTTTAATGTCTTACTTTGTCTTAGTAAGTCATTAACTTAATAAGTTTACAGATGTCAGTCATCAGGTGATCCATAGTTCTTCTGTGCGTATATTCTCTCAAATAAGGCTCTTGACTGCACACATTGGTCACTCTGTGTCTATTTTATAAGTCTTAATAACAGAACAGATTTTCTTCTCTGATACATTTTGTGATATGTTTTATCCTTTTAGCTGAGCACTACTTTCTTACTCAGTCTCTGGGAAGAAACTTGCTCCGAGTGGTGATCTGCAAGAGCTTGGCTTCTTAGCCCATACACTCCATCAGCTAACTTCTACAGACTGTGCCTTTACCTCTGTTGCTGAGTGCTGATAGTTTCCACAAGGCCTTTTAGCTTGGCTGATGGGCAGTGGCGCTGCGTAAGTTAGAACTGCATTCCCTAGAGCTGGTAAAGCCATTGCCATCCTGTATAGTTTCAGTGACTTTGAATAGTGTTACTAGAGTTGGACTGTGGCCTCACATTCAGGAGGAGGCAGGGTAAGTTATTCAGACTGTAACTGGTTTTCTTCAGAGAAGTCATTTATTTGGGTTGCCGTAATGAATGGTTGTATTGCACAGTGTTACGGCAAATCTATAGGAAAATTAGTGATTTAGAAAGGATTTCCATCTGTCTTATGTTGGTTTTGTTTGTTTTAATGGCAGATGCTTTCTTTACCTGTCGAAAGAATGTGCTTCTGGCGAAGAGCACGTCCACCCAGATAGAAGGTGTCTTTGCTGCGACCAGAGGAAGTTCAGTCCCAGAAGAACAAGAAGCTCTTCTCCAGCAGTGGCTGGAGGAAGGAGCAGGGAACTTACCAGACAGTGAGAGTGTTCCGGCAGTGGGGAAAGTATCAGTTACGCTCACTAGTGACTGGTTAGAAGGTTCAGAGCTATTGATGACTAGCCTCAGTGACCTGAGTTCAGCTCCAGAAGTCACGCAGTGCCCTGGTCAGCAGCTCACAGAGCTACACGGCTTGGCTTCTTCAGAACCGCAAGATGATGCAGTGACTGAACTGGCAAAATCACCAGCAGAGGAAGCAGTGGCTGTAAAAGGCAGCGCCCCTTGGGCGACTGTGGTGCCACAGACGGATCACCAGATAGCTGGCTGTGCTGCTATCGGTGTAGAAGTGCAGAATGAAGACCCAGCTGTGCTGGCCTGGAGTTTAGCATGTGATGCAAAGCCAGTGCCAGTGGAGCCCCCAGCCTGGCCCGTTCAGGATACAGTACAATTTTGTCCTCTCCCGACAGAGGTACCCTACCATGGTCAGTAGTTTAACAGCCCTGAATCTAATGTTCAGTTTGGGATTTTTATTTGTAGTGAATGTGGTCAGTTTATTGTGTCTGTGCTTGCTTTCAGTAAGACATTGATTATATCTGTCCATGCAGAATTGACAGGATCTGCTAGTGAAAACTATAAAGTGAGTTTTTGCTGAGGGAGGGCTGGTCACAGCTAGTAGTCTCTGTGCTATTAGATTGTCTGGTGTGAACATCAATATATGTTCATTTCCCACAAGTGTTCTCAAGTGCTGGCTTTATAATGTTAAAAGCACCCCAAAACTGTCAAGTGTTTCAGAATGCTTGACTCTGGACTTCTGTTATGCCGTCCCCATTGACAACTATCCAAAGGCAAAAAGAGCACCTGAAAACCAGAGCAGGTGGGGGTTTGCTCAGAGGGTAGAACGCCCTGGCTTAGAGAATGAAAATGGCTATTCCCTGCATCCCAAGGAGAACAAAATTATCAGCAGGGTACCCAGCAGAGCTGTAACTTGGCTTTTTGTCTCTTGCGTATAGAGATTTTATGGAGAGACTGGGAAGATCTTTCTGTCCAGCCCTGTATGCTAGAGCAGGTCTCGAAAAACACTTCTCTCTTCGAATTTCGAGTCATGTCTTACAACATCCTTGCTCAGGACCTGGTGGAGCAGGGCTTTGAACTCTACTTACACTGTCATCCAGACATCCTGAACTGGAACTACCGCCTTCCCAATCTTTTGCAGGAGATCCAGCACTGGGATCCTGATGTGAGTATGACAGAGCCCTTCCCACATCAGTGTCACCAGAATTTGAATTCCTTGTTTGATCTAACAGTATTTAGGGGGAGGGAAAGATGGGGGGGAAGTTACTGCCTGCTTGGTAACTGAACACTGATTCCTCTGAGAGTACTTGAGGCCTTGTGTGTATGTTTTTTTGGTGTGTTTCTTGCTTTTACTGTGTTACTGTAGAAAATGGTCATACTTTGATGGCAGGGCTTAATTTCTTTAAGCAGCAGAAGTAGAGGAAGAAGAGATAATGTGTGTTTGGGGAGAAAAGAACCAGGTTTATAAGGCAGCACAGGAGGGGAAGCCTGCATGGAAGAGGACTTCATGACTTTATTCTTTGAGTCCTCTTTGATGAAGGATCTCCTGCCTCATCACTGGAAAACTGAGTGGTAAATTAATGTGACCCAGAAAGTTACTGCTCTCAATCTGGGAATACAGGACAGAGTTGCAGCGATGACCTTCTTGGTTGCAGGGTTGACATGTGAGTGGACGTGGTTACTAGCAAATAATGGTGGAGTGAGTGAGGTCTCTGCCTTCCTTCTAGGTTCTGTGTCTCCAGGAGGTGCAAGAGAACCATTACTGTGAGCAGCTGGAACCGACGTTCAAGGAGATGGGTATGTCCTGCTTTTGTGTGTCTGTACCTCCAGTTCATGGAACTGGCCAAGCAGTGCTTCCTACTTAACGTCTTCAAAGCACTTGGTCTTGAGAGAGCTTATCGTCTTTGTCGGGTGACTGCTGGCCCTACTTTTGAACTGTCTGCCTAGACCATTACCCTTTGTTTTGTAACTGATCTTTCTCAGAATTGACAGATCAGAGTCCTGTAAGGACAAGAAGAGGGGAAAATGCCCTCAACGATAAATGGTAAACTGTGATTTGGGTATAATATAACTGAGAATTGGGTATAATGCTCTGCCCAAATGTAGTGAGAACCTCTTCTGCTACACAGACTTGCTGAACTCCCCAGCAGATGGGGGGAACCTGAAGTAGTGACTGGATAATCCTTTTAATAGGTGATGGTTTCTTTTCAGGCTTTGCGTGCGTCTATAAACGGAGAACTGGGACGAAGACAGATGGCTGTGCAGTGTGCTATAAGCACAGCAGGTTCCAGCTGATCAGCCTCAGCCCCATAGAATACTTCCGCCCTGGCCTAGATGTCCTCAATCGGGATAACGTGGGCTTGGTGCTGCTGCTACAGCCTCTGCTTCCAGAGGGCCTAGATCTGAAGGCAGTCAGTCCTTTGTGTGTGGCCAACACTCATGTTTTGTTCAATCCCCGGCGGGGAGATATCAAACTGGCCCAGATGGCCTTGCTTCTAGCAGAGATTGACAAGGTTGCAAGAACTGCTGAAGGCAGCCACTATCCTGTCATCTTATGTGGAGACCTGAACTCTGTACCTGATTCTCCACTCTACAAATTCATCCGGAACGGTGAACTTTCCTACCATGGGATGCCAGCCTGGAAGGTGGGTACCAGCCAGAACTGAGATTGGGTAGTTCTTTATTGCGTGCTGCTAGAGAAATGCATGGCTGCGTTCTTTCTCTTGTAAGGAGGTAGTCCAGATACTGAATTCAGTTATTCAGCAGCCTTCCCCAATGCCTCCAGTACTGCTGGGAAAGAAACCGACAAATGTGTGTGTGTTGTTTCCGCCACTGCTTCTTTGGTTTCTCTTGAGGCAGACTGGTTAAAAAGAGACCACTTAATTTCAGGTCCTTGTTTTCCCTTTCTGTGGGATTTTTGCTCTTGCGTGACTGGAAGTGTAGGGAAGCACAACTCCACCAAGACTTGGTGAAATTTTATGTGGATGTCTGATCTGAAAATGGTTTGAAATGAGCACCTATGTTAAGAGTTTCTTGTTGTTACCTGTTACTGTGTATCCATGATCAAATACAACATTAGCTTTCAAGCTAAATCATCAGTTCAGTAATAGATGCCTGCAAAGTATCTGGTCAGGTGACTTTTAGCTAATTGTATCTATCCCCCACAGCTGAAGGGTTATATCTGCGCCATACTCTGAATAGTTTAGGTCGTGCCTTTCTATGAGGGCATTCTCCCGTCTTGCTCTTGGCAAGTGTATGTATGTACATTGTCTCTATCTTGCAAAAGTTCTGCTCGGTGTGCTGATATTTCCTCTCCCTGTTTCTGGCCTCCTTGCAGGTGTCTGGTCAGGAAGACTTTTCCCAACAGTGGCATTCACGGAAACTGCTGACTCCACTATGGCCAAGCTCACTGGGTGTAACAGACAACTGCCAATATGTCACCCTGTGCCAGCCAAAGAAACCAGGTGAGCTCCAGGTGCGCTGAGAACATGAATTTGATGAAGATGGACAGTTTGTGGCCCTTGCTGTCTCTCTGGCTTGGGCGTGTGTTGCATGAGACAGCAAATATTCTCTTCTCCTATCCATTTCCTTGATTATAATTTTTTTGGAGTCTATTGCTGTAGCCCAGTTTCTGCCATTTTCTTTCTCTAGTCAGGAGCTGAATGTTTCCCTGTCTCTTTCATATTCCCAGACTTAGGCTTTTGTGCAATTGTAAACCATGTTCAGCAGCCACAGCTTTCAGCTGGACGTGTTTGTGGGAGCAGTTTTGGGCAGTATTTGCACACCGCTATTAGCAAATCATTCTTAAGGGCCTAGTTACTATCATGACTGTTCTCTGCTGTCCTTAGGATTAAAAAAAAAAAAAAAAAGATGCCCACACTAAATAGCTTTTTTTGGAATCTTGATTGTAGAAGTTGTATTCAACATGATCTCTAGAGGTGTTTTTTCTTTTTTGGCAGACATTTCCTTGAGTTGCATACTAACTGGTCTGCTTTGAAGTCCCTTGTCTCAGAGGGGACATGATTTGTTTCATCAGGGTGCTGACCATGACTGTTGCGTTAGCTAAGGGGCTAACAATAACTGTGCTTCGTTCTACATTTACTCATCTCTTCTGTTCTACATTTAGGTTATTAAGTGATTCCCATTCTCATGGGGTCAGGGTGCTTGGGCACAAAAACCTCTCTTAAACTTAAGAGGTCTAAAGGACTAAAGAGTGTGCAGATGTTCCCTGTAGATGTGACTTTGCTGCAGTTATTTTCTTCTTTTAACATGTATTTTTCTCTGCAGGCAGACGTAAGTACAGCCGGGACTTCTTGCTCCAGTTTCGTTTCTGTGATGTTGCTTGTGAACGACCACCACAGCTGGACCTCTTGGAAGGTGTGACAGATGCTAAACCAGGTATTAATGGAATATTTTTCAGCTTGTGACTCCCCTAGCTTGGTTTTGATGAAAATGTGAGGTGGAGGCAATGCCTGGTGAGAAAAGGGGAAGGCAGAAGCGTGCCTTCTGTGAGTGTGTGGTTACTAATGGATTCCATGAGAGCTCAGAGGAGTACAATCTTACCACCCTCTTACATGCTGACTGTGTTCCTTGAGATGCACTGAGATTGAGCCTCTTTTGGAGGCTGTTTCTTATAAAGTGAAATATGTGTGTGTGTATATATATATATAAATATTTTGGGTTTTTTCTGCCTCAAGATTTTTGGTGGGGTAGAATAAACCTGAAGACTGTAATGTCACAGTGGCCCCAACATAGATGTCTCTGGAGGCTGATACTCAGTAGACACTGCCTTACCTCTGGGCCTTGTGGCATGGCGGGTTCTGCTCTTTCCATGCCTGTTCTGCCTTTCTAGACACCCTTAGAGTAAGCTGTAGGCTAAGGCAAATGAACTTCCTTTGAGAGCAAAGGTTGAAGTACCCTGAGCGCTGATAATATTAAATGCTTTAAGGACATGTCCTTAGCAGGATAGAATATGACTTCTCAGTTGTCTGCACTGATCTGCTCACAGGATGTTCCTGTTAGTCTTAGAGTTGGGGTTTCCTGTGAATATTTTTCTTTAAGGTGCCTGTGACTGGAAGCTATCTGCTCTTCTTGGGCAAAAAGATTCGTTGGTCTCAGGAGAAGCTTCTCAGACTTGGGATGAGCAGCCTGTTCCAGGATCTGTGTAGGTCTGGCTGGAATCTCTTTGCTCCTTTGCAGACCGCCCTGCAAACTGGCCCAAGCCTGCTGCCATGGTGAAAGACCCTGATCCCCAGCCGTTTGTCCCAAGGTAATTTGGTGCACCTTCAACGGCCCCGCTCTTCAAACCCGTTCTTGCTTTCCTGAGCACTGAAAATCTGGCTGAAGTAAAGGCTGAAAGGAATGTGGGGGTGGAAGAGAGTAAGGAGAGCTGTCTGGAAGGGTCAGGTCCACCTAGGGTTGTCCCAGCAGCTGGGCACTGTTCTGTCAGCATTGTGCTGGTGAAGTCAAGAATGAAGGCCATAGACAGAACTGGGTATTGGAGACAAAGGAAGTTCATAGTCTGCTTTGGTTTTGGTGTAAGTGGAGTGAATGATTCTGAAGGACTGTTCATAAAGTAGAAACAGTTTGGTCAGTTGCATCAGCAAGGGAACATCCAAATTCAGCTGTGACTGCAGTACTGAACACTGCATCGTTCTCTTTCCTTCCTTGGTAAACAGTGGCTCTTCATGTGCAGGTCTTCAGGTGTTATCCAGCACGGCCTCAAGCTGACTTCTGTCTACAGCCACTTCCTGCCACAGAAGGGACGCCCAGAGGTCACCACGATGCCCATGGGGCTTGGAGCCACTGTTGATTATATCTTCTACTCAGCAGAGCCTGTGGAGAATGGGAACAGTGGAGGTGAGTGTGGCAGTGCGGGGCTTATCCCTATGATGTTGGGAGAGGGCTGTGAGCCATGCCAGAATGCAGCTTGGTGGGGTGGATCTAAACGGTGTGACATTGGCTGAATGCACTGATGCACTAAGTGGCAGCAGCATTTGCTCAAGTATCATGAGAAGACGCTGTTTATTTTTGCTGTGGAAAAACTGAAGCTGCTTAGCTTAGGTTCACGTAGACTTTTGAGGAAGCTAGAACAGGGTGAATTCTGTTCTTTTATATAAGTATCTTGTGCTCCTGGTAACAGGCGTTGCTGGCTTCTTAAGTTCAAGGCTTGGACTTCTGTCTGACTGAGACCACACACTGGCCTTAGAAGGTGGTGTCTCTGGGTTACCTTACCATGGCACCACCCCTCTGCTACCTGAAACAGGAGTTACGTTGGTGAAAGACTGCATGTAATTGCATCCAGGAACTGTCTCTTGGCTGATTTGGGTCATGTTGGAATCAGTTTTGGGGAGGAGGTTAGGAATGAAGAGATGGATTCCTCCTGAGGGGAGAATGTGAAGCTATCACTGGGACTTAGTACCATGAAAAGAACTTCCCATGTAAGCAACTGCCTGGTGAATTTAGTACATACTTGATTCCTGTGCCTGCAAGTATATGAAACAACGGAACAGCAGTGTTACAGGATGCTCACTGTTTTCACATCTAGACTCAAAGGTGCATGCAGCGTTTGTGCAGGCTGTCTTCGTTCATCAGGGAACAAATAGGAAAGTGTTGACGAGCATCCGTCTGTGAGTGTATAGAGTCAACCTACAGCACCATCTCTGGCTGATGCTTCTTTCTGTTGTTTTCTGTTTTCTTTGTCAGGTCGAAGGCTGTACAAGGATGGAGCCCTGAAGCTGCTTGGCCGCCTTTCCCTTCTCTCTGAAGATGTCCTGTTGCTGGCAAATGGCTTACCAAATCCTTTTTGCTCATCTGATCATCTCTGCCTGTTGGCTAGCTTTGGCTTGGAGATCTCCAGCCTCAGAGAGGGTTAGTTTTGGTTCCCTTTCCCTAAAGAAAAGCTGTTCTGAGTACAGCAGTTGAAGCTCTGGATTGCACAACCTGCTTGCAAGAAAACTTTTTTCCCTGTCATGCCGTAAAATTCCCTTTCTCCCCTCACACCTTCACAAAAATCAGGCATGGGGAAGTTGGAGTGCTTTTTGTGTTGGTGTTTTGTGGGTCTCTGCAAACCTGAGCTGTGTTCCCCGTGGGCTTCCAGTGTATTCAGGCATTACCATCCCTTAAAGGGATCCTTGTTCCACTGCTTTGTTTAGCAGATGTTTTAGTGCTGTGGGAACCAACATAACTCCCATGTTTATTTGTCCCTGTGTGAGATCTTCAAGCAGCTGGGAAAGAGAGGGGCAGTGCTGCCTACTTCTGGTTAGGTAATTGCTACCAGGGAGTAGGGGATGTATATACACCTTCAGTCTTTCACACCAAAAAAAATGGTTCTTTTAATTTCTCAGCGATGGTTTATGAAGTATGTTCCTTCCAGGACTAGTTGTTATGTTGCCTTTGAAAGTGTTGGCTCTGCTATCTGCTTGGAAACGGCTTTTAATTAATAATGTGTAAGGGCTGTCTTCCTGGAAGAAGGGTTTGTGTAGTTGAATGGTTTCTACAAGAAGCTGCCTGCTGTGACTGATGGACCAGGGAATGGGATTGCCAGGAACGAAGCCAGGGGTTCTACAGAGCTACCCGCAGGAGCTCTAGAACTGCAGCAAAAGCCTTGAGGAAGGCTCCCTTCCTTTCGAGCAGTCTTAGAACGGTGCCTAGTCTGGCACTTACAGGAAAAATATTTACAATCCTTCCAGTGAATATTGGGTAGAAAAAATGATCCTGTAAGGCATGACAACCCAGGAGGCTATAGCTCTGGGAGGTTCCAAGAGAGAGATGAAAGTGGAAGGCATGTGAAAGGCAGCAGAGCAGTCAGATGGAAGAGCTGATACTTGTCCCTTGCCCTACTCTTTCTCTGTGCCCTCCCTATTCCCATTCAGCCTGCCAGGGGTCAGATAGCCAACCTGTGGCATCCTCCTGCACCAGACTGAAGTTCATGCTACTGCCTTCTTCTGGAGCCAGCCATGTTTAGGTAGGTAGAACCTGTACAACTGACTTTTGTCTTTTGACAGGTGTTGGGAGGGAGGGGAGGACTAACTTGGAGTCAGATTGTCAGTCGCTTGGATCCCAGTGTACCTTTTGCATTCTGCCAGTGTACTTTTGTCAGCAGAGGCTTGGCCAGTACAAAACCAATAGAACTGTACCTGTTCCTAGGGCAGGTTCCCCAGTTCAGCCTGACATTTGGTGCTCAGTTTTTTTCTGTGAGAGATGGGAGCAATATTGACAGAAACATCAATCTTCTGTTCAAAAATGAGGTAGGGAAGTTTGGTCCCACCTCTGTTTTTTGTAGGAAGGTATGAGGAGACTTGAAGTACTGTTCTCTCTTCCTGGGTTATACTGGGGGACTTTTATGTTTTAAGTGTTACTTTCTTGACTGAAAAATATTTTTTTTCTGATCTAAGAGAAAACCACAAAGCAATCGCAGCACCTTGTGCTTCTGGCAGCTGAACCCTCTGAGGACTTGCCCAACATGGCTTTGCTGGTTGGTATGTGAAAGAGGAGAGGACAAATCAGCTACACAAGGTAGTAGTAAATGAGGGTTGAAGAGAGGGAAGAAGTGGGCCTAGCTGTTGTCTCCCAGCACATCCCAGAATCCCAGAGGAGTTTGCAAAGTGTTTTGCATTCAGGAACCCTTCCCCTTCTCCCAAAGAAAGCAAGTACTGCTGATCTTTGACATCTCACTTCTGTAAACTGTACAGAAACAAGGGGTGATGGGCAGGGGGATTGTGTTCTGTGCCCATGTGATTATGCAAGGACTGCAGATTCCGTACCTGCCAGGTGCTCTGGTATTTTCCTGTTGGTGTGTGGATGGCTTTTGCTACCCCAGTTGGGATAAAATGCAGGAGTCTGTATAGGTGAACAGCAGTCTGGGGGTGAGTAAGTTTGCAGCGTTGTTTGCCCTTAGTTTCCCAGGTAATGGTTCTGGCGTGGCACTGGTGTGTGTACATGGGGAGGAATGCAGAGCTGTGTATTTCTATGGCTGTGTTTATCTGACAGTTGCATTAATTTCTGCAAGTACCCTTATTCCGATTTTGTAAGTGGTTGTATTTGTAAAGGGAGTGAAGGAAAGGGAAATCAGTGAACTGAGAGTTTTATTTTCTGCCAGCATAACTCCCATGTTTATTTCTGCCTCTTTAAAAGAGGTTGACAGAAAGCAGCCTGATTGCAGATAACTGCCACCAGCTGCTAACATTGTAACAGGAGACTTGGAAGACACCACAGGTTTAAAAACAACCAACCAAAAGCAAAACAAAAACCACTGTGAGCCATAGCGTTGGCACTTACGGCTATCTGCTTCAGTTGTAATTGCTGGCTGTGTCTGACGGTCAGTTGATGAGGGGTGTGTGTGAAAGCAGCCCTCCTGCCCACCTGTTGAGACCCCTAGGGTGTGCACAGTATACCGTCAGGTGAACTGGTTGCCCCTGCGCTGGCCGAAGCACCCTGCCAATCTTGGGATGTAACTGAGGCAGAGGAGCTGTGCTTCAACATCACAAGTGCTTCTTCCATTTTGTTTAAACCAAAGATTTGACTTTTCTTTTGGCTAACTTGTGTTAAGGCATCTCTCAGGGAGGTTTTAAGGTTCCAGCTATATTTTGTTGAAAAAGCTACTGTTCCACAGGTCAAGTTAATGCTTTCTCTTTCAATACATGAAATGGTATGGTATGAACTTGAAATGGTTCAGTAGCTGAACACTGGATATAGAGTCATGTGCTGAGAAACCTCAAGACAGTGCCTGCAAGTCCTCTTGATTCTTCTTTTTGAAGGTTAGAAAATGCCCAGAGGGACCTGTAGCTCCCAAAGCTGTGGCTCATATGCTTCCTTGGGCATTCATAGATGAAACTATTGCAGAAATGCAGGACCACTGCTAGCGACACACAAAGCCAGAGCTGTAGAGTTGATTGCTGTGGTGGTTTTGATCAGTGCCCTGAAGCTGCGGTATAGACCCTTACAGAGTTGGCCTGTTTCAGGAAAGAAAAAACAACCGTGTTCTAGAGCAGTTTGGAGTTGAACGTCAAATGGATCTGGAGACCTGTGAGTGCTTCTGGCTGTGGCGTACTATAGAAGTTTGGAGGCGGGCTGGGTGGAAAAGAGTCCCTACCTCTAAAATAGCAACTATTATATATTTATAGGGAGAAAATAATGTGTTCTGTGATGCTTTAAGAATAGCACAGAGTGATATAATAAGAGGCTGTGGTAATGAGTAACTCGTGGAAAGACACAGAACTGAGATTCCAGATGTCGCTCTTAACACTGTTTCCTGAGCTAAATGCATGACTAGCTGTCATTAGCACAGCTTTCTGATGAATTACAGAGGTCTGTAAACAGTTACGAAAGTGGAACAACAGGAATATCTGCTATACTCAGAAAGGAAAGGTATCATAGAGGTAGGATCATCTACACCATCTTGATAGTGCTGTAGAGCTCAAGGAGACTGGTACTTAGGGGAAGGGATGCCAGAGACTGCTGGCGGTGTGTACACATACCCTGTTACCAGTCTTATAAACTGCAGGAGTGTGCAGCTGTAAGAGGCAAACACGTATTTGACAAAGTATCTTTGCTGGACAACAGCTTAGACTGCACCACAGCTGCTAGGATGTTTTTAGTTATGCTATTTAGATAGAAGTTGGACTTCCTTCGCTTTCTCAGAGTTTTAAGTTCATCACTTCAGGAGGGTGCCCTTTATAATCAGTTTTCCCAATTACATGGGAGATGGGAGGAGTGGTAAACAATATAATTGCTCCACTTTTTTTCTTTTTCTTAATAAACGAAACTTGGCTGCTGCTTGAGGTCATCTTTCTCCATGCCTTTTCCTTATGAGGTCTCTCTCCAGCAGCTGTTTTCCCATGACTGCCATCTCCAGTTATCTTTCTGAGTTAACTGATGTTTATTTTTTTCTGCAGCTGTATTTCTTTAGTTAAAAGCTGGGTTTCTTTAGGGCTAAGTCTTCTAAACTCAGCATTGAAATAGCATCAAGCCATAAAATAGTGGGTTCCCTCACACCTGAGGAGTTACGTGGGAGGGGTGAGAGGTCTGAAACCAACACTTACACAGGAACAACTCTTGTTTTATATAACAAAAAGAAAAAGTTTTAAGATTTATCGTTAGCGCTTTGTATGCCACCTGCTGTGAAGCACAGGATAACCCTGAAATATACTGGGCCTTAGTTCCTTTTCTCTGAGGCATCTCTTAGAGGCTTTAAGAACAGTTCAGCATCTCGGAGAGAATCTTTTTTTAAGAGTAGATAAAGGTACGTGTCCTGCTTCTAATAGTATTTGAGAGGTGTTGGCAAACAGTCTGCAAAGCAGGGTGTTGCTACAGAGCAATTTCTTTTCCCATTGCCACCACCTCAGTAATAAAAGCTTATTGGATGTACTGTTAAGAATTTGCAGGCATATCCGTGGTTCATCCAAATGCAGATGCAGCCTTTTGTGGGTCATTTAAAGGAGGAGAACACAAGCCTTAGTAGGATACCATCTGCTTTCAGTAGGCTTCCTGTTGTGCAAGTTAATTGAATTGCTGGCTGTGACCTGCTCCTTACCAGGCTGTAGCTGCTTGGCCTGTAGTGCTTTCCCTAGTACCATCACACTGAAATAGGCAAGCTGCATGATCACTGCCGTTGAACGTACCGCGTGTTTCAAAGTATGATGCTGAGTTTCTACAGAAAACTCACCTGCTATAATGATAACCAAGATGACTGATTTAACAGCTGGCATGCCTCAAGCTCCTTCCTCTTGGCAGCCATACAAATTTGGCTTCTGACGAGGCAAGTTGTCCATCAGCTTCCACTGAAAATGCCATTCTAGTCCTGAAGCTCTTTTAAATTTATTTTTATATTTATTCATTTTATTTCGGATCTAGATTGCACATTCTTGTGCTCTAAGGGAATAGGAATGCTGTATAGTAGAGCTGGAAAATTTTTCCTAACTTTGGTTAGACAAACACAGCATTTTTCAAGGTGCTGAGGTGACAAATGGGAGGACTAGACTAGATGCTGGCATGTGCTACAACAAAAGATGCATTTGTTCCATCCAGTCTTCCCTTTTAAATACAAAAAAAGACTTGACTTCAAGCCTTAGCAATGTTATTTAGTTTTTTAGCCTTTTCTTTCTGGATGGGAAGCCTTCTACACCAGTCTTAAGTTTATTCAGTTATTGGCTGCTTCTGGGAGCTGGTCCTGAACAGGGGGGTAGATGCACACAGTAGTTATTCTAAAGATATTCTTCTCCTCCCTTCCTCTCGCAGAATGAGGTGGGAGATGGGATGGTAGTCACTCTTTGCCAAAATAAAAATACAGACTGGGAAAGCCAACTCAGCTGAGTTAATTGATGTCTGTAATGGCCTGCTATCCACAGTGTGTCATACGCCTTTGCCTTCCATAATCCTGCAGTCTCTGCATGAATGGTGCTCTTAAGGCTCAGTCTCACTCTGAAATGAATGGATTTCTATGTGCTTTTAGGCACTTCTGCAGTCTTGGACTTCCCAGCATAGCAGCTGACTCGGTTTCTTTTTTTTTTTTTAATACTGCTTCACTGAGTTGTGTATCCTTTCTACAATAAAGGTTTTTCAATAAGGTACAAGTAGTGTAATCTCTGACTTCAAAGCCTAGAACTGCAGGAACTATCAGGAGCGGGGGGAAAGCCTGATCCAAGAGGGAGCAGAAAGTTATTTTTAATCTCAGCTGTGGCCAAGTGACTGTTTTGCTGTTCTCTGTTGTCTAGCAAACACCCTGACTTATGCATCTATAGGGGATTTAGGAGTTATCTGATTTTTAGCAAAATCTGTAAGACATGGGGCAGAAGGTATTTTCAAACAAGCACCTGAAGTAGAGGTTTACAGAAATTACAACACTTTAGTCTTTTTTTTTTTTGGCTAATATTATTAATTTTTAAGTATTTAATAGGGGAGCAAGAAGCCTTCAACTACTGCTGAAGTTTTATTTTCAACTCTTGGGCTTAAGCACAGGCCATGCAGGTTTATGAAGTGACTACTTTCTTCTTTTGTGTCTTCATACCATCTACTAGGTGCTGTGCAATTACTTCCCCTCAGGCATAAGTTGTTCATATAATTAACTTAGCTAAGAGGGACGATTGCATATGCCATTTGCTTTGGAGTAACAGGTTAGGGGATGTTTATTCCATTCCTCTACACACTGTATGCTTGCCTACATCCTGGCCCTGGTCCCAGCTATTACTCATTTCCCTAGAGAGAAGGGGTATGTTATGCCTGAAAGATGATAGCCTGAATAAAGTTGGATCCCCCTTGCTGGGGAAATGCACTGAATCTTGCAGCTGACTGTCCTTTATTAACCCAGCCTTTGTCTTGAGAAGTCCTGGTGAGGTCATTCGTCTGGAAGGCCACTGAACTACAGACCTTAAGCAGAATTGCTTTTCAGGCCAGGAAGGGATACTGGATTAAATGTTGAAGAGTAGAACAGTGCAAGCAGAGGCTTGTGTTAACCCTTACAGTATTAAGACTGAAATTTCTGTTGCTGCATCCGCTGATTTTTTTTTTTTTTCCATCCAGCCTGACTGATGGCAGTTCAAGAGGAAAATATGAGTTTTAGCCTTTGCTACACAGCCGTGTACATACTTCGTACTCTCTGGCAGCTGCCTCTGTGTGTGCAGACATACTCACCTGTTCAGATGATTGAAAGAGAATGAGGGTTCTTCCATGTCCATAGTGTGGCAGGTACAGGGCATCTGTACGTAATCTGTCTGATACCATCACTCAGGGCTGTGCCTTTGACTTCTCAGCTAACTGACAACGTGAAAGTTTAAATTGGAAAGAAAGACAGTACAGACATCTTGTTTTCTCTGCACAAGCTGAGAGCAGTACAGAGGGAATTTTATTGTCTAAGTGTCAAAGGAAGCAGGAAGAAGTATCACAATGAAAGCTATGGGAAGTGCAGTAAGAACTAAATCTAAATACAAGTTCTGTGTTGGCTACATAAGAACACAGAACCACACTGATTAATTACAAAAAGACAGACATGATATTGTTCTTAAAGAAAGAAACCTTCCATTTCTTAGTTCTGAGCTGTACGGGTGATAAAGATGTAAATGGCTTTGGAGCACCCTATCAGTGCTAGAGTAGAATACTGATGTGCATGGAAGGGGACCACTCTGGTCCCACTAGCACCATCTCAACCCTGACCTGGAGGGAAACTCTGCTCTGCAGAGATTACGGGGGATTCAGTAGCCTTCTGGGTCTAAGTTGAGTTGCTTTTGAGCAGATGGGGCCAGGGCACCACTGAAGTGGTTGTGATACAAGTAAACACCTGCTCAGGAAACAAACAAAAATATTCCCTAAGGAGTTCAGCTTGGCTGTAGAGGGATGATCTCCACCTTGCTCTGGCAGAGCAAACACCAAGCCAGAATAGCACTTGCTTTCTTAGATTAAGTTATAAATCCATAATGCAGGTCTTAATGTTGACAGGACAAGAGTGCAAGACCACTGGAATATGGGGGGTTATTTCAGCCAGACTTGCACACACAGTACGCATGGGACACAGGGCACCTCCTGCCTAGATGAAGTGCCTGATCATCAGGACCACTTGAAATGCTTCACTTAGCAGGAGCAAGTGGCTAAAGCAACCACCTGAAGTGACCAGCCAGAGCCACTGGAGGAAGATCAAACCCATCTAATCCGGACTCTTGCCCTTTGGCAACAGGAGCATTTTTCTGTTCATTATGGTTTCTTAAACTCTGCAGTTTTAAGGACAGTCATGTTTCAGTCTATACACCACCATGTGAGCCTACCTTAAGGGGCAGGCACCTGATTAAGGCTTTCACCTGAAATAGTTTTTTTTTAAAAAAATATTCTTCATGTTAAGCAGATCTGATAACAGCAATACAGCTACTGCGTGAACAGAAACTAAGTTTCAACCACAGTTCTGGAGTAATTTGTTTGGGTAGATCTAAGCATACTACTGACCCATACAGTGGCACACAGGTAAAATAGTCAACTGAAAAAAAGCACTCCACTCCCACCTAAAACACTTGCTTAACGTACCTTAAGTTCCTAGAGACTCATTTTGCTTATCATATCAGAGTTAAAAAAAGGCTAGTGTGTCACAGACTGATGGACACCCAGCCCCGCTCTTTAGTATATGAAGTTTATATCAAGAGTGACACTAGCAGAAAGTTTTGCTTACTAATCCATTCATCCATTAAAAAAATTGCAGTTGGCCAGGTATCAAGGGACTTGGCTACACAAAAGTATAAAGAAGACCTCTTATTTCAAGGTTTGCATTGCATTTAAAATAGTTTTGCTAGTAGTAGGCCAACATTTGTTCAAGTCTTTCAAAGCTCACCTAGAATTGACATACAACATAGGCAGTGTCTATCCATTCCACTGGATATTCGATATGCACTGTGTGTGGACACAGTTCACTTTCACTGAGTTCAGAAGGACTTGTACTGCAGAACAGACATCAGATGAGACCTACTGAACAGTGGAATTTACACTCCAGAGCTACATGAGCAATCATATTAATATTTAACATGAAGCGATTAATAGGACTCCTTAAGATCTTTTTTGCTCTGCAGGCACTAAGAAGTATGAGTTACAGTCTAGTTCCTTCTTTTAATTCCTTCTCTTTAGCTTTAATGACTGCACAAGTAAAAAAAGACTCACCTCCAGACTTTTTCCTTATGGTTAAAGGCAGACAGACCAGAACCCAGAACAGGTGGATGAGGGAAGAAAGAAGTGCAAAAGTTCATCTTTCATTGTACCCTCAGGTTTCTTATGGCATAAAACTGGATTGTGGGAATCCTCTGTCACAGGGGGATGTGGTCTTGTTAGCAAGGAAGCTAAGCTTTGTATTGAAGTGATTCATCTTGTTACAAAGATGGGGGGAGCAAAAGCAAGAAGGGGAGAATGTTTGGTTATTTTCCAGTTTCTTGCACCACCTGCACCATGGAGATGCAGAAACAGCATAAAGGGTGGGAATTCTACCACATGGAGAAACATAGTAGGCAGCTTGAAATAGTAACCTTAGTAGAAGGCTCATGTCTGCTCCTGTGTCCATCTTGAGGAGTGACTAACATTAGATACATAAGAAGAATTAAATGCCTCCTAATGTACATAATTGTGCAACTAAATCTTGAAAGAGGATATTCTTGTGGGGCTACAGCTGAGAATTAAGAGACCTCGAACTCTACCTGTCATTCATTCCCAAAACATCTGCTTCCTTTGGTTTTCTAAGCTATTGGCCTCGGTTACATCCTGCAGGAAAACGCTTAATTACCAGGTCAAACAAAGCATTTTGTTGTAAGCCATTCTGCCCTGGTGATCTAACACTGCTGAGCATCCTTTTTGCCCTGCTCTCAAGAAAGCATCATTAGCTTGCAGGTGACCCCTCACTTGTCCCATCTGTTTTGAAGTCTTCCTCCCCCCAACACACTTCCCCTCCTTTCCATCTAAAAAGGCTCAAGTCTGTCCAGCTATTGAATGTGCTCTGTATGAAGCCACTAATTATACTCAAGAGCTTTCCAGTTACTCTGAATTAACTAATTAACCACCCAAAGTCACAGTGCAGATGCATCCTAGTTTTATCTAAGTAGCTTTTATAATTTTTCCCCCCCCCCGGATTTCGTCTACTTTGATAAAACCTGGCACTCGGTCTCCCTTGCTGACCGCTGCTTGTGTTTATCATGTGATTCACAGTGGCACCTGAACGTTCAGCCCGCTGCATAGCAAACGTTATACAAAGGCAGTTCGTGGCTTCCAAGTGACCCATATTATTTACAGGTAACTGTGGTACCTTTACAGCTAACATCATTGTTAGCCTATTTAACATATTTAGACACTAAATACGTTAATTTACAGTCACACAAAATTGACCAGAAAACACATTGAAATGGGTGCTTGGCTTGCTACTGTGTCTAATTTCAAATTGTTGCATGTAGCTGGAGTCCTCCTGGTTGTACAGCACAGCAGAAAAATACAGACTACAGAGAGCTTGGAAAGACAGGCTGCAGTGGTGTGGATATAGTGCCTTGCAAGTTACATCACAGTTAAGGATGTACAATTAGGAACCTGTAAGGCCTGAGTTAAATCGCTTGTGGGTGGTGCTTCTAGGATTAACGCTACTTTAACTCTACAGAAGAGCTGATTTGTTTGGGGATAAGAACCCATTCTCTGCCACCAGAATAGCGCTGCTTATACGAGGGTGTGGCACAGCAATACTGCAACAAAACACCTGCTAGAGCTAAGCTCCATCATGTTTCTAAAAGCTTGGCAGGAAAGAATAAGCCCAGTTCTAACAGAATTAAAGTCTAGCTGCTTGTCAGTGCCGTGATAAAACAAGACTCAGTTTCTCTCAAGATACCGCCACTCCTAAGCTCAGTGTTTGCATCCCGGTGATCACCTCAAGGCCATGCTGTTCTGACTTCTGGCAGCCCCACTGTTTCTAGGCCTTAGGCCTCAAAGAGATGTCTGACAATACTCCAGATTTCTGACAAGCATTACGCTGTTTAATCAGTAGTACAACACTCCCCTGAAAAGAAGCGTAGGAAGAGTAAAGGCTGTAAGTGGGCAAAAAGGCCCGGCCCAGCCCTGTGGCGACGGCTAGCCTCAGTGGTGCTGTTAAATCCTGTAGCTATCCAAAGAGCTAGAAGACAAGCACAGCTGTGGGACTGGGGTGAGGAACTACTTTCAGGAGGCTCCAGGCTGAGCTGTCAGGAAAGCAGCTGCAACCTCCTCGAGCACGACTTCCCACCAGCAGGTGTCTGTAACTCTAGCACTAATGCTACAGTGAGGAAGGGACAAAGGAAAAGAAAAATGCTTGTAAAACCCATTCACATCGTTAAATCCTTCTTTAACTGTTCACTCTTAAAACTCATACCTCAGTGACTGAAGTGCCCTCCACAAGCTTTCACAGTAGCAGTCACTAGAAGTTAATAGAGAGAAGGCTGATGAAGAGATTACACAGAGTTCAGGCTTCCCACTAGCCCCTGCCTGCCCCTGCCTCCACTGCTGGGACAATTGAGGTCTCTGTGCATGTTTTCATATGGCAATGGCATAGGCATATCCTGGCCCACTCAGCCACAAAAGGACTTACAGCAGTTCACCAGCATCACAGTGGGTAAAGAGAATCATCATCCCACTGTTTACCTCCTCAGAGACAATGAAATGCTTTGAAATAGGCAGGACTAAACACAGAAGATGTGGTTTCCCCCGGTGAGAGGCCCTTGTACGATCAATAAATCAGGCTGAGCAAATTCAGCCCTGTCTCTCATAAAAGCAGAGATAAACAAAAGTGTTCATAATGACAGACCCAGGAGTTTTTGCACAAGATGCAGGGGCCATCCCATTCCAGCATCACTTCTTCCTCAGCCCTGCAGGCCTTGCATGGATTGAAGACTTCTGTGCAGACAGGGAAGAAATACTGTTGACAAGATTCTTCACCTACTTGCTGTCAACGCAAAAAAATCGATAGCAAGTCTGCTGACCCCACTCACTTCATATCTTCCTGCAGCAAACTCCCACTAATATACAGATTTTTTTTTTTTAAATACTTGTTTCAGTGAATTAAGATAGACACCTCTCCCAGAAACAGGCAGGTGAATCCTCTGGGACCCATGGGATCCAGCTCTGGGACTGGCCCACTAGGAAGTACCTGGGAAGATCAGCACTGTTCCATTCCAGCTCCCCTGTCCCCTTTGTCAGAATCACTGCAGGTGGATCCAGGTCCCAGTTGTGGCCAGCAAGAAGTCTGCGGAGCCAGGCACCCAAGGCACAGCTCTCTTCACACCCGGATCTGGTACCCATTGAGGTCTGGCATGGCTTTGGAATCGGCAGGCTTCTTCTCACCAGATGGCCTGTGAGCAAAGATGGTAAAGAACTATATAAAACCTGTTATTTCAGTCAGGAGGTGCTGACAGCACAGGAAAAGGTACAGGAAAGCTTCAGACTTATCCTACGCTATTGAGAGCGGGATTATTCTGCAACCTCCAGTGACTCTCCTAACAATCTCCACAGAAGAGAATGCAGGTTAGGAAGAGTAGAAAGTCCACTCTGGTGCCCCAGATCAGTTTCAGGAAAACAATCTCACTGACAGCAGTGTAATTTTTGGAATCTCTTTGGGACACAATGTCTGTGAGACATCAGAGCTCAAACCCCTGCATAAGGTTAAATATCACCTAGCAAGGGCACTGTCTATTTGAGCTGCCTTCCTCCTCCCTGCCAAAACAAAAAAAACAAACAGCCACCCCCCACTCCCCAAGCAATGATAAATTCATAAAGGCACAGACTAGGGAAGAGTGCTACTGCATGTCAGAAAAGTATCCCCTGTTATAAAGAACCCCAGTAAAAACATCAGAAGGAGCTGAAACCAGACAACAAGGTGGAGTCTGTGAGTAAAACAGAGATGCTTTAGATAGGTCTCCTGCCCTCAGCCCCACTCACCGTCGGTCTCCGCGGCTGTTGCGCCGATGGGGGCTGGCCTGACCTCTCTGTGGGGAGGAGACATCTTTCTTTCTGTCCTTGGTGGGAGATGGTGGCCCAGTTCCTTTGCCAATCTGCCAGAAAAATTAAGAGCAATGAGCAGAAAACCAATACGAGTAGTAACCTGAAAACAGAAAGCCTAACAACAATTAATTATATGGGAATACAAGACAAAAAGGCAAGGCAAGTGCATCAAAAATGCGAAAGCCAGAAAAAACAAGCTACAGAGACAGCCACAATGGCTCCAAGGACTGTATACAGTCCAAGCTAATCGCAACTGCAGTATTGCACAAGCATCCATTAGGGGACCGGCCTGTACACAAAGGAAAAGAGCCCCCAGCCTCCAATTCACCTTCTACTCTACCACCATCTAGGAGAGCCTCCTGCCACTTCATTACCCCAGCATACCATCAGCCAGGCAAGACTGGGTGCAGCAGTGAACTACTTCTCCATCCCTGCTGCTTACCTTCAGCCGCATATCACGGGCATGTCTCTCAAGCTCTTTGCGGAAGTCCTCCCGGGTTAGCTTGTCTAGATCCAGGATGGAGTGCTTCCACTCGATCTGCTCCACACTGTGTGGGTCATGGGACACACAGTGGCCCAGCTTCACCTTTTTGAGAGTGTGCCAGCAGCGGCGATATGCCTCCTCAAAGTCAAAGATGAGTTCACTCAGTGTGCGGAAGACGGGTGCTTTGTACATGAGCTCCTCACGTCGGCTGATGCCCAGTGCCCCATAGCGGCCTCCAAAGTTCACCCCCAGCACAATGTGTCGGAAGTAGTTCCCTGAGAAGTGGGTTTTGAAGCTGATGGGGAAACGGTCCAGCGTGGTCATGTTGTTGGTGAGGTAACTGACAGCAGCCACTGCTCAGGAAACAACCAGTGATACCACTTTCTTGACAAGATCCTTCCTGCTCCAAACCCTCCTAGCCTGCTCAGCAGACTCGCCACCGATTCAGGCATCACATTGGCAGAATTTGTTCTCCAGATCAAGAGTCCAGCTAATTGCAAGCTGCCCTACTTTCAGCTGGGTTATGGGGAAACCAGACTTGGCCTCTTCATCAAGTCACTCAAAGGGAAGTTAATTTCAAGGCAGTTTTGTGATGCAGACGTTGCAATGCTAATACCTGAAACGTGCTGCATTCCACAGTCCCCAAACTGCTAACGTTGCAGCATTATTCCTCAGTTTGTTTTAATCTCTTTTACTAGCTACTGTTGCACACACAAACTGAGGAACCTTCAGGACAAAATACTCCTCAGACTACCCTTTCGAACCATTCACTTGCCATCTCTGCTCCTCCAGGTAGCTTTGCCAGTATGCATCAAGAACCTAGAGCCTGAGCGATGTAGACTAAACCTGGAACATAGCTAGGAAAGATGTGTACTTAAAAGATCACACATGTCTAGAATGAATAAAGGTATTGCCTAAGCTGGCAGGCAGTGTTAGACATAATAGTAAAGTGACATACACCATAATTAGAAGTCAGGGAGGATCCCTAACTTACTTTAATGTAGAACACATACAGGCAACATTGCAGTAAGGGAACAACAGTGTCCACAAAGGTCTTCCTGGACTAACTAGCTAATGTTTTTGCCCCTCTTTAGATGTTCCTTAGATCCTTCCTTTATCTTTTACTCACATGTGGAGCTGTCCAGAGCAGCACCACCCTCCTTGGGGAAGGAGGAGCAACTCTGAAGAACAAGTTCTGACATTTCAGAGAATTGCTTGGATTTGGATTTTATTGGTGGGATTTTTTGGGAGATCTGGGGAGGGAAACCAGAGGGGTGTGGCTTGGTGACAATATTAGCAGCCTAAAAGCATTCTAAGAGAGCAAAGGAGAAAACACAAGGATGGGTAGACATGCACAATTCCAAGAGGAAAGGATACATTCCCAGGATCACAGCTTCCAGGCATTTAATTGGCAGGGCCTCTTTGGTCATTTCTTTGGCCAGATCCATCAGCCTGCAGAGTGGGATAAGGGAAAGACGATGAGACTTAAGAGGCTTTATGCTATGCAAGTATGGCCAGTTCAGCCCTTTTGCACTGTGTATGTAAGTAGGTTTCCAGGAGAGAAGGTGGCCCACTGAGGACAGGGAACAGAAGAAAATATCTTCTTTACGAAGATATTAAATCCAAACCAGGTCTCTACCACATGCTGTTGCTGCTTACAAGGAACTCCCTTCAGTGAGTTACAGCAAAGCTGCCTACTAGGGCAACCTCTGTTCTCGGGGAGACCACAGCACTTGGCTCATTGAGTTCTGGATGGACACCAATGTGACCACAAGCAGAAGCTTCAAAGGACCAAAAGCCAGCAATGTTTGCCTCACAAGGTTCAAGGACAGTGAAGCCCTCTTCTCTGGCATCAATCCTACTCACTATTCAACAAATACTGTGGAGGAGACATTGCACTGATTACAGCACAAGACATTTGGGGTCACATACGTCTATGGACTAGATCAATAGTAAGAAGCCAGTCTTGGAAGACTCCCAGTATGCTGGCCAAGAAAGGCAATGAACATCAGGTGCTTGTTGCCAGGAACTTACGGGGCACAGCGCCTCCCAAAATTTGCAGTCAGGAGAATCCCCCTTGTCCTTCAAAGTACGAGGCACCAAAAGCTTAGTGAGCCTAGATTCTACAAAGGCACTCACAGGAGCTATGAAGTTAGACCTGTAAAGATACCTGGCTTTTATGAAGCTTGTTCAGGGCAGGACCTAATTTCAGAATCCATCAGAAGTTCATACAGTTACATTCCAATTAGAAGCAGGCAGAATCTGCACATCTTTGAAAAGCATTTACGTTATTTTACTGGATTTACCAATTCACGACAACAAAACCTGCTTTTGTCCTTGAGAAAGGCCAGACGCAGCTCTGCCCAGCCATGCCCCAGGCAACAGACAATATGAAGTCACCTAAAGTAGGACGGAGCTGCAGTACTGAAAGCCCCAAGTGCCACCTAGACCTTGGTCAGGGGATGGAAGAAAAAGCAGTGAGTATAAGCAAGGCCCCTACATCTTAAAGCAAAGATTAAATGCAGTAGGGGCTGCCAGCACTTACCCAGTCAGAGGTCTGCTCTTCTTAATCTCAAAGAATTGTGTCCCAGTGTGATTGTACCTGGAGGCAAGAAGTTAAGGGCTGGACAGCTTGGAAAGCAGAGTATGAAGATAAACCTGTCTGAAGAACTTTCATGTTACTTATTCTTACAGCAAAGTCATGATCCCACAAATATAACAGCAATGCAAGAAAGTCCCCACCTCCCTCCTGCATTTCTCCCATTTATAGTTACTTTTTACTTCCACTGTATTTCCTTCCTGTCAATTCTTCTCTTTCTCTTCCCCACACACAGGTTTCCACTCGATTTCCCAAAGGTCTGTGCTGACAGTACATGCTGTGCTCAGCTTTGCAGTTACAAGGGCAGAACAAAGTTTGCTAGATCTCTGCCTGCTCCTGTCTCTACAGAATGCACGGAGCATTGAAATGTTCACGGTATCTTATTCTAAGACTGACTGGGACCCAGTCTAGAGCACCTTGGATGGTGAGAGATGCCAAAAGGTCTGCCTCCTTACCTTGTTTTAAGGCTGAAGCCAGAGCTGGCTGTGTATCTCACCAGTGAGATTAGACTGTGCTTGCATGGCACATACCTGCTGTCCAGCACAACAGGGATGGAGAGATCTCATTCCCAGGACAGAGTCACAGGGACAGCTCTGCATGTAAAGGGGCAGGATACTACAGATGTTCAAAAGCAGGGCAGCTGACCATCCTTCAGACAGCTACAGAGAAGAGTATTCGAATGGGATGACCTGAGAGGCAGTTTTCTCAAAACCATAGCTCACCTGTGCCTCAACAGTGAGGTGACACAGTTTGTAGTCCATCTGAGGCCTGGCTGTCAGGGTCTCAGATACGCGTGTTTTTAACAAAATGGCACTGTAAAGCCACTGACCTAGAAGGGTGGGTAGTGGGGAAAGGCCCTTGACAACATGCCTATTTGTTACATGGTGTGAACAGGATCAGAAGGTAACTTGGGCAGAAAAAAAAAGAAACGGAGCAAGAAAACAAACCATCATCCCAAGTCCAGCTTCCTGTTTCCAGGGAGCAAATTTCAGTTCCTCTCCAGCTATGACCGAGCTTTTCTGTTTGCAGGGAAAGAAAGTCCCCTCACTCCCTCTTTCTGGGTTACCACACCAGTGACTAAGGTAACAGTAAAGGATACTGAAGCTCCCTGATGTAGCGCTGTACAGCTTCCAGGCGCTCAGGGATGGGGGTGGACGGCTGGAACGCAGGCACACTTGGTATGGCAATCTGAAATGGGGAGCAGAACATACATCATTGCTTCCAAACCTCTCCAACTTCTTGCTGAACTCAGTGGCACATAGCTACAGGGAGTGTGTTTCTCTGAAACCAGCCCCTTTTTGCTGTCTGAAGTGACTACACCAGGAACATTCCTCTGCTCCCACACTGATAACTGGGAAGGAATTCAGAATGAAGCACCACCACAGAGCTGCAAGAGAAACTGTGAGAAAGGCTCCTGCATTTAGGCAACATTACATTGGAACAATTAGATAAAATTAATTGACAAGGCAAGATGCGAGACAAGAAGGCTATCACCTGAAGGAGCTTGGTTGGACTCATTTGAATATGCAAACTGGAAGAATCACAGAATGGTCAGGGTTGGAAGGGACCTCTGGAGATCATCTAGTCCAACCCCCTGGTAAAGCAGGTTCACCTAGAGTAGCTTGCACAGCATCATGTCCAGGCAGGCTGGGTGGGTTTTGAGTGTTTCCAGAGAAGGAGACTCCACAAGCTCTCCGGGCAGCCTGTCCCAGTGCCCTGTCACCCTCAAAAGCAAAGAAGTTTTTCCCTATATTCAGAAGGAACTTCCCGAGTTGCACTTAGGGCCCATTGCCCCTTGTCGCTGGGCACTGCTGAAAAGAGCCTGGCCCCATCGTCTTGGCGCTCACCCTTAAAGATACTTGCCTTCATTGATAAGATCCCCTCTCAGTCTTCTCTTCTCCAGGCTAAACAGACCCAACTCTCTCAGTCTTTCCTCAAAAGGGAGATATTTCAGTCCCCTCATCATCTTTGTAGCCCTCCATTGGACCCCCTCCCAGCAGTTCCCTGTGTCTCTTGAACTGGGGAGCCCAGCACTGGACACAGCACTCCAGATGCACCTCCCCAGGGCAGAGCAGAGGGGCAGGATCACCTCCCTTGACCCTGGTAGCCACACTCTCCTAGAGAAGGAGAGAGAGGCAAAAATGGAAAACGAGTTTCCCCAAAGCAACCAGAGCATGGAACGGTCCTGGAAGCAAGGGTATAAAGGTCCTTCAGTGCCTCCTGGCATCTCAGGTGAGTTGGCACTGACTAGGACACAGGCTTGACAGCATCACAACTTCTGCCCTGAAGTGTCTGTTGTTTTGAATTACGTGGTCAGAGAATGACTTCTGAAAGTTCACCACTCGGACTGCTGTCCCATTCTGATGCCTCATGAGTCTGGTCAGATTTTCCTCACCATTTGCCCCACAGGGGATAACTGCAGCCTTGTTAACAGCTGAGAAAATGTGTCCACAGGACAAATAAAATGGAGAAGACACAAGTTTGGTGTGACTGACAGGCTTGGAGAAACGGCCCAGCATTTTCCCTCTGAAGGATAGCTCGTGCCTTGCAGACAGCCCTCTGATACCAGACTGCAGCTTTTCACAGCACTTAGGTTTTTAGCATTTCAGTTCCTCCTCAGACTTCCCCCAGAGCTGGGCTATCCCCAGCTAAGAAAGAGTGAGTCAGAACTAGATCTTCCCTTGGGCCTTCCACTCTGCTGTGCACAACTGCCTCTGCAGGCCATGGTTTTGTAGCCAGCAGCGCTGCTTAGCCACTCCTCACCCTCCTTGTGCATTTCTGCGGCCACTCATTTCCATGCCTCCAGCTGCTGCCCTGGGCTGGCATAAGCAACTGGTGAGCTGGGCCAGGCACCTGAACCAGCTGAAAGCCAAGCCAGCAAGCATGGGTAGTTTTCAGTCAGATCAGTTCCCTGTCCTGGTTTGCCACATGGCCGCACTTTGCTTATGCCTGCACGGCAGAGGGGCAGAGACTGCTTAAGGTTAAGAGATGGGCGGTTGCTGCCTCTGGAAACTAATCTGTAACTGTTTTTCAGTCTAGCTCCAAACACCATCAGCAAGTAAACACTGAGCCAAACCCAGTCTCTTATCTCTCTCACCAAACCCAGTCTCTTATCTATTTTCTCTCCCATGTTTTGATTATTTATTTTTTTAAAAACTTAAGTAGCATCATTTGGACACTTGTACCCATTTTTCTAGCATCTTTTGGAGCCAGTGCCTCATTTCTGTACCCTGTGTGGAGCAAGCAGAGGCACCAGCCGGCTCACTTGCAGGAGACAGCACAGGAACAGCAGGAGCAGATGTGAAACTGGGTTTGTTCAGCCACAGCAGGAGCAGGGAAGGCTCCAGAGAGCAGCACAGGGATGGAGCCACCTCTGGAACTACACGAGCTGAGTCAGTTTGGATGCTGTGAGCTGACACACTGACTCACAGGAAATCATTTCCAGGCAGAAACAATGAAAGAGGTACCAACCAGGACAGGCTGACTATTTAACTTTGTTTCATTTCTTCAGCATGGAGACTTCCATGCTTTTTGAGTGGAGACAGACACGTTAAGTGCCTGTTGACAGCACAGACTAATGATTCTGGGTAGTTACTCTTCCCTTTACTAGTACAGACCCCCAGATCCCTTTTCCTCAAAGGACTGTGCAACAGGCAGCGTAATGGCAACCAGTTCAGCAGGGGACTAGTTAATGCAGAAAAGCCTCCTGCACCTCAAGTAATTAAACTGATGAAAGTACAGCATGCTCACTCTTTCTCTCTCAGATCTGGGCCTGCAGCCCAGACTGGGCTGCAGTTTCTTTTGCTTCAGGTCTATAGCATTTTAATGGGGCAGCAGAAGCAGGAGGAAAGGAATAAGGTCTCCATCCCTCAATCCCACACTGACAGGATGGGACATCCTAATGCTTTGTTCTGGCCCAGCATCATCCACTGCACATCTCAGAAGGGTTATAAATATTAGGCAGTCTTCACAGTCCTCCAGAAAGCACAGAAGAATTTATTTATAAAAGAAAAGACAGGAAATCAGATCTATTTGGCTTTCCTTTTAGTTATTCTGAAAGCTGGAGAGAGAGCTAGGAAGAGAGCCCAGATTTCCCAGAGTATGTATCTCTGCCAGGCTTAGCAGACTGACTGAACACATCCTTGGTCCTTCATCACTTGTGTGGAGGGGTGGCATCACCCCACTCCTAGATCCATGCACCCCAGCAGGCTGGCATGGGACTAGGGCTCTGCTTTTAGAAGGGAGATCCCAACAACAACAGATTTTTGTGTACTGGGAGGGCCACGCCGCACATGAGACAAGGCAGATGGCAGTGAGGCAGGGACAAAGCTCCACTCTCAGCCATACCACAGAGGTGCTTTTTTGGCCAGCCTAGTTCAGCAACAGTTTCTTTTACGGTGCTTATACATATCCAGGTGCCTCCCTAATACTTTTGCAAGCGACTTGGGAGCAGTATCAATCCCAGCTGTTAGCCTAACTGAAGAAACTGGATTTTTTCCCCTCTCTCTCTGTGAACCCATTAGATGCAACTCTTCCCGTCTTTGCCCTCATAACCACCGCATCTGAAAGCCATCATTTCTTAATGAGGCAAGCATGCATCGCTTTGTATTTCTAGCGTGTGCCCATGTAATGGTCCCAGCAGCTCCAAGCAAAGCAGTACTCCACCCTGTCGCTACAAAGGAAATGACCTGCAGGAGGCTGGCGCTCTCAAGCCCAGCATGCATGGCCCATAAACTTCAGTCCTGCCAGTGTGGCATGGCTCACTCGATACCCACTCACTCCAAATCTCCCTGAAGGAAATGGAGACCAGCAGAGATCTCTGAGCTCTCACACCCCAGTGAAAGACACAGCCCCTGCAGCTGACCTGTGGACATAAAAAGCCTGATCACAGCCTCCTGCAGTCATCATTTTACAGTATTAAGTTTATTTTATTGACAACTCTATTTTATGGACACCCAATGCTGGCTACAATTCAAAGCCAACAATTTCAGAGCAGGCAAACCACTGTCCAATTCCCAACACCTAAAAAGGCTTATTTGCCCTCCAGCACATGGAGAGTACTTGGCTTTTCAAAGGAGCTAGCCCTGCAGAGTACACTCATTTGCCCTAATCCTCATCTGTTGCATCAGCCACTCAAAGAAACTTGATGGCACAGAGACAGGTGGGGATACAAGCAGCCCTCAAAGATAAAACACATCCCTAGAGGGCAAAAGGAGCTAGGAAAACAGAGCCCATCCATCCTTGCTACTTCCTGGATGCCAGCATCCTCTCAGCTGTATGCCTGGTGAGCTTGGGAATGGGATCTCAGATTGCAGAACACTGAGTAGTTTATAGGCCTGGTTCCCAGGGGTGCTAGCAGATGCCAAAAAAAAAATGGATAGCCCAATTTCACCTGTTTTTGCAAGAGCTCATACCACTTGCATCCCCTAACTGTAACCCTTTGACACCAAGACTATCAAGTGAGAACAGTGGAAGTACTTCCCATTAAGACCAAAGCCAGAGACTGAACACTGCATTGCCCTCTGCTCATGCGCTGGACTCGTTTGTGAACTTCCTTCTTCCATTTCCCTCAGCTCTCCCAGCCAAATCGGCCCTTTTGGTCAGTAAGTAGTGGGTGTTCTGACTGATCTGAAATACTTCCAGCCTGCACCCAAGCTCAGGATGGAGTCTGAGGGAAGAAATCCGAAAAGGAAGGAAAAGTCTAGTGGGGTTAGAATGGGGGCTGTAACCAGGATTCAAGATTTGTTCTGGTTGCTGCCACAGATGCCTATAACTTCACAGCACAAAGGAGGTTACATCACATGCTTCTCCAGAGTTCCTCGTGGAAAGCAGTATGGATAGGCTGGGCTCTATGTAATAGTGTGTACTTGCATACCTAAATTTACCTTCCCAAGGAGGTAAGTCCTTGCTAAAAAAAAACTTTATCTCTTTGGATTTGAATTTCCGCTGTTAGTGTGATGGGAATGCTCCCAACACCCACCAGCTGGGTGACACACCAAATGTTTGCAGTGTCTTTTGTTCACAGGATGCCAATGAAAGGGGGAGATTTTTCTGCGGTTGAGGTGCAACACCGATAGCAACAATCACAAGAACTCGCATGCAAAGGTTTCAGCATGGCACAAGGTTAAGTGAAACCATCGCCAGTTCCTCTGGCTGCTCTTTGGGTAGAGTTTTCTGTAGCGAGGGCAAGAACATGCCTGGAAATACAACATCTGCTCCTACACTAGCAACAAGCTCTGCAAGCGCTCACCAACTCCTCTTAAAACTCTGGCATCAAGAGTGTCTGTTCCGACAGACACCACTCCGTGCAGGAGTGCTTCTCGGTGTGGGACACTGTGCCCAAACCCAGTTTCTTCAGGTTCAGAGATTCCCCTCTGCCTCACTCACCCTCCCGCCTCAAGCATTCAGACTCCTCTGAACTGAACCCTCCTTGTCTTTTCATCATTTATCCAGTGTTCCCCTTCAGGGCAATCTGACCCCCCTCCCAGAGGCTTGCACATCAGCCATCTGAAGTCTCTTTTCCAGCAAGGCCTGGGAAGAAGACCCCTCTTCTTCACCCAGGCAGGAGCGCCCCGCAGCCGCCCCCCGCACTCCGAGCGTGGCTTTGCTTCCTGCAGAGCACCCCCGGGGGACCGACCCTTCCCGAGGGATCACTCCCGAGCCGGGGAGCCCGGCCTTCGGGGGGGGGGGGGGATCCCAGCGGGATGTCGCCGTGTCCCCTCATCCCCCCGTGCGCCCCGCAGGGGACGGCCCGGCCCGGGCGCTGCCGCCGGCACCTGGCTCGGCTCCGCACCGGCCGCGGGTCTCACCTTGGGCAGGTCGGCGGCGCCCCGGATCCTCTGCGCCACCCGGTCCCCCTCGGGGTGGATCCTGCCCACATGCCGCCACATCCGCTCCCAGGTGGGCTCGTCCACCGGCAGCCCGCCGCGGTTGACGAAGAAGGGGACGCCGCCGTCGCGGAGATCCTCCTCGCCCTCTTCCTCCTGCTGCTCCTCGTCCCGCGGTGCCGCCGCCTCGCCGGCCGGGGGGTGCCTGGCGGCGGCCGCGGCCCCCGCCGCCCCCCGGCATCGGCATCGCCGCCGCCCGCGCTCAGCGCCCGTCGCCCGCCGCCGGGCCGCCGGGGGCCGCGTCCCGCATGGCCGGCGCGCCGGGCACGGGGCGTCACCGCCCCCGCCTCGCCCCCGGCGGCGTCGAGGCGGAGGGTTTTCGGGGAAAAGGGGGAGAAAACGCCGGGCGGGGCGGCGCCGGCCGCCGCATCAGGCCGCCGCGGCGGGGGAGGCGCCGGCGGCCCAACCGCCCGCGGCAGTGACGGCGGGCACCGCGCGGGGCGGGCCTGCGGCCGGGGCGCCCCTGCCGCGCCGCCTCCCGAGCGCTGCGCGGGGCGGGGGGGCCGGGCGGGGACAGCCGCCGCCCCGGCGGGTGCTGCATGCGGGGTAACAAAGCCCCGCGCGGGGGCGGCGCCGGGCCGGGCTGGGGCTGGGGCTGGGCCGGGCACCGCTCCGCTCTGCTCCGCCCCGGGCCGGGCGGTGCGGGGTGCCGCAGGCCCCGGATCAGCGGCGGGCGCCCACCGCCGTAGGCAGAGGCGCTGTCCGAGGGCGATAAGGCCGGGAGCCGGCTGCGGGCGGGCGATAAGGGGGGGGAGGGGCGGCGGGCGGGGAGGGAGGGCGCGAGCGGCGGAGGGCGGGGCCACGGAGCGGCCGTTTAACGGTCGGCGCGAGGGGCAGGTGGCTGTCTTCGCTGGGGCTGTAGGGCGGCTGAGGGAGCAGGGCTGGCGGGTCCCCCCGGCCTTTCCGCCCCAGCCTTCCCGCCCCACGCCGTGCCACGGTGGCTGTGAGGAGCTGAGGTAGAGCTACCAGGTGGAAGGCGGGGGGCGGCAGGGAAGGTAGCTGGGGCCCTCCTGTGCTGCCTGAGCCAGAGGCACAGAGTGACCGCGAAGGGTGGGCTGTCCCCAGGTGGCCGATGTGTGCCTGATCTCGGGGTGTGCCTCTCATGGGAGTGTCCAGCAGGGCTCTTCTGCCTGGAAAGAGACAAAAAGTACACTTTTGTCAACCACAAGTGAAAGACTGAGCGTTGTGCTCTGGCTGCTGGGCCTGGTTCTCTGTCTCAGCCCCCCCCATAGCACTGAGTGTGCCGCTGTGGTTGGAGGTTCTCCAGTGTGTTCCTGACCTAAGGCTTGTGTCCTCATCCATGAAGATGAGGCTATGTCTTGCTGTGGACAGGGGCTGCTGTCTGTGTCTTTTCACCACTCTGATATTAATCCATTTCAAAAGCTCTAGTAGAAGAGAAGCGCTGCAAACAAATGGCTGTTGTTCAGCGTCAGTGTGGGGAATGGAGGAAATGGATCCTGCGTCAGGTTACCATGGGATTTGATGAGTCCAGAGGACTGGGTGTAACCTTTATGGAGTCTGGCAGAGGGTTTCAGAGAGAAATGCCACTTTGGTAATGCTCTGTGGGCAGGTGTTCACATGAGATTGTTTCTGAGGGCAGAATTAAAGCCGCATCTCTGTTAAACTCAACCAAAGGTTCATTTTATTTTTTTCTTTCAAGAAAATTAAGCTAAACGCATATCCCTGCTTCTTCCTTCTGCCTTCCAAACAAATCACTGGCATTGCCTCATGCAACCTGCATTGATTTCTGGAATGCTTAAGCATATGTTTCTTCACTGAACAAGGATTTTCTCTTGAATGGGGACCTTGAACAGTGTTGATTTATCACTTCAGTAAGGTTTTTAGTGGTTTTATGGTTGTCTTTGCCTTTGACCTGTGAGCAAGTGGTGGTTGGTAGAAGTTGACTCCTTATATCTAAAGAGGCAGTAAAGCCTGTGGCAGGAATCGCTCTGCAGCCCCTGAGTGGATGCATTTTCGTAAGAATAGTTCATACCCTCCCACGTCCTTGGCCCCTTCTTCTCCAGCGGTCCCCAATTCCTCTACAGACACAGGACTGGGAGCGTGCCAGTCATGCAATGCCAGTGCACAGGCATAGTGGGGGGACATCATCTGCATTTTGGTTGAGTGCCAAGTATATTTCCAGTAACCGTGCTGGGAAAAGGACAGGGTGCAAAGGCTTTAAATGCTTCTTTTAGAGTTGTATTTCCTTCCCTGGCTGAAACCAAGCACAGCCGTCCGTAAAAGCAAGGATGCTAGTTTGGAGTTTGAGCACCAGCACTAATTCATGGCTGGTAGTTCACATTGCCTTCTATACCTCAGCTTTTCTATCTGTAAGAAGAGGGAAATGCTAATAACACTGGCTTGTGGCCACAAATTTTTGTAAAGATTAGTTGACCTTTTTTGACATGTTAAGAATTATTCTTTCCTAAAAATGAAAAATACTGTTTTATAGTAGAAGTGAAATGCAGTCCTTTTCTCTTTAGTGCCTTACAATACAGTCTCAAATCTCTGTTGGAGGAAATGTAGCTGTTAATCATCATCAGGCCTCAAAATAAGGCTTGTCAGGGGATTTTTGCATGAGTTTATATTAGTTAATTATTAGGCAGTGTCCCTCCCTTCTGGCTATCACTTCAAATAATTTGGCAGCAGTGGAGGATCAGTATTTTTAGGTAATAACATGGCAATACACTTTGTTTAGCTGGGAAAGAATAGAGCACAGCCATGCAGAGTGAGCCAGTCCCTGCAGTGAGGATTGAACGTAACTGAGGTGACAGTGGGGGACAAGGACTTTGCTACCTCTTCTGCACAGCTGGTGTTGCCTTGTCTGTGAATGTTGTTACCTGTGGTGCAGGCTGTGTAATAGACATTAAACACTGCCTCTGATTTCTAGCAGCAGATTATTGTGGCTAGGATGATGAGGGACCAGAATACCATTCAATTTTTGTTTAATAACAATATAAATCTTCCATTTACTTGTGCTCTGTAGAGGACGACTGTGCAGACACTCTGTGAATCACAACTGAGAATGTTTTGTTAAGACAGTTAAGATTTGCTGTTAGTGAAATAACAAATAATATTGATAAAGGTTTGAAATGAAGTCAGAGATTCTGTGAACAAAGAAGTTATTTCATAAGATATAAAATATTTGGTAAAAGTATTCAAGTGGTGTAGAAAGCATTTGAAAAATAAATTCTCTCCCCAGCTCTTATGGGTGAATTGGGAGTTTCCCCTCTGCTGGAGAAGATCCAAAATTTGTTTCTGTAAATGTAGATAGTGAGTGGTAGTGTTGACTTTGTGTCATAATGTCTTTTACATTTTGATTAATAGTTAATTTTTTTTTATTTCTGCCCATCATTTGTTAGTATGCTGTCTTTTTTTTTTTAAAAAAAACAACTTCAAAAGCACCAGACTATTCTTTAAGCAGTGTTGTTAGTATGCTGTCTTTTTTTTAAAAAAAAAAACAACTTCAAAAGCACCAGACTATTCTTTAAGCAGTGTCTTTGTGAACTTGCATAGGAGCAATTAAAACACCAGTAATTTCTCATTCCTGATGGCAATTTCAGGCCACTATTTCCATAGTTTGGTTAACATACATTTTCTTGGTGTGAACTGGAACCCATCATTTAAGATCTTGATGATCTTAAAGGTCTTTTCAAACCTTAATGCTCCTTAGATCATGAGCAGGGGTTGTGCTATCTTTTTATCCATCTTGGCCTAACTCTTTGTGATCTAAGCTTCTCTGTGCTGCTAACTTCCTTTTCTGTAACTGTTTCAGAGTGCGTTCCCCTTTCTGTATTCCTCAAAGAGCTCAGTGAAAAGCCTCATGTGACAAATCAGTGTCTTTGTGAACCTGTTTCTCAGTTTATTTAGCTCCAAAGCTATTATCGAAACCCACTGAATTTCCTTCAGTGTTTTTTACATATTATTCCTGTTTAATTCTGTGTGTGTTTGGAATGCTTCTTTCAAAAGCACCAGTAGTTTGTCTAAACTGTTTCCGAACTGTGCAATTGTGCCTCTTTCACACTTGATAGCATGCAACATAGTTTGTAAGGGTTCTTCTCCTGAGAGCTGTGTTCTTACGGATCGCAGATTTCTGCACCTGCAGGCAATCTGTAGGAAACTTCCAGCAGATTCACCTATTTCCATCCAGGCTTGGCTCTACTGGTGGCAGTAACGAGCGGAGGTGAGGAGCTGAAGCAGGAACTGAAGTTTGCAGCTGCCTGACTGTGTTTGGGCCCTGCAGTGTTCAGTTGAGCCCCGTTGCAGAAAGGAACGGGCTGGGAGGGATGTCATGGTGGAGTCCAGGATGGCTTTGGCTGTCAGGTTAGCAGAGCTGCTGTGCTCAGTTGTGGTGGTTTGACCCTGGTTTGGATGCCAGGTGCCCACCAAAGCTGCTTTATCGTTCCCGTCCTCAGCTGGACAGGGGAGAGAAAATATAATGAAAAGCTCATGGACCGAGATAAGGACAGTGAGATCACTCAGCAATTACCGTCACAGGCAAAATTGACTCAGCTTGGGGAAATTACCTTAATATATTGCCATTCAAATCAGAGTAGGATAATGAGAAATAAAATCAAAACTTAAAAACACTTTCCCCCCACCCTTCCCTTCTTCCTGGGCTTAACTTCACGTCCAATTTTCTTGGCCTTCTCCACCCTAGTAGCACAGAGGGATTGGGAATAGGGGTTGCAGTCAGTTCATCACGTTGCCTCTGCTGCTCCTTCCTCCTCGGGGAGGGCTCCTCACACTGTTCCCCTGCTCCAGCAGGGCATCCCTCTCATGGGAGACAGTCCTCCGTGAACTTCTCCAACATGAATCCTTCACATGAGGTGCAGTTCTTCACAAACTGCTCCAGTGTAAGTCCCTCCCATGGGGAGCTCTTCAGGAACAGCCTGCTCCAGCATGGGTCCCCTGTGGGGCCACAAGCCCTGCCAGCAACCTGCTGCAGCTGGGGCTTCTGTCCCCATGGGGCCACAGGTCCTGCCAGGAGCAGGCTCCAGTGCAGGGTGCCCACAGGGTCACAGCCTCCTTCGGGCATCCCCCTGCTCCAGTGTGCCACACCATGGGCTTTACTCCAGGCTGCAGGGGAATCTCTGCTCCAGCACCTGGAGCACCTCCTGCCTCTCCTTCTGCACTGACCTGGGTGTTTGTGGAGTTGTTTCCCCTCACATATTCTCACTCCTCTTTCCATCTGCAAATTATTTTGCAGGGTTTTTTTCCCCCTTTTAGAATATGTTATCACAGAGGTGCTGCCACTGTTGCTGACGGGCTTGGTTGTGGCCAACAGCAGATCTGTCTTGGAGCTGGCTGGCTTTGGCTCCATTGGACACAGGGCAAGCTTCTAGCAGCTTCTTGCAGAAGCCACTCCTGTAGCCACGCGGCTACCAAACCCTTGACACGCAAGCCCAATACATCAGTGAAGGGATGGGGAGGAAACCTGTATAGCTTTTTAGTCACAAATTCGCTATACAAAACCATTACATGAGATATAGTGTTAATTTGGATTCACAGTACTTATGCTCTATGAACATATTTACATGAATCTTGCTTTATCTGTGGAATAAGTGGGGGAGCTGAATCTAGGGGAAGAGAAGCCTGAGAGGGTGCAGTCTTTAGATATATAAAAGGTCCCTGAAAAAAGGTAGGTCTTACACTTCTAGGGCACATAGGACAGGAAGTATTAAGTGTTTAAAATGTAATGAGAAAGATTCAGGTTATATGTTAGAAAAAACTTCCCGTAAGGATAGTGAAACACTGGAAGAAATGGTCTCAGCAAAATACGGAGTGCACATCATTGAAAAGTTTCAAGCATTGTTCATCTGCCATCAGTCAGGAATTGTTACAGTTGGTCTTGATAATCTTAAGGGTCTATTCCAACCTAAATGATTCTATGACTTAATTAGAGTTGATCCTGATCTTGGGAGGAAGGGGAAGAACCTATATGACCTTAAGGTCCTTTCTTCTGTGCATGAAAATCAATAGCCTAAATGAGCACTGAAGGTGGGGAGAGTTTCTGCTGGTTTGAAGGGCTCTCTTGGTGGTGAAGTAAGCTCAACTCGTTTCCGTGAATGACTGTTGCTCATACAAACAGCCTCTTGGATTCCAGTTACTGTTCTTAAATGAGAGAAATATTGTGTATTTGCATGGAATCAGAGCAGTGTGGTTTACAAAGTGAACTTTAGAAAGTGGCTTTCTTATTACGAAGAAAGGTTTCTTTGTAATATCTTTATTACGCATTATGTGAACTACTTTTCAGTTAGAGATGGAGGGTTAAAACTCATGTGTTAAGTGGTGGTTTTTGTTTGTATGGTGTTTCATAGGATCACAGAATTGTTTGGGTTGGAGGGGACCTCAAAGGTCATCTAGCTCCAACCTCCCTGCCATGGGCAGGCACAGTTTCCACTAGTTCCAACCCCCTTGCTGTGGGCTTGGCAGTTTCCTTTATTTGTGTTTAGTTTTCTCCAGCTTGCAACTGCCTTTAGCCTGTTCATACAAATGTCTTTATGTGCGATGAAATTCTCTGCTGTGCAGAAAACCCTGATGAGATCAATATACTGCTGAGCAGCATGCATATGCTGCAGGAGATCTTTGCCCAGAGCAGGAATTCTACCTTTGCCCCTAATTCTGTTCTTGTTTTGCTTCTAATCAGGACTATCTCTGAAGATAACAGCAAAGCTTCTGTTATTTGATTGATAAGCTGATGTAACCTTTAGTCTGTCTGCGAGATTGATTGGCTTAGCAGTGCCAGAATAGCCCTGTTCTGTGGGCAGCAAAGAATGACGTCCTCAGAGACTGATAGAGTGACTCCGCACATTTTCCCATTTGGGAGCAGTCATACAGATTACTTTTCCTGCATAGGTCAGATCTAAGAGAGAGGAGACTTAGATCCAATCAAGTTATCAAATGTCAGCAAATATTTATGAAACTTCTGCATTTATCTTCCTTTATCGTTGACCTGTTGAGTTGTCACATAATCCAGCGCACTTTGGCATGGCATTCTCTGTCCTGTCACATGGTCGCTAGACCAGCCATGCATCATCCAACACGTGGAGATGCACACAAGGGGACTCAAGAAGGCTGAAAGTTTCAGACTTGCTGGAATGAGGAGAACAACTATAGATGGTGATCAGAACTTTGCAATTGGACTGTTTTATTTGGAGTTTCTAATCTGTTCTTACAAATAACTTTGCTTGATGAAAGAGACTTGGAAAGGGCTTGGGTGTGGAGTTTCAGGGCTGTGAAAGGAAGTAAACATCTTGCATGCTCTGTGCCACCCCAGCTTAGAGGCAGGGTGTGAGACCAAAAGCTAAGAGTTTTGGGTTGTGTGCAGAACTGGCATCTGAAGATTTATTCATCCAAATAGGGAACAGAAAAAGCATCGTGACACCTGGGCGACAAGTGAAAGAACTGTAAGTAGAAATGCTTTCTAAAGTTCAGCTGTCTCCTTCAGAAAAAGACCATAGACTGATACGGTTTCACATCAAACTTTAGTGAAATGAAGTTGAACAGCTAACAGGTATAAAGTATTCTGCGTATAAAGTATTCTGCTTAGCTGGGGAAAAAAAGGGGGCTTTGTTTTCTGAAGAGTGGAAAACTCCGGTTTTAGAAGTCACAGAAGAGTTAACAGAGCTTTCTTCTATATGAGAGCTAAACAGACATGAAGTAACCTGAAGTTACACTAGAAAAAAATTGTAGAACATAAATTGAAAACGTGTACATCATTTTAAAGTTCATTATCTTCTTCAGTGAGCTTTAGCATAAAGCTAGACAGTTCTTCTATCATAAAATTCTTAATTTCCTTTCTGTCTATCTGATATTTTTTCTAGAGGTGGAGAGGAAACAGGCTCCTATCCCATAAAACCTTTTTCCTGTTTTACACTGGTACAGAACAGACACTTCTGAAACATTTAACTGGAACCAGAATAATGAATATACCAATCACCGGGTATTTATTTAGGTTTTTGGAAGAACTGCTTTCCAATCTCAGCAATGTTTTGTGTGAAATAGAAATTTAAACATACATTTCTTGCATCCAAACAGGTGTGCTGACCTTGGGCTATAATGTGAGTCTCTCTTACATGGGTCAGAATGAGCATTCAATTATACATGCAAAAACCACTACTCTCACACTAGCCAGGTCAGGAACTTATGTGGAGCCTTAGGTTCAATTCCCTGTGCCAAGCCTCATGCATGTGATTCAAACTTAAGTCTTATCATTGACTCTGCAGATCATCAGTACATTCTGGAATTGGCATCTCTCCCTTTTGCTTTGATCAGAAAATTCTCCTTGAACCTGAGTAACCTTTCTTAGCAGAAATTTATATTTTTCAAGAAATTTCAATACACTGGCATTTCCCAAAAGCAAAGGTATTTCCTCAAGAAATTTTTTATTATTTTCTCAGTCACATTGGTCCTGAGCAGTTTTCTGTTCATGGTTTGGTCTTTTGTGTTTCCAGTTTTAACTTTGTCATTCAGCGGTAATAGATTTTTTTATCCCCTCCCCACCTGAAGCCTGGGATCAAGCTATTCAGCAAAGAAACTTTCAAGTGCTGAATGGGTTTTGGAGATCTGTGTTGCATTCCCTCCTCTTTGGTACTCTGTTCTGTCCATGCTTTCCCAGTTTTCTTGTTTGTATGCCTGCAGCATCCTTGCAAAACACGAAAGTGCTACTCTTCCCATTCTGCAAATGAAGAAATGAGATAGAAAACCTAAGTACGTGCTCTTACTGTGGGTGAAAAGACACTTGAGCAGGCTGTGTGATCACTGACCTTGAGCAATATGCTCAGGGGAGTGAGCCAGGTAACTGGTTTAGAACCACGTCCATACAATGGTACCTGAATGTACCAGCGCTGACTCTGGTTCATGCTGCTACAGCAGTGCTGTGCCATCTGTGGTTCCTGGCTTGGGAAACCACAGCTTAGTGCTCTGCATCATGCTCTGCTCTGAGGTGTAAACTTGTCCTGAGTGACTTGTCCAAGATCACACAGGAAGACACTGGCAGAGCAGGGACTCAGTGTGAGTTTTCTCCTAAGCAACAACCCAACCTTCTTTAATTTTGTTTCTAGGCTACGTAAATTGTAAGTGAATAAAATTTCCGTGCATCTGGAAAGACTTCTTAAATATTTTTTGGAAAGTGGGTTAATTCATATAACAAGATGGGTTTTGGGGACTGGAGAGCATTGGCTGGAATGGGATTAGTTATGCTAAGGAAACACTTAATTTGTTTTTCACTGTTGGAAATGCAAATATAATGTTGATGGGCTGGACTTCCATCTTGCTTTTCTTCATTGAGGTTAGAGGAGGAATGCACTGATCTGCCCTATTATGTCATAGACTGAAAGGAGTTGTTATGCATTGAGGAACGTATTAGAAGAATATGAATGAAATGTTTCATTTAAAAAATGGGTTTATCTCTATTAAGAAATGGTACATCCTTTTTGTCAGTGTTAATCTCCTGGTTCTGATTCTGTCCTGTCCTGTCCACCCCCCACCTCATTAGTAATTCATAGTCCTGTTGTGCCCAACTTAATAACTAACAACGTGAAGGTGGTGTTATTTTTTTGGTGCTCTCTTCAATGTGGAAGCATTGTCTTGTTTGCACAATGCATTAGTCAGTAGTGTTCTATCCCATCTCTGAAAGCACGGGAAGTGTGAGGAAACGGGGGTGTTCATGGGTGCAGCTGCAGTGTGTTCCTGATGCCAAAGTCCCACCTTTTGCCTTAGGAGTTAACATCAACACTAAATGTAGAGAATGGCTGAAAACCTCTAAATGCAATCTTTTTAAATTGAGTTCCATTAAGATTTCTCATGAGAGGGGAGCAATTCTCTGACTGAAAAATGGAAAAGCTTATGGAACAAAACCTTTTGAAAAGTGTTGTAGGAGTCGGCAGCATTTCCTTCTCCAATCTGACCCTCTGCAAGCTCGAGTTACACGTTGCATAAGAAAAAGACCAGAGAGGCTGCTGCGTTCTCCAGCCTGTTTCCCAGAAATTAAAGTGTATAGGCCCTTAAGAAAAGAAAATGCACTCTCCAATATGAAAGTGGTCTTGAATACAGCTCTGCTTTTATTTTACCAATGTCTCAGTCTTTCGTCTTTGCTCCCTTCCCATATATGTCTCCTTGCTTAGAGGAAAGTTGGCACATTAGGATGCCAAGTAAGGACCAGAAAACAATGCACAGGAAGTATTCTGAAGAGAATCCCAGCCAAATTACAACAAATCCAGCCTTATCCTTAAAGAATTTTACAGTCAGTTCTTCACTTTTACCCTGGTTTGCTGAAACCTGCTCATCTCCTAGTAATGATACTTTTGCATTCACTAATGCATTACATTTTTTGTAGGTATCGTATTGAATGTGCTTGATGCCGCACAGTGCCATCTATTCGTGAAGAGGAGAGAACCTGTTACTGGAGATTTTGGAGGTAAGGTTGGGTTTACATAGAAGTTAGGGTGTAGTACAAAGAGCTGATTTTTTTTTTTTTTAATTGGCTGTGGACTAAAAAGATAACTTTTCCAAGGGAGTATCATACAAGGAATATATACTGCCGGGCTCGAGGCTCACACTCCATCAGTATAATGGACTCTGCAGAGGCTCGAGAGGTGTTGCTTTCCATCTGTGTTCACATTGTTAGTGTTTGAATCGGAAATTAATTGGACAGTTAATAAGTCTGTACCTATAACTATGAAGATTGTATTTTGCACCCTCTTCAACTGGAAATGCTGCTGAACCTAAGCCTCATCTCCAAAACACCTTGTCCTGTGAGTATTTGCAAGCTAGGTTGTTTTTTTTTTTTTTTTTTTTACTTAATCCTTAAGGAAAGGCTGTGTTTGTGAAAGCTTTGAGCCATATTTGATAATTCGTCTATTTCTCCATGGAGTGATTAGCTTTTTTCCCGGGTAAAAACGTTGCCGAGGTCGTAAACGTGAGAACAAAATGGGAGGAGTGACATCTAGTGGTTAGTAATGAAAATGTACATAGTTTTTTTTTTTCCTTCGGGACAATGAAAAGTAAAGCAATTCCTAATAAATGGCCTGAGATTCACTCAGAATTTATAAAACTTGAAATTTAGAGATCATTTCTGATCAGTGAAACTCCTTATGTGTTCTGACAGCCTTTGGTAAGCAGTAACTTTGTTGCTTGATGACTGATACCAAGGAGTGAGTTCGATGTCTGATGCTGAGGCCTGGTTACTCTCAACATGTTCTAATGTCATCCTGTTTCTGCTTTCCGTCTCATTGTTTGTTTGTTTTTAGGAATATTTTTATATAGCTATTCCTTTCCCACAACCAGAATGACTTTAGGATCATATGGGTTTATTATTTTTTTTATTATTATTTTTTTTTTAGGGGTTGGAGGGAGGTCATCTCATGAATAGCTCATTTGTGAGGAAAAAGTATTTGGAAAAAACTGATCTTGGAAAACATCAACTGCTTTCTTATGTTGAGAACCTAACTTTCTCATTTGTTGCTCTCAATGTTAGAAGAGTTGACAGTGTTCACTGTTGACTTCCACTGGCAAGGATCCTAGTCCTGGGCTGGACTTCCATCGTCCAGCTCAGGTCTCTGCTAGCTCAGGCAATCTTGTTGAATGGATTCACTCTAAGGGTACAGAATGGCTTACACCTGTGTGATGCCTGGTAGAAGAAAATGGGTGGTTTTACTAGGTTCTTTCCTGTTGTAATTTCCAAGGACTCATTTTCTAGGCTACTGGGCCAGTGTAACAGTCTTGCTATCAAACACTTATGGACAAATTTCAGCTGTCTAGTTCCCATCGAAGCAGGAGCTAGATAAAATCTTTATTGCTCCAGGGTAGTGCTTGGCTTCTGGTGTTATACAACACTGTGATTTTAGGTTAAATTTGGAATGCTAAGAAATGACCTACTGTATGGTCATATTTTTTTAGCTCTCAGTAATAAAAAATGTTGTGCCTTCCCACTAGCCTGGCAGGCTGCAGAGAGAATGGGAATAGACATCTCCTCAGGCTTGAGGAAAGGTTTCTGGGATGTATTTTTTATTCCAGGAGGCTTTTGGGGTGTGTAGTATATAAATACATATGTAGCTATGGAAAATTCTGGGAAAAGAGGTGGCGTTTAATACCTAGGAGTAGCAGTAGCTGTGTCCATTTGTGAGGTCTCATGAGTCTTTGCTTGTGCCTTGGATCCATCCAGATGACTCTGGCCAGCTTTGTTTCCTCTCGGTTCTTCAGGGGTGCAGAAATGGAGAGAGGAAGATAAAGGGATGTGTGGCACATGTGGTATGCATGTTAGTAACATATCCGTCACAGCTGCAGGGTCTAAAAGAAGGAAGGAAACAGGTGAAATCTGTTGTGCTCAGAGGAAGCCAGCATGTGTTTGAATGCTAGCAAATGAAAGATCTTTCCTTTAAAACTCTGTGCTTTCACACTGTGAGAAAGGGACAGGCTTGTCATTGTTGAATACCTCCTTTATGAAGCTGTGAGGTGAGTTGTCTGGATGCAGAAGATCAAATAGAAGTTGCTTGAAAATATAGTTATGCTGTAATCGCTCTGACTGCTTTAATTGGGCAGCCAACTCTGCCTTGTGACAGACAGGTGGGAAATGCAACTTCAAAATGTATGTCTGTGGCATTATAACTTCTGCACATATTTCTCAAGTATGGTATGTGGTATGACAGCCATTCCACGGGAAGCCACACCAGTTCCTTTTCCTGCAGTGAGTCAGGGCTCTTAGGCCTCTGTTGCCAACAGCCTTTCTCCAGCCATGGCTTCATACACAAAAGTGTAAGAAATGCCTTATTGTGTCAGACCTGTGGCTCACCTGGACTAGTATTTCTGTCTTGGATAGTAACAGTAGACAATACTACATAGGGCTAGAACGCAATCCTGACCATTTCATGTTGTGCATTCCACTCGTTCTTTCGCAGCATCCAGTCATTGGATTAGGACCGTTAGGAGGTATACTTGTACCCATTCCCTTACCTGTTTTGGAAGTGCTGGCCATAAATCAATGCTTTTTGCATAGCCTGCTCTTTTTGTCTAGCCTGCTGATATTATTAGCCTCGTCAGTCCCACGTGAACAGAAATTCACTACTTGCTGTGTTTGTAGAAGAAAGTTATTGCTTTTGTCTGTTTTAAACCAATTTTGCACATAGTTTGAGTGAGTGCCCAATACTTCTAGTATTGCAAGGTTTGGTAAGTAACACTCCTGCTCTTACTTTTCTCTCACCTTCATGATTTTGCAATTCTCAGTTGTATCCCCTTCAGCCTGCATGTCTCCAAATTAAGGAGAGAAATCTCTCCTCATAATGCAGCTGCTCCATCCCCTAAATTCCTGTTGCACAATTTATGTGCTTGTGTGAAACACAAGTGCTTAACCGTGGATACAGATCAGTCCCTTGCTAGCTGCATTTCCCAGCTGTCTGTCACAAGGCAGAGCTGGCTGCCCCGTTAAAGCAGCCAGAGCTATCACAGCATAACTATTTTTTTGAGCACCTTCTATTTGACCTTTTTTAAAGCTGTAGCAAGCAGATTCCAAGAACACTTGTGGGCTGAACTGCAGCAGCTTTCTGTGTTTGTGGATGGAGAGTGGCCAATTCACAGCCATCCCTATGGATGTCTGTTTTTTTTTTTCCCTTGGCCTGAAACCAGCTGTTACAAAGGGCCAGATCCTTACTAGTTTGTGTGGAGTTTCTGGTCATTTGGGCTACGGTGCTGGCCAGTCACCCATTTGTAGTTTTTGTGGTGATTCTTGCCTGTCTCAGTGCTGAATCTGTAGGGTTGTTTTTTACTTGTTGCTAGTTAGAACCCTTGCTGTGTGTGACAGGATAGCCAAGTGAGAATGCGGCCACCTGCATGGTAGGTACAAGTAGTAGCCATACTTGGAGGCACATGCACTGCTTTTGGCCAGGACACTGATGCCATCCACCTTGAGAAGTGGATCTTTAGAGGAAGTTGATGCTGCAGGCAGCGTCTGTCAGCTCACTGGTCTCTAAAATGGGTGGAGGTTACCTTCAGGTGGTGTAGTTATGATAAAACTGGTTCTTATATGTTACTATTATTGACTTCTAGAAGCTTATTATAGATTAAATTTTCTTGGTTTTTTGAAAATAATTTGGATATGTTTTTTAATCATAAACTGAGTTACTTCACAGACGACTGAGTAGCTCTTCTTGGGACCCGTGCTGAGCAAAGATCCTTTTCTCAGGTTTAAGTGCTGTAACTGATCTGACTAGATAGTGAAGGAAAGGCTGAAATGTTTAATTTTATTATGTTGAAAGAATTAAAGGGTGTAGGAGAAAAGATAACCAAGAGTAACACTTGGTCTAACTGAATGTATATGACTATATAGTCTGATAAGCAGAAGACTGCAAACAGAAAACTTGCTGTATTTTATCTCTTTTAGAAAGGTAAAGATTTTAAAAATGTAATGAGAGTAAGTGTTGCTTTTAGATATTAATAAAAATAACGGAGTGTGTCCACCTACTCTCATCTTATTGCTGATTTCACCATACTCATGTGGGAATAGTGTGAGCTACAAGAGATTTGCGTTGCAGTGACCTCCTTGTGTAAGGCATGGGGCACATTTTTCTCTTGCAGGTTTTGTACACACAGTGCTGTGAAACGTGCTGCACTTTTTCTGGGTATGTTCTGTATTGGAGTGTCTTCCTGTCTCTTAGTAAGAGTAATATTCCCCTGAGTTGATCTTCCACGTCTCTAGCTGCTGCATTCTCACTGCCAAGAATGTAACCTTGTTCATCCTTTGCACCAAATGGTGTTCTGGAAAATTCATATGTCAAACTAAGCAATGACCACGTACCAGAATAAACTCTCACAGACAACTACTGAAGAACACACACATACACGGTTGGTTCACCCCTGATTTCTTATCCCTTGTTCTCAAAATACTTTCTATGGACGATCTTAGGAACTAGAATTGTTACCGTAAACCATAGGCTCAGTGGAGATACTGTTTTTATAGGGAATGATAATCTTCCCTCCCACAAACTCCCACTGTTTCACGCCAGCAATTATCTGTTTTTCTTTCACAGAAGCACACAAGGTTCCTCCTTCACAGGTACCAGGCTGCTTTTTCTCTTGGATGCTTTACCAATGCCTATCTTAAGTAAACACAGAGTTCTTGTTCGCAGTATGTACTCGGCTATACTCAGAAAGGATTGCTGTTCTTGAAGGCTTTTTTTTCAGCTATCATGTTTGGTCTAATAGAAACTACTGTGCTGATCTACAAACTCATCTTAGAATAATTTGCAGCTACAGCAGTGCTAATGCTGGAAGGAAAAAAAGTGACTCAGGGCAACTGCTCCCTCTGCTGTGTAATCCTCCTGCCAGAAGCTCTGCACTTGCAATATTCATTCAGCTTTGGTTTTCCTGTGACACAGTTATATTCTTGGGTGTTGATTCCTTGTGTGTAGTAGAAATTCTGAGAAACCTTCAGTCCCTGGGCTTTTGACAATGAAACACTAATTTCTTAGTCGTACTGGTAAAAAAGAATCACATTTTTGTATTTATAAATATTAACATAAAGATCAAAATTTTGTAACAATAAAACAACTATAAAATATTTCAGTTTCCATGAGGTGCCACATTTATGCATCTTTTAAATATGGTCTCTCTAGAACTTTGGTTTTATGAAGTGACACTACACATGGAGACTTTTGATTTAAATGAAAATGGAAACATCCATTGCTTTCAGCAGTTTTTCATGACAGTAAATACACTGCTACTTGAGCACTTTAAATGTAGCATAAATAGCGTTAATAAAATTTCTCACTGGTATGTATCTATGTAGCATAGACAGAGCTAATAGACTAATAATTCCTTGGTGGTGTTGGTTTTGTTTTGTTTTTTAAGCTTTTACTGGTTTTATTTTATTATCTTCCTTCTGGGAAAACTCGTTTTTTAAAGGATAGGTAAGAGTGTCAGTATTGTTAATGTGATTCCTGTGGTAGACAAGGCATTTCAAAAGGGAAGCAACATTTCCTGGAAAGTCATGCAGCAGTCTCCTGATCTCTTGAAGCCTGTTTTCCAGGCAGATGCCCTAGGAACAACACTGTGAACTCCTATTACAAGTTCCTTGTCCTGCTATCTGTAAACCAGATTGTCCTAGGGGAGTACAGCTTCAGAATGCATCAAAGATCTGCCTTCACTTTGATCACAAAGATTTGTCTTCATCTTCTGTCAAGATTCAGTCTTCACTGTAGTTGAGAATTGATCCACAAACCATTGTAGAGATACAATGGCCTTAAACAAACATTGAGTGCATCTACTGTATCGCTTTGTTTCTGAGCAGTAGTGTGCTTTTAAAGCAGATCTGGTTGCCCTTATTTACTGCATGCTGGTTCATCTTAAAGGGTAATTCTGGTGTGTGTGATCCACATTTGAAATCCTTTGGAAGAAACAGAACCAAAAGCTGTGGTTCCAGGTACGCACCAGATGCATCCAACCCACAAGGAACCACAAAAGTCTAAAGCAAAGATTGCTTCTCGCTACTGCAAAGACCCTCCAGTGTGTCCTGAACAATCCTGTACCATTAGAAGACTCAAACTGTGGAGAACATTTGCTACATAGAAACATTTGGTTTGGAAGGGACCTTTAAAGGTCATCTAGTCCAACCCTCCCTGCAGTGACCCCCTGTGTCTTCAATGAGATAGGTTTCTCAGAGCCCCATTGAGCCTGACATTGACTGTTTCCAGGGGTGGGGCATCTACCACCTCTCTGGGCAACCTGTTCCAGTGTTTCAGCACCCTCATTGTAAAAAATTTCTAGTCTGAGTCTAACCTCTTTTAGTTTAAAACCATTACCCATTGTCCTTTGTAACAGTCCCTACTAAAAAGCCTGTCCTCATCTTTCCTACAAGTCCCCTTTAAGTATTGAAAGGCCGCAATAAGGTCTCCCTGGAGCCTTCTCTTCTCCAGGCTGAACAACCCCAGCTCTCTCAGCCTTTCCTCATAAGACAGGTGTTCCATCTCTCTCATAATTTTTGTGGCTCTCCTCTGGACCTGCTCCAACAGGTCTATGTCTTTTCTGTACTGAGGACTCCAGAGCTGGGTGCAGTACTACAGGTGGGGTCTCACCAGAGCAGAGCAGAGGGGCAGAGTCACTTCCCCTGATGTGCTGCCCATGCTTTTTTGATGCAGCCCAGGATACAGTTGGTTTTCTGGGCTGTGAGCACACATTGTCAGCTTGTGTCCAGCTTTTCACCCACCAGTACCCCCAAGTCCTTCTCCACAGGGCTGCTCTCAATCCCTTCACCCCCCAGCCTGTATTGGTACTGGGGGTTGCCCAGACCCAGATGCAGGACCTTGCACTTGGCCCAGTTGAACCTCACCAGGTTCACATGGTCCCACTTCTTGAGCCTGTCCAGGTCCCTCTGGATGGCATCCTGTCCATCAGGCATGTCAACGGCACCCCTTAGCTTGGTGTCACCTGCAAAGTTGCTGAAGGTGCATTTGATTCCAGTGTTTATGTCATTGATAAGACATAGAACAGTACTGGTCCCAGTACAGACCTGTGAGGGCCACTGCTTGTCACTGATCTCCATCTGGATATTCAGCTGTTGACCGCTACCCTCTGGATACGATCATCAATTCCTCATCTACCAAACAGCACATCCATCAAATCCATATTTCTCCAATTTAGAGAGAAGGATGCTGGGGGGGGACCACGTTAAAGGCTTTACAGAAGCCCGGAGAGATGACATCCCTACCTCTTCCCTTGTCCACTGGTGTAGTCACTCCATCACAGAAGGCCACTAGGTTGGTCAGACAAGACTTGCCCTTGGTGAAGCCATGCTGGCTGTCTGAAATCACTTCCCGTCTTATGTGCCTTAGCACAGCTTCTAGGAAGATCTTCCCAAGGCACAGAGGTGAAGTGATTCTTCATACGCACTTTCGTATTTGCTCTTAGCTGCCATCCCTCATCTCTGTGTCTTTGCTGCTCCTTTGTCCATCCTTCTTCTGGCTTGAAACGTGTTAATTTCTTTAGCTGTCCTATTTCTGTTGCAATCTACCCTTGCTGAACACCTCCTGTCTTCTAGCAGCCTCTCTTAATTAAGCATTTGTCCTTTCTGCTGCAGTCTTTTGCAGTTGTGATAAACTCCTTCAGGCTCCCTGAAGATCCAGTCAGACAACCTGAGACTCTGAAGAAACAGTGCTTGCCATTGACCTGTGTAGCGAGAAGTCTGAAGTTTTCTCTGGTGAAAAGATAACACCACAGCAAAATCAGGATTTCTATGCTTCATGGAAGCAGACCAACAAGTAGTGTTACATTATATTCAAGAAGATGAAGGCTCAGTTCTTGAAAAACTGTGAGAATATTTTTTCATGGGGAGTTTCAGGGATATGAAGAGATCTTTATGTCAGAACACACCACTGACCCTACCACTGACTTTGGGTCATGGGGTCACCTGGAGAAAAGTGTGGAGAAGAGCATGTTCTCCAGTGGGCTCTTGAGTGTTTGCCCCAGGAGGTTTCCAAGGTCTCTCTGATGGCAAGTTCAGCTTTACCTCTTGGGCTTGCTGCACACCATGGCCTGGTGGGCCGCGTAGTTCAGAGCTTGTTTTTCACAAAAAGTAGGATAGATGGGTATCTGTCAGTTCTCCAGTTACCCTAGAGGGAACTCGGAGAATTGTATCCACAGACATATGAGGCTGGCCAGCTTACAATTCCCTTCCCTGCAGAGTCCTGTGTTGGAGAGAGGAGGAGTGTTATGGCCATCGACCTCTCCCTGTCGAATAGAGGGGCTCTGTGGACCACCTTTTGTGGGAAGGAGATCCCACTTCAGGTGTGGTTCAACATTCTTTCTTCTCCTCATCTGGCTCCCCAGTCACTGCTCAAAAGTGCTCAAAAAAGGGGGCAGTGAGTGTTCTGCATAGCCATTCTGCAGGGATGATGTGGCCCTCCCAAAGTCAAGGTGCCGTCCATCAGGGGAGAAGACTGTGCAACCAGTCTCTGACAACTTTATCCCATACCAACTATAGCTGCACAAATTTCCCAGGTTCATGCTTCTTACTGAGGCTCTGGGATATATTTGGGCTCACTGTGTTCATGTTGACAGCTTTATAGCGTCCACTGCAGGCTGTGAACTCCTCACAGGTGTATGAGCACCACACACTTATCATTGTGCTCTACTTGCCTTGTAATCATGGAGGCATCTAGAATGGAAGAGGATATTGCAGCTGTTGTTTGATCTACGTGAAATACATAAATTCCTGTCTTTCTTTGCACTGAATGCCTTTAAAGTCATGGTGTGGTCAGCCAGATCACAGGTAAGTGATTAACAGGAGGCCAGTCTGTTATTTAACTTGAGATTTAGACAAGAGAGCATTGGAAAAACAGAGGATGTTACAAACAGTTAACAAACATGGCCTTGGGAGAAGGGATAGACACCATAAATACGTCAAGCTAAGAAGTAACAAGATAAGCTCAAGGTGAAAAAAGTGGTTAATGAGACTAAACAGAAAATTACTTGAACTATGTGTGAACTACCCTAAATAGCATACTAAAAGATCCATGTCAAGCAAAGAAAGCTCCCTCCTAACAAAGCCCCTTCACCACAGAACATGTGCAGTGAAAAAAAAGAATGCTGTACCTTCAAATGGAGACAACTGATGAGAATTAAGTGTGACTAAACATTATTGTAAACAATTGTTCAAAGCGTATAAAATGTTTTACTATATGTTAAGAGATGAGCTGGTTTTTATGGATTACCACCTAGTTCCCTACTTTGCACAAACTAGAATAAAAAGAAATACCTAGCCTTGGTGTGTGAATTGGTGCTGTGCACTGGCTAACAGACCCGCTTATGGGACACTATTAGTATGTGTAACAGCCTTGCTGAAATATCTTCTTCCACAAACCACAGCTGGTTACTTTGAAAGTTGGACCAGGCTCCTCTCACATGCATGGGATGTAGCACTACCTTATTCTAATGCTTTTCGCTAGGTATCTCGCATTGGTCTCTGTAGCAGCGCAGGCTTCAAGATGAATTGTTTGCATGTCTCTGTTCAGGCTAACTGTTCAGACTTTAGTCTCTTCTGGGACTGCACATTTGGTGACTATTAGGCAGTTGTCAGGTTAGATTGACCTTTGGTCTGACCCAGTACGTTCTTGTATCTTCCATCTCTGCTCTCTTTGTTGGGTGAATTTTGCAGAATACCTTGTAGGTCAGCATATTTCTTCTGGTTTAGCCAAAGGAGGGAAATGTTTCAGTTGAAGACCCCTCTCAAAGAACCTTTTTCTTTGTAGTCACCAGACATTTGGCTTTTTTACTTCCACCAACATGGAGGTAGCCTTTCCATCTGGCTTTTCAAGCATGAAAGGTCTACCCACAGGGTAGATCATATCTGTGACAACGAGTAAAGATCCACTGTCTGTTTTTATTCACCTCCCCCATTGCATTGCTGGAGCTTTTAGATTCTATGGACTGGAAGAGGAACAAACACTGAATTGAGTCCACTGATAATAAAAAATGATCTCACAAAGGCGGGCACTGAGGAAATGTGTACTTGAATGTGTGGTTAGCAAAAAGACCAGTGATAGCAGCCCAAGGAGACACTTAACTTGTAAATGGTTTGAGTTTTCTGCATTTTGGCTTAGAATAGTGCTGTGTTTGCTGGAAATGGGAAAAGTGCAAATGAAGAAAAAGGAAGAGATCAGTTAGTGAAAGTACTAAGCCATGTCCCTGGAGAATGTTGTTTTCTTTTAGATTTACAGGGGTAAAATAACATGTCAAAGTAGCTAAAGGGTTATTGCTACCCAATTTACAAAGTGCAGTCTGATTTAAAGGTTCCTTTATTGTTGTGTCTGCCTCTTTCTGTTTCTGAATAACCTCTGAGAGTGCAGTGAGTTCAGAACTGACATAAACAGCTAGATGTCCACATTATATGGATATTTTATGTTCTGCTACTCAGGGAGTACAAGGTTGTGATGGCTAAAAATGTTGAATCTGGGACACTGCTGAATACTTAAATGCATATAAAAATACATAGGGAGACATCAGCCAGAAGACACAAACATGCAAAAATATATAGCCATTGATTATACTTATGATGAAATAGTGTGTTCTAAGTAGTACCTCTTGTGTCTCCTCTTCTTAGCTCACATGGAGCTTACTACTTACAAAAAGCAATAGATCTTGAGGTAGGAGTCTAAAGCCAGTAATGATTCACAAGGTTGGAAGTGACCTCTGGAGATCATGTAGTCCAATCTCCTTACTTGGACCAGGGTCAACCTGAGCAGGTTGTTCAGGACCATGTCCAGTCATGTTTGTGAATTATATCCAAGGGTGGACACTCAATAACCACTCTAAACAACATGTTCCAGTGTTTGGCCACTGTCACACTGAATTTTTTTCCTTATGTTTAAATGGAGTTTCCTGTATTTTGGTGCATACCCATTGCCTCCTGTCCTGTCACTGGATATCACTGAGAAGAATCTGGTCTGTCTTTACTTCCTCCCATCAGGTATTTATACACATTAGCAAGATCCCCCCTGAGCCTTCCTTTTCTCTAGGGTAAACAATTCTACCTCCCTCAGCCTCTCCTCATATGATAGGTGCTTCATTCCCTTTATCATCTTTGTGGCCCTTTACTGAGCTTGCTCCACGATGTTCATGTCTCTTGTGCTGGGGAGTCCAGTGCTGAATGCAGCACTGCAGGTAGGATCTCACCAGTGCTGAGCAGAATGGAAGCATCACCTTCCTCAACCTGCTGGCAATGATCTCCCTCATCCAGTCCTGGAGACTATTTCCTTTCTTTGCCATAAGGGCACATCTCTAGCTCACATTCAGCCAAGATCCCTAGATCCCTTACTTCAGAGTGGCTTTCCTGTTAGTCGGCTCCCAGCATGTACTGGTGTATGGGGTTATTCCACCCTAGGTGCAGGGTTTGGAATTTCACTTTGAAGAATTTAATGAAGTACTTACTGGTCCAGCTCTTCAGACTGTCAGGGTCCCTCTGACAGCAACACAACCATCTGGTGTGTCAATGACTCCTCCCAATTTTGTATCATCTGCAAAATTATTGAGGGTGCACTCTGTCCCATTGTCCAGCCCATTCATGAAGATGTCAAATAGTGTTGGCCCCAATATCAGCCACTGGCATACACCATTAGTGACAGGCCTCCAGCTGGACTTTGTGACAGCTGAACTTTGTGCCATCGGTCACAACTCTTATAAGCCTGACAGTTCAGCACATTTTCAGTCCACCTCACAATCCATTTATCCAGCCCATGCTTCGTCAGATTCTGAGGAATTTCAAAGACTTAGTAAACAAATGCAAGTGTGAATAGGAAAGTGAATCCTCACTGTTGTAAGATCTATAATATGTTTATTGGATAGACTGTAACAAAGTGTTTCTGCTGAATTAGTTTTATTCTTAGCTTACAAAGAAGTTCACAACTCCTGCTTTGCAATTTCTGCGTGGATGAGGATAGTGTCAGGTTTATTTTGTTATGAAGAAAGAATTGGTCAATATTCCCTGCATAGCTGATTCAGTGAAAGTGTGAGTTCTACTGTCATATAAATTATTTGGATTTTTTGTATTTCATGTAGCTAGGCCATCTCTAGAAAGCTGTGTAAAAAATATTAATAAAATCAATTACGTGAGGATTTTTTCCCCACTTTTAAAATACTTTGGTTTTGAACAATTTAAATTGTCTTTTTTGCCAGGTCAGATGGCTCATGTGAGTGAACTCATAGTACTGTATCATCCTGAGGGCAGAGAGTTTTGCATGAGATCTCTGTGCAGAATGAACAGCAGAAACTGAATTAGTGCAAGAGCCTCAATCTTTCTGAAAGTGCTTGCTTGGTGTCCTAATCTTCTGTCTGGGGGGAATTAAGAGCTGTTCCTATGACCCCTCTAATTAAGCAACAGCTAGATCTCAAAGAGCCAGCTGCTCCAAAATATGTGGGGACTGTCCACATACTGATGCTTTCCAAGTGAATTTTTCACCGTCTCCCCTGGCCCAGCTGATGGGATTGTGCAGGTTGTTGCCAGAAGCACATCACTGCTGCTAAGAGATTCTGAGGGTTAGATACACTGAACTGGGGCTTTCCATCACTTTCCCAGGACTAGGCAGGCGAAGTGTCTGCACTTGAGGAATCGGCACCTCAGACCCACTAAATCCTTCTATGCACTCAGCAAAGTATTGGCCTTCCTTCTGTGAGTGGTGCCCAACAAAACAAATACCAGAACCAGGAAGAGTATCTTTCTGCCTGTCGTAATGTGCATTTCTTTGCCTCCAGGCCCTCCTGGCTCCTTTTTATGTAACTATCTTAGTTCTGAGCATCTGACAGCTCTCCAAGAGTTCCTGAGATGCCAAATTCCTCTCAGCACTAGAAAACTTCAGCACATTTCTCTTTGTTTTAATTAACCCATCTTTATCCTTCTGAAGGATCTCCTCAAGTAGGCTTTCTGTCATTCATTTCTCTTTGGTTTTTGTAGCCCTAGGACAGCAGGAGGTTCATCAGAGGGAAACTGTGATTCGTCTCCTTCATCCAGAATTTATGTTTTTGTTGGAAGATAAAATAAGATAAAATACATGAGTGAAATCGTCTCAATATCAAAAGCAGAGGTAGAAAAGTAATTTCTCAGAGGAGATCTCTTACATAATCTAGGGCCACTGTCCTGGTTTCAGCTGGGATAGAGTTAATTTTCTTCCTAGTAGCTGGTGCAGTGCTGTGTTTTGGATTTAGTAGGAGAATAATGTTGATAACACACTGATGTTTTAGTTGTTGCTAAACAGTGCTTACTTTGAATCAAGGGCTTTTCAGTTCCCCGTCGTGCTCTGCCTGTGAGCAGGGGCACAAGAAGCAGGGAGGGAGCACAGCCAGGGCAGGTGACCCCAACTGGCCAGAGGGATGTTCCATACCATAGAGCATCATGCTCAGTATAGAAACTGGGAGGAGCTGGCTGCTCAGGGACTGGCTGGGCACTGGCAAATGGGTGGTGAGCAACTGTATTGTGCACCACTTCCCCTCCCACCCCCCTCCCACCCCTTGGGTTTTATTCCTTTCTGTCTCTCCCCTTTTCATTACAATTGTTGTTGCTGTTGTTATTATTACTATTATTATTACTACTACTATTATTATTATTATATTTTAATTTATTTCCGTTATTAAGTTGTTCTTATCTAAGCCCACAGATTTTACCTTTTTTCAATTCTCCTCCCCATCCCACTGGGGTGGGGCAGGGGAGTCAGTGACCAGCTGTGTGGTACTTAGTTGCTGGCTGGGGTTAAACAGTGACAACCACTTTCTTGCAGATGCTGTTTTTATGGGGCTGGCATCTGCAAATTCCTTTGTGTGCCCGTTTTAAACATACCCATTCAAACTTATATAAGGTGTTTTTAACCTTGACAGAGCTTTGTACAAATAAATTTGATCCATCATAACATTAATAATCATTGTGAGGGTACTTGTAACCCACCTGCAACAGGTCAACAGCAGAGACTTTCAGCACGAATACGACAAACTAGAGCACTTGAGCTCAGGTTAGCTGTTAAGTCCAGGCTTTTACATTTCCAGCCGTAGAACAGCAGTGGGAGTTAGAAGCATATAGAGAGTCTCTCAGAGCAACAGCAAGGCAAGGACTTATCTTGTATTTTACAATTTAAAGCTTTATGGACAAGTGAGTATTGTCTGTTGGTGATGTGGCTAGTTGTTGCCAACCCATGTCATTTTGCCTTGTCACAAAGACTGCTGCTTGCTGTTTTAAAATGATACTTCTGGCTCTCAAACTTGGGGAGTGGGAAGCTGTTCATGTTTAGGTGTTGAATTATACAATTGAAACATTTTTGTCCCCAAATGGAAAAGAAAGGTAAAAAATCTTTCAGAATAATTCTTCCAGGAAGCCAATACAATGCAGCTGACTCTGAAACAAGCCTCCTGTTAAGACATCCTGCTTTTGGAAAAAGACTGTGTGCTTGAGTATTGCAACTCTGTCCCATCTTTGTTTTCAAGACCAATGTGGCTTCAGGCATTAGTCCATGTTAGACACGGTAAGAGAACATAATGGGTCTGATTTGTGAAATCCAGCAGTGAGCAGCTGTATCATGAGCTTCTGCAGCCAGGCTGAGGCAGTACTCAAAGCAGGAGGCATGCAGAAGCAGTGCTGCCATTCCAGCTGCCAGAAGGTGCTGCTCTGCAGGTAGCCTCTCTTGCTCTCCTCTTCCTGTCACCCAGGCTGGGGTAGAGGGACCAGCAATTAATGGCTAGTGCTTGCAGTATTCAAGGCTAGGCTTAGGCTTAGGACAGGCTCCATGTGTCTTCTGAGTCAGCAGAAGAACTGTTCTCAGGGACATATCACGTATTGCCCACCAAGTAGAACTCAGACAGCTTTGTAACCCCATGTGCTTTCCCTTTATCAACGCACCAAGCACAATGTGTATGAATGCAATTACATCTCTCTAGCTGTAACCCTCGTACCAAACAGCTATCTACTGCTGACTTGAACAGCTCTGATCACCCTCCTGTAAGCACTGACCTGAGCACCTCTAGTACCCACTGGTTTAAGCACCTCTAACCAGCTTTCCTTCTACTATGTGTCTCAGCTTTCTCTGTAGATAAGCAGGGGCTGCCTATATACACAACCCTTGGTGCTAGTGTTGAAGACAATGAAAAAGTTATTTGAAGTGCTTGAATGGATGCTGACCTATTCCTGTGACTGTCTCACCCTATAGCAGAAGCCTAAAGGAGAGTATATTGGCCACACATTGAAGTTTATAGGTTATTTGTAAGATTAGAACTTTTTTTTTAGCATTCTCAACATATCAGATGGAGCTTGTCGTAACTTAACTATGAATAATGGCTGTTGACAAGCCAGGAGCTTACCTTCTGTGCGATGGGGAAGCCAGTCCCAAACAATAGTTCTGATGTGATATTAGTACACAGTTTTTAGGGCATACAGCCATTTCCATTTCTCTTCGTTAACACCATCATCAACTTTTCTGCTGCAGTTCAGGAAGCAAGAAATTCTCTGCTTATTGGAGAGCAGTGAGATGGAGCAGTGGGAATAGGCCTGTTGAGTCTCTAAAGTGGGGATACAGGCAAGGAGCTGGTGGAAGCTTTGCAGAGCTGGTTCAGGTAGAAAAACAAGGACGAAAATTTCACTTGACAGACTTTTGCTGCTGAATCGGTTAATCTACTTCCCCATCCCAGAACTGAGCAGGACAGAAAACATTTTGAATTTAAGGGTAAGGTGTTCTTCCTGGCCACAAGTGCAGTTCAGTTGTGAGGGCAGAACATACTGTACAAAAAGCTAGGGAGAGCAGTGATTAACAGAACATTATAATATAAAAAGATCTGGGTGGCTAGTCTTGGCTTACTTAAAGGTTGTAAAGTTGTTTCATGTCTTTCTGATTCCATTAGAGTGAAATAAATGGTGGCCAGCTGGCAGAATATCAAGCTCATGCATTTAAGTGCACAGAATGTTAAAAAACATAGGATAGAGTCTGGAGTGCAGGAGTTATGAGATCTTTGGGTATTTGTAGACACTTTGTGTCTATATGCTGAATGTTTCATGGAAATAATTTTAAACACAAAATTTCTTCCTCAGCCTGCATCATATGTTGAATTAGTGTGTCCAGGCCAGCATAGGTGGACAGAAGGAAAGAACGGAGCTTTAGCACAGGAGGTTGTACCCCTGACCAAAGAACTGATTCAATGACAGGCCATGGGAGCCCCCCCAGCCTGTGAAATATAGCAGAAAGTGTGTTTTCTCCTTCCTGGGAGGCTGGGCTCCTGGCAAAGAAAGCATGAAGCACCTTTCTGTTGGCACTGGTCTCACTGTACGGCTAGTGAAGCAGATGACTGCACTCACTTTGCTACAGTCCTATTTTGGCATCACAGAGTATTTTTCAGATTAGATCCAGCTGATGGTGTTCCATAAAGGTAGGCAAACGCTGAGAGTAGTTCAGGATTGTTCAGATAAAATCTGAAACGCACTTATCTCTTCAGTGTCCTTTTGTTGCTTTTGAAACTATGTTGCGAACAAGTGTATTGAAAGATCTTGTTGCAGATAGCGAGTTTAATGTGAAATGGTCCCCAAAAGTGAACCTGGAGCTTTTTGGCAAGAAATCTATTGCAAAATTACATTATTTTTGGCTGGAGAATGGAAGTAAGATTATATGCTGTCACGTCCTGCCAAGAAGGAGGGAGAAGTGACTCAGATTCACTGATTCCCTTGGTTGGAGTAGGGTATGCACAACAACTGAGATTTGTAGGTAAACAAGGACTTCTGTTCCATAGCTAGGCTTATCGGTAAATAAGTAGGTAGCAGAAATGCTTATCACTTGGCACGTGTATAAAGTTTTATGCCTTGTGTTACTCATTAGAAAAAAGTAAAAGAAAAAAAGAAGAGAGGTCACAGGTCTGAGTTCCAGCATTGGTCCAGCCAATAGGAGTGCTCATCCAGAAGTTTTTTCTTCTTTTATTATTCCCCTCAATGGCACATGCCTTTTTTATCCTTTAGTGTGGAGCAGCTTGTATTTAAATGAGCTGTGCTTGCTATGTAAATTAGCATGCATGCTCCTTATAGGCGCGGGGGCAAGTCTTTTTGGTCTTGAATTGAGTTGCTGTCTGCTGACTCCGCTGCTTCTTGGGCCACCAGCCAGCCTTTGGCTGGATGGTCCCTCTGATGAGTCTTTTGAGTGCTTGAGACATCTCTCAGACAGGCTCAGGGGGTCTCCACTCCCTGTTCTCTCTTCGGGTTTCATCTCCTGCCTTGTCCAGCCCTCTCTGGGCAAACAGTCCTTTGTCCTAGGGGGTTTCCAGGCCTCAGGTTCCAGCTGGTCTCCTACAATATGTGTTGCAAAACACATGTAAGGAACTCATTGTACATAGGCTCCAGATGAAGACTATTCACATGAATTATTCAGTGGATTATTTTACTTAAATAATAAAGTTGATAACAATGGACGGGGTGGGAGAGTGAGCTATCAGACATTTGGAGACATTTCACTAAGATAAAATTTATCTTCATGTTTGCTTGACTTTGCTTAGTTTCTCCTCTGTGAGAAAATTTTAGTATAGTACTGTGAATAGGGGCCATGGGACTCTTATTAATTGACTTTTGTAAGTTTTTATTCCTTTATGAACTTCATTATAAAACCACTTTATTTTCAAAATTATTTTTATTACAGTTGTGACAGTTTTCATTATAGAAAGCAGGGGACTAAGCGAAAATTGTGAGATTATAAGTGACAGGTCTGAAGCCAGAAAGGAAACTTTTCATTGGAAAGACTAGTACTGAAGGTTTTTATCACTTGTGACCAAGAATTGGTATGGGAAAAAGTGGTGGTGGTGGTGGGATAATGAAGCGAATAAGGGAATTTGAGAAGGATTAGTGGTTTTCTCGTCAAAGGAGAGCTGAAGCAATATGTGGCCCCAACTTTATAGTCCTCCATATTAAAAAAATAAATAAAAATTTTAAAATAGTTAGTATTTTTCCAGGAAGAATATAAGCAGATGTATCCTGATTCTGCCACCAAGATCATAAAACTTTGTGTTTCAATTTCTTCTCTGCAAAATGAGGATAAGGATATTGGGCAGTTTTTTAAGGTAGTTTGAGAGCTATAACTAAATGCAAGCTAGTATAGCAGTACTCTCATTTGATGCTGAATGCTCAGCGTGATGCAGGACTAAGAAGTTGCCGGCTAACCGATGGTGGGATTTAAAAGCATATGACATTCATAAATAATGACATTTCTGATTTCACACAGATTCATGTGATTTATTCTGTTTCCTTCCATGTTTTTTTCCCATGGGGGAAAATTAAGCAATTGCTTTTTCCAGTGTTGAGATATAAGCTACAAAGCTGATACTGTTCTGATGAAATTTAGCCGATGTTCTCTTGATGAATGAACAAAACAGATACCAAAATTCAGGTTATTTTCAAAGCTGTTTCTGTGTAATGATTATTAAATGCCTGACTTTGAGCTTGTTTATGAACAATTACTTAATATTTTAAATCCCCCACTTGATTGACTTTACCTTATAGTTCTTAATTGTTTTCCTAACAAAAGTTTCATATTCACTATAAGCAATTCAGTTTGTAGCTTTTACTCTGATTTTCACAGGTCTGTTGGCACGCCTGGTCCGCTTGAGCTACTGCACATAACAGTACAGTTCACATGGTACCGCCTAATAGCTCTGCTTTTTCCCAGAACCATCAGATCTCCACTGTGTGTGTTGGAAAGGCCCCTTATGTGTGAGCGTGAATGGATTCTGTAGGTGTTTATGGATGTGGAGCTAGAAATAGACACCAGCAGACAGAAAGTCACAGAGGGGAAAGCGCTGAGACAGCGCTGAGAGGTCATGTCTGAAAGGCTCCCCAAATCTGATAAAGTCCAGGGGTTAGTAAAGCTGTTGAATCCACAGACATGGATATATTAGCATGAGAGTCAGCCAAATCTGTTGAAGGCCACCAGCAAACACCAGGGTCAACAATGGGATGTGTGACTCACACCACATCTGAGACAGTGGCAGCTGCTATCTGCAGACAGGAACTACAGGTGTATCTATACAACACCTGAAACAGGACCGCTTGAAGCACTTTCTGAACACCTGCCTGGAAGCCCTTGTTGTTTCAGTACAATCTTCTGCTTCTGATGAAATGGCTGGGGTTGGTCTCCCAGCTGTAGCTCCAATCTGGTAACTACAAGTTAGTGTCTTGGTGTGCATATGAGTGAGCTGTGTGAAGTGGATGTATTGTGTGTAGTCATCTGCTATTAAAATTAACAGCTTGATTTTATTATTAATAACAGCTTTGCTAAGAAAAAAGTGTTCTTGTAAATATGGGTTCTGATCTCATCTTCTTCCAACTTGATACTCTGTCAGGGAAAGGAAAATATTCACCATATGTACTGAGTAGTCCAGGCACACAGAGTTCCTCAATGGTTCCTGGCAGGTAATGAGGCCAGAACCAGCCTGGAGAACCAGTCAGCGAACTTCTGCTGCCACATACAGCGTCTATATGTCATAGATGGGGCCTGCCTCTAGTTCTGTTCATACACATTGATAAAATTAATTGTATAGGCTTATTTAGACTAGTCAGGTTATTTTAACGGGTGCCATATTTCTTAGGTGCTAAGATGTGGGTTTTTTTTTGATTTGGCAAGTTGGATTTCGGATAAAAATTATAATTTGTTTAAAATCTACAGTAAGTTATTTTAATTTTATTAGAGTACCTGAAATATGTTGGGCATAGGATTTACATTTTCCAACTTTAAAGAATTTTATTAAAATACAGGCATTTTATTAGTATTTGGAAATGTGATTATTGGATACCTAAATTGTGAAGAGCAGAAGGAAGAATGATGAAGTGGAGGACAGGAAGTTTTCTGTGAAAGGAGGAAAGATATCAACAGGTGAAAATAGTGTTGAAATATATATGGGAATAGGCTGGAAGACCTAGGCCTAAGTTTGCTACGTTTTGGCAGTCGTAGATAGCATTCTCTTCTCTCCAGCTCTTACATGTGACTGGAAAGAGGAATAGTAGTTTCCTCCTTTCTTAGTTCCCAGGTGAGTTTCAACTGTCATTGAGTTGATGCATATGAAGAAAATAATCTCTGTTCACCTTCTAGCTAGCAATAGCAAAACTAATTAAGGCATTATTTTTTTGTGCTACAAAAGCTGAAAATCCTGGCACAATGAAAACACAAGTTCTTGTTCTGTTGTGAAAACCGGAAATATGCTTGTCATGAATAATGATGTTTTATAGAAATGAAAGACTATTATGTAAATGTGTGTTTGTCAGAGCTGCAAAATGGAGACTACCAACTATGCTGGCAGTATTATGCAGACCTTTGATTATAAAAGGCTGAGTTTTGTAGAGCACGCCAGTGCACAAGAGACAGGCTGGTTGGAGAAAAAACTCAAGACTTTTATTAGCTGCAAAGGCAGTAAGGCAGTTCATTCAAAGACGTGTTCAGCCTGCTGGGAATATCTATTTTACCCTAGGCATGCTTTTACTGTGTGCTTCACATAGGGCATAGTTTTAGCAGTCCCCTGAAAATTTTAAATCTGCATGAAACATGGCACAAGCTTGCAATGACAGTAGGATGGCTTTCAGGAGATCATAGAGCAGCTTTTAATATTCAAGTGCTGTGACTGTGTATCTGTCAAAAAAAAAGTCTGTGGTGAAATCATTAGCCCTAAATTTTAATGGAAAAAGTAAAACCTGTTAGTTCTCCAGACCTTTACAGCAAGATTTCCATTGACTTTGAGGCAAGGATTTTGCTCAGTAATAAAACTAGTAACTGAATCAGTCTTTACAGTTATTACTTGTTTGTGTTTTGCTGAAAGGTGATCTAGCAACATGGAACATGTCCCTCTACAGTTCTCAGTATGATGCTTATAAAAAGCCATTTATGAGTTACCCTCAAATTTCAGAAAAAAAAGAAAAGATACTTTGTTAGCTGAAGATTTGATTTTCTTTTTACTATTATGAGTGTAAATGCAAAACCTTACAATTAATTGAATTATTAATGATTTGTAAACCTGTGTAAGAGAGGAAAAGCTAATTTTCTTATTAGCTGTTTCTTGCTTATTCACTTCACCCTTGTGCGAATTAATCTAACACTAGACATGAAAGCATCAAATGTCATATTAACTGGTGGAGGATGTTATTTTCCTTATATTGTTCACCTATTGTAAACTTCAATGAAAAAAAACTAATAGAATTTAACTCTCGAGATAAAGCCTTTCACTGACAAAAAGTCAACATTTTTTCAGCATCTTCCCTGTGACTGACCCAAGCCACTGTAGGAAACTGAGCAGGGATAAAACTTGCTGGAGAGCTTACAGTGAGAAAACACGTCCCTGGGTGAAGTATTCCAGGGTTTATCAGCTCCAAGACATTTAATGTGTGGCAGAACTGTGAGGAAAGAGACAGTTATGTCTAAGAAAATCAGTTTAACCCTCTACAAGGAGACAATGATGTGTTGCATTACCTTCTGTGACAGCTACAGCTGATCCTTCTCCTGGCCCTTACCTTATACACCTGCTCCTTGAATAAAAATCATCAAGTGCATATATTCATACATAAATGTTTGTGCTAAGTTGCTTTTATTACCTAATACAAAATCTTCATAACCTCTTTGAGACATAAAGGACTAAAATATTGTACTCATTAGAAGCAGAGAAGCCATGTTTTTCCAACATTTGTAACTGAATCCAAGTTCCTCATCTTCTACACTTGCAGTTTGAGTGTGCTCTTCCAAGAAATAAAAAATGAGCACAAGAGAGGAAGGAGCGAACTGTTGACATCAAAATCACGATTTGCTCACTCCCCTTTGTTCCGGGCCAGGCATCATGCTTAGAGAAATAATTTCTCCTTCAACTTCCTTTAGAAATCAAATTCATACACGAAGCATTCTTTGCTAATGCTCCCATCCTATCAGCTTCTCATCAGTAAGTTTGTGGTCCCCGAGACTGATTAAAATATCTGTGCTGTGCATGTCCTTGTGAATCAAAAGACCTTCAGCTTTGTGGGGTTTAACCTGATTTTACTTAAGGGAGGCATTGCTGCAACTGTATCTCAGGTTTCTCCCGTATTTTCCCCACATGATTGTGCTTTGAGACTGGAGACAAGTCCATGACAAACTATGGAGGGTGGGAATTTCATGACTGATGACTTTGAATTTCTTCTGGTGTTGTGGGGTCTGTAAAACGAGAAAATCTCAGCAGAGCATGCTGGTCAGTAGCAAGGTGAAGTTTGGATAGGGTGATAGGGCCCTTCCAAGTCTTGTGGTACCTGTCTGTCTGAGTTAAATGACACCTAACCTTGGTCAGGCCTGGAAGGACACTTTTTGTTCAAAAAAAGAAAAAAATGTACACGATGATAAGACCATTTCCTTTCTCACAGCGTCTCCTTTAATGTCAGGCCTGAAATATGAAGTCATTAGGGGATATTAAAACAGTGCTGACAAACTAATTAACAAAAGACATTACGCCGGATGGGCTCAATTTATCCTTTTTAATGGTTCTTATAAATGGGTGCCGCCAATTAAAATTAATAAAGATTTACCAGCGATTGCCCAGCATACACTGTTAAGGAGCTCCACTGAAGGTCGCCTTAAAGTCAGCCTTGTCAAAGCTGCAAGTTCAGCTCCCGATACCAAGCCATGCTGAGTTACTCTCAGTTGTGTTTTCCCAGGCAGTTTCTCTTTCTTCGTGTTTGGCTGAAGTTTACACACTTCTGTCTCCATCTCTCTAAAGCCTCATCTGTTTATCCCTTGACTCTGAAAAAATCTCACCCCTCCCCCCACCCCCCACCCCCCGCACTATCAGATTTGTCACAGTTTCACAAAGGAGAATATCGACAGTCAATATAGTGAGAACTTCATTCTTTCCAAATCTGTTAGGAAGAAAATCTTGACATACAGCTTTCTTTTTAAACGGCTCCTTATTCTCTTGCTGTCAAATTAAGGTACAACAGTGTCCCTGCTTAGGGGCAGAGCATGGACAGCGAAGACCGCCCTGTGTGGCTGTAGCTTTGCTCAGCCCAGAAGAGACTGAATTCTGCCAGGCCATGCTCTTACGGTTACTGGTGTCCCACCATGTTTGTTGCTCATGTTATGTGAATAAGGAAGTTTAGGAATTCATCTTCATACTTGGACAACAATGAGAGCTCTAATATTGAAAGAGTTTCACCCAGCTACGTGGGAAATTAAAACACTGGCTTGTGCAGGTGATTAGGCATTAAAAATATGAATTAAGAATGCATCAAGGGAAAAGTCTGCTAATACCCCAGTGCCTAAAAATTGATGACAAACAGGAACTTCTTTGCAACCAGTCCACAAACAGGAAAATAGCTAGATAGACTAGCCATGCAGCCACTGGCCTGACCAGCTCACCTCCGAGGTTCTGCCCTCCGTTTCCATTTTATAAGGCAGGTAAACTGGCTGAATGCCATTCTTTTCTCCCTTACTTTTCTGGAAACAGAGCTGTCAGAAAGACTGCTGTAAGTGGCTAGATGGAGATACAGCTGCAGCTTGTGCTCGGTTGTGTGGGCAGGTCTGTGCTGACCTCTGTGTCACGGCCATGTGTTGACTGGTGGGCAGGAGACAGGCTGTGGAAGAAGGTGGAAATGTCTGCTTAAGAATTGAATGATTTGGTGTGAACTTTTGGTGTTGCTGCTGTTAAGGATTCCACAGAAGGTAGGCAGCAAGGGACACCTGCTGTTGTCTTCTCGTGCATTTACAGCTGGATTGCCAATGTGAGAAGGCAGGAATGTGCTAACACTTTTGGACATTAGCAAACAGTTCTGGATTCATTACAGTGCCTGGTAAATGACTACTGTATGCTGCAAAGAGGAGACCAGAAATGGTATCCTGTGTTCTGTTCTATCACTTTTTTGTAAAAATACTGAAGAAGCACAGTAAACTAACGGTTCAAAAAAGGCAAGAGACCCATGGGAACAATGGTAAAGGCAATGTTACATGAGCTAGGGAAACGGCTCAACTGTTTTGGTGGGAAACCACCTCAGATTGCCACAACCAGGGCAAAGTGACCCTGCTGGGCCAGCTGATGAAACTCCAGGGAAATGAGAAAGATTAAACCTGTGAGAATTTCAAGAGCACTGAAGCTTCATGCTGTATAGCTGTAACTACTTCACTGGAGCTAGTTCTTTCTTTACTTTTGCTACCTCATCCCCCCACCCCCCCACCCCCCTTTTGAGTATGCTAAGCACACAGAGGAGATCTATAAAGCATATTCCAGGAGTGAATGTACCCTCCTTATGAACCTTAAAGGACAGGATAACAGAGAAAAGATTTTCAGACTTTCTGGAGAGGAAGAGGGAGGGAGTAGGAAAGAAAGGAAGGAGAAAGAGAAGGAATAAAATCTAAGGAGGAATTGGAGAGAGAATGAAACTGGAACATTGTTATTGAGTCTTTCAAATTGCTGTTAACACTTATGCAAAATTTTACTAATTCTTCTAGATGAGCATTGATTATTTTTTTTTCCTTGCTTACAAGCAGTATTCTTTGGCAAAATGGTACGTTATTTTTTCCAATTACAAGTGTGATACATTTGGACTAAGGGGCAGACTCTGGATTTTGGAAGCAAGTTCTCCACTATTGAAACAAATCAACTGCAAGACTACAGGTTTAGAAATGTGATTCTATCCAGGGTATTCCTATCAGGAATGACTTGTGGGTTCACCTTGTCTGAATTTCCATATTTATTTCTATTCTGTTTGCTGTGTGAAAAGACATCAGACGTGGATCTGGAGCACAGGCAAAATACAGTCTGTGATGCCAGGTATTCTGAGAGGAGGAAGGCTAAATCTGTTACCAGGCTTTCTGTAGAGTAAAGCTCTCAGCTATGGCGACATCTGATCATTTCAAAATACATCTCTTTACAGAGCCCTCAGAATTCCTCTTGAGCTGTCTGAATGCCTAAAACTCTCAGTAACAGCAATGCCTACCAGAGCAGCTGTCCAAAGCAAATTTTCTGTTGGCTTGACTAGTGAGTTGATATTTAAGTTGATGACAAGAAGGTATTTGTATACCACTTCAGCATTGATTTTAGTAGTATGCAGAGTCTGTACTCTTCCTATTCTATTTGGTTAAAGTCTTGTTTTCTGTAGTGTTGCAAATATCCTTGAAATAAGTCTTTTGTTGAATCCAGTTGCTACCCTATTACACTTAATGTCACAGGACTATAAATTGTTTACTGCCCCATAGTAAAATTTTGGCACAGAGATTTATGGCAGGGGTCTTAAGCTTTGTAAATCTCTATAAATGTCTTCTCCAGCCTGTTAGGTGATAGAAAACATTTATGTTTATCATAATGTGAATGGCTTTGCACTGTTTAAGGGTATTGCTCTTTTGTGCACTTGTTAGTCTTGTTAAAATAATCACAGACATTTAGGCTTGTGTTGCCTAATAATGGTGCTTAGAACAAAGATTGTTTATCTTCAGATACTTAATTTTTCTTCTTCATTTTCTCTCCTCTCTGTATTTCTGATGCAAATGCAAGTAAGAGCTTTGTGGTGTCCTTGTAGGGTGTTCCATGTTTGGTATTCAGTGTTCATGTGATTCTAGAGAAAGGAAACTGAAGAAAGGAAAATGCGTCTTCTAATTTACGAAATATTCAGCTAATGGCAAGGTATATGCATTTTGAATGTTAGACCTCTCTTACCTGATCCTCTTAACTGTACTGTGGCAAAACATCTGCTTACCTGTGGCTTTGGATTTTTTTCTACCTTTGTACTACTCAGTCTCCTTAAATTCTCAGTTGCTTTGCAGGTTTGTTTGAGCTACATTCCCCACTAAAATAACCAGGTAGAATTGGCAGGAAAAACAACAGATGAGAACCAAAATTGAAAAGCAGCATAGTATCGTGGTTTCAAATGGTCTAAATAGCAGGAAAGAAAATAGTCAGAATGTGAGACATTTCACTTTCTCATCAAGTTTCATTCATAAAACAGTATCATTTGGAGAGGCTATTCTGGAGCTTTCTTGGCTTCAGCTCTTACAGCGTGCAGAGCTGGGGGACATAGTGATTAACAGTGTCAGTTCTCTCTGTACTTCTCTGGATCTTTCCATCCTGATGGGCCGTATCACCTAAACTCCTTGGCATCCTGGAATCCCCTCATGCAATGAACTTATGAAAACCTTACTATTCAGGAACAGCCATATAAAACCTGCAGTTAGCTCTGGCTAGAAAGTGGCAGCTGTTCTGTAGCCCAAAGCAAGACCATGCAACATTTAGAAAATAAGATCTGCAAATTATTTCATGGTGTCCTGCAAAGCAGCAGGATGGTTTTTAAGAGAGAGTGTAGGTATGCACATAAAAGCAAGAGGTGTTTGGTGTTACTCTGTCTGTTGTCTTTTAAAAAGGGACACATGTCCCAGATTTTGGCTCATATCTTCCCAGGTGAACAGTACCATGCCTGATGGAGTGGGTGGGTCCTGCTTGTGAGCTGGGACATACCTTCAATGTCTCTACTGTTTTACTGCCTCCTTTTTTGCATGCCCCCAGATTTTTTTTTAAATACTGCTGCCAACTGCCCCTCTTAACGGAAGATGTTGGTAAGCTATTTGGTGCACCACTGAAGTTTATTTGTGTAAGTTTGGGTATGAGCTCTGATCCTCCCATATGTGGTGACTGCCAATCAGACTTATTCAGGATACATTAAAGGGGAATACTGGGGTGTACGTGTTGCAAGCTGGTTCCAGGCTAGTAAGCTTTGCAGTTTCCTCAAACAACCCTGCACTGAAAGATCACCAGCTTTTGCCTGCATTCTTGATGTACAGTGCATTAATCGTGCCCTCCCTAATTCCTGCTTCAAGATAAATCTCTTGCGCTCCCATTATTTGGCTAATTGCTGTGGATTATATGGCAGTCAGGTGCTCTTTGGCAGGGAAAGATTAATGGAGGACTTTTCCTTTGTTTTGATTTCATTTGCTAATTGCTGTGTGGAGAGGTGGTTATGTTAATTCATCCTCTCCCCCTGTTAGATAGCAGGGTTTTGTTTAGCATGTGCTAGGAAAGTAGGTTGCCAGGAATCCTAAATGTTTCTTTGTCTTGCTCTGTAGATTTGGGAGGGGGAAGGTCCTCATGCAGTAGGTCAGTTTTATCACTGGGTGGATGGAGTGCTCCTATGTTGTACATGTATGTGCTTTTGTATGTTTCCATGCACAGGAAGTACTAATTATAGGTGCACAAAATGAGGAAAAAAAAAAATTCTGCATTTTTGCTGGAAGCTGAATCATCTGATTGTTGGTCAGTTTGTATCTCTGTCAGACCTGGGGTAGAAAGTCAGAACCCCGCTGAAAAAACCTGGGCCTTTTAACTGAGTGTGTACATCACTTTCTGGCCACTGGACAAGGTGCAAGAGCAGAGCCTGTGAGCAGCTAGGCACACTTGCTCTCCCACTGAACTTGATAGGAATTGAGTGCTGTTACTAGCTCTGTTTTTACTGAATAATTTTAAAAGCAACTGTCACCAAATGTGCAGTTCTCTCAACTTTAGATAGACACAGAAGTCTGAGGGGACTGGCCAGATAATTGAACCATTCACAGTTGTTAGCCAGAAAGCAGTCCAAGCCAGTCCAGTCACTGGTGACTGAAAATTGCTGCCATCTGTTGCCTGTTCTCTGGCTTTTGCAAAGTGCCTTGGATGTCAGTCTTTCCTGCTGAGACAGATGTTCCCATTGCACATCTGCAATCAGGGATTTGTACTAATTGCCCCTTTCCATTGACAGGTTCATCCACAGTCATGAAAAAATCCACCTTCACTGCAGCAGAGATGACTCAAAACAGAGATTTTATTGGAGTAACATCTGAAAAGCATAGTTGGGAGGAATCTGCCCAGTGCCTCATCTGAAAAGCATAGTTGGGAGGAATCTGCCCAGTGCCTTCTATAATTTAATTGTTCTGTGAATAAATGAGACACCTCAGTCTCCAGAGTTATCAGCTTGACAGTTTCTACTAGAACAAAATTCTTTTGGTTCAGTGGCTGCAGCTATTAATTTAGGGATCCATACATAAAGTCTTTATTATGGAAGACTGCCAGTCTTCCTACCAAGAAGGCTGTCAGCCAGTCCTCTTAGTTTGGGGAAAATGAACGATCTGTCCACCTTTAGGTCTGGTTGTTTCAAAGAACTTTAGATTAAGAACAATAAAATAAACTCTGGATAGTGATAGAAATAATTGTGCAAAGCTGTTTATGTTTCTGATATTTTGTACCATAATGGAGGGGCAGGGATTAGTTGTCTTTGGATTTATGAACCCTAAATTCCTGTGGAAGCCTTCCTGTTTTCACTTTATGAGAATATAGACAGGAACACACTTAACTGTTCTAGACTGTTCATTATTTTTATATTGCCATGAGAGCACCTTCTTGTCTCTTTGGTAAACTGCTCAGAAGGAAACATTTTTTGGCCTTTCACCATTTTGTTGCTCTGCTGATATTGCTGTTGTTTCAAGGTAGGTTCCCTGACTAGGGCACCATCTGTTTCTTCTGTGCCTGCATATTTCCATTATTCTTTTTTCATCCTTTAAATTTTCTTCCCACTCCTGTGAGCTTAGCTATCAGATGAGCTTAGCCTACAGCAGATCTTCCTGGCTGACCAGTAAAATTCCACCTCCTATAATGTCCATTCTTTAAATTAAATAACCATGCAATGTCAAATCTGATCTTGGACATCACTGGATTATAAGGTAAGACTCTTCAGGCATTTCCTTAATCTTCTTTTAGAAAACCTGAGTTTAGTGTTCAGAGTGCACACTATATGTAAGCTGTCAAAGTTGCTTTATGTAGATCTTCAAACTGTATTTCACATCTCCCAGACAAGTGCAGATTTCGAGAGGCTGCCAGGAGGTTTTAGGATGCTGCCCTATTTCAGGTGTCCCAGAAGATGGCTGGGCAGGCTCAGCTCTGGTTTATTCTAAGTGGTTTCATTTGGAGCTTGTGGAACTCCTCTCATGTCAGGTTGGCAAACTTCAGCCTCAAGCAGGACTCCTGGTGTAAGGTAGTCACTGCCTGGAACGTGGAAAGTGGTTTTCAGAAATCTCTTCATAGCTACTGAGAGCTTTAGGAGCTACTCACGGTCTAGCAACAAAAACTGGTTTATTCTGCTGTATGTGTCACTGCTAGAATGTTTCTGTAGTTGTGGGTGAGGGTGGTGGAAACACACAACATTACAGGATGTTTCATGTTGGAAATTGTTTTGAGATAGCTTGTGACTAAGCGTGTTTTACAGTAGGTGTCTGAGAGAAAGCCTACTGTGAACTAAGTCATGTGGAAATGATTCCAAAACACTTAATGTATTTTGCAATTCATAGTACTTATTATCCAATGGCTTTCAAAGCACTTTCAAGAAAGGTTAATGTTGTGAGAAGTCTTTAATACAGGGGCCATTGTTTTGCATGGAATAAACTCACAAAATCACCAAGTAGGATGTTGGTTTGGGCAAGGTGACTGGGAAATCCTAAGAGGAAAGTTGATTAGGAAAAGGATGAGTCTCAGATCCTCAGATGATTAAACAGCCTATAAATGCATGGCATACTTACTCCTCCAAGTAGGTTGTCTGAACTTTGCCTCAGGATTGCTAACTCTTAATTCATGTCTAAACCCTGGCTATTGCTCCCTGCTGTGATGCCATCAGCGAAACGATTGCAAGGCTAGGTAGAGGAGGCAGTGTTCAGTATGAGGGAGCAAGAGCATCAGCAAACCAGGACCCCTGTGTTATAACAATCAGAGGCCCATGAAATCTCTTTTATGGCACTAAGAACTGACAACATTGCCATCCTGATACTGAAGCCATCGAATCTAAACATATAGTAGCTAATGCTACCTTGAAAAAGCAAAGAAAAAATGTGTCATGGGGTATCGTTACTGCCAAGCAGCGACCCAACACTTAGACAGAAGTGGTCTTTACTCTGTGTGTGTATGTATGTCTGAAGATTGAACTCAGATTATAAATTCTTTAGTGGCATGAAGGTTGTTACTGGAAACATGGGCTTGCATACACCAGTCATTTGGAAAGCAGTTCTTGATGAAACATTGTTAGCAGCTAATTCACTGGAAGAGTGGAAATGAATTTCATAGGCCATAGAACTAAAAACGATCATGCTAAATTATTGCGTAGTTTCTGATAAACTTGAAAGCTGTGTAAAGGGAAGGGGGCTAGGACATTTGGTCACATGTCTCTACTACTTTTCCAGCTGTTGTTAGTGCTAGTAATAACTGATTCCTCAGGGTGACTTTCCTGATCTCCTAATCTTTTAATTAGCAGGAACAGATAACAAGGAGGTGACCTCTGTAGACAGGGCAATGGAAATTATATTGAATCCCAAACAGAGAGGAGACTCTTACACTATTTTAAAGTTGGATACTATTATTTAACATTTTTTCTATACTGTAACATTGTTCAGAATGTGGCATAACCCATCTTAAAATAAATTAAACACAGGTGGAGGACACTAGAGTGTGCAGCCTTGAAACTCACCTAATGTATTATTAATGCACTTGCTACAGGAATAGAGAATGATAACCCCTGCATACCCACTCTACACAGCCACTTTATTTCTGCCTGAGCAGGAGAAATACTATCTGTAGTAATGGAGGGATGGAGTTGGCATGATCCATCAGGCTCTTGGCGATCTGCTAAATGCATTGGATGTTTGGACTTCCTCTGCCTTCCTGATTCTGTGCTAAAATCTGCCTATCCATTTCATGTAGAGATGACTATCAGTAGCTGTTGAGAAGCCACTTCACTGGCATTTAAGCTTATGCCTTTAATGAGGTTGATGCTGATTACCTAGAACTAAAAATCTGTCTCATCCATAATGCTCTAGACTGTCTTACTTTCTGAATCTGCTTGGAAATAACTTGTCTGATAGAAATGGAAGACTCATTCTCCTGTTGCTTGGCCCTTCTGATTTTCAGATAGTCAGAAGACGTCTACAGAATTTGTATGGTCTTGTTTTAATTTTGATATCTCTTGAGTGTTTGTCTTCTTTCCAAGTGTGCATTCACTGTGATAAACCTATATTAAATGGTCTGCTGTGCTGTTCCCCAGAGGTGTTAGTCTTCCCTGGACTGGGGGCTCCCTTCGTTCTGTGTGTGGCATGTAAGTCTGTACAGTTTCTTGTTGCATCCTCATCCTACTGACAGCACGGAGGCACTAAGCTTTCACAGCAACTGAACTGGACATCCCCCTTCCTAAGTGAGAGAGGCCAGAGGGATTAGTACGTGCTGTGTCTGATGTGCAGGTTGCATCCTTGCCGATCCTTGTAAACTAGCAACCTTGTAAAGCAGGCACCAGCTGACATTGCCTCAGTAAGGAAGGTAGTCCATAGCTTTCCAGCCAGCAGGAAATACTGCCATTTATCTATTTTGTCTGTAAGAGAAGATAACAGAGATCTATTTTTCATACTTCTCACTCATCAAAAATAAAAATAGAAATCTGGGCATGAAATTACAGACATATCAGGAAGTATTTCTAACTCTCAAGAACGTGATGGGTGTTTCAGGCAAAGTTCTCCTCACTAATGAGAAACCTAAGGGCAGATATGGGTCATGTGAAGTCATTCTACTTCCCTAGCAGTGCGGCTGTATCTTCAGCTTTGCCTTAACATGGCTGTATATGGCTGTTTTACAGCTGTTTAGTACACACCACATCTCACCAGCTGCTGTCATGGGGTGAGCTGATTCCTCAGGCTTAGTAATATCTGTATTACTGTATAATAAGGCCAGAAGCGGAGAATGTATGGAAATCTCCTCTATGTTGTGGTGCTGTATGTTCCAAGGAGAGCTGGCATTGAGCAGGCAGAAGGCAGGCAGGGAGCTCGGTGGTGGGTCTTTCATGGCAGCATGTGAAGGATGCTGGTTTGTCTTGGACTCCTGAACAGATCTGTGGAGCCTTTGCTTTGCTGCCATTCCTATCAACCTGTATTTTAAACAGTTTTTACAGCTGTGTTTCCTGCTTGTTTTTCGAAAAGGAAGCTAATTCCTCATCCTTCCTCCAGTTGGGTATATACACATCTAGTAAGGTGGAAACATACGTGTGTGTTAGTTATTCATTTGATATACTTCCTCATGCAGAGCAGGTGAAACCACGGGGATAAGCCATGACCACATGGGTCCAGTCACTGCAGAACCACAGAAGAAGCTGACCCTTGCTCTGAAAGCTGTTATATCTATATGTATCTGAGTTGATTTCTATGAGAAAAGGATGATTTGTCACATAGTGTTCAAAGCACTTGAAGATCATTCCAGTTCTGTAAAAATATATGGAATTATCAATATGATGCCCAGCTGTGCAAAACCCTGGGTGATTAATAGGGACTGATTGTGAGAAATGATTTAGAACATGGTAGCTCAGTCTGAGATTCCCAAGGGAGAATAAGCCAAGAAGTCCCATAATTCCCCATAGTCTTAGAAGGAATGCCATTAAAAAATTAACTTTGTTGCAAAATTAAATTTAAAATGCAGAATGCAACCAAGCAGTGCCCTTATTAGAGGCCAGAAAGGTCATAACCATTGATTTGTATTTTTCTCCATGGGATATTGCCATCTGAGAATACTGTCATGTCCCAAGTTGAATTCTGAAATAGGGAGTTTGCAAGTGCATTTAATCAATCTGTAATTATTGATTTGGTTTCAGAGAGGAGAGTATGGTCAATGAAATGACAGGCTGGCTATACTTTCTGTTCTCCTCCCAGGACCTAAGGAAAGGCCTTGCTAGCCCAAGATCATTGCCTGAATCTGTCCCAGGAAGGCTTTTTGCAACGACTTCCCTATCTTTGATGATTCCTGCATTGTAATAAGGGACAAAAATGATTTCTTGTTGTCATACACATTCTGTTCACTTGCTTGAACCCTCAGAGAGAAAATTCCTCCAATATAGCAGCTGGCAGGTGTCCAAAATGGATTACAGCCAAAACCACCACCCCAAGAGAGTGTCTTTTCTTTCTGGGAAACAGTGAATGTGCATCAATCAGAAGAGCGCACACAAAAGGCAGCCCATAAAATCTTAGTAGACCTGACCATAGCTGAAGCTTTCTGGCCTTTCAAAAAATCTAACTATATCATGCAAAATCAGTTCTTTCTTTACAGAAATCAAGATATGTGGACTGAAAAAAATTTCATGATGACACAGTGGGAGGAAGCACTAAGTTATCTGTGCATGAGTCAAAAGAATCCCACAGACCTGTCAAATTAAGACTGGATGGATCAGTCACCCCCTGAGAGAAGAGAGTGCAAAGGAGCATGAAATGGCCAACAGAAATTTGCTCACAGGCTTTAAGCTTAAAATTAAGAAAGAGTTGTTGAAACTTAGTGAAAAGATGAGGCTTGTAAACATATGGAATTGGGGTAAAGAGCGGGAGGAAAATAAACGTTCTTATACTGTAAGAGGGTATAAAGGAAAGAAACAGTAGATTATTCAATAGATTAGAAGGATGATATTAGCTGAGGATATCACTACATCTAGTCAGTTTTGCAACTCACTTGGACAAAATATCAAAGAAAAATGTCGTAAAGACTTAACAACATGAGAGCAGTCTTCAGAAAAGACAGGGAAGACTTCCAGCAATCACGTTCTCAATACAATTGCTAATAAAATAGCACAAACAATTACATTTAGGCTTTTGTTAAGCATCAGCTTGTGTTTGCACATAGATAATATGGACAAAGGGGTCCCTAGGTGAAGAATCTGGGGTCTGCAGTAAAGGTAAATGGCTCCAATGAGAGATACCGAGTGTCTGGTTTTATAGAGCCGTCATCTCCAAACTGTTTTGATTGGGCGTCCCTAGCAGTAAAAAATTTTGGAGCGAGCTCCTCCAAACCAGGGCCCTTGGAGTCAGTTCTTGAATCTGCTAGGCTCTGAAGAAGTTGCTTGATTTTCTGAGCTGATGTTCACCTCTTGTTTCAGCTGGGATGAAATCCAGGATGGGCCAGTCTCCGCTGGAGACACCTTAAGCCCTGGCATGAACCAATGCAACTAGACACATCATTGTCATGAAGACATAGAACGACATAAAATCCAATAGGCCTGAAGTGTAGCTACTGTATGGAATTGATTCTCTAGTACATTGATGCTCTTGTCTTAGCACTACCTCAAGGAGAGCTTTCTGTTGTTTCTGCGGTTATGGCCTCGTGCTGACAGGCTGCTGGGCACTGCGCAAGGCAGTGTTGTGTGCTCTGTCTTCAAGTGCATAGGCTGCAGGTCCTGAAGAAGGTAACGGGACTTCTGCTTGCTGATTTCAGCAGGTTCAAAACACTGCTTTTTCTCTAGAGCAGATACAGCACGCTAGGGAACGAGATGAGTAAACTAGTAAGGTGGATGCCTTCAGACAAAATCGAACTTTCTGTACTTAGATGCCCACTACTTGAATTGATTCTCCAAGTCCCCTGCCTTCATTAGGGCAGATGTTTACTGGGAAATGTTGTCACTGTTGTTGGAGTCTATGGAGAAATGAAAATGATTTCTGCTAACAGATAACAGTTTAGAGACAAAAACAACAATTCTTTGAAAGTATTATTTCCATCTGGTTGTAAATGAGGTATTGAACCTTTCATTAGAACACTATCTACGTATCTAAAAAACGAAATCCTGAGCTGCGCACAAACAGCGGCACTCAGCCTGTTGACTAGTACAGCCTCGAAAGTTTAGGGTTCAGAATCAAGAAGCTTTTGGAAGCTGAAGTTCTCTCAATCCTGTTCTAGTTTTAGAAGTGCATAATTTATACATTTTCAGTATGATTTGAAAAATGCAGTACCTCATGGATTCTTTGTTTGTTTAATCAAAATCATGTCTTTTTGAGTTGTATGATGGTATTCTTAATGTTAACAATAACTTGATTTCTTTTTAAATGCCAGCTATCTTAAAAATAGATTTAACTGATTTCAAGGAATCCTTTTTAGCTGTAGCAGTCTGGGAGGATCAGCCTGTCAGGTAGCAGAAGCTTAATTTCCAATGTGTTTATGTGCATAGAGCTAAGGCCAAAAAGTATTTCCTTGTCTTTCCTATGTGCCAGGGGTCAGGAAGAATGTTGGTACATGGTAAGATTTCTCAGTTGTCTGGAGTAAAGAAAGGAAATGCCTCTGTATTTGCTTTTTCTGACTAAACTTCTGTTTTCCTGAGCAGAAGTTTGAAAATCCATGGCAAATCAAGAATTTTCTCACTGTTGAGCACCATGTAACTCCAGGAAGATTAATGTAATCCATCGGGTTCATTCTCTTGTTCTTTGGATTAACAAATTTAGCTAAAATCCAATTTCTTTGTCCAATTTTATTTCCACTTCAGATGTTCGCAAGGCTGTATGGATTCAGATCAAAGGCTTATACTAAGAAACAGGAAATGTGATCTTTAATCTAATTAATCTAATTTTATTTTGTCATACAATTTTACGTTTTAGATTGTTAAGGAAATACTAATTGTATTTTGGTGTTCACCATTGCCCTCTTTTTTGGCAAATACATATGGACTGGTACGCTAAATGTGATATCATTCCTGACTGGGAAGTTAAACTCTACTGGTACCAGTTTGAATCAAGCAATGGTGTAGTTTAATGTGCACACATTTAGGATCCTAATTTTTACATTTTATTATACTAGAAAATCATGGGTTCATTTTTATCAGAAGATTAATTTGTGTCAAGATCTAATTGGATTGAAATTGGAATTCAATTATAATGCACAAATAGCTTTAAATTTTTTTATTAGTTATCTACACAGACTGTTGAAGGTAGTTTTACTTAAAGCTTATGAAAATATTTTTTACTGAAATCTGAGTCTTAAAAATCCATCTGTGCTTAGGGAATTGAACAGATTGTTTCTGTTTGTTCATGTCTTTCAGTATTTTAAACTAGTTTAATTTATACTCTCACACTTTATTTTTTTTAATGTTTCATAAAAGAAAAATGATCTTTCCTGGTTTTTCAGCTCCCAGTTGGTTTCTCAGCTTTCAGTGAACAAGTCTTTGAACTGAACTAGTTGAATAAACTAGAACATATTCCCGTACTAAGAAAAAAGGCTCCTGTTGCCAGAATAATGTTCTTATTTTAATAAGCCATGAATCTAGAAGTTTGGACGGTGGGTTATATGGATTTCATGGTTCGACTTAAGGTGCCAACCAAGAACCTGCACTCTTTTCAAGCTGAATTTTAAACAAGTTATTTAAAAATACTCAAAAGGGAATATGCTTCTGCACTTCAGCTGGTCTAGTTTACAGTCCAACAAGTTCAAAGTGCTGACACTGGTAGCTTATTCTATACGTCCTGTGACAGCAGTAGTGACTGTTGGCTGATGAAAGGAGCAGGTACCGAGGGTACCAAGTAGGTTACATGTATACATATTACTCTGAAAACAGTAAAAATGTAATCTGCATCCTACTATTGCTAGGAAGGTAGGTGTTTGTAATTTCATTATATTCTTTCTGCCTGGAGCCGAGTGTGGTTTATTCTAAGCTAATTCTGCTTTTTTTTTTTTTTTTTTTTTTCTCCCCTGCAAAGCATGATAATAGACTTAGGAAGCCCATTGTACATTAAAAGTCTTGGTTTGCCCAAAAATTAGATTAGAATTAGGACACGGGGATTCAGGTAATAAATAGTACAAATGCTGCAAACCCCTGGCTTATAAAACCAGCCCAGGACTGTTTTCTGCAATGTCTCTTCATCTTCAGCTGTTCATAAAGAGGATTAAACTGATTCATACCAAGGAAGAGAGCTTGCTCAGGTTTTCTTAATATGCAACCTTAATTCTCCTGTGCTTGGTGTCACCTGCCGGGTCATCCTCTTGCACTGTCATAATACAACCTTTAGCTTTTTTTCTCTCTCTTCTTAAATCTGTGCTGCTAAACGGTTGATAGCAGGTCCCAGCAGTGAATATGCATGGGGTAATCCCAGCAGATGGATGGTTGTCCCTCTGCTTCCCACTAAAATATCTGTACCCCTGTGCAGGGGGTGCCTGCCCCCTCTTCCATCCCTCTGTGCCCTACTCTTTCTGCTTCCAGGCTGTGTACCCCCAGTGAGTACCTTTCACTGGTGTCTTTCCTCCCCCCCGCCCCCAGCTCCCTCTGAATTGTCTCATTTAATGCCCGGAGCTCCTTTCAGTCAGCTATTCAGTCAGCAAAATTGACGAGTCCATACTGCTTTCCCTTAAAGTTTTTCCCCTATGTGTGTTTAAAGAGGGGTTTGAAGGAAACTAGGCTGGTGGCTTTTGCTCGATTTATGATGAATAAATGCCCCCCCATCCACAAAAATACCTTCTCCCCTCCCTGCCCGCTGCCAGGGAACAAGCGCGCTGCCTTTGCTGTGTCTCCTACGGCAGGGCGCTTCGGAGGCACTGAGCGACAGGGAGCCTTCGCCGCCCTTCGTAAAAGCGGGAGCCGCTGAAGCGGTTTCTCCTGTATAACAAACACTCATCATTGCCGTTTGTACGCTCGCCTGTGCTTGGAGCAAGCTCAGAGCTCTGCGCTGCTCAGGAGAAACGGGAGGTCTCCCTTTCGGGAAGCTCCTCCGAGGGGGTGCAAAGCGCTGGGGCGAGCCCCGGCCGGGGAGGCCGCGTCCTGCTGTTCGGGCCGGCGGCCACGGGGCGGCACCAAAACCTCACGGTTGGGGCGGCGGCGGGGCCCGGAGCGGCCCGGTGGGGCCCGGCTGCGCCGCTCGCCCCGCACGGCCGGCGGGCGCGGTCCCCCCTGGGCCCGGTCCCCGGCGGCCCGACTGCTGCGCCTTCCCGGGGGAGCCGCGGGACTGGGGGGGTCCCCTCAGTGCCTGTGCCCGGGTGGAGCTGCCGGCAGCGGGCTGAGGGGCGGGTCAGAGGCAGGGCTGGTGGGAGGGAGCAGCCGGAGCGCTTGATGGCCCAGGCCCGGGGCCGGCGCCCGTTCATGGGACCCTGCCCTTGCGGCACCGCGGCGCGGCCGTCCAGCCCGGGGTGCGGGAGTGATGCAGGCTGCCTTACAGCTGTATTGGGTGACCTGGTGGCCGGGCGGAGAGAACCTGAACGAGGCAGCGTGTCTTCCCTGGGAACTTTCTCATGCCACCCCACGCAGTGCCCGGGTGCTGCCCTCTGTCGCCAGCATCCCTCAGGGTGCCACAGCCTTCTGCCAATTCCTTTGGCGCACACCTGTTTTGATGCTGCATTTACAAACTCCTCAGAAATCTGGAGGAGCCTTTCGAAGCCACATCTTCAAACAATCTGCCTTTTCATTTGAGAATGGAAGACATTTAGTGAGAGCAGTCCAGGCTCTCAAAGGGGTGAAATGACGACACAGCTACTTCATGTCAATCACGGCATGGACTTACAGACATGTATGTGCCAGTTGCTGGTATGAGTCTGGCTCATGCTGCACCTGTAGCTCTATAGGAGGACAGCTGGGACAGCCTGATTCTGCACCATTTCTGATTTTAACAGAACATACGAATGTCGGCTCCTCTGGGGACCACTGTACACTGAAAGGTGCTGTGGAGACCTTTGATAATCAGTCTTGTGGTTTGCCTCCTTTAAAGGCCACCATTTGACTAATGGAGGGAAACCCTAGGCTGCCTACAGCAGCTAGCTCCACGGCAAGGCAGGATGAGCTACTGCTGGATGGTTATGTCAGGCAAGGTGGGAAGGGAATCCTTGAATACAGTTTGATCCTTTGTGTAGCTGAGGTAAGGAACTGGTTAGGCATTTGCTTTACACCAGAGGGAAGTTATATAGAACACAAGTTAGCATAAAATGTATCGAGAAAAGGTCTTTCTGTTGCATGAAAAAATGATCACAACTGATGCTCTGTCTTCAGTGATGTTGACCATTGGGTGCAGCTCAGAACATGGACGTTCCCACTTGTGCTGGGCAAAGGACTAACCTCAGAGCTGACTTTAGCCCTGTGTACTCTTTGGCTTCTCAGATCTGAGTTGCTCTGTGGTTCATGAGGGAGTCTGGAGGCATCTGGGAAAAAAACACATCCCTGGATACTAGTGGAGAGTGTAAAAAATAGCTGGCATGTTAGTGATAAAGAGGCTTGGCAGTTGTTACTTTGTGCATTGAAGAGCATGTACTCATAGGTGCTTACAGAGAAGTTGCTGACTCAAGCAAGGTTGTGAATGACTTCCCGTAACTTGTTAAAGTAGCCCTGCTGGCTATATGTCTTGCCTTCTGCCTCAGCAGAAGGTTTTGTTGCTGCACCCTTGCTGTATAGCCATAGAGTAACATGGACATGAAAGTGCCGAGTATTTGGCTGCAGCGGAGTAGTCCTTTTTTGATAGACATCCTGACTTCCTTCATTTCTTGAGGAAACTGTCAAAAGCTGCAGAGACTACAGAACTGAGAAGTGGGAAGGGAAGGCTGTGGCTTCAGACTTCCTACAGCAGCCACCTGATGACACCAGTTTTCGTAGTTTTGAGGACCCCTGGAGACGAGGAAGTTGAGAAACATGGTGAGAGGTTAGAGTCCAGAGTATAGCTCTGTGTTCAGAGAATGAATCTGACAGCAAACTCATTGGCTCTCTGGTACCTGAACCCTGACATCCTGAAGTCCTGTGGTACCTTTCTCAGAGCACCCCAAAGTACTTGGCTGTTTTTAAAAGTCCCATTGTCCTGTAAGCTGGTTTGGAGTCTTAAGTCCTGAATTGACTGATGGGGGCCCCAAGGCACAAAATTGGGTTACATGATTGTTGCAAGGTCATACTAGTTTATCAGCTCCCACTTGCTGGCTTAAAACTTTAAAGGTTTTACAAAGCTTCAGAACTGAAATCCCTTTTCAGTTCTCTGGCTCTGTGATTTTTGCCTTTACTTTTTTTGATGTAAACCAATTAAATCTCTTATGGGCAGACTTCTCTGTTTGTAGAAGATCATATAATGTAACCTATGGTGGGAAGAGACTTCCAAAGCTGTACATGCTAGGCAAAAATCCTGCCGAGTCTTGTGTAGTTTATTTAACCTCTGCAGAACCTGACACATGCAAAAATTATTTTTGCCCTATATCTGAAAAGGACAATGTGCTTGTGTATCACATGAGGATCCAGAGGCCTTTGCAGCCCATTAGTTACCACAAGGAAGTGTTAAGCAACATCCAAATGAGAAAACCCTTTTAAATGGGCAAGTCAAGGGTCTTAGGAAATCTCTGAATTAGTGATACTAGCTTTTGTTCCATTGGGAGGTTTCTTTGCTATTTCAAGGACTGTGAGATCACCTGGAGAAGATTCACCCTCGATTTGGAATGGAAACCAGCTAGGAGGGCTGTAATTTCCTATTAGTACTGTTTGGTGGTACCTTTGGGAGTGACTACATCACTGCACACCTCCTCTCCTGTGGTTCTTGCATTCCGCATGCTGTGACTGCACCCTGCCCTGCCTTTGTATGCCAGAAGTCAAAAAAGAACAAGGGAGTAATGGAAAATCTGATATGGAAGTCAGTTGCTAAAGAATAGAGATATAATTAATGCCAGTTGACATAGCTTTATGGAAACCAGGTCTTGTCGAATGAACTTGATCTCAAGAATGTAATCTCAAAAAATGGATTGTTAAAGGCAATTGTGTAGATGTGATGTACTTTCATAAAGCATTTGACTTAGTACTACATGATAGTCTGGCTAAAATTTTAGTATTACATGATATCAGTAAAGTGCCTGTTAAATGGATTAAGAACTGGTTAGCTAAGAGGGCTCAAAGGCATCATTTGTGGGAAGTATCACTGAATGAGAGAGTGTCCAGGGAATTTTGCAAGAACTGTTATCAAGTTCAATTCTATTCAACAGGTTTGTCTATGATTTGAAGTAAGTATGAACCGTAGCTGAGTTTTAAGTTTTGCAATGTCACAAGATAGGGTAATAAATAATGAGGAAACTTCATATAAAGTGATTAGCATCATGAGGGAAGCTAATTCTAACAAAACATGTATTAGCAGTCATATACAAAGTAATACACTTGAGAGCAAGTACTGTATCTTGTAGTCCTCTATTCTGTAGCTATATATTGGAAAAAGGGTTTCTATTGCATTCCTTAGAGTTGACCACAGGAGCAGGGAGTGATTTTTAACCTACATGTATGGCATTGACAGGCTGCTAGTAGAATATGGTATATAGCTCTAGTTTAGAGTTTTTGAAGTGTCGTGGTTTAACTCCAGCTGGCAACTAAGTACCATGAAGGCACTCACTCACTCCCCCCTGCCTGCTCCTCGCAGTGGAATGAGGAGGAGAACTGGAAAAAAGTAAAACCTGTGGGTTGAGAAAAGAACAGTTTACTATTGAAATAAATTAAAATATATTAATTAATAATAACAATAATGATGATGATGATGAAAAAGGAGGTAACAGAAAAGAATAAAACCCAAGAGAAACAAGTGATGCTCAATACAGTTGCTCACCACCCATTTCCCAATGCTCAGCCAGTCCCTGAGCAGCATTCGGTGGCTCCTGGCCGTCTTCCCCCAGGTCATATACTGAGCATGATGCTCTATGGTATGGAACATCCCTTTGGCCAGTTGGGGTCACCTGTCCTGGCCGTGCTCCCTCCCTGCTTCTTCTGCACCTGCTCACTGGCAGAGCATGGGCAACTGAAATGTCCCCCTTTTTTTTTTTTTTTTTAAAAAAAAAGCTTTTTAAAAGAGATTTAAAGTAAACACTACTTAGCAATAACTAAACCATCAGTGTGTTACCAACATTATTCTCCTACTAAATCCAAAACACAGCACTGCACCAGCTACTAGGAAGAAAATTAACTCTATCCCAGCTGAAACCAGGACATAAAGGAAGGTAGAAAAAACTAAGAGCTTAGCAGAGGAACCAAGATGACTTGGAATGAGCTCAGTTTAGTTTCAAAAACACTGAGAAGTGACCTACTGTAGAAGTACCTTCATGGAGGAAAAAATGCCAGGTGCACTTTTTTCCCTTTCATGATCAGAGGACCCTTTCACAACAAGAACAAGCATCTTGAAGCTAGAGAAGTTTATATTAAAACTGCTAGTTAAGTTTATATTAAAAATAAGGTATATTTCTTTCAATAGAAGAATGATTGAATATTGGAAAGACTAGTAAGGATGTTTTTTTTGTTTTGCATATCCTTCACATCTATTCAGTGCCTTAATGCAAGAGTCATTTTACTTACTACCATTGTGCTTGAAGTGTAATTGTGTGGCCTGAAATGTAAAGGAGGGCATCCACATGGTCTTTCTGCCCTTAAATATGGCTCTGTGAAGCGAATAACATGCTGAAGAGATTCCTGTTGAGTAAGCATGATCTTTGTCCTCGCATCATATTGAGGTCATATGCAACCCTGCTGTGTGTCTCCATGCCAGTATTCAAAAAGAACAGGATGACCAGATGATGTATTGTGTATAGTATACTCTCTCTTTATATATGTATATAACTTGCAAGGACCCGTCGTTCTTCCATCTTGTGCTCCCAAGCCATGAGTGTTTCTGGCCATGAGAAGAAGCCTTCAGTTAACAGCTTAGGCTGTATTTCCAACCTGCCACCTTCCGTCAGCTTATCGAGTCAGGCCAGCCTGCGGTATTTCACTCTCATTTTCTGGCCCCTCAACCTACACCTAGAGCTCTTGACCGTTTTGAAGACTTACTTTGGTCTATACTGCTCTAGATCCCTCTTCCTCAATCTAGAATGCAGGTAGGCTATTTCTGGCCTTCTGTACTGGTAGGAGTCAGTATGGGAAGCTGTGGGAAATCAAAAAGGTGCTCAGGAAGTGTCAGTAGGTCCAAGCAGGAAAACACTCTGCTGTGTGCCTTTTCTTTGCACCCATGGGTTTGCAGATACAAGGGAGGGGAAATATTGGAAATACTCAGAGGTGTTTTATGAGATAAAGGGAACAGAAAGAGTAGTATGAGGAGGTTGAGGGGAGGTCTTTATAGTAAGGTTTGCTAGTAGAAGATTCCAGGAGACTAAGCAAAACCGTTTGCAGCCAAAGCTGCTGTTTTGAAACCCAGAGGCTTATGTGTTTTCTCCCTCAGGAAAGGACTGCAGCACCATCTTGTTTCTTTCTCATAATGGACATGGGCTTATGTCCTCTCCTTTTCTGTGCTTCCAATGGAGTTGGATTTGCGGAGCTGAGGCAACAGCCGATCCTATTGTAAATACTAGTGCTGCTTTCCTGGCGTTACCCCTGCATTCCCACAGCCGCTGTGGCCAGCATCAGCAACCCTTGCAACCGCTTTGCGCCCTTTACCCTTGCCTTCTTTCTCTGTAATGGCACTGCTACTGATTTAATAGCATTAATGTTTAAGCCTTTCTCAGATCATTCTACTTCCACTGGCCCTCCTCTTTCATCTTAATTTGGCTAGAAGAAATGGCAGCTTTCTTGCTGTTTGCTAATGAACCTGCCTAGAGCAACTTTACAGTTGGCAAAGAAAGTGATGTGTCTGTGGCAGAAAGCAAAGCCTACCAGGCTCTCTGTGGACCAAGACTTTTTCTCAGTTATGTTTCATTTTCTCAAATCCAATGAATTATTTTGCGACTCTTCTTTTTTTTTTTTTTTTCCCTGTTCCATGTGTGATTAAGTCAGCATTCTGTGAAACTTTGTCAGAGGAAAAGAAAAAACTCTGGCTTGTAGGACACACAGTATCTAGGTGGCCAGGATTCTTATGCGGGATACTGCAAATATTTACTGGAGTGAATCTAAGCGTTTCCTCCACAGGCTAGTGCTGTAGCAGCTGTAGGACTGGGCCCCTGCCAAAGAAGCACTTATTAATTCACACAGAGTGAAAAAGTTCCAACAAGAGAGACTGTTCCCAGAAGAAGAAATTATACCAATCAAGGCATTTAGCTATGCTGGGGAAGGGCCAAGTTCAAGTCTCAGGTCCAAAAAAGTAGACCAGGAACTTGAGCCGAAATCTCTCCTATCTCACGTAGGTCTCCTCCTACACGCAGTCTTCTGTGTTGCCTAATGCAAGTGAGGGAGCCTTCTCTAGCAAGGTTTCCTCAGGACAGTGAGTTCCTGCAAAACACATAGATTTCAACAAATTGAGTATTTCCCAACAAAGCTGGTCATGCCAAAGGCAGACGGACCTCCCCCATGAGCAGTTCTATGGATTAGGTGCTGACGAGTAGGTAGAGAGGGAGATGTTAGAGAGATAATTAGATAGTTGCCCAAGCATGTGCAGACTTGTGGCAGCTGCGTAAGCCATGCCTCTCTTGAGTTCTTGCAAGTGTCTTCCCTGCATGGGCTGCAGCATATGGCAGGTGAAGGAATTTTACTTGGAATCACAGGGAGGACTGGCAGGTTTGCATCATTCTCTACTGAATGCAGCACATACCTGCAAAATGCCACACACTCTTTCTTTTGCCCATTTCCTTTTTGTGTGGAGGAGGAATGGAGCTGTTGTTTAATATGCGGTGCTTCCGTGTACAGGTGCAAACTTTGGGATTTTGGCCTGTATGGAAGCAATTTGTGCCATCACATTTGCTGTACTTTTCCTGTTTTCAGTGTCACTGTTTTGAAGCAGCTCCTAGGGCTGTTTGTTTCGGGTACATGGCCACTTCCCCTCTCTGCTCGCTTGGACCAGGGCTGTTAATTGGTGCTATCAAAAGAGATCTGAGTAGATCCTTGATTCACCACCTTCTACTTCCTAGAATTATTGTTGTGCTTGCTTGTAACTGGAAGGCTTTGTTCCTTCCAGATGCTTGGTATTGCTTCATGTAAGAGCAAGGTCACTCCTACAGCACTGGTTTTCATCCAGCTCCACTGCTGCTTGGAAAGCATTCTCGAATAGCTGTTTGGCCTTTGGAATGAGTTTGTCCCAGTCTATTGCCAGTGGACATTGGGATCAGAATCACAGCTGGCATTGGCTGGCCCCCTTGACAGTAGTCTTGGCAAAGAAGCCAGGGCTTGAACCAACCATTAGATAATTATAAGCTACTGCAGTGACTTGCAAAGAGCCTGCTGAAATGGATACAGAGGGTCCTCTTGCACTCCTAGAAGTAATAACTCCAGAGGAGTAAAACTGGCTCTGAAAATGTTTCCTTTTCTCTGAGAGAGACCCCTGGGTGTACTACAAGATTTTGCTGAGTTTTCTGACCAACTGCTTTGTACTCCTGGTGTGGCTTGCAAAGCCAGGAGGCCTACAGGAGTCAGGTCTGGATCTTTTTGTGGCTTGTTTGCCATCCATATAATGGTTAAATCTTTCGACTGCACAGTCTTCTATTGCTAGTTGAGGAAAGAGAGGGAATGTAGCTGGACTCTCAGAGTCTAGACACTATGGCAGGACTGGCAGCTAGGCAAAGCTTATTTTTCTCCAGATTGCTCTTCATTGCTTTTGGATAACAGGTCAGTCAATGCCAGCTGCATGGTGCAGTTTTTGCAAAGAAATGGCAGATTTTTTTGAAAATTTTTGAGCGTATCAGGAAGGGAAGTGTAATCCTACCTCCTGACTTCAGCTTCAGAACCTGTAACTCTAAAGTTTAAGGTGAAATTTAAGATACCTCTGTTCTCCAGGTTGAGCACAAAAAGAGTGGAGGGTTTTGTAAGTCTGAAAATCTGACACTGAAATTGTTTTTCTAAGGAAACAAAGGGAGTGGGAATTGATAACAGCATCTGTGATCAACCTTTTCAATTTTGCCAATTTTTTTTAGTGAGCAACAGCAACCTTTTCCATTTCCCCTCTTCTATATTGCTCTCCTGTGAAAGTGAACAAGATTCACAGCTGTGCCTATACACTTCCAGCATTTTGAAACTAACACTGTAAAGTGAAGCTGGATTTTCTTTAGTGAAGACATTCCTAAGCCAGAGGTGTTTGTGTCCTTTGCTTGCTGCTCATCTGATAACTCGGGATGAAAAATAGTCATTAGTCAGCAACAGCCTTTGTCTGAATGCCCCTGAATGAGGCTTTGGGGTGGAAAGTTTTGAGCCTTACTCTTCAGAATCAGAACACTGCTGCCTGTGCTGTGTTAGCACCATTTCACAGTCCAGAATCAGTTTGAACAAACTAAGCAGCTTATTACTGTTCGGTAACATGCAGAAATCCTAATCCAGAGGGAGACTTGACTAACAGTCCCAACATTTATTTGAAATCAAAGATCAGGACACTTGTGTGAATTATGAACTGATAAACGAATGATGAATGTTAAGAACAAGAGTCTTCCTGCTTCAGGGTGAGCAACAGGCACTTGCTAGGGGTGGTTCAGATGAGGCTGCCTGGTGACTGCTATCTGAGAAGATTCTTCTTCAAGCAGCAGGCTCTGACAGTGCAGGAAAGGACGGGGGACTGGGGGGAACACGGCCGTTCCCTCAGCCTGATAGTACACAGGCTGCCTGAGAACGAGTTGCTTGTCCCAAGTGCTTCCTTTGAGTGAGGAGGAAGGACTGGCTGTAGGATTCAATTCCTTGCTGGCTTGTGTACACAGAGGTAGAATTAAATCCCTCTTGCATCTGTATTTTAAAATGGTACTTTAAGAACTTGGTTGAACCCTACACCAAAGAGGCACAATAGCTCACTAGTACATTTTCAGCCCAGAGACAATAAAATTCATGTTATGCTTTTGTTTTAAAGAGAATTTTCATTCTTTTCCTCATGCTGTATCTGTCACCCAAAAGTAGGCATCAATAAATAAGCCTGGCCATCAGATGCCATCTACATTGTTTAGATCCTTCTGCCTAGAAGGTTGTCCTTGCCAGAAGACTATATTGTAACCTGCTTGTTTTTGACGAAAGAGAAATTTACTTAAAAATGTGAGAAGTAGTAATGCCCAAGTATGGCTCTAGGACACTGTTCAGAAAAGCAGGATGTGGCAACGAAAACCTTATTCTTCTGCTACGAATTAATGTGTCTGCAGTCTTTAGCTATGTGTCTGTTAAGCTAGGCATTGGCTGTAGAAATGGAATAGCACTTTGTCACTATGGTTGTGCTACCTTTCAAGGGGATTGAGAAGAAGGTGGTAATTATCTGGTCATATAAGAGCATCAGATCAGTTCTGCGGAAACGGGTGTTTCAAAACTACTTATTTGTTCACTTCAACTATTGAAAAACACTTTGTGTTTGGCTGACATCAGTTGTACTATATCCTCTGGTAGCTCCTGATCATTCCTCCATGAATTTCTGTGATAATATTTTTATTTCATCGTATTGCTTTTTAGCTCCTCAGCCTCCAAATACTTGTGATTTTCTACATGGTGTGCTAGAACTGCTCTTTCCAAATTTCTTTACTAAGCTGCTTTGAATGTTTGTGATCACTCTCAACACTCATGTCTTCTTATGAAGCCATTAATGCAGGATGTTGAAGTTCTAGAAGAAAATGGCAATAATGACTCAACTGCAGTTTATTAGTACTCTCTGAATCTTCTCTCTTTCCCCTTTTTTTCCATCGCATCATTTTGTAAGTGTTCATGACCTTATTATTTGCATATGGCTGACTTGAAAAATTGTGCTTCCTCCTGGAGAAAGGTTGAACCTCTGCCTGTTTCAGTGACAAAAGCAGAAAGCTAGGCAAAGCAAATAAAGAATAATGCCTAATATGACATTATAATTAATAAGGAAGTTCCTTCTTAGCTGCTTCAGCACTCTTTTCCTTGGTTTTCCACAGCATCTTCTGACATGCCAAAGATTAGGCACCAGTGCTCAAAAAACAATGCTGCCAGCTGTAATAACCAACTCCTTTTAAAATTCAGTCTAAAGCCAGCTAAGAAAGGGTGTTTTGGGGCTACAAATACAAAGTTCTTGAGCCACCTTCTGCTACTCTCATCCCCCCTGGCTAACCAGCTTTAAACAACTATCTCTGAGCTTATTCCTCCCTTGCTGAGCTCCTGCTGGATCTTCCTTTTTCTCCTGTTCTTATCCCGCTGTCATCGTGCTTCCACTTCAGTGCAGCGCCATGAAGAGAGAGGTTTCTTTTGCTATTTGGAGCACTTTGGGCCAGTTGCAGCCCTTTTAGGGCAGTTAAAGTGGCCTATAGATCACATATTGCGAGCCGCCTTCATCAATTATATGTTTTGTCCCAGAGCCTCTAGCATTCTCTCAACTTTATTTAGTCACAAATGATAAATTGAAGATACAAAGGATATGGTTGGTCTTGAAATGTTCTGTCTACGTGGTTGTTTTCTCCCCATTTCTTTTTGGTTTTAGGGGTTCCTTGTGGCCGAAAAATATTTAACACCGTCACCTCCTCCTGTTTGAAGTCTAACTGTTCTGGCAGCAGTTTGCAGTGCAGTTTTCTGTCTGCATCAGTCCTGTGCTACATTTATTTCTTTTGCTGATGGTTTTGACTGAAATAGAAACTGCTAATGGATTTCTCCAAAGGGAATACTTCACACTCCACATAATCACCTCCCAAAATGAATATCACTTTTGTTGTTACAGTGACCTATGATAGGGACATTATTTTTCCTTTAATTGGTGGTCTATAACAGATTTCAGGACTGTAGTTCAAGGAGGTATTTGAGTGGTGGAAATCCAATGAGAAACCCTGACTGCTGGTGAATTCTTGGGGAAAGGTCGCTGTTGGCATAACTTCCCTTCAGCTCTCAAAGGACTGCAGTGACAATGCTCGCCAGATTTCAAGATTCTAGTTTAGAGAAAATATGGAATTACATTTAGGAATGGTGTATCTAAATCAGCCAAGCAAGACAGAGGAGTTCATGGAGCTTGCCTGGGGTCACAAGGGAAGTCAGTATTGGAGATGGAGTATTGCCGCTGCAGACTTTTGTTCAGGCTGTGTGCTTCCAGTGTAGAAATGTATAACCTGTCCAATCTTGACTCCACGGGGCAGTGTTAATATGACTAGCAAATGCTTCAGAGTTCCCAGAAAACTGCTAGTGGGGACTTCTAACTGGGCAACATCTGTACCATCCAACCCTATGGAAGCTAACTGCAAGCTGAAAGATTTGATGATTGTATTATTATCTGTATTATATTCCACCATGAAAGGGATTAAAATATTATCTTAACACGCCTGATCCTCTGAAATGCTACCAGGCATTTGAACAGCATCGTTCTTCGTGCATGTAAAATATTTTCCTCACATGGATCTTGCTGATTTCCCCTCATTCTTGATTCTCTCTGCTGATTGTCACATATCATTTAAAGAGCTAAACCCGTCTCTGACTGCAGCTATTCGTTATCAGCCCCTTTGCCTTTACCACTTCCATTTGTAATTTAAACACCCTAATTTAATAGGTTTGTCTCATTATTTTGATTAATCATATTAACTCATATTAATTAAGAGATGGATTTAGGTAATGACAGAGGTTAATGGAGTCAGTTTTCACTTTCCCCAGGTTTTTCAGGGAAGGGGGGACACAGGGGTAGGAGGGGAAAATAAAAAGAGAGACTAGAAAGAGTGAAAAAGAGAAACTGTTGGGGGGGAAATCTCAGCTAGCAATCAGAAATTCCCTGCTAATTGAATGTCTGATTTTATTAATGATGAAATTTATAAAGGTCCTTAAGAAAAGAAAAGAATTTAGCCAGTTCAGCAGTTAAGTGTGAATATTAACTAATTCCAAGATAAAAGTTAAAATATCCATTTTCTTTTCTTTTCTCTAGTTCTTTATACAAAAAGCTCTCTTTGACACTTCATTCCATTAGAGCTTTAGCTTCCTTTGCCATCCATTGCTAAATGGCTGGAGACTGTGCAAAGAATGTAATGTCCTGGATGGTTTAAGAAATGCTGACCTTTGAGGGCAGGCAGTGAATGCATGGATCATCATAGCGCTTATTTTCCTTGATGCTTGCTCTCTGGTGATGCTTTGGTAAGTGGAAGAAGGGTTCCGACTCTGCCCTACACTCTTTCTCTATGGTGCTTGTTTCCCTGAGGCTCAAGAAAAAACGAACCGCAAGCGGAGTGCCAGATTCAGGCTGAACTTTGTGTTGGTGCTGTGGGCTGCATTTCCATCGCAGCAAAGGCGTGGTGAATCCTTTGCTTATCGAGGTCCCTCCGTGACAGGGTCTCATGGTTGTTACTCCTGGGCATGTCCAGCAGCAGACTGATCCTTTTTTTTCTCTTTTTCTCAGTTTGTCTCTTTCTTTTTCCTTATTCAAACCAATGCTGCATAGGCATAAAATCCCATTTGACGAGGGGAAATCTTTATAGCCCTACTGCCCTCATGCAAATGACAGCATGGGGGCAAATCAGTGGAAAGCTCTTTCGTCCTCTGCTCCGTGACACTTCAACTGACCTGCTTCAACAAACATTTGAAGAGAGCCATTTTGGAGCTGAAGCTTGTTGGTAGTGAATTGGGGGGTAACTGTGCAACACCCCAGGGTAAGCAGTTAACTTTTCCCCTTACCAGAAAAGATTTTTGTGACAACGGTGACATTCCAATAGTGACATTTTTGTGACAATGGTAACATGGTATACAAATTAAAGGGAAGAAACTGTACAGGAAGAACTGTCATTCAACCCCTAAATTAAAAAATATGAACAAATGCTTTGTTTAAATTGTCATAAATCAAATAAAAATGGATTAGAAAAAGAAAGTTGTTTTGCAAACAAACTGTTATAAAAATAACTTTTAATTGTGAGGAAACTTGATGTCTTTGTATACGCTCTTCTAGTAAATGTTGCTGTTGAAAAGTAGTACTCCCAGGGGACTCCTGAGAGGTACCCAGTCAGGTTTGTAAGACCAGGTTCTAGTATGAAGTGCAGTGCACTATTGGTGCAAAGATTATTTGGCAATAAATTACAAAGAAAAGCACCAAGAACATGGTGAACCTTTCCTGTGAGGTATCTGGGGAAATGTTCTTCTAGTGTGTTCCACTGCGTTTATTGTTATTTATGTTAACTCACCAGAATATGTTGTCTGTGGGAAGACACACAGCACCTCTTGACTATCCAGATTTCGTGACTGCAGTACAGCCCCTTGCTCTCAGCTACTAAAGTCTGCAACACTGACAATCATGTGAGTTTCTAATTTCATTCAACTGGAGTCCTTATACCTAACTTGACTGCCACTCAGAAGAAAATTTAATATAAATTCAAGAAGTTGATTACTTTTCCAGTGATCTGTGATTAAAATAGCAGAAGTCTAAAGTGGAATTTTTCAATAATCAGTATTTCAGAGTGGATGAATGAAACAACTTTCAGTTCAAAAGGCACTAGAGCAGTTGAAATCTGATAAGACTGACTGACCTTTTTGTGACTTTGATGAGAACATCAAAAAACAATTTTGCTTTTGCAATGATGCTTCATAACAGGTAAAAATACACCAATTTCAAGACTGTTGGCAACTTGAGAATGTTGACAGGCTCTTTCTATGATGCTAGAAACCACTATAAAATTAACATCTTTTTTTGTTGTTTTATCTTTGCTTAATACAAGCATAAGTCAACTAGGGAATGATTTCTGTGCAAAACGGCAGTAGAGCTGAACGATGGAGAACCAGTTGGTGTTCCCAGCCTACTATCTTTTGGCTTACATAGGGAAGTATAAGCATGTAGGACTTGCATTTGAAAAGTACAAGGCTCAGAAGAGAGAGAATTCTAGGCATGCAACATTAAGGGACTTCAGAAATAGATGACTGGAAGCGTCTAAATGCTTCCTGACATTATGAAATGACCCAACAAAATTTCATTAATTTGGGAATTAGAACAATATGACTGGTAGCGTGTTTTTGTTCAGAGAGCTAAGGTCTTGTTCAAGCAGGGAAAGCCTCTCAGGCAGACTTTGTCTCTGTGGAGTGTCCCTGTACGGTTACCGACCCATCACAGCTGCCTGTCTACCTGGGAGTATTCCTGAAACTCCAGCCTCTGAAATCCTGCTTTCCCTTGAAGAACTCTCGTTTTATTAAAAGCATGCAAAGCTTTTATCTCTACAGAAAAGCTTGAAACAGAATGTTAAAAGCCCACAAAATGTAAAAGCCTGATAGGAAAATCCAGTACATGTATATGCATATATATATATGTTTTTATATATACATACAAATGTATATATATAAAAGACAACACTATCTCATGATCTTTTAAGACAGTTTTGGGATTATTTTGGAACCTGACTCATTTTGCAAAACTGTCAATGATTTCAGTGAGGATTCAGGAGGACAGAGGGCACCAGATACAGCATTTTCATTGCGGGACCGGGAGGACTGCATTGCTCTTTTTTGAAGATTTTTAGTGGATACTGTTTGAATTAATAAGTGTCTAAAGGGCAAGTTTGAATAAAAGAGCTTGACTTTATGATTTTTTTTCATACTACTTCACTTAAGTTTGAGGTACAGATTTTTTTAATTAAGAGTAGACATACGACCAGAGATTTGCATACTGTGAGGAAGGACTAAACAGGCAAAAGCAGTTTGTAATACTAGTCTCCAACTAAAAGTAAATATTAAAAAAAATAACAGCACAGAAAAATGGAGTAGACACAATATTTTTCTCAGAAAAAGCCACAGCAGTTGAATTCTGATTTTGCTTCTGCTGAAATTACACCAGGCAAAAGTCAACGGAGCTGCTTCACAGTGTACAGTAGCATGAGGTTAGAACCGAGTCCTGTATCTTAAAATATTACATGTAAGTGTATAAACATTTTTGTGGGTGCACTGTATCTCTTCGTCTATGCATATTCAAGTGTATATATTTCACAGCTGCTGTCTGCATCATTCACTTCCAAACCCAGCATGCGTTCATTTTCATAACTTTTTGTTCTATTACAATATTAATGGGACTATCAATGGGAAAGGACAAGAGAAGCATTTTTAATGTTTATCTGACAGTTGCAAATTTCACTTGAGGTTGTTTACTGGGATCTCATTGTTGGCAAAGAGAAGCAGGAAAGGCAGAAGATGAATGGGATCACAGGAAGAAGAGAGTATTTATGGGTCTTCTTAGGACCATCTAAGAGTAATAAAGTCTTGTCTTACCCCTCCTTTACCAAGTCTTGAGTTTTAATTAGCAAAAAAAGAGGGACTGTTCTAATTAACTTCTACTTAATCTAGGTGGCCTGTTCAAAGTGAAACACATTGCACTGAGATACGTGAAAAACAGATTAAGATCTCCGTGTATATGTTTATTGTCATCCAACGTATTTTCCCTAGTGGGGAAAACGCTTGGAAAAAAAAAGAGAGTTTGTGGACTTGTGGATGAACCTGCAATGTGAAGTGAAACTGCACCAAATTGCTGTTGGAGCTTGCCTTTTTTGACCTTCAGAACTAGGACTATCCTAAGTGAGATATATTTGCTATGGGGAAATCTGAACCTTTTCCCAATTTTGCTCTGCAATTTTACAGACCCTAAGTTTTACAGATCTGAGCATTGCACCTCTATACATTTTCTGTGCTATAAACATCACCTCAGACAAAAAATAAAATCCAAACCAACCCAACATTATTAGAATTTTGCTTGTCTTTTTAGCTCGTGCTTTATTGCCAGTATCAATTTTTCAACTAGAAATGCAGAGAGCCTAACCTTTCACCAGACAATGTTTAAGAACAGAGTAAAAAATGTGTAGACTATAGATAATACCAAATTGGTAGAACAATAGCCTTATAGTATTGTGTTCAGCTCTGGTTGCCTCTGTCACAGATTACTGCAAAAATAGAATTTCAAAGTTATTTAGGAGGCTGAGTTGTTTAGAAAAACAGACTTTCATCTAAAGGAAAAACTTTGGAGAAGAGCATGGAAATGTGAGGAGGTGGTTTAATTTTCCATGTAAAATGAAATCTGAAATAACTGACTATGTAGATTTGAACTGCTAAATGCTTCTTTCTGGGATTTACAGCTCATGGGCTTCTTCTGTCTTTCTCACTAGACTGGGCTGTTTCGGTGTATTATGCCTCCTTTACTGCACCTTGGCTGCCCCACTAAGAAGCCTTAGTGAGGACATTGACCACCACTACAGAGCACTGTGGCAGATCATCTTTTTTGTTTGAATGAAAAATACGAAGTTTCCACAGGAAGCAGAAACATTCCCCAAAATTGTAATTATGTCAAAGGTAATTAATTTGGGGGAAGGCTTGCAAGAACTTTCAGTTGTAAAATAATAATTTTCATAGTCCGTTAATTCTTATTGTGCTTTGAAATACCGGAGTGAGGAAACAATAGATTTGGAAAGGGGCAGATACAAAACCCTTGGAAAGGAAATCAAACAGCTATATCAAATGGGGTTCTCGGCTCTAATGGGTGGCTTCTACCATTTGCTGTCTATTGGCAAAGCAGTTCTCAGCCAGAGCTACATCGCTTTGTCTTGTGCTGATTAAATAGTGTGTTAGAAATGCATGTTTCACAGGTGGTGCACAGGAAAGACAGCTTGGGTGGGTGAAGAGGAAATCTGACAGTGAACCAGTCAACCAAACCAGTGACCTGTCCGAGATGCATTTGTGAGCCTGCCTGGTCTGTGAGCATTTGGGCTGGATGGTTTTGGTAGAGGCTTTCTCTTCTGGCGTATGGTCCTGCCGTTTCTGGATCCATCTCTTCCTCTGTGGGCTGGGGAAAGCTGTGCAGGCAGACAGCATATAGTCATGCACGCAGTCCAGCGCTTTGGAAACTGTCTTGTGGAGCAAGGGAGGAGGTGAGAAAATGTTTCATTGCTGCTTGTGCTGGGGATCCCAGAGAGACACAGAGACATCGGTGGAGTCCACACATCACTGCCTGGTAACTCCATCACTGTTTATCAATTACCAGGACTAATTTTTATTCAGTGTTAGGTTTGGGTTAATTACAGTTAGGTTCCTTTCAGTAGTTAGGTTAATTACAGTTGGGTATTCCCTGTTCTCACTGCCTCCAAAAGAGGGATCTGATCCTGGCCCTGTTTCCTGCCTGCAAAATTCAAATTTGAACTGGGACTAAGGCAGTCTGGACTACCACTTTATTAAAAAGCCAACAGAGCAGCAACCATATTGCACGTGCCTTCATTGCAGAAGGCTTCCCCAGCACTTTCAAAGCAACATCAATTCGGTCTGTCCCTGCTCAGAGACAGTCCTATGCGCTTGACACAACAGGCAGTACAGGCTTAGCTACTCCTCTCTGGGCTCCACATGCAGCTCTCACCTACAGTGCCACGGCTGGCTGGCTGCCTCAGGAGCTGGAGCCTCCTCATTTGGAAGGTCTCTGCAGGAAAAGAAGAGTCCCACCCTTTAATATAGTAGTGAAGCTGTTGGTGCAGTAGCCACACATCTATTAGCTGACTGCTGGGGCCGAAACCACTGTAATTTCCCCCATTGCTGCAAACTGGCCTTTGGATTCCAGTTCTTTGTAGCACAGCAGCCTCAGCAAGCTACTGCTATAAAAACAGCATCAGCAGAGCCTGTATTTCTGGTATGCAACCATCTATATCCTCAGCCCTAATCCCTACATTTTTCTAAGCTAATTCCTCTGGAAAGGAGCTAGTGTGTCCTTTGGTCATGAACACAGCCACGTGCACAGAGGACAGCCTCATCTATTGGGCTATGCGTTAAACTGAAAGCCCAGGAGCCGTGTCTGCAGATACCCCTTTTAGTGCAGTCAACCTAACTTCACTGTTCTAGCTTCTTCCTCTGGGGAAAGGAGTTCAGCCCTTTTGCAGGCAAGGGCTGATGAGTGCAGCTGGGAGACTGGCGGAGTGCAGAAGTGGAGGCAGCTTGTTTCTTCCTCCTGACTGCACCTGATTCTATTTAGGGCCCCTGTGGTAAAAAGTGCTGTTGGGGGAAGGGATCCTTCACAGCAAAGGTAGCAAATTTTTGGTAGGCTCTGGGAAAAAGCTCTGTGGAAGTGCTTTCAAAAATTGCCTTTGCAGGAGAAAATAATAGTTAAGGCAAATGGAAAAGTGTTACTTGCTGAAGTGTGCTATACTAGAACAAGGCAGTGCTCCGCAGAGCTGACAAGAGGTTGGGCTAAAGCAAGTAAAGACCTTCTGTGCCTGGCTGCTGGAGGCTGTGGGACCTGAGAGCACTAACATGTTCAAAGAGGGACTAAGCAAATTTGTGGAGAACAGGTTTATTCAATTGGTGCTAACAAGAATGTGAGGAGGTACTGCTGCATGCCACGGTTTGGAAGGAAGAGAGGTGCTGCTGGAGGAGGATTTTGGAGAGATGGTATGTTACTTTGCTTACCTTGCTTTGTTTTGGAGTGTTGTGTGTGACAGAAAACTGGTGGTGGTAGGACTAAATGTGAGGTGACCTGAGAAATTATCAGAAGTGCTCGCGATCCCAGTGGCCTGCACAGGTTTTAAGTGAAAGCAAATACTTCTGCTGGCTGTGAGGGGTAGGTAGCACCCAGTGAGTTGTTTCTCAAGGGTGATACTGTCTGACTTATTATTATTTATGTGCTGAAATTCTCCTTAGCATATTGTTGGCTTAGCATATTGCCATAGTTGGCTGGTGGAGGAAGATGGACAGGCACCAATAGCATATGTTTGTGGAAAAGTATCTTCAGTGACGCTATGCGTGCACCAAGCCTGGAGCTTGTTCTCTCAGATGTGGGGCAGACTGTGCCTCTCCTGCTTTTTAAAAAGTCCCTTTAGCAACGAGCACTGGTGTGCAATAGGCTCGGCTGAGCGTGCTGGCAGCAATGATTCCCAGCTGAGTGACGTGATCACAGATGGCACTTACTCATGCTTATCCTGGAAGTTTGTTTCACAGGATCATCCCAAGATGCTGAGAACAACTATGTTGTTATGTGCAGGAATATTATTACAGTGCCTTCATAGATGTCTGATGCTGAAAGTCACATGCTGTCTGCTTGTGTGAAGCTGTGCTCTGAGTCTACTTGATTCCATCTCCAGGTCATTTGCTGAAGTGGTAAAGGTGTTTGCTGTATTTCTTCTCTCTGTCTAAGCTAATGTCTTTCAGTTGTACCCATCTCTTCTCAGAATGACCTTTGGTAGGACACAGTGTGGAAATTTGGGGAGTTATGTTTAATGTATTTATGGCTACTTTTATTCATGTTCATAAAATACTTTGCAGGCATTTATAGTGTAACTTTGGCTCATGTTCCAAAAGTAAGAAAATGCTATATCTAGCTTGAAGGTAGAGGAGTAAAAGTAAAAGGAGGTTAAGGGATTTGCTCATGTCTGCAGATAGAGAGTCTCTGGGCACTGACACCTCAACTCTGGTGCCTGCCTTTGTGCCCTAAAATGTGACTACGTTGCTGATAGATTGGGAAATCACTGAATAATAACTTTGCTATGCTGGGCAGTAATAGAAGAACTCTTGTCTGTACCTCTTGGGAGGACAGCGTTGGAGAGAGGTGTGTGTGTGATGGGAAATGGATGGTCAGCTGTGATTGAGACCTACAGAGTTGTACAAACTAGTGAATAAGTCTCTAGGTTTCATTGGGTGGGCGCTACGTGAAGAGCAGAAGGTGGCAATACTCTCGGGTCTCAAGCTGAATTTAGCAGTAGAATTTATTCTCAAGGGATGTTGTGGGTGACCAAGAATCTAAATGAGATTAGGCATTCAAGTCCATCGATGGCTAAAAATGGAATGGCTTGAATACAGCCTTTGGCTTTATGAACTCCCTAAAGGACCGGGTGCTAGAAGAGTATACTTGGAGAAAGTAGAATCTTCCCCAAGCATCTGGTGCTAGCTGTTGGTGGGACAGTATACTTGACGTAATGGACCTCTGGTCTGTCTGTTTTTTGTGAACTTGATAATGAACATTGTGGCAAGACAATCAATGTAAGCTCTAATCTTGGGAACAATGAATAGTAATGTTAAAAGCTATGCCGTGATCCTACAGCAACTTTTCTGCTCCAGCCTTCCTTGCTCTGTCCTTGCAGCGCTTCAGGCAAAACTGCGGTTTCCTACGTTCTGACAAGTTCCCAAGTACCAGGGCCTACATGAGGAGCCCAGGTCCTGCTCTCAGGGCTGCTGGTAAGGGCTTGCTCATCCTGTGATTATGCGTCTGTTCTGAACTAATACCCTGCACTGATGTCTGACTATGCTGTCCTTGTGAGATTGTGGTGTTTCAGAGGCAGTTTTAGGCTGAGGTCCTTTCATGTTGATGCAAGAGCTGATGTTAACATCGTTGTTCTAGAATTTGACAAATGTGTTAATTATATTCTGTGTTCTGTAAGTGCTGTTACTGCAATACTGTTCACTTTCTGTCCTGACTGCTGCTGCTGGAGTTGTGAAGTAACCTGACATCTATCTGTTTTAGAGGTGACAGTGTTTTAAAGGGAGGTGAAATGATTCCTATATATGAATTCCAAGGTCTTTTTGAAATGAAACACTACATGTGCCTAGCAGTAGTGGATAATAAGTCTTCTTTCAAACTCCATTTGAGCAACAAAGCTGCTGCCATCTCCACATTTTGTATATATTTGTGAAGTAAACCAGCTGGTATTTAGAAAACACACATATTCTGTGTCAAAACTGTAAGATGGAAAATGAAATGAATGGGGGCAGATCTTCCCCAGACCCCCTCCCTATTTTCAAAAATCCTAAATAACTTTAAATTTGAAATTAATGTTCCTTGGTGGGCTAGGCTGGTAGTATTCAGACTTGCTCCTGTGACTTACATGGCTAGGAAAGGAAGAAATTTTGGAGCAGAGTGAAGTTTTCCCAGAAATCGCGCACCTCCTTGCCTGTCTGCTTGGGAAGAATTTAAATGTGAGTGTGTTTCCCGGTGATTGTCCAGGTGATAGCCTCTTCGGCATTCCACTGAACGGCCACCTGTCTGCCTGTAATAAATGATGGCTATAAAGGGAAGTGATCGCAGCCACGATACAGCCAGAGGCATTTGTTTATATTCTTATAATATGTATCAGATTGAATAGAAATTATCACTTACAATTGACAAATGGAGAGTGGAGATGGTTGGTGGGTATGAGGAAGCTCAGCCAGAGCTGGGCCAGCTGCAAACTTTCTTCAGTGAAGGCTGTCTGCAGAATGCAGGTGTTGAGCCAGCCAGTGATTAATGGTGAAGCTGCAGGCTTGCTTGTGTTAATGATCCACATATCTTTGTAGAGCAGCATGCAGTCTGCTGTAAAGCCTCTTGTTGCCTCTCAGAAAGGCTCCTGGTGGGTAGAGGCTGCCATTTTGGGGGTGGAGTGTGTAATTAAGTAGATGGGGGCCAAAGCAGAGGTGTATTCTTGGGGTATTTCTCCAGCAGAATAGTACTGACGCATAGTGTTGCCCTCCACAGTTTACATGGTGTGTAAGACCAGGATTGCTGAACCAAAGCAGAGCACACCTGGCTGGATGCAGAAGTGCTATTATGTGTTATGCAACAATAATACTCTCGTGTGAACAAGGAAAAGGGGTATTCCTTGGATCTCTTTCAGGTATGACTGCTTTCCTGAATGGCTGCTGCCATTTCTCCCTCTTGTCTCTGTGTAGACACAGCCCTTCAGGATCATAAAGCTGAGTGTGTCCACGTTAGATGCCTAGGAGCTGATCAGGGGGCTGGAGAGAAAGCAAAGTGCATTCAATCTGCAAACAAGCTGAATGTTTTAAGCTCCCACTAGCATTTGATCCTTTTTGGCAAGCCTTGGGAGGGATACTGGAACGAAAGAAAAATCTTGGACCAAAGATAGAAAAACAGTTTCTCAAGACAAGTGATACCATCTCTGCTGCTTGGCATAAGTTTAAAACTAGACTGGACAAATCTCTAGAAAATACGCAGCTGGTGGAAGCGGTGAACTATGTGTCCTCTATGAACTGTTTGTCACGAGAGCTTTTTGGATTCTACACGTGAAGGCCTGTTCCTGCAGATGTCTGTAGCTATCTGCCATGTTCTTGTTTGCTGGCTGAAGCTACTCTTTGGAGGTGGGGATGTTGAAAGAAATGAAGTAGGAGTGGTTAAGGAAGAGTGCTGCAGTGCAGGTCAGTTCCATCCATTGTGCTTGCCTCCCGTTTTAGTATGAAGGAATGAAGATAGCATCATTATCTATAGATATGTTGTAAAAGAAAAAAAATACAGAATGTGTAACAAGCTCTGGTATAGAATTTAATGTCCTCTGACCCATCTGTTCCCTTCTGAATATGTTCCATAAAGGCCCAGCCACCAAGGGTGTCTATCTGTGAGTCTGTGGGATACGGAGCTGACTTGAGTGAAAGCTCCCATATGAGAGAGGCCCCCATCACATAGCTACCGGCTGGAGTGGGAATGGACTTGCTTATAAGCTGCCTTTTGTGCTCTGTTTTCTGTTTACTGAAGTGCTGCCTTGTGCTTGGTAAGGGAGGCTACCCTCTAATTCTTGGAGTCTTGCCCTAAATCTGTCTTTTCAGTTTGGTAGAAAACATATGTCCCAAATGTCTGAGAACTCATTACTCCTGCTGGATGATAAGTTCAGGGAGTGCTGCCAGTCAACCCTGTACAAGGTCTTTCAACTTGGAATGCACGCGCTCTCTTAATTTTCTGTCCAGATACTGAATGCTACTAGGGAAAGAGTTATGCATGAGATGGGTAATTCAAAACAACGTTACAAAAAAGTGAAATATCAGTTTCTTCCTAATATGTTAGCTCTACTCAGGGCTGTTACTTCTAGGTTTCCCCACTGGCAGAGGAAGCTATTGGATACAAACGAACTCTAATTTTTCCTACCCTGCTAAGAACTAAAAGACAAATGGTGCTTTGTCTGGCTTGCATGGGACAGCAAACTGGTCTGACTGCAGACCCACGGGCTTTGGCTTACTTCCCTGTCTTACATTTCATTTCACACCTCATGTTTGTGCAGTGCGAAGGCTTCTCTCCAGAGATCTAGCTTAGATAGAGTGTACTACTCACTGCTGCCCCATCTTGCTAGGACAGACAGTTCCTTGCCTAAGTTCATAAAGCACATAATGCATGGTGTGATCAATACCTCCCGTCCATATTGAAATTCCAATAATCAGCTTGCCCAAGCAAGTTTGAGACTAAACCTGGTAAATATACACCTCAAATTTTGTTATGTCTATCAACGTGTTGCTGTTAGGGATTTATGTCACATATGCTGGCACTGTAAATTCTCTGGAGCAGTAATCGTGATGTGTTTCTACTTGTGAGCATCATTCAACAGTAGGACATTATTTTTATTCCTGTGCTCAGAATTATGTGCTTGTTTTAGCTTTAACGTCACAGCTGTGGTCTTGTATTCCTAGTTCTGTCACTGACTCCAGTGCCTTGGAGAACTCGCTATTGGTCTCTGTGCTGTACTTTTTGATGGGACAGCAATACTTTCTTCTGAAACCGTTCCAAAGTCTTCAGGCAAGAAGAACCACCTAAGCAATGCTTTGTGAGTAAGAGTAAAACTGCTAGGCTGAATGATAACAGAGAAACTCAAAAATCCCTTTGCTGGTTTCTTAATATCTTTTTGTTTGGAAAAAATTAAACTGTCTTTCTTGTAAAGCTTACAACAGCAGAACTTTGACACTTGTTTTAAACCTGAAAGTCTTTACAGTAAGAAAAAAAAATGTTTATTGCCTTAGCTTTACCGCAATTTCTTTGTGTGTTACACTGACCAGTTCTTGTCCTCTTTTAATCCAGAGAAGCACAGAAGGGTGTTTTGAGGGGGAATCTAAGGCAGTCTAAATTTATCCACTCGAGTCTGGTACTGAGGAGAGGATGAATAAAGTACTTATGAATTTGCTTAGATAAATGCCACTTTGTCATGGTATCATAAATAAAGTCTGTGCAGTTGTAACAATTAAATTAGGTACTGACAGCAATTAGGTATTATCTCCTAAATGTATTTGTTAGCAGGTGCTGACACATGCCTATATAATTGCAATGATGTGTGATGGGGTGGAAGAGATGTCTTAAACACACACACACACACACACCCCCCAACCAACAAAAACATGTAACAAAACAACCGACCCCTTCTGCTCCTCGGTGATTCACTTTCTGATGTCTGATGGAACATTATTGATCTGCAGGGCAGTGCTGTTGCGTTCATCTGACTGGTATTTAAGTAGTAACTTAATTTGCTGCAGCTTCAGTATAGGCATGCTTACCTGCTTTGAAGTTTAACTGCATTATCTTGCATGTTCTTACTTTGTACTCTTCTTGTAACTGAAGTTGAAAGTGTCTAATGCCATGTTCATTTGGGAGCACTGACTTTCATTCAGAGATACATGTGAGCTATGGAAACGTTTAAAAGGAAATAGAAAGAAGTAGCAGACAGTGGGAGTGTATCTCAACAGTATATAGTGCTAAATTCGTTAGACACCATGAACTCATGTTAGTAAAGTTATGGGAGATAAAGGCGACCATGATTATATATTGATTATGTAGCTGCAACCTGGGTATTTTCATCGCTGCAAAGGCTTTCCCCCTAGCACAAACTGCTCTGTGTTGGGTGTGGGTTTTCCTTTTCCAACCAGGACTTCTGTGTATAGAATCCTGGCCTTTACTCAGGTCCGAAAATCCTCCCCTATTTCATCAGCAGATGTATGAAAAAAGCTGTGGAGAATGAGAATTGAAAAGGATCAGATTAGTGAGCAGAGGATACAGTCAGTGAAGATAAAAGTGTGAACTGATGAAAGCTGTTGCTGTGCTAGTAAGAAGCAAGGGGCTGAGCACAGTTCCTCAGCATGCTTCCTAGAGGACAGCACCTTAACTTTGCTTTTGGTAGGGAACCTTTCTATCTCTGTCCTCTCTATCCTCACGGATGAAAATCTGGAGGAACTATGGCAGTATGAAGTGGCTGTAAAAGTTTGAACAAGAATTTATGTAGCCTGGTGCCCTGTTTGATAATGGCACCGTTGCATAATTCTGGGAAGAACAGCAGTGTTTGGTAATCCAGCAGTTTAGGGGCAAAAGTTTCATATTAACTACTGTGATGACGGGTCCTTACAAAGACCTTTGTAAGCCTAGGCTGAGCTACATTTAGCAAAGCAAGAGGGAGAGCAGTGTGAATGAGATCTTCTCATGATCCCTGAGATGTGCACAGAAGTGTAACCAAAATACCTTCAGCCAGCTCCAGAGTAGCTTCTAGGACAGCAGTACCCCAGCTGTTTTGATCAACTCAGATTAAAAATGCAAAGCTCATCTTTACACTAGGTGGGACAGAGTTTAGTGAAATGCAGAGACCTGGAAGAAGGGAGGAACAGAAAATACTATATGGGGCATTGTTTCAGACAAGAAGAGTTGTTTGTTTGGTATAGGATTTGAATCACAGGAGGAACTTGTTCTCGCTGCATACGTGAGTGGTTACTTGTCTTGTTATAGAGAGCAAATGTAGCCTTGTTAACATTGTTGCCAAGAGCCCTGCTGTGATATTAATCTAAACTTTAGATTTAATTATACCATGGATCTTCCAAATTCTACAGCTTTCTCAGAGCCCGTGGCACTCCTAGTGCCTGTATGAAAGAGACCTGATTGTAGCTACCTGCCTTCCTTGCTCAGCTCGGGGCTGTGAGGCTTGGAGTGCAAAGGGGCACTTAGGTGTGAGTGACTGAGCTGAAGATGTACAGCAAAGGGGCAATGCCTTGGGTGCAGTACAGGAGCCTGCAGACTGTTCTTGGTTGTGCATCTTATAAACCCAAAGAGGAACAGGCTGTGCACAATCTAACCAACTCTCAACAGGCTCAGCCACAGATTCCTGGCAAGCTGATGCTGTTTATGAAGAAGACTGGCATTAGTTTGAAGAAAAAAATAAATCAGAAAGCCAGTACTTGTTAGACAAAGTGATAAAAGCCCTAACGTAGCGCATGGGATTTCCTCTTTCTTATAGGTTTACTGCTTGCTCTCTCCCCCCTACCTTTTAAGGAGAATTGGGGATTTGAGTTGGTTGGGGTTTGCATGTGTGCTGTTGTCCTCTTCTTGCTTTTTTCCCACCTGCTGGTTTCTTTTCCCCGTATCTAGGCCTTCAAGGCTGATGTGTGCCTGCAGCATGAATGTGAAGGTGTGTGGCTCTGGCGCAAGGCCACCCCCTTTCCCCTCTTTACCTCCATTGCATGTGCCAGATAAGAATCAATCAAGAGGACTGCTACAAAAATAATAGCGCTGGAATTCTCTGCTCCTCCTACTCCCCTAGGGCTCCCTGTGCAGCATTTAAGCATCGTTGTTAACAGGATGGTGATCCTATCTCCCCCTACGCTGCTTGCAGAAATGGTCCCACTAAGTGATGTTAGACTTTTATCTCGTTCTTGGGGTTCACACACACACACACGTACACCCACCCCCCACACCCCGTCTCAACAGTGTACTTATTCTCAAGTTTCAGTCTAGAAGGTGACCTCTGCGTTTTGCTCTGTTGTGGTGGGTAGGGTGCAAGGGGACCCTGAAGGGCTGATGTTCTCTTTCCTTTCTTTCCCCAAAGATCTTGGATGCACGTGACTCTTCCCATACAGGACTGATGACAGTCCCTTCTAAAGCACGTCCGTGCTGCCCATACCCTGCTGGATAGGAGTGAGAGGTATAACATCTCTGGTCCTCCTTCTGTAACAGTTTTGCCCCATGTGAGGGCTGTGTCCCATGGCAGTAGATCTCAGCATACCCGTAGTGCTTAATTATGCTCTGGAGCTGACTTTTAACAGTGACAATTACCCTCCCTGGAGTTTTTCACTGAGGAACCACCATGTGTTTTACATGGGTTAATGAATTAAGTACCCCATGTGACATCAGTCTCTCATTATGCTTGTTCCAGGGGGATAAAGGAAACTTAAGCATTATGATGGGAATTGACAACTTGTTGGAGCTACGTGCAGACCAGCCAGCTCTGTCCGTTAAGCAAAAGTGTGCATTCGCTCTGAGCTGGAGAGCTTTTGGGTCCCGACTTGCAGCCAGTAGCTCATGACACTAGACAATGTCTCCTGTTCTCCTTGCCTCTTTCCTTTCCCTTCGGCTCTTCCTTCTGCCCACCTGAGCCAATGCCAAGAGGAGAGCGCTAGTAACACAATAACTCAGGGTGGGAATCTTTCCACTGCACCCTCTCCCCACCCCCACTCCTGTCCATACAAGATTGATAATGAAACCGATACCTTTCACCGGCGTAATTTTCATATTTAATGAGCGTGACTCAGAAACTATTACATTAATTAGTCAAATCCCACAAACCGTTAATGGTGCACGCAGTAATTAATATTGTATTCAATTAAAAGCTGACCTGTTTCAGGTGCCTTCCCCTGGTTTGGAGGGCTCTTTGTAGACAGCGTATGTTCCAGTGCCTGAGGCCAAGCTTTTTATTTTGTTCCAGTGGTGGGCAAAGGAGGTTTTCTTTTTTTTCCTGTTTTGCTTTTATGGGTTTTTGTCCATGAACATATGCTGGTTTCTCACCCCCCCATCTCCAAACATGGCTGCTCTCACTATACAGACAACCTGCTTGCTGTGATTTATGGGTTAGCACAGCGCGGGGCTCACAGACTGGAAAATTTCCAGTTTACACAAGAATTCCCTGAAAAATGAGCTTGGTTAATTTATTTCTTTCATTAACGAGTTTGAACTGTGAGATAATCTTTCTGAAACCCACTACCCTTGCCTTTGCAAAGCCTGAGAAGCAAAAAGGGCTCCCGTTCTACCTCCACAGGGCACAAATTCACATCCAAGCTAGCTGTGGACAAAAAACGTCTGGTCAAAATGTACTTCTGAGACTTCTTTGAAGAGGTGGGTTTTTTTTCTCACCTGAAGGTGAGAGGTGGAGATCCTAGATCCTAATGTTAATGTTTCAGACGTGCTGGTCTGAGTTAGCTGACTGCTGGATCCTGCTGAGGCCTGTGGCATTGCTGCTCGTTGGTTCTGTGGGAGCAGGGTGTAGCCTTGAAGCTAAGCCTCTGCCCAGCAGCCCCCTCCTATTCAGCTGTACTTCGCTGGTTGCCTAAGGTCCACAGACCATATCCAGTAGTTTTCTGTGATGTTTCCTCCTGCTCAGTAGGAGGTGAGGAATTGCACATAAGTCCAGCTGTGATGCTCCTGTCTGTTGATGTGATCTGAGGACCACTGGAGACAGTGACATCACAGTTGGGAGTTGTTGTTTCAGATCAGTTTGGGTCATTCCACCAGAATTATTAACAACAACTTTTTGTGGGGAGTTCCCCCCACCCCACATCTTTTTTTCCCCTGCTGCCCTAGTCACAAGTTACGGTATGTTTCAAAATGCTCCACAATGCCTCTATTCCAGGCTGAAGGGCTTGGAATATGCTAGCTAATCCCTTCAACAGATTCAGAGACATTGTTTGGACTCTTTCTGATTTTTCCAATGTTCTGACATGCAAGGGGGAAGTGCTGAATACAGCCCTAAACCTTCTCGCTAAAGTTCAATAAAGAGGAGTTATTGTCACCCATCTGCTTCGCAGAATTTGTGCCTGTAGATAAATATTAAAACCGTATTTGTAGTAAAATCACCCTGCCTGCTTCTGAACAATTTGGTATCTGCTCAGACCAAAGGCTTTTCCACTGAATCACTGCTCTCTAACCAAATCTCTTGGTTTCTGATGCCATACTGCATTATTTTCCCCTGCAGATAAATATGTTGCTATTCATACTAAGTTTCTGCAGAACACAAGGGAAAAAAATATGCTAATCTTACAAATACACTACTGTTGCAAAGACTTTAAATAAGAACCACATGAAATATCACTGTGATTTCAGCCTAAATAAGTTTAGTCATCTTTTAAGAAAATAAGAAATGCTTTGAAACAAAATAATACAGATGATTTATAAACATTTATTATCCTTTAAATCAATAGAATTTACTGAGAAGGAGTTTCACTTATCATTGAAGACTTTCATGGCAAATCTAGTGATGGTGTCTGCATACTGATGCCTGTTCATTAATACATCTAAAATGTTTGGTTTTGTAGTATTTACCACACTTACAATGTCTTTCAGCTTTTTTTTTTTTTTAAAGTTTGTGGATCTGTAAAACACTTTTCCATGGATGTTTGGGCTCTATAGTGACACCGAGCCTCCTGACAATGGGATTGCCTCTTGTAGGTGCCTTTTGCAGTTGTTCTGCAAGTATTTTGAGGGATTCCAGTGGTCTGCAGACTGTAAACTCAAAACCGGTAGTGTGGATGGTGCAGGCATGCAGTATTTGACTTCAGTGTTGTATAGGGCAGGGAGAATGTTGCTTTTTATTCCTTGTCAGGAGTTATTATATACTGTATTAACTACTGCAAAAGTACTCTTTGAGTAAAGTATCGCTAATCCTTTTAACCTGCATGTGCTGCCTTTGGGAGGGTGGTTATCAAGTGGGATGACCATGAAAATGAATGGCTGACTGAAAGTGTTGACAGGAGTACTTGTGTACTCTGAGCCACCACCATGCAATTTTCGCTGTGGGTCTGGGAATTTTAATGAGGCCCACTCACCAAGAGGCAGTGGGCTGTCCACTCTTCTGCCCTGCTGGTGACACGCTGCATGTCACTGCTGTGGCTGGCACTTTAACAGCACAACACGGTGAGCGCCTTGGGGCTGGGTAAGTGCTGGAAATACGGGATGTCCCACAGGACCACAGTAAGCATCCTGTGATTTTGAAGTTGCATGAGTCAGTCTGCAAGTAAATGTTGCCTACTTCCCCCCCTGCCTTGTCATTCCTCTGAGTTATGCAAATAGAAGATGGACTGTTCAGAATGACTGAAGAGAAGCTGGTTTGGGAATTGTTGTCTAAGTTCCATAGGCCTCTGCACATTTCGGTCTAATGTTTGTTGAAAGCTGATGGGACTTGCCGGACTATTTAAAAAAAAAATAGGCTATATTCTTGTACCACTGTTGACATGTACCTTGACAAGCGTATTGCCAGGTACAAATGCAAGCTGCCGGTTTAGGTGCTGCATGCAATCGTACAGCAGGCAAAGGAATAGCGTGCTTGTTAATTCCTGTATATTCCTTTGTTGTGGTTTAACCCCAGCCAGCAACTAAGCCCCACACAGCTGCTCCCTCCCTCCCTCCCAGTGGGGTGGGGGAGAGAATCGGAAGAGTAAAAGTGAGAAAACTTGTGGGTTGATGTAAAGACAGCTTAATAGGTAAAACAAAAAGCCATACATGCAAGCAAAGCAAAACAAGGAATTCCTTTGCCACTTCCCATGAGCACGCAGGTGTTCAGCCATCTCCAGGAAAGCAGGGCTCCATCATGTGTAACAGGTACTTGGGAAGACAAACGCCTTCACGTGGAATGTGCCCCCCTTCCTCCTTTTTCCCCCAGCTTTATATGCTGAGCATGTCATGTGGTGTGGGATATCACTTTGGTCTGTTGGGGTCAGCTGTCCTGGCTGTGTCCCCTCCCAACTCCTTGTGCACCCCCAGCCTACCTGCTGGTGGGGTGGGGTGACAAGCAGAAAAGGCTTTGACGCTGTGTAAGCACTGCTCAGCAGTCACTACAACATCCCTAAATTATCAGCAGTGTTTTCAGCACAAATCCAAAACGGCCCCATACTAGCTACTGTGAAGAAAATTAAGTCTATACCAGCAAAAACCAGCACACGCTTAAATGTGATAAGGTATTTCTTGGACAGCTGACTAGGTTGCTAGCTGACAAGTTGAGCCCTCTGTATTCTTTTCCTTCCAGAACAGTTTGTTGGCAAAACAAGTGAGACCTTCCTACATGTTTATATTCTGTAATATAGTGACTACCTTGTTCATACAATCTGCAATGCTTTGTCTTGAACAGAGAGCCAGATCTCTGACTTGGGAGGTTAGCTTACCTTGCTTCCTTACATTACTATGCTGGACCACGTGGTTAAAGGAACCCAAGTGAATTTTCTGTTATTTTTAGGAGCTGGAGTTTTGAGGAACTGGTGATTCTTGCTAAGAAAAGTCAGGGAGAGCAAAGTTGAGTGCACATTGAAGCTGAGCTCCTGTCTTTCCTCTAGAGACTGAAGTTAATGGGGTGGCATGTGGAATCCTCCTGGTGCACAGCGACACAGTCACTGAATATCTGGCAGTTGTTTTTCTCCCATCATTAGGAAGTTTATTGTGCCTAAATGAAGAAAAGTCTGATTTTTTGGGGGGAGGAACGTGAAAGTGTACATTTTTCTTAACAGGAAAAAAAAGAGAATTCTCTAAGTGTTGGTCACTGTCCTTAAGTAGTCTCTAAGTGTAAGCTCTAAGACTGGTGGGCAAAAAAGCCTTTGATCACATTGTGCTGAATTGTAGACGGTAGGGCAGGTAAACTGAGAGGAGAAACCATGACGTGAGTATTGCTTGATAAACTTGGCATGAAAGAAGAGAAAGAGTCCTTTGCATATGGGCTTCTTATCCTTCTCATTTAGAAGGAAACAAAAATTTTAGTAACGTGTTTCTTGCCTCTGATTCCTAGGACAGTCCCGCTCCTATAATGTAATTTGCAAATTCAAATAAAACTCATTGACAATCTCTAGGGAGAGTTGGAGAAATAAAATATGATTCAGCTCTTCTCCTGCCTAAGAAAGACACTTCTAGATCAAATGACGTTAGGACAGTAGATGTCTGCTTTTTTTTTTTCTTTGTAGAAACACCTTCATTTAGTTTGCAAAAATATTGCAGTGAAGAGCTGAGAATATTACTCTGAGTGACTGATTTGGAGGCTGGATTAAAACAAATAGTCTGGACAAATCTACATTTTATTTTTTAGAACTTGTATCAGTTAGTCAATCACAAGTGATAAGGGTGGATATAGTTATAAAAATGGGAAGGAACAGAGAATGTCACTTTAAGGACATGGTACCACACTGAAGCAATTACCTGCTATATCTGTGCAAAAATGATGCTATTTTTTAGCAGCTCTATCGAAGATTCTCCTCAGAGGATCCTACTGGATAAGGCCCACGTACAGTTCCTAGCCTTCAGCACTCATCCTTTGGAAAGACAACAGGGTTTTAAAAATGATTCAGATCTGAGTTTTACCCTTCTCCTTAAATCTATTTGCCGTGACATTTCTTTTCTCTTCATACTAATTGTCTCTTTTAAGTGGATGTTCTTGCTTCCACATCCATTAAGTTCTAGCTGGCCTGGGGCTGCTAATTTGTGCCCTTTTTCAGTCAACAAGTTCTTAGGAGACCTGTGTTACCTCACTGGTTCTGCCTGTAGGGAAAGGGGCATTTTTCTCTATCTATATCATATCTATGATATGCTGAGCCCATTGTAGCTGAGCTTCTGGACAAGTTTCATTGCCATAATCGGTTTTGTAAACCTGCCTATAGTGCATCCATACTGACAGGCACGTAAACATAGACATGATGGCTAAAATCTGGACATGCACAGCCAGAAGGACACTGTCTAAGATCATAATGTTTCAGTAGCGCAAATCTACAGTTAAAGAACATAATGCTAACAGTCCTTTGCCTTATCTTTTCTGTTCCAGCTCCATCCATTTGTTTCCTGGGTTCTTATAAAGCATAGTTCATTTCATCAGCGGCTTCTTCATTGCTTCTGTGGCTCACAGCCCTCTGCCTGGTGTCTGCTAAATCTTCTAGCCCTCAGCCCAGAGACTTCTTATTCACGCTCTTAATTGTTATTTTCTAGGGACTGAATGAGTAACTCCTTGGCTGATGCCTAATTTGTAGGCACCTGGAAGCTTCCTGGTTTGAGAGCACCTGCTTTATTACGTGTCTTTATTTATGTGTCTTTATTTCATATCTAATGTGGACAGGGGCATTGCCTTGGCTTTTACTAAGACTCCTGCAGGCCAGGTTCTGGCCTGATGGAAGATCCTTGAATGTGCCCTGCCTGTGAACATTCATGTACACCATCGTAATATGCTTCACTTATTAGGAAGGTTGCCCTTTCCTTCTGTTCCAGTTGAGGGTCCTCCCTCCTCATCATCTCTGTTGCTGCATTTCCATCATGCCTTCTTGTTTGATTATGCACTCCTCTGGGACGTTGCCTATCCATCCTGCTTGGAATGGAAGTCACCAGACTATTCTCCCTGTTTGGAACTGAGCCACGCCTGTCAAAAAGAGAGTACTAGCTGTGGTCCAAAGCATGTGTGGTTCTCTTAGGTCAAAAAGAAAATGTCTGGGGAAGTACTATATTTTGATTTTATTTTTTCTTCCTTGCATACAAAGAAGGTACATAAAGTCTTGTTTCTTGAATGTAGTAAGGGCAAACAGAAAGCAGTGGGTTTTTTTTGTCCTGATAGGACTGGCTAAATCCCAGCCCAGGTCAAAGCTGTCACCTTTCTCCTCGGGCCCTCTTCCTTTGCCTCCATGATTATCTTCAGCCGCTGCTAGATACATCTCCACCAATACAGGTTGTAACTACTACATTTCATTTCTCTTGGAGACCTCAGCAAGAAGTAACTCAGATTCAAAAGATTTTTCCCTTGTAGCCCACCATCTTGGATGGAACATGTAAAGGTGACAAATGTAGCATCATCCAGGGTTAGGCTTGGAAACTGATGGTTGCCAGCAGCCTCAAGTACAACATGGTGTATCATGATCTTAAACCTTCCCAAGAACTGTTTTGATACCCTAAAGATGAGAATCTTCACATTGCCCCTATTTAGTCAATGGTGGTTGGATTAAAGAGCACAAGATGTGGCTTGTTGGACATGGATACCTTTCAGAAAGCAGGAGACCTCTGCACTTTTCTGTTCACAATACCAGAACTGCTTGTGAGGATGGTAGTACCCATGCATAAGGAAAGCAGTTGTGAACTCTGCGCATCCGTGTCTCTGTGTATATATGTGTGTGTGTCTCCATTTCCAGCACAGGAGAGAATTCAACAATATTTCACCCAAATGAGAAATGTTATTCTGCAGATTAAAGCCACGCAGTGCCTGGTTTTGTCTTTATTTATGCTTTTCTATTTCCTTCTCTGCTGACATGGGTGCACATGCCGGGAAGCACTGAAGGACATAATTGGCGTTGTGAAAAATTATTGGGAAGCCAGGACGTTCCCTTGCAGTGATCCCCCCCTTCTCTTTCCCATCTGTCACCATCTAATGTGACAAAGTTTTTATCGGGCATTGAGGCAGAGGAGATTAAAAGTAAATACTGCAATCAGGAAGCAGCTGGGGGGAAAATGTAACACATTTCACACTAAGCTGAACAGCTCATCAACTTAGCCTTGTATATCTACAGCGGATGAGAGGGAGGGAGGGCTGAAGGGGGATGGTGTGGCTCAACATGCTCCTCCACACTGGGAGGCTGAAGAGGATCGTGTGTTTTCCTATACAAATAGGACTCGTGCTTTCTGGCGCTTGCTTTGGGAAAGAAAACCCCCCAGGAGTGCTGTAGTTTTGCACTTGTGTTTGTAACAAGCTTCTGTAAAATGCTGTTTTCATATATTTTTGGTCTCCCTTCCCAGTTTAGTGATGATCTAGGGTAGTGTCATGTCCTATTCAGCTAGGAGGGCTTTACCAGATGTGTAGCTCTGACTGCTGTGGGCTCCTGTCACACCTTCCCTGGGGAGCTGCAGGATGTAAAGTTTGTTGGCTAAATGGAAGGCACAGTCTACAGGCAGGTACAGTCCTGTTTTAGGCTCAGGAAGCTTGACGCTGAGATTTTTGGTACGCACTGTGCTGTGCGCTCTTATATTCTGTCTAAATTGATTTGCCTGCAAAGGGCAGGAAACTTGAAAATTTTGTGCCGTGTTGCTTTATTCTTATTTGTGTGTAAAAACTAAGGTATTTGAGCACTACCAGTCATGTTCTTTTCTTGCAAAGCTTTTAAAAGTCTTTCTTTTCATTTCCAAAACTGCTGCTTGTGACATCTTTTTTTCCACAGTGCTGACACAGTGTAAGCTCAGTGCTGGTGAGCAAGAGTAGACTGATGCATGTGGAGGGCTGTCAGAATCTTCTCTTTATCCTTGGGACAGATAAAGCTGTGGAAAGTGATGCAAGTTTCCCTGTCATGCCTGCCCCTGTGAATGTGTCTGCTTCTATGGAGGGACAGGATTCTCCTAGATCAGGAGAATCTGTCTTCAGCATTTGTTTGGTCCTTGGCTTTGCAGCTGAGTGCCAGTAAAAGTCCAATCAGTGTCATTTCTGCTGGCATTTTTTCTGAGGAAAGCTATTTTGCCAGGAAGTGGACTCTGACTCTGTTACTTTAATTAACTTGGTATGATTTCCTTAATTTACAATTACTTTCTGGCTTTCTTGTCACCTGTTCTTCAATTTGGATGACAAGTCCTGTATTGTTAGCAAGTTTGCTAAGGATAAAAAAATCATAAAGTCTTTCCAAGTATTTGCTGAACAGTTAGATCGAGCAGTGTCTCCTCACATGGGATGAACTCTTTTTCATGTGCTTGGTAATCTTTGTTTCTGAAAGTACAGAGTTTGTTTCCATTCTAGTCTGACAGCCGTGGTTCTGAGGTAAATTGTATTTTATTTTTTTTTTTGGTGGCCTTCAGTTTCCTAGCTGTTCTGGCACAGCTGTGGCCCGGAGCCGCTGGGGCTGGTGGTGTGTTGCTATGTGGTGCTCTGCGCTGGTGGTGCCAGCCTGAGGCCATCCAGTTAGAAGAACTTGGTCAGGCTGTGGAACACATTGCTAGGAGAAACTGCATCCCAATGTCAGACAGTCACTATGGATGATTCTGTTGTTCCTCTAAAGAGTCCAACTGACAAATTGTAAGAATGTCTTAATGTCTTGCTATTCTACCAGCATGCCTGTTCCTCCTTACAAGTATTCATGTCGGCTTTGATCTCATGAGTTAGTCATTCTTAGTCAGTTATAAAATCCACCAAATAGGACAGTTATGGAAGTGCATACTTTGTAAACACTTGTTTGGTAACAAAAGTGGAAGCTGTGACATCCTAATTTATAAAAAAAATTCTGCCACTAGACTGCCAGGGATGTGTATTTTGTCTGCTTAACAGCATTTACATTATTGGCTAGAGACCTCTGATATATCTATAGCTAGCACGAAGGGAATGAGGTAAGGATTTAAAATAAGGCAAAGGATCATTATTATACTTTTCCCAGTATCCCTGCATTATGAAAAATTGCCGAGTTATTGGGATTTTTTTTTCTTTTTAGTAGCTCATACGAGTTCAGTAACTGCTTACTAGTGTTTGGCAGCTAAATTCTGATAACACTATCAGCAACAAGCAAGTACCTGCCCTCATTATGGAGCTACTCATTTGCTCTGCTCTTGATGCACTTACATGCTTTATCTTAGGTCTGTGGGCCTTGATCTGGTCTCCTGTGTCATTGTTTCTCCAAACATCTGAAGGCCGCTGTCATCTTACAGACCAGGACAGGGCGTCTTGCTCTTATTCTCACTCCCCTCCTGTTGATGTAAAAGCCAGAAGGAGAGAAAGGAGCCATGCTGGCATGCAGACCGTAAGACACAAAAGGAATGAAAAAAATGAGGGAGGGGCTTGGGAAAAGTGCTAGATGGGCAGAGGAGTGTGTGTGCAGGAAAGATCAGGCTGGACCTTGAAAACCTCTAAGGACAGAGATTCCATAGTCTCTCTGGGTCACGTGTTCCTCTGCTTATTTATGGTGAAACATTTTTCCTTACATTCAGCCAGAACCTCCCTTCTTGCAATCAATTCCAGAGTGTCTCATTCTCCTGCCATGTGCCTTCATGAAGATCCCGGCTGTATCTTAATAACCTCCTTTTAGGTGTTGGAAGGTTGCTTAGGGTTCCTCTCTTGCTAAGCAGGCCATTTGTGTCAAAATGTTCTTAATTTTCTCATAAATACAAAGCACTTAACGTAAAGTTGAAGATTAAATTGAAGAATTTGAATTGAAGTAAAAATGAGTTGAAATTTAGCCATACAAAAGTTGTGAAAGCTAGGCTGATAAAAACCCCCACAACTTCATCACACTGTGGTGATCCCCTAAAATTGTGATGTAAGCTTTAGGCTATATCCCTCATCTTGCAGTTCTTCAACACCACGACCTCCAATGAAGATATTTTGAAGAGAAACTTCTGACATATCTAGGTATTAGAGGGAAGATGTCTAAGAAAAACTGATGCTCCATTTAAAACCCATGCTAAATGCAGCTATGCATTAGATATGACTGAAGTCCTCACTTAAAATATAGATGACATGGAAATACAGAAATGCTATCGTGTTCACTGAAGTGGGAGAGCAGTCTTCAGAGGAAGCAGTGTCTGGTTAGTGTGGTCTCATGCCCTGGGCGAGCAGCAGGGGCAGGTGTCCTGCATCTGACTGGCCTCAGCGTTTGCTGTTGGGCAATGCTTTTGTTGCGTTCTTTCTGCTGATACCACAGAAAATGTCTAAGGCTTCCTTGTGCTTCAGCATCCCATCTGTCATCACATTCACCATAACCACCTTCCACTGAGACCAAATGGGCAGGACGTTCACAGCAGGGAGAGAGAGTGGGACAGTCCTACCTACAGACTCCTTAAAACCTCACTCACTTGTCCAAAAGATTTTACTTGTATTGGACAAGCTGCTAGAGCTGACCAAAACAGAGGTGGGACATGCATGACTGAGGGATGACTGCGGCTATATTGGCCTGAACATATTATGAAAGTGCTGGATAAATTCTCCCATGTTTTCTGTGTGATTCCCCCTCCCCTTGGCCCAGGAACGCATGGTACATGGGGCCTTTCAGGCTGGTGCTGTCAATCCTGTTGCTATATTTATTTTTCAAAATATTCATGTCTTGAAGAAGAGATTTTTTTTTTCCTGTCTTAACATTTGTCATCTTCCTTTTTTGATCTGATGTTAATAAAGATTATGGCAAACAGTCCATAATGTACTAAAAGAGGAAAAGTTTTCTTCCCTTTTTATTTTTTTTACTGTACTTACTGCTGTAATATGTCAGTATAGTAATTCTGATAGGCCAAGAAAGAAAAGACAGGGATCAAACCTGAAAGTTATATGTAGTTCTAGCACTACATTGATGCTTTTACCTTCAAATATCTATGAGATATTTCTTTTTGGGTTCCCAGAGAATGCATTTGGATTAAAATCACTTAGGAACTGGGTCTTTCACACAAGCATTGGATTACTTGACATGATTTTGTCTTTGATCAGATTAGAACCAGCACTGGTACTAGAGCCATTTCAGAAGTGATACAGTGGAGAAAAGGTACTTGGGAGCTTGTTCAGCTTACACCCATGGCGTGATAGGAGCCGCTGTTGGCATCTCATTTTCAGAGGCAACTTCTTTATTTGAGAATTTCTGCATTTGTTTTTATGCACCTCACTTAACTCTTTGCTGAAGTCATGGAGGTAGAGATACTTTTGCTCCCTTAAAGCTTTTAGACTGAGTGGGGAATGTGGAAAAATACTTGAGTTGATTACCTTTTCTCTCAGTCACGAGTTCCCCACTTTACCCTGTAACCCTCATGCCTGGAAGATATGAAGGGTAGATTCTGGATTTGGGACTCCCTTTTGCTAGTCACTGAGGTGGAGAACAGCAGCAGTTGCTGAAGCCAGGCACACACTTGGTGTATTTCCTTCCCCACTGAAGTTAAACAGAGGAGAAGGCAACTGAGTAGTTTGCTTCAAAACGTTAGTGCAGAGCATCATGCTGTGGCTAAATATTTGCTCAAAATTGCCAGGAAGGTTGCCAGAGCTTTCCTTCTGTTTCATTCTTCTGCAACCCAGAAGAAACCCGTGCAACCTATATTGATGGCTCTTGATGTTCAACTGCTAGTAGCTTTCTGTTTAATATTTAAAAAAACCAGAAGGACCTGATTGGTTTTAGCAGCTGCTGCCTCGGGGTACGGTCATGTGAGCAGGCAGGCTCTGCTCCTGGTGGTGTCGTCTCCAAGGATTGCTTTGCTGCAGGAAGGCCTGTCAGTAGTGCCGAAAGTGGCACTTTCCTAGAGTTAGGTGGATGCTTTGCTGCTAAAGATTCTGCCTTTTGGATAAGACATAAAACTGAGGTTCAGAACACTTGCATATTTTTATAAGTGTTCCTTGACTCTCTCCTAGGTGTATTATAAGGAGTGCTTGTGCTTTGTTTGGGCAATACCAAGTACTGTGATGAAGTGCAAGTAACTCGATGGGATTTATACAAGCTTATGAAGCGGAGAATAAACCCCATAGTTTGCACAGTAAATCAATTTGTAAAGCGCTTTGGGATCTTTCTGGATGAAAGGCGCTATATAAATGTAAGCCATGACCATTCATCATTATTGAATATGAAATAGAGATATACACTCTATCAAGCTAGCAGCAATAGGCTTGGGCTCATGATTGCTCACAGGACCCAATCAATCATCAGATCACGACATAATGCAGCTAGAATAAAAAAAGAAAACCCACAGCAAATCATTCCAAGCAATGCAATTAATGGACATCCAGTATAAATAGTGATCTCAGTCAGGGAGACTGGGCTTTTCCTGAACAGAAGAGTTGATGCCAGAGCTATACAGTGTGAAAGAGAGAATTACTAATCTACTGTTAGGGGGGAAAGGAAAGATTCCTCACGAGCAGTACGCCATATAGACATCCACTACAGCCAGACTAAAAAGCCATTGCATCTATGCTTTTCAGAATTGGCTTTTCTTTCCCTGTTTGGGAATTGGAACAGAAAAATGTTAGCCTTTGTTCTACACTGAGTTACAGAGATGCTGTTAGTTTTTTGCACCAAGTTGTAGCCCAGGCACCTAACCCTGTCATCTAACCTTGGTTGTCGTTTGTAGCATATATGGCTCTTGCAATGCAATACGCACAAAAACGTGGTCTTCATAGGATGCAGGGACTGGGACCAGATTGTGCCTTGCAGGCTAAGGTGTATGACCTGTTTCTGCTGCTCGTCCTTGGAGACACTAACTGGCATAAGCATGCTCCATTTTATGCCAATTAAGTTGAAACGTAGGCTGCTGCAGTACTCTGCTTCAAGAGCCAAGCAAACTGAGGGCTTTCTTCACTTGTGCGAGAGCTCTTTCTGTCTATGTATTTGCCTTATGAGGGAAGGCAGTACCTAGTCTGGTACGAGTTTCCCCTCCTCCCCACTTCAGTTGTGCTGATACCTGTCTTCTTAAGCTGCTGTGATGCTATGGGATATAATATCCTGCTCTCATTTTCTGTTTGTTCACTATTACCTAAGAGAGATTGAAATTTAATAAAATATAAGGGAGGGGGGGTGAAAGTTGGAATAAGAAAGTGGCGGGAGGGGATCAGCTGTCCCATTACATAAAACCTGTTTAGGAGGAATGAGAAACTCCCCTCAGCTCTTCTACTGCCATGATCACCAAGCAGTAGCCTGTAGATTATATATTGTCTGTAGTGCCCTATATTGTCCCTGCAGCTATCTTCATCTCCAGTACAGAGGTGTAGCCTGACATGTTCTGGAATCATTAGGTGGAGCAGATCTGGTGTCATAGACACCCCTTCTGTGCCAGAGGTGCTGCTGTTGTGATTCAATATCCCATCAGGAGTATCACTGTAGGATTGGGAGATGGAAGATCCTGAACTATCAGCCAGTAGTTCTGGTAAACCTTGTGCACAAGACCTTCTGACAGTCATTAGTGTGGCTGCTTTCACTCGTGCTTTCCTGTAGCTTTAGAATCATGTGTGTGCTAATAGCAGATGAAACTCAGCTACTGCTTGACCTTGTCAAACTGGGGCAAAAAAATCAGTAAATGGAAGGATCAGGTTGGGGAAGTTACAGAGCAGGACTGCAGCTAATTTCAGTAAGGTTTATAGCTTGGTAAGATGCTCAGGCAGTAAAATAGATAGTCTGGTTATAAACAAGAGGTCAAGAGTAAGTGAATCTCTACCCGACCTGCCCTCAGTGGGAACTGTGTTCCTGCCCCTGGGCTCAGCCCTTCCACACCATGCTCCTCGGTGGAGATGGGCAGGGTGTCTGTGCATCTTCTCTTTTATCTGTATCTGGGTGCAGCTCTTGGTCTCCCCTGCCTCCAAAGGTTGTGCTACAAGCTAACAGGAAAGTTCTTGCAAAGATTTCTGAGACTGGATTGAGTCATGATCATAGAGGGAGCAGCGTGTATTGAGCAATCCATTAGCCTCTTCTCATCAGAGATTAATTGGTAAATGCCCATTTTAATTCTTATCTCAGTAGGTCTCTGAGAACCCATAAAGACAGCAGTTGATACCAAGGCTGATAAATAAAGTAGAAGTATGTTTTCTCTTAACATTTCCTAGCTTTTCTTCAGGAATGAGATTACTTGTGAGGCAGGATCTTGGCCATAGCTTGTTCTTTTGTGTTTGAAAGTGGTGCCATTTCAAACAACCCCTCACACTTACAACAATACATATTCCAGTTCTTTCCTGGTTTCCCATGCCACACACCTTTCAGGTACATCTCGGATCCATGCACATGAATCCTTGTAGTTGTTGTTTCCCAACTCTGAAATCCTTATCTTTTCAACGCTACATTGCAATTGCATTGTTATTTCTAGCAGCAATCAATATCCTTTCACTCAGGCTTTTAATAGCTTCTTGATTAATTAATTAGTTAATCTAGCTAATTTTATAGCTTCTTGATTAATCAAGTAGTGTTTTTTGCAGTACTTCTAAATGTAAAGTTGGTATAAGTAATAACCAATAGGATATTATTAATCACTGTTTTTGTTGTAATACTGTTCTAATTGGACAAATCCTACCAAATAGTTTATTCAGACTGAATATTTTAATACTAGATCTGCCATGGAGTTCTTTCAGTTTGTGTGAGTGGATGTTAGTTATATAAGGTCAGAATAATGAAAACAGATACCATGAATTTATTTTGTTATTACTCGGAAATAATATGTACAAGACAGAGTAACCTAAAAAAAGAAACTGTTAAAATGATCAACTCTCCATTAAAACTCTGCCATGTTATAGGAACCTGCTGGAAGCATATGCTTCTATAGTTATTGTATTCACCTGTTGTTTAGACTGTGAATTCGCCTGGGCAAGGATATATCCTTCCAGAATGCTGGTCCCCTTACAAGATAGATTCTGGTGTATAAGATTGATATATTTAAATAAGTCACCTAGTGAATTTCTGTATTTGGTGGCACTTTCTTTCTTTGGTTAAGATTATACCTGGAAAGCTTTGCTATATGCTGTGCCAGTGCTTAGCATGAATGCAACTAATACGGCAGCAGCTGTGGACCTTTGTTGGCAGGGCTTGTACCAGCCTGGTCTTTTCCCACTCAGCACAGTTCCAAAGATATTGCTGTTTGCATAGCTACGTTTTGTAAATGTGTCTGCATTCATCACAAATTCCTATCTTACTTAAACTGTGGGGAAGGAAGGTGGAAAGGTACTACCTAACTCCAAAAACAAGGAAGAGAAGTTTTCTAGGCCAGTCAGATCACTAGAAGCCACAATGGACAATCGTGATGTTGTCTGAGTAAATAAAAATGGAAGAATCGCCGTGACAGGATTTCACAGTATTGAAAAAATGTGAAATCCTGCCCAGGGCAAAGGCAGGGCATGAGAGGAAATGACCCAAACTATGCTGTGGTTTTTATATTGCATCTGGAACGGGTTTTGGCTCACTGTGGCTAGCTCTCCAGAGCATCAGCTCAGTGCCCCAAGGACACAGTCATTCTGTTCCTACCCTGTCTTTAATTGTCTTTAATTTAAGTAGCTGCTCTAGGCCATTGCCACAGGTAATGCCCCAACATTGATTGCACCCTTGACCGACATACCTACAGTGCTGGACAAAACGGATCTTGTCTTAGGAGATTATAGAGCTTGGGCACTGTGGAAAATAGAGCAGATAAAGGGGAGAAAGCAGCATACCTGCAGGGTGTTAATCATTTAAAATACAACTCAGTAGAACAGATACTTTATTTAAAGCCTAACAGCTGTGAAATCTGCTCTAAACCACCCACAGGAAAGAGAAATAACTGTGAGTTAAAACATAAATAGTGCCAGAAATCGAATGAGTCAGAGTATAAAATCTGATGATGTATACATTGAGGAGGTAGGTATAAATGGGTATGGAACTAGGTTCAGGAGCAATGTTGTAGATCTGTTCCTGGGGAAGTGGTAACATGTTTAGGGCATTCTGGTGGAAAAGTGCAGTATGGTGAAAGCGTTATGGGCTCCTGAGCCACCTTTCTCTGCACTGCTCCCTTCTGTAGTCTCCTCTCCAGAGACCTGCACTATTTTCTGCTGCTCTATTGACCAGGCATGTCCTCTTTCTCCTCCTCCTCACTCTGTTCATTCAAACTCAGAGTGAGAAGATGAAGGGGGAGTGCTCAGCTCCTGGCCTTTTCTCCACTCCTCACTCCCTGGCCTCTGCTCTGAACCAGGATAGCCTGAACCAGAGAACTTTCTTTTGCCTACAGCTGAAGAGATTGTGGTGCAAGGATGTGTCCCATCTGCTTCCTTTGATTTTGGTAGCACGTATTTGCTCCTTGTTTGCTGTCCTCAGTGGACCACAGATGATCAGGCTGTCCTGCTACCTCTGGTGCATGAGGTCTCAGAGAAGGCAAAAGTTGTGGCATCTTACACAAACATGTAAGGCACGGATACTGCACTGGGACAAAAGGTAAAGTAGGAGGTGAGGGAATACAATTTGCAAATCATGCCTAAATACCCCCTAAATTTTCAGTTGCAAGCAAATCCAGCCACTCCCACAAACCATCTATTTTCTGTTCTGCTCATGAGGTGTATTTACGGCCTTTGAATTACAAATTGTATACTGATTTTGTGATGTTGCTAAGGTATGTTGGGAAGTGAATGTTGTTTTTGAAAGAAGTGTGGGCTAGAATCCGCATGGCTAGAGCGCAGCTCTGCAGACAAGGACCTGGAGGTCCTGATACACAAGCTGAAGATCAATCAGCGGCATGACTTTGGGTTAGTGGAGGTTGAACACATACTACCTTGCATTAATAGGATTGCATACAGCAAGTCAAGGAGTGATTATTCCCCTCTATTCAGCGATTGCAGGGCTGTACATGGAGTCCTGTGTCCACTTTTGGGCTGCCCCATGTAGGGAAGATGGTGACAAACAAGATGTTGGCAAGTCCAGCCAATGCTGACAAAGATGGTTAGAGGACTGGAGCATGTGAGATAAAAGGAGAGGCTGAAAGACCAAAGTTTATTCAGCTGGGGAAGAAGATGCTAAGGGAGATCTAATTCTAGCTTTCAACTGCCTAATGAGTAGTTGGAGATGACAGAGACTGTTTCTGTTTGGAGGAGCACAGTAAAAGGATGAGGGGTAATGAATACAACCTGAAACAGGAGAGTTAAAACAGCTATAAGGAAAAAGTTCTCCATAATGGAAGTAGTTGCAGAGGGGCTGTTGTCTTCAGGGAGTCACAATTTGTCCTGAGCAGCCTGATCTAAGTTCAAAGCTGGACCTGCTTTTAACAGGGGTTTGGACCAGATGACCTCCAAGGGTCCTTTTCCATCCTAATCACCCTAATTCTGTGCTTCTAGGTGTGATAAGACAGCTACACTAAATTATGCAGTGAGTTAACTTGGACTATGGCAGACCAGAATAAAACTAGTTCCTTGCTTTAGCAAGAGAAGTGGGCAGAGAGCCACGTGAAGTACATGAGTTTTGGTGCTTCAGCTTTCTATCGACCTGAATCAGAAGCACCTCCTGAAGAAACGGCTCCTTCGCACAGCAGACCCTTTGGTATTATACCATAGGTGTCTCCAGATAGATGGTTACACGTGTATGAGCTGCCCTCATACACCTAGCTAATGATGAGTTCATTAGAACTAGAGGAGGAATGTGTCCCTCTGAGTTTATTTGTACTTGATAACTGCCTGGGAGAACCGAGCAGCATAAACAGAGACTGAAGCCCCCGCTCTGTGACCTGCCCTGCTGAACAGGGAATGCTGTGGGAGCTGGGCTGGCAGTCAGACGTTGTTTGATGCTGTCTTGGTTGTTTTCATGCAGCTTTATTCTGTTGGAGGGAGTATCAGAGTGCCATAATCTGTCTTGAGTTCTGCTGACTGAGAAGAGCTTTTGAAAACAGAAATCCTGAAGGAGTTCCTGTAGTTAGTGCCGAGTTTCAGGTAGCATGAGAAATGCATTTGTGTGCTGTTTTTGTGAGCCCGTTTCCAAATGTTTGCTTGTTTCTGCTCATTTTATGTTTACCATTCTTAGAGTAATCTAGGTAGGACTTGGTCTTCTGCCAGCTATGGCTGGCAGTACATACTGTGTCTTGGGATATTCAAACTGGGAATAGGTAAAACTTCCCTTGGGGGCCTGTGCTGCAATGAAACACGTCACCCATAGATACGGTGAGACTTCCATCCTTAGAAGTTTCCAAGACTCAGCTAGACTAAAGTTTCCAAGACCTAGCTAGACTAAGGTAGAGCTGACATGTTCTCATGGTGGTAGTAGTCCCATTTCATGACTGCACTAGATATCCCCCAAAGGTTCCCTCCAAATGATTTGATGAGCTTGCTGCATCAGGACAGCTCCTCCTTTCTAAAGACCCCTGTTCTCACAGGAACAGCAGATCTACTGACAGGGTAGATGGGTATCTTCCATCAAACACAAGCTGCAAGGACCTCTTGAGCTGAGACAGGTTCATTGTACTACATCTTGGGGCTGGCCTGGGTTTCCTGGAGAAGGTGTGATGTGAAGGGGCTTTAGATGCTGAATATGCGTTCTGCTGTGCAGCTGCTGACTTGTGCGTCTCCACGTTAGCTTTGCCTCCAGCTTCTCAGCTGTGTGTCAGCTGTATGGAGCCAGCAGCAGGCTTGGGCATGGCTAGATAAGTCAGTGTGTATATCTTGTGAACTTGCACAGCTCAGCCCTTTCTTCCACCTCACACTGGAGAGTTTTGCCTCCAGCTTAGAACCATCCTCTGAAGATCGAACTGTAGTGGGGAGCAACAATCTATTCCCTGCTGGCAAACAAGAATAATGTGAAGAAACTATGGTTCATCCAACCTAACAGAGAATTAATGACACTTGCAGAACTGTAGGTCTAGCCCTGCTGCACTGAAGATACAATATCTGATGGGAATACCCCTAGGGCCTGTCTGCTGGGGACAACTGAACTGAAGTTGATAGGTGATCTCTACACCTGCTTAGTCAAATTGGTGTGGATTCCACTACAACATCCTTCTTTCAGTGGGAGAGCAGCTCCTTATATTTTGTCTGCTGAAGGTAGAGAACAGGTTTAAAATGAGATTTCAGTTGAACTGGTAAAGCTTTATCATGTATACAGGTGATTGTATATTACTTTCAGGGCTTTACTGCTAGGTTTGTATGGATCAAAAAGTTTCACCAGCCACTGCCTGGCTTATAAAAAATTAATTGGTAGGATAAGCTTCACTGCAGTGGTGTGTTGTCAAAGCTGCAAATAGACTTGTGTTCCGCTTCTCTTCTTGGGTTTGCTAGATAAAAGCAAGGAGACTGGCTGACTTCATGCTGCTGTACCCAGACCAGTACAGCCCAGTGAATATGAGAACACTTACTGTATCACAGACCTGCTTCGTTGTTTTGCTTTTGGACTTTTCTGCATTTTTACCTTATGCAGCTGACCCTTGGGTATTCTGTCAGTATAGGATGTGCCAAACCTTTCCAGGAGAAGCATGTGGTTCTGCAGAGCCACACACCCATTACTCACATACAGTGGCTGTGCACGCACTGGCCAAGTGCTTGCCCAAGTCTCACGCTAGGATCTCTGGAGGTACAGCCCAGTTGTCCATGTTGCGCTAACCTGAAAAAATCTTGTTAGGAATTGTTTTCGCTGATCTTGCAAGAACTTACCTGACTTCCCTGAGCCTATGTGCATAAGTACTCTTTCTTTGCCTGTGGACCAAGTGAGTCCGAGTGTGCTTTCCCTCTGCACCGAGCTGTGGAACAGCACATGTGCAACAGCTCTTCTGCTTGTGGCTGCATTGTTTATTGCAAGAACATTCAAATAAAGGCCATGGAAATGTGATTGAATGATTGAACTGAACAGTGCCGTGAGCACTGTAAGTTTGACAGGCTTGAGGTCTTCCTCTACCAAAAAAAATATATATAAATAAATAATTCGAGCATCGGTGAGCCATGGGAAAAAAATTTGTGCAAATATTGACAGGATTATGTTGTGGGAAATGCAGACACTGAGACTTGCTGGCAACAAAACAGTCAGACCCCAAAACTGTGCTGTGCATGGAAACCATGAGGATGTCAAATGCTGACATGGACAAGGGCTTCTTTCACATATTATGTCCACAGGAGTTGGTGCAGGTTGTTTGGGGTGATCCTGTCATGTTAACTATGTGTGTGCTGGCATGGCAGGGTTATGAAGAGATCAGTTTGTGTAGCAATACATGCCATGCTCACTAAATCAGTAACCACGTTTTGAAAGCTCCCTCCAAGTAATCAGTTCAAAATAGTCTGGACTAAATCACTGCTTGTATGTCCACACTCTGCCCCCACCCCTCAGCTGGAAACCATCTTCTCTCACATTTGAAGGAAAAAGATGTGACTTAGACTTTGCACAGAAGCCAAAGCTGTTCTGAGGCATATAGTGTTTCTGTAACAATGAAGTTATTGGTGAGAACTTGGGACTTCTTCCATTTATACCACAGCTTTCCCAATGTTGATAACAGATAAGCTTTATGCCCTATTTGCATATTCCTTGGGCATGCCCTGAATGATTCTTGAAATGAAGTCCCAGGACACGCCATACCCTAATGAGCTCTGTGGCCTGTTCCAGCATCTCCTCTGCCCCTGGGCTTTTGGAACTTTCTTCACCGACAGCCTTTCATCTTTTTTTCAGGAGCTTGCTATGAGTGATGGTAGGGTCTGTTCTTGGTGGGGTGTGGGCTTTCAGTTTGATTATCTGTGGAAGAGGCAGATGTACCCGATCTGTTGCCTTCTGCTGTGTCCCTCTGAGATTATTTTATATCTATTGCAGCTATGTCCAATTGAAAATTGTAATTGCAGTTATACTGTAATGTGTTTGGCTTTCCTGTATATGGGTCTACATAGATATCTTAGAACATCCTACATGAACTCACTTTCCGGGGCACTTCAGTGTTGTGAAAGTTTTCGAAATTTTACTGTTTCTTTTATCAAATTCATCTGACTTTTAAAAGAACCTCATTGTCCTGTGATATTGTCACAAGAGGGCAGAATCGGGGTTTGTACGTGCAGTAACATTTAGCACAACTGAACAAAGAGCTGTGTATCAGCTGAGCTGTGGTAACAGCTGTGTGCACAACTAGCCTGCAGCGACCATGGGGTAATTCCACTTAACGCTGTCTTCTTCTAGGTTAAGTCAAAGGACCTGGCATTTGACACATGCCAGGAACATGCATGTGCTCAATTATCAAGCTAAGATTACATGCCATGACTTCTTAAGGCTCAGTAACTTAATTGTCTATCTGAGCCCTAAAGGCTGTTTGTGTACCTTGAATAGGTATCTTCCCTAGGTATTTTTATAAAATCAGATGGCACTGGTGGCATGTTGGGCTCTCTGGAATGCTCTGAGGAACCTGCAGCTCATTCCCTTGCTAAAAAGCTGCCTTTGGAAACTTGGGACTAATTGAGAGCAGTCCAGGCCCAAGTGAGGATATCTTCACCCTCTGGGAACTCCATCCTTACACATAGCTGAGTTGCTTTTGCCGTTGCAGCAGTCTCAAGTTAAGGGTGACTGGAGCTTTGACTTAAATCTGGCTGGCTGCTACAATAATCGCACAGATCACTTTGAAATAATTCACTTGCAAATGCATCCTGGTTTGCTTGGATACTTAAAATCACAGAATTTTAATTACTAGGGAAACTTAAAATAGTTTTTCTTTTTTTTTTTCCTTTAAGGTTAAAAATACCAAGACCAGCACTACATTTTTAAAGGATTTGTTCGTCGTTGTTCAAAATAATGGTTGTGATTTGGTTTCCTATTGATAACAGACTTTGAAACTGTCTTTAATTTATAAAGAAACTGGTCACAGCTTTGGCATTAACAAAGCAGTCAGAAGTGCCTACCTGAACTAGTCTGCATCAGTTTGACCAGCTTCTAAGATGATTAAGTTAAATGGGTACCCGTTTGTCTGTACGTAGACAAGACCTCAGATATCGTAGGGTTAATTCTATAGTTAGTTCAAAAAAGTGAACAAACACGCAGGTTTCTCACCTTCTAACTGACTCTGCTGAATAATCATCAGTGACAGCACAGAATTGCGTGTCCTCTGCTTTCTGGGTGAGAATTGGGAGGATGTAGTTGTTAAGACATAAAACATGTCCTTTAAGATGGCTAAGTGTTTACCAGCAGGTGGCACAGCTACAGGAGGTGCTGTATTTAATGTTTTCCTGTTAATTCTCTGGAAACTAGGCATGAAAGGAAAAACAAATAAAGAGACTAAGTTTGTAAACAGACTTTATGCCTGAGCTATGCAGGTTCCTGAATGAATCGCGTCATAACTGATCAAATACATTCTTCCCAAATTAACACCTCTTTTAGTTTGCGAAGAAGAACTCGTAAGACTCTAATATTAATAGGTTCTACAGAGCTACACACAACTATAATTGTAATCATCCTTGTTCAAGAAGCATCTGTATGGAGAGAGACTACAGGTCCCACCATGCAATGGGGAAGGCCATTCAAATAGAGGTGACTTGTTGGGTGGGATTGGTAGCCTCTGGAAACAGTGCCACTGTACAGAAGAGGGGTGAAGGATTTTACTCTGCTAATGTGAATTAGGAGCTTGTCTTGAACTCCCAGCAAGTTGCTCTCATTCAGGCTAAGTTTGGGTGACCTCAGTCTGAATCGTGGAAATTGTTCCTCCTGTTTTTCCTTTCTCCCAGCTGATGCTTGACACTTGAGATGGCTCTGGCTTGTTATCTGCTTCCCTTTGTGGGGACAGAGGAACCTGTTCTGTGTGTGTGTGAGCATGCATGTGTGTGTGTCTGGCTGCCTGTCATTACAGCACTAATGGAAATACTGCACGGATCACAACTCTCAATTAGCTCCTCGGGAGATTGCTGTGACAGCCAGTTACTGAACAGCAAGGCCTGAAGGAATGAATTAATTTGTAGTACACGGCAGTTAGAGTCACAGTGTTAGCAATGGAATGAGACAGCAATAGACCCTTATTAGGCTCAGGCTGTGTGATGCAAAAGACTGTTACCTGGGGGACCTCTCTTTTTTTTTCTTTTTTTTTTTCTCTATCACCCCTCCCCCCCCTAGGGTTAGGAAGGATCTTGGCCCATGAGTGAATGAGTTTAGAGCTCTTAGGTCGGTCTACGTAGTGGCTGTCTGCCTGAGGCTATTTGGCAGCAGGCAGTGGGCTTTCATTCAGCACAGACAAGGGCATGCTGCTCTCCTCCTGGCTTGCAGCCAGGCGGAAGCCACTAAGTGAGTGGTATTCAGGGGAGGTAAGGCTATCTTCCCGTCCTCTTCAAACAACATCTCTCTTCCTTATTAGTTCAGATAACTGTATATCATAGAGGGTATCCTAAGGCTGCTGCACCAGGGGATGCTAGTGTCTTGCCTTTGCAGTGCTACACTTAAACACAGAGGAGCAAACTGTACTCCGTAAAACATGAGCATGCAGCCAGTCTTTGTGAAGTGCTCCTAGAAAAACTGGGGATCTTCATAGACAGCCTGAGAGGTTTCCAGAGCTGCTGCCCACGAACAGCCACGTATGCCTTGCACCAGCCTTTCTCTTCTCTTGATCAACCACCAAGTGAGAAGCAATACAAACCCAGTGAAATTTTGGGCATGCTACTTGTTTTAGCTGAGACCTCCAGAACTATGTGGCATGCAGTAAGGTGAAAATAGAGGAATGTTCTCGGAGCAATCCTTGCAGAAGGTGAAAAACAAGAAAGGAAACTTGCCTACAGACTGTAGTGAATTTGGTGCTTGAGAGCAGAACTCTGCTGGATTGTTCTAGTAGGCTGAGGGATATGCTCGTACCACATGGGAATAAATGGCCTGTGTCATAAGTTCTCTATGTTCTGGAGAGAAAGAGGTCTGAGTGGTGAGGACGAGTAGTAGTTCATTGACAATGCAACCACTAAAGGTAATTGTCCTCTCTCTGCTAAAAGGGTTATCAGAGCAGTACCAGCAGAGTGGTTTTATGCCATCCTGGTCTTTGAGCACAGGAGGAGTCTTTTCATTTGGGGGAATTCCTAAGAGTCATTCAGTCTGTGGTCCCTGCACTGTCAACCAACAAATGGAGTAGTTAATGTTACCTTTGTTGACAGAAAGCAAGAAATCAAGTCCAAGCTCCTCTCGGCACTGGTGTCCTCCTAATTTTCAAGTCAGCAAAGTGGTTGTAAGAGCGTTTGAAGTTCTGGCAGTGCTCCTCCTCTGGGCAGCATGCCTTGGTGTGCTTTTATTTTCCTTCACATCGGAGTGCAAACAAAAGCTTTGTCCGATCAGTCTTTTCCTTTCTGCAGCCTGTGGTTCTTCCTTGATCTTTGCTGCTTGTATTAACTGTCGTCTTGTCCCTCGTTGCACGTTCTGGCCAGTAAGTGGTGCTCCCCTCTTCCTTCCTACAGCTCCGTTCTCTCCGCAGAGCTGAGAAGTGCTGTCATACTTTGCTGTTGCTTTCAGGTATGTCTCACCCAGACGGTACGTCATTCTCTGATGTAGTGTATCAATACAATAATGGTATTTCTAATGTGAGCCCTAATGGTGTGTTTTTAA